>NC_085137.1:221777298-222419447 GCF_035046485.1 Aedes albopictus | reverse complement strand
GGAAGAATCCTCCGTGAAATTCCTGAGAGAATCTCTGGAGGAATCTCAGGAGGAATTCTTGGTTGAATCCCCGGTGAAATTCCTCGAGAAATCTCAGACGGAATCTTCTGAGAAATTCCTGGAAGAATCTCCCACGGAATTCTTGGAGGTGCCTCCAGAGGAATTTCTCAAATAATCTCAGAAAAAAATGTTGAAGGAATACCCAGATGAATTTCTGGAAGAATCCCCGGAGAAATTGCCGGAAAAATTCTAGGAAAATTCCTCGGTGGCATCACGGGTGAAATTCCTAGAGGAATCCCCGGTGGGACATCCTGGTGAAATATCAGTTAAATTTCAAAGGAATTCCTTGAAGGAATTTCTAGAGAAATTCTCGCAGGAATTCCGGAATGAGTAGCCGGAGGAAATCCTGGAGCAATCCCAGATAAAATTCCTTGGGGGCTCCCAGCAGAAATCTCCGGAAGTATTCCTGAAGAATCTCTAAGAAAATTCCCGATGAAATTCCTAGATGAATCCCTGAAAGAATATCTGGACAAATTAACGGAGAATTCCGGGAGAAATTTTCGTAAGAATCCCAGGAGGAGTCTCCGGAGAAATTCCTGTAGATATCCCCGGAGTAGTCCCTAGAAGAATCCTCGCAGGAATTCCTGAAGGAATCAATGGAGGAATTTGTGAAAGAATTCCTGAGAGGATCCTCGAAAGAATTTCTTGAGGAAAACACGGATGAATTCCTGGATGGATCTCCGGTGAAATTCACGGAGAAATTCTAGGAAAAGTCCTCGAATCACCGGTGAAATTCCTGGAGGAATCACTGAAGGAATGCCTGGTAGAATCCCTGAAAAAAAATCTGGAGAAATCTCTGAAGGGATTTCTGGAGGAATCCCTGAGGGGAAACCTGCAGGAATTTCTGAAGGAATCTCTTCAAAAATTCCTGGAGGAAGCTCCGAAGGAATTCCTGGAGGAATCTCCTAAGGAATTCCTGGAGGAATCGTCCTGATTTCCTGAAGAGGTATCTCTGAAGGATTTTCGGTAGGCATCTCTGAATGAATTCCTGGAGCAATCTCTGAAGGAATTCCCGAAGGAGTCCCTGAAGGGATTCCCGAAGGTATTTCTAGAGGAATTTCTTAGGAAATTCCTGGAGGAATCTTTGATGGAAAATCCTGGAGGAATCCCTGAACGAACTTCTAGAAAAATTGAATTTCTGAAGGATTTCCCCGACGAATCCCTGAAGAAGTGGCTGGAAGAATCCTTTAAGGAATTAATGGAGGAATCCCTCAAAAAATCCTTGAAGAATCCCCGAAGGAATTCCTGGAGAAATCTCCGAAGGAATTTCTGGACGAATCCCCCAAGGAATTCCAGGAGAACTCCCAGAAGGATTTTCAGGAGCAATCCCCGAATTAATTCCTGGAGAAACCCCCGAATGAATTCCTAAAGGAATCGCCGAAGGAATTTCTGGAGGAATCCCCGAAGGAATCCCTGAAGGAATTCCTGGAAGAATCTCTGAAGGATTTTTTGAAGGAATGTCTGAAGGAATTCCTAGAGGAATCTCTGAAGAAATTTCTGGAGGAACCTTCAAAGGAATTCCGGGAGGAATCCTTCAAGGTATTTCTGGAGGATAGTGGAGGAATCTTTAAAGAATTCCTGGAGGAAGCCCTGAAAAATCCTTCAGGGATTTCTCCAGGAATTCGTTCAGGAATTCTCCAGGAATTCGTTCAGGAATTCGTCTAGGAATTCGTCCAGGGATTCCTCGAGGAATTTCTTCAGGGATTCCTTAAGGAATTCCTTCAGGGATTCCTCTAGGAATTCCTTCAGAGATTCCTCTAGGAATTCCTTCAGAGATTCCTCTAGGAATTCCTTCAGAGATTCCTCTAGGAATTCCTTCAGGGATTCCTCTAGGAATTCCTTCAGGGATTCCTCTAGGAATTCCTTCGGGGATTCCTCTAGGAATTCCTTCAGGGATTCCTCTAGGAATTGCTTCAGGGCTTCCTCTAAGAATTCCTTCAGGGATTCCTCTAGGAATTCCTTCAGGGATTCCTCTAGGAATTCCTTCAGGGATTCCTCTAGGAATTCCTTCAGGGATTCCTCTAGGAATTCCTTCAGGGATTCCTCTAGGAAATCCTTTAGGGATTCCTCCAGGAATTCCTTCTGGGATTCCTCCAGGAATTGCTTCGGGGACTCCTCCAGAAATTCCTTCAGGGATTTCCCCAGAAATTCCTTCAGGGATTTCTCCAGGAATTCAGTCGGTAACCACTGCAGGAAATGCCTTTGGAATTCCTCGGAGGATTCCTCACGAAATTCTTCCGGGGACTCCTCCTGGAATTCCTTCGAGAATTGCTTCAGGAATTCCTCCGGGAATTTCTCCTGGAATTTGACCTGGAATTTGTCCGGGAATTCCTCCAGGAACTCCTCCTTGGATTTCTCCAGAAATCATCAGGAATTCCCAACGAAAATTCCTCCAGGAATTACCACAGAGGATTCATTCAGGAATTCCCGCAGGGGATACATCCAGGAATTCCCGACAAGGATTCCTCCAGGAATTCGCACCGAGGAATTCTCCAAGAATTCCCACCGGGGATTTGTCCAGGGATTTTTTCTAGGAAATCCTCCAAAAAACCTTCAGGAATTCCTCCATGGATTCCTTCAGGGATTCCTCCTGGAATTTCTCCGGGAACTCCTCCTGGAATACCTCCGGGAACTCCTTCAGGGATTCCTCCGAGGACTTCTCTCGGATTTCCTCCAGGAATTCCTACTACAGATACCTCCAGCTATTTCTCCAACACTTTTTTCGGGGATGCTCCCAGAAATTCCTCCGGAGATAACCGCAGAAATTCCTACGGGAATTTCTCCAGGAATTCCTTCGGAAATTTCTCCGGAAAATCCTCTAGAATTTTCTCCAGGTATTCATCAGGGAGTTTCTCCAGGAATTTCTGATATAATTTCCTCCAGGAATTCCTCCGAGTATTCCTCCAGCATTTTTTGAGGGATTCTCCCAGGAATTCCGCAGTGGATAACTCCAGAAATTCCGCCGGGGATTCCTCCAGGAATGCCTCCGGGAACTCCTCCAGGAATTTCTTTATGAATTCAGCCTCTAGAAATGCCTCTAGGAATTCTACTATAGACCCTTCGAGGAATTCTTCCGGGTATTTCTCCAGCAGTTTTATTCGAGGATTCTCCCAGGAATTCCGCTGTGTATATCTCCAGGAATTACTCCGGGAATTTCTCCTGGAATTTCATTTCGAATTTCCCAGGCAATTTCTCCAGAAACTCCTCTTTGGATTTCTCCAGAATTTCTTCTGGGGATTCCATCAGAAAAAATCCCTGGAGGAATTCCTGGACACATCCTCGGTGGAAATTCCTGGAGGAATCCCCTGTAAGAATTCCTGAATGAATCCCCTGTGGGAATTCCTGGAGGAATTCTCGTTGGGAATTTCTGATGGAATCCGCGGAAGAATATCTGGAGGAATCTCTTGTGGGAATTCGTGGATGAATTCCCGGTGGATATTCCAAGAGGAATTACATTCCTCGAGGAATCCATTAGGAAATTTCTGAGGGAATCCTAGGAGCAATTCCTGGTGGAATCTTCGGAGGCATTCCTTTAGTTATCCTGTGAGTAATCCCCAGCGGAATTTCTTGGAGAAAGCCGGAAAAATTTGCTGGACGAATATCTGAACGAATTCCTGGGAAAATCCCCGGAAAAAATGCTGGAGCAATTTTTTCCAAAAAAGAGGAAAAGTTCCAGGAAAAATCAATAGTAGGAATTTCTGGAGAAATTCGCGGAGGAATTCCAGAATAAATTCAAGAGGAATTTTATTAGGAGTCCCCGGAAAAATTCCAGGAGGAATTCCAGAAGGAATCCATGGATGAATTCCTGATGGATTTTCTGGGGGAATGCCAGGAGGAATTTCTGATAAAATCTTCGGTGGGAATTTCTGGAGGAATCACCTGTGGGTATTCCTGGAGGAATTCTCGTTGAGAATTCGTTGGGAAATTTCTCCAGTAATTCTCCATAAATTCTTCCGGGGACTCCATCTGGAATCCCCAACAAGAATTCCTCGAAGAATTCCTGCAGTGGATTCCGCCAAGAATGCCCGTCGAAAATTCCACCAGGAATTCCTAACAGGGAATCCTCCTGGATTTTGTACCGGGGGAACCTCCGAGAACTCATATCGGGGATTTGTCCAGGAATTACTCCGGGGATTTTTCCAGGAAATTCTCCATGAATTTCTCCATGGTTTTTCCAGGAGTTCCTCCGGGGACTCCTTCTGAAATTCCACCGGGGATTCCTCCTGGAATTCCTCCGGGAATTTCTCCAGAAATTCCTACTATAGATTCATCCGGGAATTCTTCCAGGGATTCCTCCAGAGATTAATCCGAGAATTCATCCAGGAATTCTTCCGGGGACACTTTCTGGGATTTTTTCGGGAATTTCTCCAAGAATTTCCACGGGGATTCGTCTAGAAATTCTATCGCGGATTTCTCCAGGAATTCCACCTAAGAAACCTCCAAGTATTATTCTGGGTATATCACCAGGAACTACTCCTGGAATTTCTCCAAGAATTCCAAGTTCTCCAGAAATTCTTCCAAGGATCCCTCCAAGAGTTTCTTTAGGATTTTTTTAGGAAATCTCCAAGGATTGCTCTGGAAAATTCACCGTAGATGCCACTTAAAGTTCCTCCGGGGACTTTCCCTAGAAATCCACCGATAATTTCTCCATGCATTTCCCAAGAGTGCATCTGGGAATTCTTCCAGAAATTCCTCTAGGATTTCCTATTTGGATTCTTCCAGAAACTCTTCAGTTATATCTCCAGGAATTTCTCTGGGGTTTCCTCCATGAATCCTTCCGAAGATTGCTCCAGGAAATCTTCCGAATATTCCTTCAGGAATTCCCCCAGAGATTCTTCCGGGGATTGCTCTAGGAACTCCTTCGGGGACTCTTCCTGGATTTTTATCGGGAGTTTATCCGTGGATTCCTCCAGAAATTCTTCAGAGATTTTTCCAAGAATTCCTCCGGGGTTTTCGATGAGAATTCCTCCGGAAATTCCTCAATTCATCTTTCGGGGATTATTCTTGGGATTCCTTCAGGAATTTCCCGGAGGATTACTCCAGGAATTTCTCCGGGAAATTTTATAGGTATTGCTCGGGGAATTTCTAAGGGAATACCTCCGGGGATTCCTCCACGAATTCCTCTAGAGATTCCTTTAGGAATTACTCCAGGGGTTCTTCCGGAAATTGCTCTGAAGATTCCTCCAAGAGTTGCTTCTTAGATTCCTCCAGGAATTCCTTGGGAGATTCCCCCAGAGATTCTTTCACGAATTACTCCGGAGATTTTTCCAGGAATTCCTCCGGGGATTCCTTCAGAAATTTCTTAGAGTATTCCTTCAGGAATTTTCTCGAGTATTTGTCCAGTAAGGCCTACTGAGATATCTCCAGGAATTCCGCCGAGGACTTGTTCTGGATTTTTTTTCGGGATTTTGTCCTGGAATTCCTCTGGGGATTTCTCCAAAAAATATTCAGATTCCTCCTGGAATTCGTATGAGATTTTCTCCAGGAGTTCTTCCGGGGATTGCTCCAGCAATTGCTCCGGATTATCTTCCGGAGATTACTCCGAGAATTCCTCCAGGAATATCTCCGGAAAATTTCTTACGAAATTACTCCAAAAAGTAATCTCTTCTATGGGGATTCCTCATGAATTTATTCAGGGATTCCTCCAGAAAGTCGTCCAGGGTTTCCTCCAGAACTTCCTCCGGAGACCCCTCCAGAAATTGTTCCAGGGATTCCTTCTAAATTCCCCCGGGGACTTCTCTTGGAATTCTTCTGGGAATTTCTTCAGAAATTTTCTGGGAATTTCTCCAGAAATTCTTCCGGTAATTTTTCCACAAATTTCTCCGAAAATTTCTCCTTGGATTCCTCCACAAATTCTTCAGGGATTCCTCCAGGAATACCTCCGAGGTTTTCTTCAGAAATTCCTCCGACAATTCCGCTGTGGAGCCCTCTAGGAATTCCTCCGGGAATTTCCCCAGGTATTCCTATAGGGATTCATTACGAGATTTCTCCTTTAATTCCTTCAGGGATTCCTGAAGGAATTCCCTCAGGGATTCTTACCGAAATTCCTCCTGGGATTCTGCATGGTATTCTTCAGAGGAATTTTAGAAGGACTTTCTGGAGGAATTCTAGGCGGAGTCCTTGAATAAATCTGGAGGTTTTTTTTTTTTGGAAGAATCCTTTGAGAAATATCTGGAGGAATCCCTGGAGTAATCCCTAAAAGAACCCCTGTAGGAGTATTTGATGACATTCCTGGAGGAATGCAAACCGGAGGTATTGCTGCAGGACTCCCCGGAGGAAATTCCTGTAGGAATTTCTGAAGAAATAAGTGGAGGAATAAATGGAGGAAGCCTTACATGAATCCCTGAAGGAATCCCTTGTGGAATAACTGAAAAAATCCCTGTAGGAATCCCTTGAGGAATCTCTGGAGTAATCTTCTGAGGAATCCATGAAATAATCCCTAAGTAATCACTGGAGGAATCTTTAGGGGAACCCCTGAAGGAATTCATAGAGGAATCCTCGATGCAATCCCTGGAGGAACCCTTGCAAGAATCCCTGGAGAAATCCCCTATGGATTCCCTGAGATAAACCACTTAAGATATTCCTGAAGGAATTTCTGGGGGAACTCCTTAAGGAATTCCTGGAGGAAGTTCTTCAGGAATTTCTGGAGGAACTCCTTAAGGAATTCCTGGAGGAATCTTTTGAGGAATATCTAAAGGAATCCAAGAAATTATCCATTTGGAATCCCTGGAGGAATCCTTGGAGGAATCTCTGAAGGAGATCTTGGAACAGTTTCTGGAGCAATCTCTGGAGGAACCCTTGGAAGAATCCCTGGAGAAACCCCCAAGGATTCCCTGAAGTAACCCTTGGAGTAATCTCTGAAGGACTCCCTGAAGGAGTTATTGCTGTATTCCCCGGAGGAATCCTGTGGGAGTCCCTGAAAGACTTCCTGGAGGATTTCTTGAATGAATCCTGTAGAAATCCCTGAAGGAATTTCTGGAAGAATCTTTGGAGGAATTCCTGAAAGAATTTCTGAAGGAATTCCTTGATGAGTCCTGGAATTCTTGGAGGAATTCAAGAAGGATTTCCTGGAGGAATCCCTGAAAAATTCCTGGAGGAGTCTCTGAATGAATTTCTGCAGGAATTCATGAAGGAATTCTTGGAGGAATCCAAGAAGGAATTCCTAGAGGAGTCCCTGAAGGAATTTTGGAAGAATCTCAGATGGAATTCTTTGATAAATCAATGAATCATAAGGAATCCCTGGGGAAATCTCTGGAGCAATTTCTGGAGGAATTCCTGTAGTAATTCCTTGATGAATACCTGAAGGAATTCTTGGAGGAATCCAAGATGGTATTCCTGGAGAATCTCTGAAAAAATCCTGTAGAAATCCCTGAAGGAATTCCTGGAGGAATGTTCGGAGTAATTTCTGGAGGAATCTCCGAAGAAATTCCAGGAGGAATCTCTGGAAGAATTCCTGGAGGAGTCCCTGAAGGAATTCCTGGAGGAATCCTTGAAAAAAATCCTGGTGAAATCTCTGAAGGAATCTTTGGAGGAATTGATGGAGGAGTCCCTGAAGGAATTTCTGAGGAATCTTCGATGGAATTCCAAGATGAATCAATAAAGGAATCCCTGAAAAACTTTCTGGAGGAATCCCTGAAGGAATTCCTGATGGGATTTCTGGAGGAATACCTTCAGAAATCCTTAGAGGAATCTCTGGAGGAGTCCCTGCAGTCATCCTTGGAGGTATGTATCCAGTTGTGCTTTTCCTGATCATCATTGTAATTTGTATGAAAAACCATAACCTTAAACCATTTATGCCTTGTTTGGTCGATCAAATTTTCCTCGTTACTAAAGAACGGTGAGCTAAAATAACTCTTTTCGGATCTTACCGGAATTGGCTCCGAAATATTCGCCTATATGCGCCTATAAGAGATTGTAAATCGGATCAAATTTTTTTTTGAGAGCGTGTGTCAAATAAAATTTGGAACGATCATGCTCGTGTAAAAATATGACAGGGCTCATCAGCTAATTTCATTCATCAGACTTTTTCTGAGATAACCAAAGCCTACAACTGTCAGCTGTCAAATTTGTGCTTCCTACCTTTCGCTCCCCTGCGTAGCTCAACAGCTCAGCATGATCCACCTTACGATGGGTTGATGAGCTGCCTGGTTGTTGCAGTTGAACAACTTATCGTGTAGCGTGACATCGATGTGACACCACCGACGTAACTCATCGAACAAACGATAGGTTCAATTGGAAGCACCTTTGGAGGATTCCCCAGAGAGAACTCTTGGAGAAATACTCTGAGGAAACTCCTGGAAAAATATCTGGAGGGAATTGCTGGGTAATCGCCAGAGGAAACTCCTGGAGGAATTCCCTATTCTCAAACCGATGCTCTGGAGGAATCTCTTCTTCTTCTTCTTCTTCTTCTTCTTCTTCTTCTTCTTCTTCTTCTTCTTCTTCTTCTTTATGGCTCTACGTTCCCACTGGAACTTGGCCTGCCTCACTTCAACTTAGTGTTCTTTAAGCACTTCCACAGTTATTAATTGAAGGGCTTTCTTTGCCTGCCATTGCATGAATTTGTATATTGTGTGGCAAGTACAATGATACACTATGCCCAGGGAGTCGAGAAAATTTTCCCGACCGGAACGGGAATCGAACCCGCCGTCTCCGGATTGGCGATCCATAGCCTTAACCACTAGGCTAACTGGAGGAATCTCTAGGGGAACTTACGAAAGAATCGCTGGAGAAAATACCCAAAGGAATCTTCAAAAGAAACTTCTGGGAATCCCCAAAAGGAACTCCTGCGGGATTCCCTAAGTGGTTACATGTAACATGCATTTTACGGTATTCCCAAAAAGGTATCCTGGAGGAATCTCCAAAGAAAATTCCTGGCGGAAACCTCAAAACGAATCCCCGTCGGAATCACCATGAGGAATTCCTGGTATCAGGTATCAGAAGGCCGGCTCCAGAGGCACGTTATCCTCCATTTGGGACATTTGTGCCATCGCCATACATATGAGCCTATTTCATCATTTACCTGAGGGAGAATGGGACAAGGGATGGGAATTGGGAAAGGGAAAGGTGATGAAATAGGAAGGGGTGCCCTAGAAGAGGGAATGAACGCATAAGCGCAACGAGAGCTCATAGCTCATACCACAACGGGGTTAATCAGTGCCCTGAAAAGGACACTGTAAAACGCATAAGCGTACAAAGAGCCTATAGCTCATTGGAGGTAGCTTGCGACGTCATGCGACTTTCAATATGACATAGAAAGGCACGACATCAAAAGCATCCTCAATATTCAAGAAATCACCCAAGCAAAAACTACGTTCGAGCGAGTGCTTTCTTGAAAACGTATACAACTTTATGTAAAAGAGTCACTGTGGACATCCCAAATTGGGAGACATGTGAGTTCACATGAACAGGCATGTCAGCCAGACGAACATCACAGATGTGATAATCGACAATGCGTTCCGAGCATTTCAGAAAGAACGACGTAACCAGATAAATCTGGAACTTATTCCTTCTTTTTACACGCACGCACCCTTTCGGGATAAAACTACAGAGTAATTTCATGCCATGAAAATACCAAATAGAAAACTACAAGAGTTCAAAACATGTTTGAAAAACTCAAATCCCTCTGGAGAAAAATAGGATAAAGCCCCATTTGCTCCAGGAGATTTGAAGTAAAGAGAGCTTTTTAGTGCTCACTAAATCGATTCTATAGCTACAATCCTCGGGGTAGAAGCTAAAGATTCGTAGCTATACAAAAGACTGGTTTATCCGAAGATATTTAGAACTTGAACAGGTCCGAGTTCCATTCAGGAATACCTCTTGCGGTCCGCACAGACCGCAGAGGACAAGCTTCTTTCAAAGCAGTAGCTATGGTATACCACAATGAAGGGCGTTGTAATAACAAAACCATAATGAAACTCTCTTGGAGTAGCAATGGAAGCGAGTTATCCATAAAATGTGATCGCAATCAATTATTACAGGTTCCCTAGCTTGTTGAGCAGGGACGCCTGAATACGCAAAGTTTGCGAAGGAACACTCCAAAGTGCAAAAAGGTCAAATGGAGAGTCCTCATCTGACACATGCCAATCAGTCAACTCATGACAAATTCTGCTCATGCAGAGTTGGGTTAGGTGCAATTCTATGTTAAGTTAACCATGAACTGTACTACCTAAGTATTCCATCAAACTGAAGCATCTCAAATCAATGTTTGAGCTACTTCAGATGCCAAATATAAGCGAAAAGATGCTGAAAACAAGAGCTTGCTTGAAGGCATCCATAAGGAAAGGTAGAAACATACTGTTAACGTTGTTCTAAAATAGAGCATGCTCGAGGCACGACAGTTCACCTATAATGAAAAAAGCAAAGCTGGGTTCACAAGGTAACCTAAACAGAAGTTACCCTACGAAAATGAACTTTTTGAAGTAGATCCACTTGGGCTACATACGCTTTTTACGCTGAAAATTGATCTGAGGTTTCCTTGCCGTAGCCACTACCCAAACTAGACAGGATAACGCACTTCACAATCACAGCACAAAAAGGAAACATCAACGACGAACCAAATCGTGGTCAATTGAAAAACGCCAATGGCGAAAACGCATTAAGCGAACCCATATAGGCAGTAATGTAAGCTAATTAACAACATTTGAATAACCCCGCCCTTATTTAGCCTCAAATTTGAGACTTAAGAAGGGCAACTGATTATCTCGGAGAAACGCAAGGTCCACTGCACCATTGCTCCGGTTAGCGCAGTAAGGGCGTAATACTGTGGAGGACGCCCTAATTCTCCACAGGCTCCGTTTGTGGTTAGGTTTTTATTAGACCCCCCTAACCATTCATTCTTTGGCACGGTAAGCATAAAGCCGCATAACACCATGAATTAGGGGTCACCTGTTTAGTGGACTCTTACCACTGGATCAGGCGGTCCGTAGTGTTATTCTTAGCCAATCGAGACAACCGCTACCGACACTACACAGCTATCTAGGCTGATCGGGAAAAGAAGTTAACATTGATGGTCAACTTCCAAACGAACCCGAACAGCCGTTAAAAAAAAAGGGAAATACTGGCGAAAGCCCCTGACTGAATCCCTGGCGAAGTCCCAGACGGATTTGGCTGGAGTTCCCCTACGTAATTCCCGGCGGAATCCTCAGATGGGATTCCCGGTGGAATCCCAAGAAGATTACCAGAGGAATGTCAGGAACGAGTTCCCGGTTCCTCATAAGGAGCGCTTAACCGAGATCTTAACGGAATCTCCAGAGGAAATCATGGCGGAATCGTCAGAGAGAATTCTTTGCTGCATCTCCAAAGGGAATTCCTGTTCTAAAGGGAAATCCTGTTAAAATCTCAAGACGGAATTCCGGACGGAGTCTCCAGAGAGATTTCCTGGCAGAATCTTCTGAGGGAATTTTAGGCGGAATCTTAATAGGAAATTCTTGGCCGAATTTCCAGAGGAAATTTTTTGTTGAATCTCCACAGGAAACTCCTGGCGGAACCTGCAGAGAGAATTCTTTCCAGAATCTTCAGAGGGCATCTGTTGGAATTTACAGATGGAATTCCTGGCTGAACCTTCTGAGAGAATTTCAGATGGAATCTCAAGAGGGAGATCCCAGCGGGATCCTCCCAACAAAATCCCATGACAGAATTCCCAGTGAAATCTCCAGAGGAAACTCTTAGCACTCTAGAGGGAATTTCATGCGGAATCCCTAGTGAGAATATCCTACCGAATCCGAAGGGAATTCCTATTAAAATCAGCTGAAATTGAGCTGAAAGGATACTCGGCAGAATTACCAGGAAGAGTTACAATAAGATCTGTGAAACATCCAAATCTTTGACGTTTGTTTTGCTACTTTTCAAAAATGAGTTACCTTGATTTTTCATCCAAGCATGCAACATTGAATAAATCACGCGCAACAAAAAACTGACAGCGCAACTCATCAAAATTACTCACCAAAGACGTTTGGTGATTTTACCAACACAGCTAGGGTCTAGTGTAATGTTTGGTGTGCTGATATCTGTACGTGTATCTGTATCGCTCAAATATGCAGAAATCACATATCGAAAAGCCATAATCCCGCCAGGAAAAACAAGTATCGGAACAATGATAGATGGCGTGGCGGCAGAGTTCTCGTTATGGTGGAATTGGAGCCCGGGTTCTAGTGGAATAAATACAATTAGTTCTTGGTCGCGCACAGCGACACATCAGCAAAAAGCTGGTTATGTCCACGAACTAAGGATTTAGTGTATCCTGATCCGTCTATGAAACACAGCTTCATCAGCTATTTCCCAGATGTGAACAATTTAGTGCAAATTGCTCTGAAAATGTGGAGTGGTGAAAGTCATTCTGGAATAGTGTTAGGTTCAGGTCATGGCTTGCTATTGAACAAGCCATCTGGAAGCACAACAAACTTGCCAGCTGTCGTTTGGTTTTCCAATATGGCGGATTGTATAATTTCGCATATTGGAATACCTTCCTTTTACTTACCTTGAGTGTATGGGTCGCACACGCATACTAAAGTCGGGACAGAGCTGTAAAAGCGACTCTCCACGAGGTGAGTGTAATTTACATTCACCTCGGGAGAGTTGCCTTCGCAGCTCCCTCGCGACTTTGGTATGCGTTTGCGACCCCTACTCTTTTCGGAAAACTTTTAGACAAAATCACAAGGCAAAAGTCGTCCATACATCGTTTCCTGATTTCAAGCTTCTGAGCTGAGAAAACAGCAAGTGAATGTAACTCTTTGCAAGTGAGTGTTCCCATCCTTGGGTACTGATATTGGCCATGCATCGGAAACCTAGCAACACCCTTGTTTTACTGCCAAATTCTCCCCAGTAGGAAGTTTAGGACCCGGGTTTTAATATTAGTAGCAATATCATTTCAATAATGGAACATATGTGTTCAGTAATAAGGATTCTAGTATGTTCCTTGCGTACTAGCACTTTCCAGTCTTCGAAGAGTTAGTATATACATGGATCCCTAACCCAATTTGATTTCCTTTGCATTGAGTTTAGCCTCAGATGGTGAGGTTTTTAACTATATGCAAAGTAAAGTTGGTAAACTCAGTTTTATTCAAAAACTGAAAGTCACCAAAACACCAGTAGTAAGGACTAAATACTATAATTGAATTACCAGAACACATATTCCAAAATTGAAAAATAGGACGACACTAAGGCGATCTACCCACGCTACGAGCTCCGTTAAAGATCGAGCATCTTACCCCATCAACCATTCATCCCTTAGCACGGGTCGCCTGACACCTTGCCTGACACCTTGGATTGGGGTTACCTGTTTGGTGGACTTCTACCCCCGGAACAGGTGGTCCGTAGTGCTATTCTAAGCCGGCAGCTACACGGGCATAGGAGCACTATGCTTAACAATGGAACCGATATCCTGTCATAGACATACCCAAGGACATACCATTACAAAGAAAAAAAAATCAGTCAGAGGAATTTCCATTACAAAAAAAAATGGTTCGTTTCGGGAATCGAACCCGAACTACTTCAGAGTGTCTTACCGAATAACTATGTTTTCACTGGCTGATCAATATATCCCAACACATACAATGTGGTCAACATCAAATTGGCGTATTCAACTAGGGCATGAAGCATGACGTTTACGAACCTCTCATTAGGAAATCGATTTTCTAGAGAAATTATAGCCCTTTGGTTTACTTAGTAGTGCGTTTTACGCGCTTCCCATTGACTACAATGTTGCTTTTATTTTGCCATACTTTCAAACATCTGATGTGCAATGTTTCAATTCATGGATGATGCTTTAGTTGAGGGCATATGTTGCGGCAACAAAACGCACGTACACATTATTTACACACATATCGTATACACAGCATCCATTAATCCGGCTGCGAGTATGGTCGATCTTAAATCTATTCTTGCTGTCTGCGTCAGAGCCTCACGGGCCACGGCGGCAATTGAAGGCCTTGACGCCCGCACAAAACAACCATTTGCGGTCGTTTCATGGACCCATATAGGTACCGTGAATGGAAGAAGAATTGGTTCATCCGGAATCCGGAGCATTTTTCAATTGAATACAATTTAGCAGTAGGATCTCCTACGAGCTAGCTTATAGCATAGCGTAACCGTTCATTGTTTGTTCATTAGTAAATTGGAAAGTGATTAGGGTAGCACCAACTCACGGTATAGTAGGATATACAGTGTGAAGCTTAATAAATCGAAGAGTTTACCTTTTCCCGTATACCTCATGCCTCCTGCTGATTCCATCGTATGACGATGCGGTGCATTTATTGCCTCGGACTAAACTAAATGGAATGTCGATTTGATTGGTGCTTTGCTACTGAAGATTGAAATGCAACTAGCTTCGATTGAACTGTATTTTGTCTTGTTTATAGGTATTTGCAGCTCTTGATCTAAGGCAGGCTTAACCTAAGATCAACGAGTGTTTGCATAATCATACGATACGCGATTTGTTCGAAATCGTCGAGTAACGGGTCTTGAGCGGGACGTCTTTTTTCCATCTACCTATTTATACTAATCTATACTACTAATGAACTGAGTCTACCTCTAGGGGTCGTAAAAGTACGGGAGAGCTTCATTCGGAAATGGTTATATCGCCTTCGCCAGATATTGGTTTTGGAATAAATTGACAAGATTGTCTACAAGACTATGTCATACACATACTATGAAGAAATCTAGTCACATCTTGTCCTTCACTAATAAAACCAAATAATTGCAGCAATTGCTTTCACCGCTTCTATATGCACCAAAAAGACAAAACCCTATGTTACTGTGAGTAAGCCGTTTAAGCCGAATAAGCAAAATTAACATTTGAAAAACCCTAATTCGCTAAATGGTCTTATGTTCCACGGATGGAACCATGTTAGGTTCGGAGTATCCGATTCGTCAGCAGTCGGCTCGTACAACTCCGTCCATAGCTCAATGCGAATGAAACGAAAAAAAAAACGTGAAATCTAACTATAATTAATCGAGGTCAGTTAGAGCGCCAGATTTCACTGTCATTCGCATTTAAATGATTCAGCTGGTTGATTACTGAATAAGCATTATGGAATGTGTACATATGCGCACTTGCTGCTTCATACGGATGAACTGATGGTCGGATGTCGGATGTTGTTTGGCATGTGAATATGGCGGATGTAACGCATCGTCACTACAGGGTAAAAATCTCGTTGAATTTGAGAATAATTTGAGAAGTGGAACCACCCCGGCTTCTAATTTGGGCACTTTTCCACTATAACTCAGTCAATATTGAACCAATTGATATATATTTTATGTACGCGATGAAATACGTATCCAGTGTACCGGATTGTCTCAGCCCCTGGTAGTATTCTGGACTGACTGACTAAATCAGAACATTTTTATAAATAAATTCTCTACTCATAAAAATTGATTCTGAGTTCGTCAAATACTAGCAATGAGTGGTGCAGGAGATCTATCTACACACTAAGATCAGTTTGCACTGCTTTGAAAATAGGGCTTAATGTTACTACCATTCGAGTACCGTAAAACGGGGTAACTTTGATAGTTTTTCAGCAAATTTTCTTAACATGTTTTCATGTAACATCATGTCCCCTAGTTTTATATTTTTAAAACAAGTACTGGGGTATCAGTTATCAATTGCAATTGAAAGATCAGATAATTTAAAATATATTGAGTGACTTTTAATTTTTCATATGCGGGAGAATCAGATTTTCATGTTGGGGTAACTTTGATAGTGCCCTGAAAAACACATAAAATCCTAAAGTATCATCACAACTTGAAATCTTAGGAGTAAGAACATGATGAAAGAACCCTTGTGGAATATATTAGATTGAATTATTATGACAAAACATTGATTTTTTAGTAAAATTCTACATTTAAAAATGAGTTTGTGGAGTACTGAGTGAAAAACACACTGAGTTACCTATCAAAAATCATTATCTTTGTAAAATCATATTTTTAACGGTACATCCACATATGGTTGCATGCTATTCATGGTGAATTCTTTTTGTTTGTGTTGCTTCTGAATATTTTATAAACACATTTTGAACAAAGCAGCATTATTTACATGAAATTACAAGGCCATTGCATACTTTTAGGCGTTTAATGGTGTATGGAGGATTATGTCCCAATTTACTAAATTGATTCCAGTTTTTAAAAACACACTTTGTTAAGAGATTAAAGGCCAGATTTGGAATCTACTATGATGGATCTACCATGAATAAAAGGCCATTCATTGAAAAATAGTTTAAAAAAAGTTATACAACAGATTGTTTGAAAGGGTTGACAAATGACAAAAATATTATCAATTTTTATTTTTTGCCCAAAAAGTTAAATATATACTCGGTTTTGATGAAAATACGTTTAAAATGGACTTTCATATGCATATTTTTGATCTACGCTTGCCTTTTTCTTAACTAATTGAATGAATCATAGTTATAAGATATACTACACCATGCCAGTCGTGCTATCAAAGTTACCCGCATTATCAAAGATACCCCATTTTACGGTAAACATTAATCATACTTAAGTAAGTGTTACGCAAATGTGGGTAAACAATACTCATACTCATAATTTATAAGCATACACATTCACATTTATATCCATATTTTTGGTTAACTCGAAATATCTCTGTGGAAGAATCTCTAGAAAAATCGCTTATGAAACCCAAACGGTGGTGAAATTGCTGAAGGAATCCTCGGAGAAAATACCCGAGGAATTACAGGACCAGAATTCTTGAAGGAATCCCGTAAGTTAGTTCTGTACAAACCTCTAGAGGAGTTCCCAGATAATTCCCTTAAGTAATTTCTGAAGAAATCCTTATTGCAATCTCCTAATAAAATCCATAGCGGCATTCGTAGAGGAATGAGGAAAAAATGATGAGTTCTCGGCATAATTCCTCGAAAAAGTTCTGTGGGGTTATCTGGAGCAATTTCTGAAAAATAATCTATGGTGAATTTCAAAAGAATTCCCAGCAATAAATTCTAGAAGAATCTCTAAAAAAAATCAAGAGGTAGTCATAAAAGAAATTTTTTAAGTTAAACCAGAAGATATTCCTGTAGGAATGCCACGAGGAATAACAAGAGGAACCCCCGAGAAATCCATAGAAGAAGCTATATACAGAAATCTATCGAGGAGTCTTCCCTGAGAAATTTCTGGACACATCCGGAACTTTTTTTAAACAAATCATTACACATTGGTCGGGCTCCATACAAAGGGGTGGCCAAAACTCTCAAAAAAACGAATTTGATATTTTTAAACTTTATTTTATCTTATAACAAAGTTAATGTATTGTAGTTTTATGATTCTTAATTCAAAGCATACCAACTTTTATATTTCAATGCCATTTTTACCACCAAAGTGGCCTAAGTCACAAAATTGAAAAATGAATCATTCGAAAAAAGTAAAATATTATAATTTTGAGAATGTAATATATGTTTCATGTTATCCAGCATATGAAAGCTTGTTGTTGAGCAGTTTGAATGCACGTATGGTGCAAAATTTATGTGTCACAAAACTTTTCAAATTTTCATATATTGTTCTTTAGGAATTTTGATAACTTTTAAGTTCAAAAACGGTTCGTGTCGTCACGTGTCGCCGCAATTTCGAATAGTACATCTTAAACATCATGCCTAGGACTGCATAAAAACGTTTAAATATTTTGCAGAAATTTTTCGGTTTTCAAATAAGAGCTGATTAAAAAATTCGTGTTTTTTCATATAGTTTACGTTATTTTTCTATTTTTGACTGAAATAAAATAGTAGTTTACGCAACAAGGTGCAGAATGAAGATTTTTACGTACATTTATCCAACGAGGCTTGCCGAGTTGGATAATTACGACGAGTGCTGTAAAAATCGAGTTCTGCACCGAGTTGCGTACAACTTTTTTTGCAGCTTCATAAATTACCGCTTGAGGATAGTTTTTAACAAAACTCTTTCATCAGACTGCACACTGATATTCATAGCCATCATTAAGGAAATCTGATCATAGCAGGTTATACAGTACAGTTGCCACAATTTTTCAAACCTGCGTCCAGAAAGCATCAATAAGTTGAACAAAACTGAAAACAGTGCTGTAATGGTTCATTACGCAACGCAAATCAGTGCTGTAATGAATCATTACAGCACTGTTAATTTGGTGTGAGAAAGTAGGCCTTTTCCTGGCAGATTTGCGTGAGGTAAAATGGCCTATTACGATGAGAAGTTGCAAAAATTATCTTCCTTCATTTTTTTACACGTTTTGAACTAACTTGATTGGATTTGATCGAAAGTTGATCATTTAATTGAATTCAAATTGAATTTCTAACAAAAAATTCAAAAAATGTGGGGTTTCAAAAGGGGTATTCAAAAATTACGTAACTTCAATAACTTAAAAAACTGTATAAGTCAGTAATTATACAGTTTTTGAAATTATTGAAGTTACGTAATTTTTGAATACCTCTTTTGAAACACTAAAAATACTAAATAACATATCTTGACAACCTATAACTTCGATTAAACACATAAAAAGAGTTTTGGCCGAACTTTATCTCTTTCCGACCATTGTGCATTAGAGGTATCCCCGGAGGAATCCTTGGATGAATCCAAGGCTGAATCTCCGGTAGAATTTTTGGAGGAGTTTCAGCAGAAAGAATCGCTAGGAAAATCTCAAGGTAAATTACAGGATGAATCCAAGGAGCAATGCTAGGAGGCATTGTAGGAGAAATCACTACAGAAATGTCTGGATACATCACTGAAGAAGTTCCTGGGGAAAGTCCTGCAAGAATACAGCATTCAGAGGAATCACAGTAGGATTTTTAGGAATAAAAAATACTTCTGGGGATATCAAATGAGAAGTGCCTGAAAAAATCTTGGGGACATTTCGAAAGGTACCTACAAGGTATACCTTGTTGGCTACAAAGTAACTTTACTCCAACGCCGAGCGAGCCAGCGAGTTCGCGGCCGCCCACGAAGTCGCCTACCTCTACCGGGTTCTCTGCTGAATATTGTTTTCGCTATTCTTTCTTCCGACATTCGTCCTACGTGGCCAACCCACTGAAGTTTGCCGTATTTTATTGATTTCACAATATTCGCATCTTCGTACACTTGGTACAACTCGTGATTCATGCGTTTGCGCCACACTCCATGTTTTTGTTTCCCACCGAGAATTGTCCGCAGCACTTTGCGCTCAAAAACTCCAAAAGCATTTCGGTTTGCCTCCTTTAACGTCCACGCTTCGTGACCGTAGAGGGCAATCGGAAGAATCAGCGTCTTATACAGAGCGAATTTTGTTTGCGTTTACAAGTTACGGGACCTAAGCTGGCTACGCAATCCGTAAAAGGCCCTATTCGCAGCTGCAATACGCCTATTCACTTCACGGTAAACGTCATTGTCACATGTAACAAGTGTTCCAAGATAAACGAACTCTTCAACAACGCAATCAACACATCCCCATCAATCACTACCTCAGCACTATCGCCACTAGGCCTGCTTCTGTCTCTACCCGCCATCATGTACTTCTTCTTGGTAGAGTTAATCGTCAAGCCTATCCTTGCTGTGTCTCTCTTCAGAGGAGCATAAGCTTCCTCCACTGCCCTACGATCGATGCCGATGAGATCAATATCGTCCGCAAAGCAAAACCGAGAGGTGGAACCCGGGAAGCCACCTGGTAACCCGTAGGCATATAGACCTATCTGCCTCTTTTTGTCTGACAAATCTCTTCTCTGGCTGTTGTGGGGTGTGAATTTAGTTTAGTGGTATTCCCCTTGTGTTTCCGTCCCCTAGCAAGCATCAGTGATAGCCATCACCATGACGACGTTGTCGGTGTGGAGCTGCCTCATTGAGGAGAGGAGCTTTATTGGCGGAGCAAGTCGCCTTCATCGTGTGGTTCCGGATTATGCCAAGTGATTCTACTGTAGTGATTCAGTGAGCTACGCACTATTCACAGCTGTAACTAAAACGGCCGAGATAGCGCTCCAAAAGAATCTGGGAAAAAGTAGCAAATTTCTTGGCTTGAAATCAAAATTTATCATTTTTTTGCGATTGTGTCCCGTTACGCTCTATTTATTTATTTTTCTAAAATAAAAAAGTTCCAAACTCCATTTATAAGCATGAATTGAATCTTCTAATCAAATCTGATCGTTTAATATACTGGTTGGCGTCTGAAACGTTGGCATGTGTCTACCGAACTAACATTTTCAGCGCTATAAGCTTCAGTCATTTGCTTTCTGTTGTGTAACCATAGAATTGAAGCAGTCAAAGCTGAATAAAAATGAAGCCAGTCAAAAATAAACCTTAAGCTAATACACGGCCATAAAACAAGCACCATACAGCTATCAAACTCGGTTTTCAGAAATCTATCACTTGTCACTGGGGCTGCCTTTACTGCAGTCTATTCCAACTCCGGGAGATTTCCCGGAAGATGTGAAAACTTGAAGAAATAGAATAGGAGTCCCCACTAACAAAACAGCTGTACAGTACAATTCGTAATACTAGCTGTGTTGGTAAAATCACCAAACGTCTTTGGTGAGTAATTTTGATGAGTTGCGCTGTCAGTTTTTTGTTGCGCGTGATTTATTCAATGTTGCATGCTTGGATGAAAAATCAAGGTAACTCATTTTTGAAAAGTAGCAAAACAAACGTCAAAGATTTGGATGTTTCACAGATCTTATTGTAACTCTTCCTGGTAATTCTGCCGAGTATCCTTTCAGCTCAATTTCAGCTGATTTTAATAGGAATTCCCTTCGGATTCGGTAGGATATTCTCACTAGGGATTCCGCATGAAATTCCCTCTAGAGTGCTAAGAGTTTCCTCTGGAGATTTCACTGGGAATTCTGTCATGGGATTTTGTTGGGAGGATCCCGCTGGGATCTCCCTCTTGAGATTCCATCTGAAATTCTCTCAGAAGGTTCAGCCAGGAATTCCATCTGTAAATTCCAACAGATGCCCTCTGAAGATTCTGGAAAGAATTCTCTCTGCAGGTTCCGCCAGGAGTTTCCTGTGGAGATTCAACAAAAAATTTCCTCTGGAAATTCGGCCAAGAATTTCCTATTAAGATTCCGCCTAAAATTCCCTCAGAAGATTCTGCCAGGAAATCTCTCTGGAGACTCCGTCCGGAATTCCGTCTTGAGATTTTAACAGGATTTCCCTTTAGAACAGGAATTCCCTTTGGAGATGCAGCAAAGAATTCTCTCTGACGATTCCGCCATGATTTCCTCTGGAGATTCCGTTAAGATCTCGGTTAAGCGCTCCTTATGAGGAACCGGGAACTCGTTCCTGACATTCCTCTGGTAATCTTCTTGGGATTCCACCGGGAATCCCATCTGAGGATTCCGCCGGGAATTACGTAGGGGAACTCCAGCCAAATCCGTCTGGGACTTCGCCAGGGATTCAGTCAGGGGCTTTCGCCAGTATTTCCCTTTTTTTTTAACGGCTGTTCGGGTTCGTTTGGAAGTTGACCATCAATGTTAACTTCTTTTCCCGATCAGCCTAGATAGCTGTGTAGTGTCGGTAGCGGTTGTCTCGATTGGCTAAGAATAACACTACGGACCGCCTGATCCAGTGGTAAGAGTCCACTAAACAGGTGACCCCTAATTCATGGTGTTATGCGGCTTTATGCTTACCGTGCCAAAGAATGAATGGTTAGGGGGGTCTAATAAAAACCTAACCACAAACGGAGCCTGTGGAGAATTAGGGCGTCCTCCACAGTATTACGCCCTTACTGCGCTAACCGGAGCAATGGTGCAGTGGACCTTGCGTTTCTCCGAGATAATCAGTTGCCCTTCTTAAGTCTCAAATTTGAGGCTAAATAAGGGCGGGGTTATTCAAATGTTGTTAATTAGCTTACATTACTGCCTATATGGGTTCGCTTAATGCGTTTTCGCCATTGGCGTTTTTCAATTGACCACGATTTGGTTCGTCGTTGATGTTTCCTTTTTGTGCTGTGATTGTGAAGTGCGTTATCCTGTCTAGTTTGGGTAGTGGCTACGGCAAGGAAACCTCAGATCAATTTTCAGCGTAAAAAGCGTATGTAGCCCAAGTGGATCTACTTCAAAAAGTTCATTTTCGTAGGGTAACTTCTGTTTAGGTTACCTTGTGAACCCAGCTTTGCTTTTTTCATTATAGGTGAACTGTCGTGCCTCGAGCATGCTCTATTTTAGAACAACGTTAACAGTATGTTTCTACCTTTCCTTATGGATGCCTTCAAGCAAGCTCTTGTTTTCAGCATCTTTTCGCTTATATTTGGCATCTGAAGTAGCTCAAACATTGATTTGAGATGCTTCAGTTTGATGGAATACTTAGGTAGTACAGTTCATGGTTAACTTAACATAGAATTGCACCTAACCCAACTCTGCATGAGCAGAATTTGTCATGAGTTGACTGATTGGCATGTGTCAGATGAGGACTCTCCATTTGACCTTTTTGCACTTTGGAGTGTTCCTTCGCAAACTTTGCGTATTCAGGCGTCCCTGCTCAACAAGCTAGGGAACCTGTAATAATTGATTGCGATCACATTTTATGGATAACTCGCTTCCATTGCTACTCCAAGAGAGTTTCATTATGGTTTTGTTATTACAACGCCCTTCATTGTGGTATACCATAGCTACTGCTTTGAAAGAAGCTTGTCCTCTGCGGTCTGTGCGGACCGCAAGAGGTATTCCTGAATGGAACTCGGACCTGTTCAAGTTCTAAATATCTTCGGATAAACCAGTCTTTTGTATAGCTACGAATCTTTAGCTTCTACCCCGAGGATTGTAGCTATAGAATCGATTTAGTGAGCACTAAAAAGCTCTCTTTACTTCAAATCTCCTGGAGCAAATGGGGCTTTATCCTATTTTTCTCCAGAGGGATTTGAGTTTTTCAAACATGTTTTGAACTCTTGTAGTTTTCTATTTGGTATTTTCATGGCATGAAATTACTCTGTAGTTTTATCCCGAAAGGGTGCGTGCGTGTAAAAAGAAGGAATAAGTTCCAGATTTATCTGGTTACGTCGTTCTTTCTGAAATGCTCGGAACGCATTGTCGATTATCACATCTGTGATGTTCGTCTGGCTGACATGCCTGTTCATGTGAACTCACATGTCTCCCAATTTGGGATGTCCACAGTGACTCTTTTACATAAAGTTGTATACGTTTTCAAGAAAGCACTCGCTCGAACGTAGTTTTTGCTTGGGTGATTTCTTGAATATTGAGGATGCTTTTGATGTCGTGCCTTTCTATGTCATATTGAAAGTCGCATGACGTCGCAAGCTACCTCCAATGAGCTATAGGCTCTTTGTACGCTTATGCGTTTTACAGTGTCCTTTTCAGGGCACTGATTAACCCCGTTGTGGTATGAGCTATGAGCTCTCGTTGCGCTTATGCGTTCATTCCCTCTTCTAGGGCACCCCTTCCTATTTCATCACCTTTCCCTTTCCCAATTCCCATCCCTTGTCCCATTCTCCCTCAGGTAAATGATGAAATAGGCTCATATGTATGGCGATGGCACAAATGTCCCAAATGGAGGATAACGTGCCTCTGGAGCCGGCCTTCTGATACCTGATACCAGGAATTCCTCATGGTGATTCCGACGGGGATTCGTTTTGAGGTTTCCGCCAGGAATTTTCTTTGGAGATTCCTCCAGGATACCTTTTTGGGAATACCGTAAAATGCATGTTACATGTAACCACTTAGGGAATCCCGCAGGAGTTCCTTTTGGGGATTCCCAGAAGTTTCTTTTGAAGATTCCTTTGGGTATTTTCTCCAGCGATTCTTTCGTAAGTTCCCCTAGAGATTCCTCCAGTTAGCCTAGTGGTTAAGGCTATGGATCGCCAATCCGGAGACGGCGGGTTCGATTCCCGTTCCGGTCGGGAAAATTTTCTCGACTCCCTGGGCATAGTGTATCATTGTACTTGCCACACAATATACAAATTCATGCAATGGCAGGCAAAGAAAGCCCTTCAATTAATAACTGTGGAAGTGCTTAAAGAACACTAAGTTGAAGTGAGGCAGGCCAAGTTCCAGTGGGAACGTAGAGCCATAAAGAAGAAGAAGAAGAAGAAGAAGAAGAAGAAGAAGAAGAAGAAGAAGAAGAAGAAGAAGAGATTCCTCCAGAGCATCGGTTTGAGAATAGGGAATTCCTCCAGGAGTTTCCTCTGGCGATTACCCAGCAATTCCCTCCAGATATTTTTCCAGGAGTTTCCTCAGAGTATTTCTCCAAGAGTTCTCTCTGGGGAATCCTCCAAAGGTGCTTCCAATTGAACCTATCGTTTGTTCGATGAGTTACGTCGGTGGTGTCACATCGATGTCACGCTACACGATAAGTTGTTCAACTGCAACAACCAGGCAGCTCATCAACCCATCGTAAGGTGGATCATGCTGAGCTGTTGAGCTACGCAGGGGAGCGAAAGGTAGGAAGCACAAATTTGACAGCTGACAGTTGTAGGCTTTGGTTATCTCAGAAAAAGTCTGATGAATGAAATTAGCTGATGAGCCCTGTCATATTTTTACACGAGCATGATCGTTCCAAATTTTATTTGACACACGCTCTCAAAAAAAAATTTGATCCGATTTACAATCTCTTATAGGCGCATATAGGCGAATATTTCGGAGCCAATTCCGGTAAGATCCGAAAAGAGTTATTTTAGCTCACCGTTCTTTAGTAACGAGGAAAATTTGATCGACCAAACAAGGCATAAATGGTTTAAGGTTATGGTTTTTCATACAAATTACAATGATGATCAGGAAAAGCACAACTGGATACATACCTCCAAGGATGACTGCAGGGACTCCTCCAGAGATTCCTCTAAGGATTTCTGAAGGTATTCCTCCAGAAATCCCATCAGGAATTCCTTCAGGGATTCCTCCAGAAAGTTTTTCAGGGATTCCTTTATTGATTCATCTTGGAATTCCATCGAAGATTCCTCAGAAATTCCTTCAGGGACTCCTCCATCAATTCCTCCAAAGATTCCTTCAGAGATTTCACCAGGATTTTTTTCAAGGATTCCTCCAGGAATTCCTTCAGGGACTCCTCCAGGAATTCTTCCAGAGATTCCTCCTGGAATTTCTTCGGAGATTCCTCCAGAAATTACTCCGAACATTCCTCCAGGAATTCCTTCAGGGATTTCTACAGGATTTTTTCAGAGATTCTCCAGGAATACCATCTTGGATTCCTCCAAGAATTCCTTCAGGTATTCATCAAGGAATTACTACAGGAATTCCTCCAGAAATTGCTCCAGAGATTTCCCCAGGGATTCCTTATGATTCATTGATTTATCAAAGAATTCCATCTGAGATTCTTCCAAAATTCCTTCAGGGACTCCTCTAGGAATTCCTTCTTGGATTCCTCCAAGAATTCCTTCATGAATTCCTGCAGAAATTCATTCAGAGACTCCTCCAGGAATTTTTCAGGGATTCCTCCAGGAAATCCTTCTTGAATTCCTCCAAGAATTCCAGGACTCATCAAGGAATTCCTTCAGAAATTCTTTCAGGAATTCCTCCAAAGATTCTTCCAGAAATTCCTTCAGGGATTTCTACAGGATTCATTCAAGAAATCCTCCAGGAAGTCTTTCAGGGACTCCCACAGGATTCCTCCGGGGAATACAGCAATAACTCCTTCAGGGAGTCCTTCAGAGATTACTCCAAGGGTTACTTCAGGGAATCCTTGGGGGTTTCTCCAGGGATTCTTCCAAGGGTTCCTCCAGAGATTGCTCCAGAAACTGTTCCAAGATCTCCTTCAGAGATTCCTCCAAGGATTCCTCCAGGGATTCCAAATGGATAATTTCTTGGATTCCTTTAGATATTCCTCAAAAGATTCCTCCAGGAATTCCTTAAGGAGTTCCTCCAGAAATTCCTGAAGAACTTCCTCCAGGAATTCCTTAAGGAGTTCCCCCAGAAATTCCTTCAGGAATATCTTAAGTGGTTTATCTCAGGGAATCCATAGGGGATTTCTCCAGGGATTCTTGCAAGGGTTCCTCCAGGGATTGCATCGAGGATTCCTCTATGAATTCCTTCAGGGGTTCCCCTAAAGATTCCTCCAGTGATTACTTAGGGATTATTTCATGGATTCCTCAGAAGATTACTCCAGAGATTCCTCAAGGGATTCCTACAGGGATTTTTTCAGTTATTCCACAAGGGATTCCTTCAGGGATTCATGTAAGGCTTCCTCCATTTATTCCTCCACTTATTTCTTCAGAAATTCCTACAGGAATTTCCTCCGGGGAGTCCTGCAGCAATACCTCCGGTTTGCATTCCTCCAGGAATGTCATCAAATACTCCTACAGGGGTTCTTTTAGGGATTACTCCAGGGATTCCTCCAGATATTTCTCAAAGGATTCTTCCAAAAAAAAAAAACCTCCAGATTTATTCAAGGACTCCGCCTAGAATTCCTCCAGAAAGTCCTTCTAAAATTCCTCTGAAGAATACCATGCAGAATCCCAGGAGGAATTTCGGTAAGAATCCCTGAGGGAATTCCTTCAGGAATCCCTGAAGGAATTAAAGGAGAAATCTCGTAATGAATCCCTATAGGAATACCTGGGGAAATTCCCGGAGGAATTCCTAGAGGGCTCCACAGCGGAATTGTCGGAGGAATTTCTGAAGAAAACCTCGGAGGTATTCCTGGAGGAATCCCTGAAGAATTTGTGGAGGAATCCAAGGAGAAATTTTCGGAGAAATTTGTGGAAAAATTACCGGAAGAATTTCTGGAGAAATTCCCAGAAAATTTCTGAAGAAATTCCCAGAAGAATTCCAAGAGAAGTCCCCGGGGGAATTTAGAAGGAATCCCTGGAACAATTTCTGGAGGGGTCTCCGGAGGAAGTTCTGGAGGAAACCCTGGACGACTTTCTGGAGGAATCCCTGAATAAATTCATGAGGAATCCCCATAGAAGAGATTACTTTTTGGAGTAATTTCGTAAGAAATTTTCCGGAGATATTCCTGGAGGAATTCTCGGAGTAATCTCCGGAAGATAATCCGGAGCAATTGCTGGAGCAATCCCCGGAAGAACTCCTGGAGAAAATCTCATACGAATTCCAGGAGGAATCTGAATATTTTTTGGAGAAATCCCCAGAGGAATTCCAGGACAAAATCCCGAAAAAAAATCCAGAACAAGTCCTCGGCGGAATTCCTGGAGATATCTCAGTAGGCCTTACTGGACAAATACTCGAGAAAATTCCTGAAGGAATACTCTAAGAAATTTCTGAAGGAATCCCCGGAGGAATTCCTGGAAAAATCTCCGGAGTAATTCGTGAAAGAATCTCTGGGGGAATCTCCCAAGGAATTCCTGGAGGAATCTAAGAAGCAACTCTTGGAGGAATCTTCAGAGCAATTTCCGGAAGAACCCCTGGAGTAATTCCTAAAGGAATCTCTAGAGGAATTCGTGGAGGAATCCCCGGAGGTATTCCCTTAGAAATTCCCCGAGCAATACCTATAAAATTTCCCGGAGAAATTCCTGGAGTAATCCTCCGGGAAATTCCTGAAGGAATCCCAAGAATAATCCCCGAAAGATGAATTGAGGAATTTCCGGAGGAATTCTCATCGAAAACCCCGGAGGAATTCTTGGAAAAATCTCTGAAGAATTTCTGGAGGAATCCACGGATAAACTCCCGATAAAAATCCAGGAAGAGTCCCCGAAGGAGTTCCTAGAGCAATCCCCGGAAGAATCTCTGGGGGAATTCCTGAAGGAATATTCGGAAGATTTCCTGGAGCAATCTTCGGAAGGATTCATGGAGGAAACCCCAGAGAAATTCCTGGAGATATAACTGAAGAGTTTCTGGAAGAATCCAAATAGGAAATCCTAGAGGAATTTCTGGAAGAATTCCCAGATGCACTCTTGGGAAATGCATGGAGAAATTATCGGTGGATTTCTAGGGAAAGTCCCCGGAGGAACTTTAAGTGGCATCTACGGTGAATTTTCCAGAGCAATCCTTGGAGATTTCCTAAAAAAATCCTAAAGAAACTCTTGGAGGGATCCTTGGAAGAATTTCTGGAGAACTTGGAATTCTTGGAGAAATTCCAGGAGTAGTTCCTGGTGATATACCCAGAATAATACTTGGAGGTTTCTTAGGTGGAATTCCTGGAGAAATCCGCGATAGAATTTCTAGACGAATCCCCGTGGAAATTCTTGGAGAAATTCCCGAAAAAATCCCAGAAAGTGTCCCCGGAAGAATTCCTGGATGAATTCTCGGATTAATCTCTGGAGGAATCCCTGGAAGAATTCCCGGATGAATCTATAGTAGGAATTTCTGGAGAAATTCCCGGAGGAATTCCAGGAGGAATCCCCGGTGGAATTTCAGAAGGAGTCCCCGGAGGAACTCCTGGAAAAACCATGGAGAAATTCATGGAGAATTTCCTGGAAAAATCCCCGGAGTAATTCCTGGACAAATCCCCGATATGAGTTCTCGGAGGTTCCCCCGGTACAAAATCCAGGAGGATTCCCTGTTAGGAATTCCTGGTGGAATTTTCGACGGGCATTCTTGGCGGAATCCACTGCAGGAATTCTTCGAGGAATTCTTGTTGGGGATTCCAGATGGAGTCCCCGGAAGAATTTATGGAGAATTACTGGAGAAATTTCCCAACGAATTCTCAACGAGAATTCCTCCAGGAATACCCACAGGTGATTCCTCCAGAAATTCCCACCGAAGATTTTATCAGAAATTCCTCCTGGCATTCCCCCAGAAAATCCATCAGGAATTCATCCATGGATTCCTTCTGGAATTCCTCCTGGAATTTTTCCGGGGACTCCTAATAAAATTCCTCTTGAATTTATTCTGGAATTCCTCCGCGAATTTCTCCAGAAATTCCTACTATTGATTTTTCCTGGAACTTTTCCTCTTTTTTGGAAAAAATTGCTCCAGCATTTTTTCCGGGGATTTTCCCAGGAATTCGTTCAGATATTCGTCCAGCAAATTTTTCCGGCTTTCTCCAAGAAATTCCGCTGGGGATTACTCACAGGATAACTAAAGGAATGCCTCCGAAGATTCCACCAGGAATTGCTCCTAGGATTCCCTCAGAAATTTCCTAATGGATTCCTCGAGGAATGTAATTCCTCTTGGAATATCCACCGGGAATTCATCCACGAATTCCCACAAGAGATTCCTCCAGATATTCTTCCGCGGATTCCATCAGAAATTCCCAACGAGAATTCCTCCAGGAATTCCCACAGGGGATTCATTCAGGAATTCTTACAGGGGATTCCTCCAGGAATTTCCACCGAGGATGTGTCCAGGAATTCCTCCAGGGATTTTTTCTGATGGAATCCCCAGAAGAAATTCTGGAGAAATCCAAAGAGGAGTTTCTGGAGAAATTGCCTGGGAAATTCGAAATGAAATTCCAGGAGAAATTCCCGGAGTAATTCCTGGAGATATACACAGCGGAATTCCTGGGAGAATCCTCGAATAAAACTGCTGGAGAAATACCCGGAAGAATTCCTCGAAGGGTCTATAGTAGAATTCCTAGAGGCATTTCTAGAGGCTGAATTCATAAAGAAATTCCTGGAGGAGTTCCCGGAGGCATTCCTGGAGGAATCCCCGGCGGAATTTCTGGAGTTATCCACTGCGGAATTCCTGGGAGAATCCCTCAAAAAATGCTGGAGGAATACTCGGAGGAATTCCTGGAGGAAATTATATCAGAAATTCCTGGAGAAACTCCCTGATGAATACCTGGAGAAAATTCTAGAGGATTTTCCGGAGAAATTTCCGAAGGAATTCCTGGAGAAATTCCCGTAGGAATTTCTGCGGTTATCTCCGGAGGAATTTCTGGGAGCATCCCCGAAAAAAGTGTTGGAGAAATAGCTGGAGGTATCTGTAGTAGGAATTCCTGGAGGAAATCCGAGAGAAGTCCTCGGAGGAATCCCTGAAGGAGTTCCCGGAGGTATTCCAGGAGGAGTTCCCGGAGAAATTCCAGGAGGAATCCCTGAAGGAATCCATGGAGGAATTCCTGAAGGTTTTTTGGAGGATTTCCTAGAAAAAATCCCTGGACAAATCCCCGGTGGGAATTCTTGGAGAATTCCTCGGTGCGAATTCCTGGAGGAATCCTTGTCGGGAATTCCTGGATGTATCCCCTGCGGGAATTCCTGAATGAATCCTCTGTGGTAATTCCTGGAGGAATTTTCGTTGGGAATTCCTGATGATTTCTGGAGAAATCCAAGGAGGAGTTCCTGGAGGAATTCCCGGACAAATTCCAGGTCAAATTCCAGGAGAAATTCCCGGAGGAATTCCTGAAGCAATTCTCGAAGGAATTCCAGGAGGAGTCCCCGGAAGAATTTCGTGAGGAATCCTCCGAGGAATTCCAAAGGCATTTCCTGCAGTGGTTACCGACTGAATTCCTGGAGAAATCCCTGAAGGAATTTCTGGGGAAATCCCTGAAGGAATTTCTGGAGGAGTCCCCGAAGCAATTCCTGGAGGAATCCCAGAAGGAATTCCTGGAGGAATCCCTAAAGGATTTCCTAGAGGAATCCCTGAAGGAATTCCTAGAGGAATCCCTGAAGGAATTCCTAGAGGAATCCCTGAAGGAATTCCTAGAGGAATCCCTGAAGGAATTCCTAGAGGAATCCCTGAAGGAATTCTTAGAGGAAGCCCTGAAGCAATTCCTAGAGGAATCCCTGAAGGAATTCCTAGAGGAATCCCCGAAGGAATTCCTAGAGGAATCCCTGAAGGAATTCCTAGAGGAATCCCTGAAGGAATTCCTAGAGGAATCTCTGAAGGAATTCCTAGAGGAATCTCTGAAGGAATTCCTAGAGGAATCTCTGAAGGAATTCCTAGAGGAATCCCTGAAGGAATTCCTTAAGGAATCCCTGAAGAAATTCCTCGAGGAATCCCTGGACGAATTCCTAGACGAATTCCTGAACGAATTCCTGGAGAATTCCTGAACGAATTCCTGGAGAAATCCCTGAAGGATTTTTCAGGGCTTCCTCCAGGAATTCTTTAAAGATTCCTCCACTATCCTCCAGAAATACCTTGAAGGATTCCTCCCGGAATTCCTTTGAAGGTTCCTCCAGAAATTTCTTCAGAGATTCCTCTAGGAATTCCTTCAGACATTCCTTCAAAAAATCCTTCAGAGATTCTTCCAGGAATTCCTTCAGGGATTCCTTCGGGGATTCCTCCAGAAATTCCTTCGGCGATTCCTTTAGGAATTCATTCGGGGGTTTCTCCAGGAATTAATTCGGGGATTGCTCCTGAAAATCCTTCTGGGAGTTCTCCTGGAATTCCTTGGGGGATTCGTCCAGAAATTCCTTCGGAGATTTCTCCAGGAATTCCTTCGGGGATTCTTCAAGGATTTTTTGAGGGATTCCTCCATTAATTCCTTAAAGGATTCTTCCAGCCACTTCTTCAGGGATTCGTCGGGGAAATCCTTCAGAAATTCAATTTTTCTAGAAGTTCGTTCAGGGATTCCTCCAGGATTTTCCATCAAAGATTCCTCCAGGAATTTCCTAAGAAATTCCTCTAGAAATACCTTCGGGAATCCCTTCAGGGACTCCTTCGGGAATTCCTTCAGAGATTGCTCCAGGAATTCATTCAGAGATGCCTACCGAAAATCCTTCAGAGATACCTCTTCAGGAAATCAGGACGATTCCTCCAGGAATTCCTTAGGAGATTCCTCCAGGAATTCCTTCGGAGCTTCCTCCAGGAATTTTTGAAGAGATTCCTTCAGAAATTCCTGCAGGCATTCCTTCAGTGATTCCTCCAGGAATTTCACCGGTGATTCGAGGACTTTTCCTAGAATTTCTCCGTGAATTTCACCGGAGATCCATCCAGGAATTCATCCGTGTTTTCCTCAAGAAATTCTTTCGAGGATCCTCTCAGGAATTCTTTCACAAATTCCTCCATTGATTCCTTCAGGAATTCCTGCGAGGATTCTTCTAGGGACTACTCCGGGGATATCTACAGGAATTTCTCCGGAGACTCCTCCTGGGATTCTTACGAAAATTTCTCCCGGAATTCTCCGTTAATTTGTCCAGATATTCTTTCAGGGATTCATCTAGGAATTTCATCGGGAATTTTCTTAGAGATTCTTCAGGAATACTTCCGGAGATTTCTGCTGGGAGCCCCCAAGGAATTTTATCTGGGATTGCTCCAGGATTTCCTCCGGCTACTCATTCCGGAATTCCTGCGAGAATTTCTCTAGAAATTCCTTCAAGGAATTCCTTTGAAATTTAACTGATATTTCACCAGGATGTCCCACCGGGGATTCCTCTAGGAATTTCACCCGTGATGCCACCGAGGAATTTTCCTAGAATTTTTCCGGCAATTTCTCCGGGGATTCTTCCAGAAATTCATCTGGGTATTCCTTCAACATTTTTTTCTGAGATTATTTGAGAAATTCCTCTGGAGGCACCTCCAAGAATTCCGTGGGAGATTCTTCCAGGAATTTCTCAGAAGATTCCGTCTGAGATTTCTCGAGGAATTTCACCGGGGATTCAACCAAGAATTCCTCCTGAGATTCCTCCAGAGATTCTCTCAGGAATTTCACGGAGGATTCTTCCAGGAATTCCTCAGAAGATTCCTTCAGAGATTTCTCAAGGAATTTCACCAGGTATTCAATCTGGACCCCATCCGGAGTTTCGTCCATAAATTCGACTCCTCCTTGAGTTCTTTCGGAGATTTTTCCCGGAAATACTCCTGAAATAGTATTGGAAAATTCTCCGGGGATTCCTTCAAGAAATATTCCGGGAATTCCTTTTTCCAACAGGAATACCGGCTTTTGAATTTTTTGGAGGAATCCCTGAAAAAATCCTGGAGAAATTTCCAAAAATAGTTGCTGGAGGAATACCCGTAGGTATTTTTGAGAGAATCATCGGAAAAATGCTGATGTACATCGCGAAGGAATTCTTGGAGAAATCTCCGGAGAATTTCCCGACAGAATTCCAGAAGGAACTGTGAGAGAAATTTCTGAGAGAATTCCAGGAGGAGACCCCGAAGGAAATCCTGGAAAAATCCCCGGAAGAATTCCTGAGAGAATTACCGAAAAAATTTCTCAAGGCAAACCCGGAAGAATTCTTGGAATTGCCCTCGATGGACCGGTGAAATTCTTGGAGCAATCCCAGAAAAATACCCCGATGGGATTTCCTGGTGGAATCTTCGATGAAATTACTGGTGGAATTCTTGAAAAATTGCCGCATGAATTCCGGGAGGAGTCCCCGGAGGAATACCTGGTGGAATCGCAGGTGAAATTCCTGGAGGAAGCCCAGTAGAAATCTCCGGAAGTATTCCTGAAGGAATTCCTGTAGGGATTCCTGAAGGAATATCCGGAGAAATACCCGGCGGAATTCTTGGTGAAATCTCCGAAGGCATTCCTCAAATAATCTTAGAAGGAATTCCAAGAGCATATCCGGAGGAATTTCAAGAACATATCCGGAGGAATTTCAGTTTGCGCGTCTACTAGATGGATTGATGTGCATTTGGCAGACCATGTGCTACGATATTTATGCCGTGGTGCTACTAGCGTGCATTGGAAGTCTAGTCGAATAACAATGCAGATTCAATACCACACAGAATCCCCGGCGGAATTCCTGGAAGAATCCTCAGAAGAATTCCTGAAGTTCAGTAATTCCTGGAAGAATCTAAAAAAAAAAGTTGAATGAACCCGGCAGAATTCGTGACGTTATACCGAGAGAAGAATCCCCGAAAAATAATGCTGTAGCAATATCCGGAGTAATTCTTGGAGGAATCCCCGGAGGAATTTCTGGATAAGTTTCCGAAGAATTTCAAGAGGAATTCATGGGGAAATACTAAAAAAAAATCCAGGAGGAGATCCCGGAATATTCGGTGGAAAAACTCCAGGTTTCCTGTAGAAATCCCCGGTGAGAATTTTGAGAAGAATGCCTTTTGGGAATTCCTGGTGGATTCCCCGTAGAAATTCCGGATGGAAACCCAAGAGAAATCCTCGGAGGAATTCCTGCAGAAATTTCCGGAGGAAATCGAAAAAGAGTCCTCGAATGAATTCCTGGAAGAATCCCTGTTGGAATCTCCAAAGGAATTCCTGGAGAAATCAACGGAGAAATTCCCGGAGGAATTATTAGAGGAATCCCCGACGGAATTCCTTGAAAAATATCTAAAGGAATTACTCAAGGAATTCCCGGAGAAGTTGCAGGAAGAGCCTTTAGAGGAACTCCTGGAAGAATCCCCACAGAAATCCATTACAGGAGAATCTCCGGAGTAATTTTCTGGAGAAATCCCCGGATGAATTCCTTGGTGGAATCCTCATTGAAAGCCCTGGAAGAATCTCAAGAGGAATTTCTGGAGAAATTGCTGGTGGAATTCTCGGTGAAACTTCCTCATGAAATCTCCAGGAATTCATGGAGGAAGCTTCGGTAGAAGTTCTGTAGGAATCCCTAATGGAATTCCTGGAGGAATACATAAAGGAATTAGTAGAGGAATCGCTAGAAGAATTTCTGTAAAAAAAAATCCCCAAAAGTATTCCTGGAGGAATTCCTGGAAGAATCCACGATAAAAATACTGGAGGAATATCCGGAGAAATTTCTGGAGTTATTCCAAGAGTATTTCCTGGGAGAATCCCTGAAAAAAAAAAACAACCGGAGGAATTCTTTGAGGGATTCCCGAAAGAATTTCAGGAGGATTTTCGGAAGAAATTTCGGAAAGAATTCCAGGAAGAGTCCCCGAAAAAGAGTCCCTTTAGAAATCCTCGGAGGAATTCCTGGAAAATATCACCGGAAAAATTCCTGGAGGAATTTCTGAAGAATCCGCGGAGGAATTCCTGGTGGAATCCCGGTGGCAATTCCAGGAAAAAACTTTAGGTGAATCTTTTGTAAGGAATTCCTCTAGTAGGATTATTCGGATCTGTTCCTGTTGAAACGCCCAATGAAATTTCTGGAGGAATCCCCGGATGCATTTCTGGAAGAATCTCCGGTTAGAATTTATAGTTGCATTTCTAGTGAAATTCTTAATGTATCCCGGGAGAAGTTCCTGGGAGAATCCCCGAAAAAATCGCTTGAATAATACCCGGAGGGGAGTTATCCACTGGGTGTTATTCGAGCAATTTTTTCTGGGATTCTTCAAGTAATTACCTTCTAGAATTCTATGGCAATTTTTAGCACTTCCGCTCCCGCGATTTCAGTCAGGGAATCTCTCATGTATTCTTTCGAAATCTTTCAGTAAATCCTGCTGTGAATTTCTCCAGCAGTCTTTCCGGGGAATTATCAAGGCAAATTCTAGTTCTCCATAAATCTTACGGGTGAGTTCTTCATTGTTTTTTACGAGGAGCTTCGGAAGGAGTCCAGAGAATTAACTCCTAGAGAAATTTCCATAAGCAGCTCCTGTAGGAGTCTGGGGGAACGGAAAACAAGTGCACAATTTCCTTTCTTGAAACTTCTAGCGATGTTTTCCGGGTTTTTCTCTACACATTCATCCGAGAATTCTACCAAGATATTCTCCTTCGGGAACTGGTCCAGCAATTCCTCCGTTGCATCCATAAACTTTTTGCAGTTGCCGCAATGTCTAAAAAACAAAAAAATCAATTAGGTGTTGTTTACATCTGCCATTTTCCAATCAAATTAGCCTGAGCCCTCTTTGATGAACTGGCTGGTTGTTGCAGGAGAAACTTATCGTGCAGCATGACATCACCGGCGCAACTCATCAAACAAACGATAGGTACAATTAACAACTCGCCTCCTAGCTTCCCTGCCGATGCGAGAAAATTTTTCATTTGAGTGCACGCAAACAAACAACCCCTAGCAACACTACAGAAACCGATAGGGCGCAACGTAAACAAACTCGCCAGCTGCCACCTCTACCTCCCCCGCCAAATACCTCACCCCGCATCCATTGACTGCTTAGATTCCATCACCTTCCTTCAATACATCTTGCTTACACTATTCGGCAAACTTTTAGACAAAACCACAAGGCAAAAATCGTTCATATATCATTTCTTGATTGCAAGCATCTGAGCTGAGAAAACAGCAAGTGAGTGTAACTCTGTGCAAGTGAGTGTTAATTCCCATGCCTGGTTTACGGTACTCTTGTTTTGTTTTCTAAGAAAACAAAACAAAAACTGTATCAAAATCGATACTTTATTGCCCCTCAATGGCAATTGAGTAATGCGACATGCAATACACTAAGGACACGGGTAATGTCACAATAGATCTAAAAACTGGTCGCAGTGACAATCCCGAGCAGGAATGAAAAAAATAGTGCTCCTACTCAAAGCAAAGAATTAGCCTAGTTAGCCAAGTGGTTAAGGCTATGGATCGCCAATCCGGAGACGGCGGGTTTGATTTCCGTTCCAGTCGGGAAGCTTTTCTCGACTCCCTGTCATAATGTCATTGTGCTTGCCTCACAATATACAAATTCATGCAATGGCAGGCAAAGAAAGCCCCTCAATTAATAACTATAGAAGTGCTCAAAGAACACTTCTCTCTCTCTCTCTCTCTGGTGCAAAATCAGTAGTCAACTGATATGACTAATATTTCGCTGCTCTGGCTGGAGTACGATAAAAGCAGCCATCAACATGTTGCAACAAGGCAGCTGAGAATAACGTTGGGTATGTGGAACAGAGCCGGAGGAAGGATAGGTTCAACGATGAGCGTAGAAAGATTCAAGAAGAGAAGAACGCAGCGAGGACGGTGATGCTGTAGCACCTTTCTGAACTGAAACGAAGAACCTCATGCTTTTATTCCCATGATATCCACATCAGTGAGCCACAGTTGAGTCTGAGTGGTAAGCATCACCGTCTGTGAATCCTAAGGTCGTAGGTTCGATGCTGGATGTTGGAATTTTTTTTTCAAGAAAAAGGTCGACAAGTCTTGTCTGGTATTGTTTTGATCTTGTTATATTTTAACGAGCTATCATTGAGCAATTCACCATTGTTATTGCTATTGTTTCTGATCTTTTACCTCTTATATCAATAAAACCAATATCAGTTTTTATTCTTCAGTAATTCAATCAGTAATAGCTGAGTATGCTATTCATTAGTTTTTATTTACGCCTACTCGGGCACCTACTAAATGTTTCCCACCATTCTAGTGCTCTATCGTAGCCCTAGTGTTGTCTACTATAAGTTAATCGTCCGCATTGCTTTACTTTACTTACAGTTTGCCACAAGTCATATAACCCGAACCAGGCAGTGTTAAGGTGCCAGGGCACATTATGCCTACGATGATGCGATGATGTCAGTGATTTATATGGTAATAAGCCTTATATATTGTTAAGGTTACCAATGTGTCCATGTCCACTCATAGCGGGTCGTTCGTCTCTTCATTAACTCAATTGTGGCTTGCTCCAGCCGCGTGCTTAACTTGGCAAGGTCATCTGGAGGAAGTTTTCCTCTACTAGAGTCTCTAGAGGCTAGACTCTACTAGACAGTATGTTTCCGTTTATCGTTCTTGTTATGGCCTCTTTCGTTGTCGGTTGATTGTTTTTGTTGTTATTTTTAGCCCTACGTTTATAGTTGAATCAGTTAAGTCCAACACCGCGGTGGAATAGAATCATGCGAAAAAGGTGTTTCGTTTGAAATTAGAATCAGAATCACGCACAAATTTGGAGGTGTTTGTGGCTTTTTGGTCGTTAAATGAAGCGATGATATGAAATAGGTCCTACTACACCTGTTATGACAGCATTATTTATGTTTCAAATCTTCCGCTATGGTAACCTTGTTTGAAGATTAATTGAGGATTTTATTTGATTTGGCTGTGGCGGAACTATAAAATCATATTAGGTTATATGATTTTCTTTATCATCTTAACTTTATCGGTAGGAAGGGTTTTATTAACCTTCACATACCCGACCCCCGACAACTCATTTTGAAAATGCTGGCATTTCGTCAATTTTCATCCGATTTTTTTGAAGTTGCCTTTAATCGATCATAAATTGGTGCAAGTTTATGACACTCAAGTGCAGGGACGTGCAATTTCGAAAAAAAAAACATGACGCACGAAAGCTGTAGCAAATCGTTTCCCCTGCGACGGGACTGCTGCGATGCTTCATAACTCACACTGCAACACGCTCGTTCATTACTGCTACTGAAGCAAGTGTGTTCGAAAATTGAAGTGAAACACTTTGGATTTTCGTTTCAATTGTGGGTCATTGAAAAATTTCAATGAGCTTGAGCTTGATTGACCGCCCGTGGATGCTACTCCAGTATCGCCAGACCAGCTACACTCACACAAGGACCAATGAGATAACTGCCGGGGACTAGCAGGCATCTTCAGTGTGTGAGCGTTGGTGATCTTCTATTTTTAGGCGACAATGGCGCCTGCCACGTCAGGTTGCAGGTCAATGTGGGGAAGGGGTAAGGAAGTGATGATTGCAATCGTTTGTATCCACATCTGGCCGAATATACCTCTGCGCCAGCACAAATTCATGCGGATGTTGGAGTGTTGGTGGGAATTGGTTGGCAGAAGGTTCACACATTGGTGTGTGGATACCAGGGGAAGGTGATAGAATTGTGTGTTTATATTATTTTGAAGATGTGCGGCACAGTTCGCTTGATTACATAACTTGTAGGCGTTTTCTAATAGGATTGTGACACTGTGCTGTGAAAGTTTAAAAGGAAGGGAAACGGCTTTTTCAACGCGTTTCTGTTCTAGCGACGGCTATGAACATGTTTATATACATGAGTTGTATATGTAGAGATCAGAGAGAAAGTATATAGAAAGATACAAAGTAAGAGGAAAAGGACGGGCCAGGGATTGAACCCAGGACCTTCTGCATATAAATCAGAAGCGGTAGCCACTAGACCACCAAGCCCGTCCCTTGTGGGTCATTGAAAAATTTCAATGTGCTAAAAACATTATTTAAAACAATTTTTCAAATTGTGGTGCACGTCAATAGAATGATAATTATGGTTTATGAAAAAGGAACACAAGTTCCGCTTAAATCCAATTACAGGTATACCTCGATTTAGTGGACTCTCGATTATATAGACCGTCGATTTTATGTACATTTTACCTCAACTTTATGTACATTTTTTAATGATAAAATTTGTAATATTCAATCAGTTTAATACTTGCAGTTTGTATCATGATGACTTATAATGCATGGGTTTTCAGCCCTTTTGAATCGTGGAGCACTTTATATCAATAAATTATTTTGTGGAGCACCCATATTAGACCCATATGACAAAATGTGTGATAAATTATTTCTAGTGCTGTCATGGTAGAATCAGAGCTAGTTAGTCAAGATTCCCCGATTCCAGCGTCCCTACACGTGTACCTGGAGGAATCTCTGAAGGAACCGCTTGAGCAATTCCTGAAGGAACTGCTGGAACAACTTCTGAAAAATCCATGGTACAACTTTTGAAGAAATCCCTGCCGAAATTTCTGAAGTAATTCTAGTAATATTCAAGAAGTCTCTAAAGTATCGCTGAAGAAGTTTCAGAAGAAATTTAAAACAATCTGAAGAAAATTCTAAATAAATTTCTAAATGAATTTCTGAAAAAGGAATATTTTTAGAATCCATAGATGGATTTTTTGAGGAAGTTCCGGAAGGAATAACTGGAAACTCCCAGTGGAATACCTAACAAAACCTCTTGAGGTATTGTTAAAAAAAAATCCTGGAGAAATCCCCAAACAAAAATCCTTAACATTTTTTGAATTCCTTGATAAATCCATAGAAAAATTCTTTGAGGTATGCTTGGAGGAAATCCTGGAACAGTTTCTGAGAAAATACATACTTGGCGGAATTTCTGATGAAATCTCTGCAATAATGTCATTCAGCTTTTCCATTGCAATCCTCTGTAGAAGTCTGCAAAATCTGTAGGAAATTTTCTTTGAGGATTTCCTAAGACTTTCTTAAGAAATCCTTGGAGCAATTTCTGGAAGAGAAATGTTTTGAAGGAATACCGAAAGGAATGTGAATAAATTTAGGGAATTTCCTTAATAATCTCTTGTAGAGAATTCCTAAAGCAATCCTTATAGACAGTTCATTAGAAAGTTTCTAAGGACATTTGAAAGAGTTTTGAGCTTCTGATCCTCAATGTATTCGTGAATCATTCTAAAAAAAATTGTGGAATATTTTTAAGAAACTTCATGAATGGTTTTCTAGATGAATGCTATGAAAAAAAAAACCCAAATTAATCCACCTAGTGGTGATAGTGCCTTTCTCGTCGAACATGTTATCACAATCTTTCCGACAACGTAAGTCAAAGTGTTTCTGAATCCGAATGTTTTTATAGAAAAGCAAGCATTTTATCAAAGACATCTTTGAATTGACTTAAAACTTATTGATTGTACATAGTCCGACGTTATGTTCAACGTATAAGCAGGGCTGACAAATATCAGACTTCTCAGTTGACTGCTTGAGCACTTTGTTGAGCACCTTCACTAACACTGGAGGCTGATCAATATCAAGACGATACTAGCAAGCTTGTAACAGTCAGGAAATTTGAACATTTTGTAAATAGCTATAATAAAAAAATTGAATAGCATGTAGGTAAGTGTGAATGCAATTCCCTTAGGATATGCAAATCAGAGCCGCGAACACTGGCCGAAACTTCACGTAGGAGAGTCCATTTATTCCTTGGATAAGGTGGGAAAGGGATAGCTGAACAATGATAAGGGTCGAGTTATCCATCGTAGTTACATGGTCACGAAGGTTGTCGGGAAATACGAACTTCCGGTTCGTTGAAACTTACCATTTCTTAAACTGAGGAATAACAGACTCATCCATTTCGTCCGTGACATCCAACCTGATTGGAAGAGTTGATAGTTCGGTTCGGCTCTTGCACCAAGTATTATCTTAAGTGAAGTTAAATGCATGTCAGTTAATTAATTTTGTTGTTCAGTCCATAGATATTCGTAGAAATAGTGTGCGTAAAGAAAGTGTGCGATTTACGATAGGAAAGTCCAAGCTAAAGGTAATAGGTGTGCTCAATTGTGCTATATTGTATATGTGCTAATGTGACTTGTGTAGCCATTAGGCTATTCCTCCACTCGCAGCTTTCATACCACACGACGTGGATCTGGATTCCCCACGGACGAGATTCTGCCGGTAGATACGTGGTGACCGGTAGTGGACCGATCCGTCAACACATCGGTCCGATACGGCTAGGTGTCTTAGGAGACTTCGACTGGCGGACGCGCCTTCTAGTCTTCGCAAGCTCTAACGTTCCATCACCTTCCACCGCCGCCATTCATCTCGGAAGATCATCGACCTTATTGGACAGGTCATCGACACCACGTAAGCCATCGACATACGGTGAGTCAGACCAACTTATTTCGGATTGGAGTGTGGTGCCCGTTTAGGGCACCATGGAGAATTTTTATTAGCATTCGTGGACTGGAGGATGTGTCGGAGGAACTCGTAGTCCCGACGAATAACGAAGTGCGAGTCTGTGAAACGTGCGTGATTCCGAGTAGTGCTTCCGTCTAACCGGTCCACGGTTCAGGAGCGCAGAGTTTGCAGTAGATGCGCCTATAGCTAATGTGACGTCACGCGTAGGGAACCCATTAAGCACATGAGCATGAAGCCAGAGTTAGGGAAAGAGAGAGAGAGGAAAGTTGAAATCGCACACTAGAAGCTAGGGAGAAGTAACGAACACCGCTAATGTTATAATGAAGCGAAACGAAATAGAGATCTCGAGATAAACTGTCTGTTTAAATAAAATTATCATGCGTTTAATATAAGCTTCCTCAGAGTTGATTAGTTGCATGCATTTGACTTCCCACGCGTTCGAGTCATTGGGTTCCCGGTCCTCCATACTCATACATCTGTTGAGTTTGACGAAAGGGGAAACAAATACGCTTCCGATTGAGTTCCGTGTCGCGCGACGAGAAATGATTCTTCCCGTGAGGAGAGAATCTCTCTGCGAGAGATTCGAGATATGAGTGGTTTCTCACCGGTTTCTGAGTGGATATCGTGACTGTGCGACGATGTTGCGGTAATAGGGTAGTCCCGTTCGGCCCTTTTGTTGAAGCCAGCTGGATCGATCTGTAAATCCTTTCGAGGTAATCAAATGGACTCGCCCTCCGTAGAGTCTCATCCGGGAAATATAAATTGGGCCGTGGTCTCCCTTCCGGGGAGTGGCGCATAAGCCACGTGTTTTTTATGCTGGATCGCCCAGGCTGGCTACAAGCTAAGCTATAACTCTTTACACAATTACAGATCACAATTTTTTTCTGAACATTTGAGCTATATCTTATTGACCGTTGAAAACAAGAGCGATAGGTAGTGAGTATAGTGCGACGTCTGTTTGTATGTGGGTTTAATTAGTTAGATTTTGTTCTCTTACACATATTTATCGCTTGCATTGATTTTATTTACTTTCGTAGTTCCGGCGAAGCACCAAACGCTGGTTGTGCAACCCTACCGGTAGTCTGTAATGTGGTGTGAGCCTATTTTCTAGTTAACCGTTCCTCGGGTTATTCAAAAAGCCGTGATGTAATATGTTACATGGTACATTTGGTTACTTTCGATGCGGTACCGGAACAGGTTCCGGAGCACACCGGGTCTCCCAAATATAGTCTGAGACTATTTCATTGCTAACGTTCATTAGGTTACCCAAAAAAAAACACGATTTGATTTATCTCATGCATGGGTGGGTATAGATCACTTTCACATTTGACCACTTCCAGTGGGACACCCAGAACTGGTTTCGGGACACTACCGGTTGTCTAAAATATGGTCTGAGGATATGTTCTTACGAATCAATCATCGTGTATTCAAAAAAGCTGCTATTTGATGTACTGTCAAACGTGCATTTCGTCAGTTCCGGCGAGACACTCGAAAGTGGTTCCGGTACACTACCGGTAGTCTCAAAGTGGCCTGAGACTTTTCTTGCTGTCCGTTCTGCGCGTCGTCGATAAAGCCGATATTTAATGCGCGGTGTGCATGCGTTTGGTTCCGTTCTACACTTGACCACTTCTGGCGGAGCACCTTTAACCGGTTTCGGCACAGTATTGGTTTTCCAAAGTGTGGTCTATGATTGTTTCTCTTGTTAACCGTTCATCAGGTTACCAAAACAGCTATTTATGGGGTTGGTTCTCCTTTACATTTGATCACTTCCGATGGGGCACCCTTAATCGGTGAGGAATACTACCGGTTGTTCCAAATATGGCCGGAAACTTTTTTTTTGCCAATCAAGATACCTAAAAATCCGCGATTTGATTTGTCGCATGGATTTGGTTCACTTTTTTGTTTGGCCATTTCCGGCGGGACACCCGGAACCGGTTCCGGATCACTACCGGTTCAGATACATATGGTCTTAGAATATTTTCCTGCTGACTGTTCATCAGGATATCAAAAAAGCCACTATTTGATATGTCGCATGTATGGGTTTGGTTAACTTTTAAAATGGCCACCACTGGCGGGACATCTGGAACCGGTTCCGGAACACTACTGGTTCCGATATGTTCTGAGAATGCTTTCCTGCATACTGTTCATCAGGTTATCGAAAAAGCCGCGGTTTGATATGTCGCATGCATGGTTTTAGTTCAATTTCATACATGGCCACTTCCGGCGGGACACCCGGAACCAGTTCCGGAACACAACCGGTTCAAATATGGTCTGAGAATGCTTTCCTGCTTACCTTTCATCAGGATGTCAAAAAAGCCACTATTTGATATGTCGCATGCATGGGTTTGGTTAACTTTTATACTTGGCCACCTCCAGCGGGACATCTGGAACCGGTTCCGGAATACTACCGGTTCCATCCAATATGGTCTGAGAATGTATTCCTTCTTACTGTTCATCAGGGTATCGAAGAAGCTGCGGTTTGATATGCCGCATGCATGGGTTTAGTGCACTTTTATGTTTGGCCACTTCCGGCGGGACACCCGGAACCGGTTCCGGGACACTACCGGTTCAGATATGGTCTGAGACCATTTTTCTGCTTACCGTTCATCAAGTTATCGAAAATGCCGTAGTTTGATGTGTCGCATGGATGGGTTTGTAGCGTTTTCATATCTGGCCCCTTCCTGGGGTACCGATCCGGAACACCTAAATGGCCATAACTCCGGAACGGCTGGACCGATCCAAACCATTTTCAATAGGAAACAATGGGACCAGATTCCCCGTCGAATGAACCGTCGGTCATTAAAATCGGTTCAGGTTTACTGCCAAAAAGTGATGTGAGTTTTTTTTTGTACACACACATACACATATACACACACACATACATACACACACACATACATACACACAGACATCACCTCAATTCGTCGAGCTGAGTTGATTGGTATATGTAACTCGACCCTCCGGGCCTTCTATCGAAAAGTCATTTTTAGAGTGAACATATAGGCTTTCCAGTACACTTAGTGTACGAGAAAGGCAAAAAACAGAAAATCGGGAAGAATCTCTATTAAAGAAATCCGAAGAAATTCGTAGATAAATTTCTGGAACAATCTATGAAAAATTTTTTGAACCCATTTTTGGAAGCTATCCATGCAAGACTTTCTTAAGGTGTTCTTGGTAAAATTTCTAAATGATATTCTAAAGTTTAGAGGAATCTCTAGAAGATTCTGTGAAATAAAATCTGACTGAATTTCGTAAGAATTCCCTGGATGATTTTTTGAAGTAAATCTACGAGCAGTTTCCAAAGAAGTCCCTGACAGAATTTCTTTAAAAATCTCTGGAAGATTTTATCAGGAGCTCGTGAAATTTTTTTAAACGAATCCTGGGATTGATTTCAGCAAGGGTCCATGGAAGATTTGTCGAAAAATCTGTAGAAGTTCGTTCAAAGTCATCCTCGGAGAAATTTGTGAAGAAATCCATGGAGGAAAATCTGGTGGTATTTTTGAAGAAATTATTGGTCGAATTTATAATAAAAACCATGGGAGATTATCTGAAAGAACCCCTGGAAAAAAAAATGTAAAGGAACTCCCAGGGTAGTTTCTATAATAATGCCTGGAGAAAATTCTCGAATGGTTCTCACATTTTTTTAAGAAACCCTGGAGAAATTCCTAGAGAAATCCCAGGAAGTTTTTTTTGACAGAAATTTAGATTAAAAGAAATCTTTGGAGCAATTTCTAAAGCAATCCCTGGAGAAAGTTTTGGAATAAATCTTTGGGAGATTGTTTGAGAGAATGCTTAAAGGAATTTTCGAAAGATTTTTCGAAAAAAAACTGAAAAAGTCTCAAAAAAGGTAAAGGAGGAATTTCTACAAAATTACATACACATCTCTTTCTGAAAATTCTGGAGAAATCCTTAGAAATTGGAAGTTACTGTGGGAATATTTGGGGAAATCCTTGGAAGAATTTCCAAAGTTTCCCAGTTCAAATTTTTTAAGGAACTTTTGAAAAAAATTCTGAATGCATCGCTGAATGTTTTATTAAAGGAATCTCTGGAGAAATTTCTGAATAGGGTGCCTGTACCAGTTATCGCACCACCTAAGAAAAACTATTTCTACAAAAATAAGAAGAAACCCGACGAATGTAAACAATAAGTCAAATGATTGATTAGTGCTCATACTTTACAGGAAAAATATAAAACCGGAACCAAAACTACTTTTAGTATTTAGTATTTATTTATAGGAACCCTGTACCAGTTATGGACATAATTGTTAATTTGGGTTCCATTTCGCACTATTTACATGCATTCCTTATGGGATTTGCCATAACTGGTACACTATGGCGAAATAGGGTGCAAAGAGGCCGAAAAGTTAAGGAAAATGATTTATTTCTACCATAATTTGAGCAAATTGTGAAGTTTGAATGATTGTAATCATCTTTTGTGATCGTGATCTGTTCTTCACGATTTTTTTCTGGTTGATTTGTATCTTTAAAGGTTGAAAATCAACTATGGCGAATTTGAGGTACTATTGCCATAACTGGTACACTGAGCCTAAATGTCTAAAGATATTTCTGAAGGAATCTCTGAACGCATTTTTGTAAGAATTCCTCTATAGAGGAATTTCTACTCTTATTCATGGATATTTTTTTTTTGAAAAAAGTGGAAGAATTTTAGAAGTAAATCATGAAAGATGCTTTGAAAGAATTCTTTGGGAAATTTATAGAATAGAAGGAATTTCTAAACAAATCTATGAAGAACGTATTAATGAAAGATTTTTTGAAAGAATCCGTGAAGGATTTTTTGGCGGAATACTTGAACAAGTTTCCACAAATAAAAATAGAATAGAAGAATTTCTGAAAAAAAATTGGTAGATTTTCTAATGAAAGCTCCAAAAGATTCTCGTACGAACGCCTAGAGCAATTTATGAATAAATAACCAAAGGAATTTCTGAAACAATCCCTGTGTGAATTTCCCGAACAATCTCTGAAATGATTAGTGAAAAATCATGGAGGAATTGGTGAAGCAAATCTTGCCAAATTTCGTTAAATAATTCTTTGTGACTCTTCTGGAGGAACACATGGAAGATTTTCTGAAATATGCTGTAACATGATTTGATGTGGAAAGTTATATTCGGAGACCGTCGCAATAAAGTTGAAAATTCTGGGTTCACTTAATTTAATTTAACACCCCAGAATCGCAACGAAAAGCGACCGAGCAGATAGCGGCACAAAACTACACTTCTCGTACAGAAAGATCGTTCAGCAAATACAGCACAACCAGTAATCACGCTCTATAAGGTGTTTGTCATTGTCGCGAATCTCTAAATTTCCGAAGGAACTCTTTGAGGAAGTTCAGATGGGATCCCTGGAGGAATTCAGAAACTTTTTCAATTTTTTTGGCACATTTATGCAAATAACGTTATTGTGTATGTCAATTGCTCAAAATATTGGCTTTTGAATCAACCTTACATAGTTTTGCACACAAAAGATTTCGATCGTAACAAAAAAGCGAGATACCGTAAACTGGGGTGTAGTTGATCAGTGGGGTGAACCTGATAATAGTGTGATCAGGATATGGACTTGCAAGGAAGTTACCATTCCATTTTGATGTTACGTCATTGACATGCGAATGGTTAAAATACAATTGTTTCTTCCTTGAAAGTCTATATCCGCGGATAATTGAGTGATCAGGTTCACCCCACTGATCAACTACACCCCAGTTTACGGTAGTGGTTTATTCGTTATTTAGCGAGAATTACTAATATAAGCCAAAAACTCCGAGCCTTTTATCGAAAACTCAATTTTCATGCAATTTTTGTATGTTTTGGTACATTTTGGTATAAAACTTACATAAAAATAAAACAAAAAAAAATTGCTTCGATTTTATGTAAAATTCGATTTTATAGGCATTTCAAAAATTGAAATGTCCACTAAATCGAGGTATACCTGTAACCGGCACCCGTAACCATTGAGAGACTAACGCGCAAGAGTGAGGACCTACTGCTCTGCCGAGTGAAGCACAAGCAACGCGACCCCGAAGAGAGACTACCGAGTGCTACGATGAATGAGAACGTTTTCCGATTCGAAAAGAAAGACTCGAATAGTGTGTCGAACAGATAAAGTGACTCATTCAAATGTTGCATGAAAATGTATCATTGAAGCGAAATTACACGCCCCTGCTCAAGTGGTCATGTAATATCCGGAACCATTCCGGAGATATTCCGGATTGTACTGTGGTCAGGGGGGTGGGGAGGGGTATGTTTTTCCAAATGGCTAAAAGTGATTATTTCGTGTGTTATTTTGCTTGTGAGGCCCCCGCGGAACTTGTTTCAGGTGTTCCAGAGCGGCCACATCAGTAACAACCATACTTCAGTCAACTTTTTCTGCCCCATTCTCTTGAAATCATAAAGTTTGATACGTTGCACGGCATGTTTTGATTGCAAACCTGATATGTCCCCGATGTCACCCCCGTGGAACGTATGCTAGATGTTCCGGGGTGACCATATTAGTTGATACAGACTTCAGGGTATCGTTTCTGAATCATTCAGTCGAAATCATGAAGTTTGATATGTCACACGACATGTTTTGGATGTAAACCAGAAGTGTCCCCAATGAGGCCCCCACGGAACCTGTCACGGTGATCCGGATGGGTCAACTTATTCAAATTTGGTTATCGCAGTTGTGTTTTATTGTACGCAATGAAAATTCCGTTAAAAATCGATGGTTCAAACAAAATAACACACGAAATAATCATTTTTAGCCATTTCGGCACCCTTCCTGACCCAAGTACAATCTGGAATATCTCTGGAATGGTTCCGGATATTGCATGACCACTTGGGTGTAATAAACTTGCACCAATTTATGATCGATTGAGGGTGACTTAAAAAAAATGGATGAAAATTGACGAAATGGCAACATTTTGAAAATGAGATGTTGGGGGTCGGGTACGTGAAGGTTGATAGGTTAACGTTTCAACTGATGCAAAGCCTGCTTCTCATATTGCTGTTCTATGGGCATTTTCACAGTTATAAACTGAGAGCTTCTTTGCAATTGACATACAAAAATGCATTCGTATATTGTAAAATCGTCAGGCTGTCCCGATAATAATATATGCCCAAGGCAGTCAAGAATATTTTCATTATAAAAAGATGATGGATCATCGAACTCGTCAATTTCAACATGACTGGACTATACAGGGTGTTAGGTTCGTGAGCGCAAACTTTTTAAAGGGTGATAGGGGACCATAAATGGTGAAAACGAATGTTTAAAACATATGGTCAAATCCCAACCGTTACGTAGTTATCGAACTTTCCATGTTTTTGATTATTATTGCCTTGACTGGCTATATCTTTAAAATGGTCAAACTTATCGCAGTTTTTTACCCTTATTCGAAAGATTATTGAAATTTCTATCAAATGGCATCTTTGAATCGATTGGTTTAGTTAAATAACTAAGTTTTCTAGAGAATAATAGCTCAAAATAGTGTGTTTCAATTTATTTTTGTATATTATCTTTGAAACATGCGTAATAATTTGAAATTCTTTCTTAGGTAAAGTTGTGGCCCCTATTTCACACTACAATTCGTTCTTTGGCATAAAACTTCTAGCTCTTATCGTTTTCTTTCAATTTTGATTTAAATGTGCGGCACAGTGCGCAAAAAAGTGCTTGTACCTTGACAGTTGCAAATTTATAATCTGAAATGCGATGTTTAAATCGAAATTGCAAGAAAACGGTAAGAGATAGAAGTTTGATGTCAAAGAACGAATTGTTAGGGGCCACAACTTTGCCTAAGAAAGAATTTCAAAATTATTACGCTTTTTTCAAAGATAATTTACAAACATATATTAAAATACACTACTTTTGAGCTATTTGCTCTAGAAAACTTAGTTATTTAACTAAACCAATCGATTCAAAGATGACATTTAAAGTTATAGCCAGTTAAGGCAATAAGAGTAAAAAACATGGGAAGTTCAATAACTACGTAACGGTTGAGATTTGACCATATGCGTAGCACAATTTTTTTCACCATTTATGGTACTCCATCACCCTTTAAAAAGTTTGCACTCAGGAACCTAACACCCTGTATACAGTTAATGACGCGCAGTGCAATAATTTGAAACTCAGCCAACTTGTTTGTAATGTCCCTTATATTAGCTCAAGGCCACACAAATTCTACGGTTGATTAACGACCAATCGTTTGAAGTCGATTCCCGCATCATCTGGTACGACTAGGTCACATTACCAGCCCGCGTACTTATGCGAAGCATCCCGCCGCCGAATATGAATGCAATATTTTGCTTGGCACACGTGTAACGTCAGCTAGTGACTGTCGGCAAAATACCACAAAATAGTCATTAACATTGCCAACCAGCCATATATTTAAATGGGTTTGTAGTTCTGCGCAGGCAGAACAATTTTAATGGCCATCATATTCACTGTTTTCGACGTTTACGAGCTTGTTCGGGGAGGCCGCATGTAGATGTGAGAAAACTTCTTCCGCGATTTTATTGGACCCGTTAAATATGGCTGGTCACACTAGTAAATATTGGCTTTGGTAACGGTTCTAGCAACGAGCAAACCAACGCAGAAATCGTATCCAGAGGGGGTAGCCAATTATTCAAATGATCTGCTGCGTGGTTTACGGGTGATCGACGATCGCGACAATCAACTACTGCACATTCTGGTAGGCTGGTTGGCGGACGACGGTCACCCACACATCATGCTGTGAAGCAGGACTGTCAACTTTGATTTCATCTCTAAACTGTAATGACGTAGTAATCAGCTCAAGTTGTTGAAACAAAGGAGAAGCTGAGTCGAATTTCGCTCTCACTGTCATATAAAGTAAATGTTTAGATATGACGCTATTCATATTTTACCCAGCGTGTCCACAGCAATTTAGTTTCCCTTTGCGTCAAGAGTGCGTCTTTTCCAATCGTGTCTAGCCTATTAATTTTTGGATTATGACTTCCTGAGGCGCCCATACTACCGCACATGATGCATGGCTAATGACCCGTTCGATTACTACCATTACCATTAGATCTAGATTTGTTTCCACTGCGCCACATTTGCACGGGGACGATCGTTTCGCGGCAGATCGCTGTCAGTGGGAACCGTAACTGGTTTTCCATTTGTGCTCTCAATTCCTCTTATCTTAGTTAGTATTTAAACGCTCGTATATGTGCAGTGTGCACATTGGTTCAGATCGAACGCAGATAATGAAAAGACTGCAGGGAGATATGTTCAAATCGCATAATAAATAAATCCAATTCCATTCAATAAGTGTTATACTCAATTGAACTCTTATGGCGTTGCAATCGGTTTGTCACGATCTCATTTCTTCCACGGCCCGGCTTTCGTCGTCGTCATCATCAAACAGAGCTAAGGTTGAGACCGAGAAAATGTATGCATGCATTCATGTATCACCGCAACACAAGATTCGCGGATCTCCTCTGTCATGTCGCTCTGTCAGGCGTGGAAGGTCAAGCACGCCCTCGACTCGGTTTGGGTCCCATTTCATCCCAGCCGGCATCAGCGAGCGAGCACGCTTCTTGCGCTAGATTTTTACTTTCAGGCGCAGTGCACTGCAGAGCGCGTGACCTACATTGCGGTGAGTATTGGTTTTCCTTAAATGTTGCTTCGTGTTGCATGCAATAGGGTTACTATTACTAGTAAGATAGCTTTTTGAATATAAATTGAAAATAACCATCATCCTCGTCTCCAGTTAGCCTAGTGGTTAAGGCTATGGATCGCCAATCCGGAGACGGCGGGTTCGATTCCCCTTCCAGTCGGGAAACTTTTCTCGACTCCCTGGGCATAGTGTATCATTGTACTTGCCTCACAATATACAAACACATGCAATGGCAGGCAAAGGAAGCCCTTCAACTAATAACTGTGGAAGTGCTCAAAGAACACTAAGTTGAAGAGAGGCAGGCTAAATTCCAATGCGAACGTCGAGCCACAAAGAAGAAGAAGAAGAACCATCATCCTTGCAGGCAATATCTACATGATATCGCTTAGATGAAATAAATTTTATTGTTTGCAGTGGGCGAGCGTATGCATCATCAATTTCTTCTCGTGATAACACTACCGTGAGAGGCGACGGGCGATCAATCAGACTCAAACGGATAGATTTCCTGTCCATTCCTCGAAATACGACAAACACAAAGCTAGTCTGGAAAATTGCGGAACAAAATAGCTACCTTAGATGAAGCTATTGCGTTGATATCGGTACTACGAATGTAGTACTCCTAAACCGTTCATCACTAGTTCTTGATATGGGATGAAAAGACAAAGAACAAGTGTTTGGGAAGTCGTAGGAGTCATAGCGAAGGATTTTTTTTGTTAAATATTGAAATGTTTCTGAAAAACATACTTTTACTCTTAAAAAATCTCTGGTGGAGTTCTTGGAAATGCATCCGGAGTAATTCTTAGTATATCTGAAGTAAAATCAATTGACTTCCTTCAAGTAGTCTTGGAAAGTTTCCTTTTTTTTCTTCTCTGACTTCTCTAGCTTTGAAGTGGGCCAGTAGATGATGATTATTTTCTCAGTTTTTCTTTTGGAATTTTCTCCGAAGAACTAGGTTGTTTTTTTACGAATTCCTGAATTTTTTTTTCCTCCAGGGACAAATGAATTCTCAACAAAATATCTATGCGATAGATTGATGCCACAAAAAAATAAAATCAATAAAGAAATGAATAAAGAAAATTAAAAATGAAGGAAACCTTTCTGTAACTTTTTTTGTAGCTTGTCATATGGCCGGGGTTCTGCTAAACCGAACTAAGCGCCAAAAAGTTTATTCCGAGATAATTAAACTTAAAGTTCAACCATTCACAAATAAACAACAGCGAAGATTATTTGAAACTTTTCCGCACATATATAACTTACAAGCCTTCATTGACCATCAGAGATGAAGAATACATGTAAATTATTTGAATTCATCGATATAATTACATTTCATTCCTCGGTACTTTGCACTCAGTTCACTCTGGCTGATCAAAAACATTAGAAAATGGTTTATAGTTCAGTTTGGCTGGATGTGTTTTTTTGTTTCAGGTGAAACCAGTTGGATTGTGAAAAAAAATCTCGATTTTTCATCGTCTATTAAGTTGAAATCGATATCACTCACAATTCCTTACATGAATCAGAGAGGACGCATATAGTATGGTAGCACGGAGGTCTCAAAATAGTTTGAAACCTGAACGGCGGAGGCCCTCCCACCTCAGCCCTTCCCACCCATGCTTTTTTTCATAAGCGGTGCATGTGCTGGCATACAGTAAGAGTAACTATGTCAAATGATGGCCTTGCATGCCCTGAGGTCCTGAGATGTGAAAGTCGAGCAATTTCTGTACTTCAAAATTATGCTGGTCGAAGAAAACCATGAAAATGTTCTGCCAAAGTGCACTAAGTTCAAAACAGTTTTCAAAAATATTAATGAGATTCGAACTTGGATCATCTTAGTGATAACCAAGCGCCTTACCACTAGGTCATATTACCTAGCTGAAGGTCAGTCGTCAAGTCTGAATCAAGTTCTAAACATTCTTCTCAAGGATGGTTTTCGTGAAAACGACATTTTTCGATCAGCCAAAGCGAACCAAGTGTTTGACTTTTTTCAAGCTTTATTATTCTAATTAGCCTTTTCGTTCAATGACGGCTCCTGTGTTAAATTATCAGTATGAGGTGTAGCGACATAACGCAGGTATTCAAAACCAGTTGGTTTTTGTACTGTTGAGAATAAATTGATTCTTATATGTTGTGGACTTGGTTCGGTCTGGCAGAATTTGATTTGGAAAAATGGCAATCAGCGCCATCGAAACATAATTGGTCGGGGTTCTGCTAAACCGAACCAAAGACCATTTTTTGAAAAATTGAGTTTTCTTAACCATTGGGTGAAGAAAATGATTATCTTCCTTCCATGTAAAAATCCAGTAATTCTGACAGCTCTTTGTGGAGTAAATTCAAAATTTCTGTTTTGCAGAACATTCAAAACATTATTTTGCATCCAACCAGAGTGAACTGTAAACCATTCGATAGAATCAGCTAAATGTTTTAGTTTTGGTCCAGGTGATGAACATTTCAAGCTCTCCTCATCGCTGTCAGATTTCTAACTTCTAACCGACTCATAGTAACAATCTGTGAGAGAAATGAACAAGTTATTAAAAATACGGGTGTTGGAGGAATCAATTATGTTTCGATGGCGCTGATTGCCATTTTTCCAAATCAAATTCTGCCAGACCGAACCAAGTCCACAACATATAAGAATCAATTTATTCTCAACAGTACAAAAACCAACTGGTTTTGAATACCTGCGTTATGTCGCTACACCTCATACTGATAATTTAACACAGGAGCCGTCATTGAACGAAAAGGCTAATTAGAATAATAAAGCTTGAAAAAAGTCAAACACTTGGTTCGCTTTGGCTGATCGAAAAATGTCGTTTTCACGAAAACCATCCTTGAGAAGAATGTTTAGAACTTGATTCAGACTTGACGACTGACCTTCAGCTAGGTAATATGACCTAGTGGTAAGGCGCTTGGTTATCACTAAGATGATCCAAGTTCGAATCTCATTAATATTTTTGAAAACTGTTTTGAACTTAGTGCACTTTGGCAGAACATTTTCATGGTTTTCTTCGACCAGCATAATTTTGAAGTACAGAAATTGCTCGACTTTCACATCTCAGGACCTCAGGGCATGCAAGGCCATCATTTGACATAGTTACTCTTACTGTATGCCAGCACATGCACCGCTTATGAAAAAAAGCATGGGTGGGAAGGGCTGAGGTGGGAGGGCCTCCGCCGTTCAGGTTTCAAACTATTTTGAGACCTCCGTGCTACCATACTATATGCGTCCTCTCTGATTCATGTAAGGAATTGTGAGTGATATCGATTTCAACTTAATAGACGATGAAAAATCGAGATTTTTTTTCACAATCCAACTGGTTTCACCTGAAACAAAAAAACACATCCAGCCAAACTGAACTATAAACCATTTTCTAATGTTTTTGATCAGCCAGAGTGAACTGAGTGCAAAGTACCGAGGAATGAAATGTAATTATATCGATGAATTCAAATAATTTACATGTATTCTTCATCTCTGATGGTCAATGAAGGCTTGTAAGTTATATATGTGCGGAAAAGTTTCAAATAATCTTCGCTGTTGTTTATTTGTGAATGGTTGAACTTTAAGTTTAATTATCTCGGAATAAACTTTTTGGCGCTTAGTTCGGTTTAGCAGAACCCCGGCCAATTGATTCCTCCAACACCCGTATTTTTAATAACTTGTTCATTTCTCTCACAGATTGTTACTATGAGTCGGTTAGAAGTTAGAAATCTGACAGCGATGAGGAGAGCTTGAAATGTTCATCACCTGGACCAAAACTAAAACATTTAGCTGATTCTATCGAATGGTTTACAGTTCACTCTGGTTGGATGCAAAATAATGTTTTGAATGTTCTGCAAAACAGAAATTTTGAATTTACTCCACAAAGAGCTGTCAGAATTACTGGATTTTTACATGGAAGGAAGATAATCATTTTCTTCACCCAATGGTTAAGAAAACTCAATTTTTCAAAAAATGGTCTTTGGTTCGGTTTAGCAGAACCCCGACCATATAATCATTCTTATGTTTCCTTCAAAACATCTTGCAAACGAATACAAATCCGTAATTTTCTCTATTCCCAGATCAAAGAGAACTCCTCTCTAGTCTAGTCTAATCTAGTCTAGTCTACTCTAGTCTACATATACACAGCCATTCATTGAAAGAATCCTGGAAAATGATAGAATCGACTAATTCTATCATTTTTCTTGTCATTATTAATGCTTGCAGTACATACATCGGAGATGCATTACAAGCATTAAAGCGGCCAGGCCTACTGTGCAGCGTTATTGGTTTTACAATAAAGCCATTGAGTGGGGACATCTCGTACCAACCGCTCAGCTTTTTAGAAAATAAAATACGTGAAAATCGATGGGGGTGACGATGCTAAGAAAGTTAATGTCATCCCTTGGTCCTTCGCTTCCTGGGATGGAACACAGGTATTTGGTCCGTGTCCTGGCCCTTATGCCTAGGCTTCAAAGAGAACTCCTCTCTAATGATGAAATTGATTTCATAAAAAATGCGCTGCAAGATCCTCTAGAGAAGTCCAAAAGGTTGTATGAAATTTTTTACGAAGAAATCGCTGAAAGAATCCCAAGAAATATTTTTGAAGGAACCACGGGAAAAATTTCGAAAGAATACTCGTTGGAATGAAGGAAATTTCCTGGAGAATTCCTTGAAATAATTTTCAGAGAAATCTCTGGGTGATTGTTATAGGAAGCCCAACATAAATTTCTAAATAAAATCCGTTGGATAATTTCTGAAGAAGGCGTCTGCAGTTAGCCTTGTGGTTAAGACTATGGATCGCCAATCCGGAGACGGCGGGTTCGATTCCCGTTCCGGTCGAGAAAAATTTCTCGACTCCCTGTGCATAGTATATCATTGTACTTGCCATACATGAGCATGAGCATGAGCATGAGCATAGATGACCGCACAATTCGTAGTTGCTACTCCGTGATTGACCAGAGCAATCGAAATTGCACAGGGAACCAATGAATAGGGCTTGGGACTAGCTTACTATTCTCAATGTACACAGTTCGAGAGCTCTCAACTTTAATAGGGTCAATAACGGCGCCGGCCACGTCCTTACGGTCATCGAGGATGGGAGGGAATGTTAGTAAGACAAACGTTATTATAAAGACCGCGAATCGCTGCATCTCCACGTTTGTCTCAGGAAGGATTTTTTGTTAGTAGGGTTAGGTACATTGTCAGTCCGGGAGTCACCTATGGTTGGTGATATGATTTGACAATGGATCAATATACACATACCGCCGTTAACAACCGACCACTTTTCGACGCAAAAACTAACCAAAAAGAAAATGCTATCGCGCGTCTCCATTCCACTAGGGAGTAGAAAACTTTAGTCTATTCCACACAGAAATACACTGAACGCGACTCACTTGTCGACGCCCGGATTTTTTTTCTCGATCGCCGTGCCCGAACTAACACTTTTCACTCTTTTGTGTAAATGCAAAAAAATGAAAGAAAATATTTATTATCAACTAAAAGTGTATTGGGAACTAGCGCCGACGGGAAGCGAAAAGTTCGGACCGACTCCGCCGTCGAAATGCTCACTTCGGAATAGAAAAACAAAAAGAATCAAACCACCGAAGCAAAAGCGCGCGACACCGGCACCCGGACGAAATCTCCTTCACACACTCTATATCATTGTACTTGCCATACAACGTACAAATTCATGCAATGGCATAACTGTGGGAGTGCTCTTAGAACACTAGGCTGATGAGAGGCAGGTCAAGTTCCAATGCGAACGTTGAGCTATAAAAAAGAAGAAGAAGAAGTTTAAATTTTAAAAGAATCCCAAGATAAAATATTTCTTATAGAATCCTTGGAGGAAGTTATGGTAGAACCCTTGAAAAAAATTCTGAAAAAAATCTTTTGTCGAATTCCTGTTGAACCTCTGGAAAATTGCTTAAAAGAATCCCAAGAGGAGATATTTCTGATGCATTCCCTAAAGAGCGTTTTGTTAGCATTTCTAAAGGAATTTCATAAGAAATCTTTTAGTGTAGAATTAGCATTTAGGTTAAAATACACGTTAATATAAACAAAAAAAAAAGAAATCTTTTGCTGAATTCCTGTAGAAAAAAAAACCTGGAGAAACTTTCAAAAGCATCTTCAGTGAATATCCGAAATAAGGAAAATTCCAAAAGGAATGCCTGGAAGAAATTCCTAGACAAATGCCTGTAGAATCTCTTATGGAAACCCATAGAAATTCCTAGCAAACATTTCTGGAAAAATCTGCAGAAAAATAAAGCGAAAAAATCGTGGGGAAAGTAATGGAGAAAATGTAATTTTCTAAAATTGCCAATGGCATCCATGAAGACTTTTTTTTGCAGGAATTGGTGTAGGAACTACCTTTCGAATTTTTAAAGAAATTATTGAAAGAATATGTGAAAAAAAAACTGGAACACATTCTGGAAAACATCTTGAAAGAATATTTGAACGAATTCCTGAAAAAGATTCTAAAAATCCTTGGAAAGTACTGTGAAGGAATCCCTGGAGGAATTTCCGAAGGAATCCATGAGAGGCATTCTTCTTCTTCTTTGTGACTCGATGTCCCCATTGGGACTTGGCCTGCCTCGCTTCAACTTAGTGTTCTTTGAGCACTTCCACAGTTTTTAATTGAAGGGCTTTCTTTGCCTGCCATTGCATGAATTTGTGTATTGTGAGGCAAGGACAATGATACACTATGCCCAGGGAATCGAGAAAATTTTCCCGACCGGAACGGGAATCGAACCCGCCGTCTCCGGATTGGCGATTTATAGCCTTAACCACTAGGCTAACTGGAGACCCCATGAGAGACATTCTTGGAGGAATTTACGGGAAACCATAGACGGTTTTCTAGAGGAATTCTATATTATTCTATATTTTTTAAAAGAATCAGAAAAGCAATTTTGAAAGGATTCAACGGCTTGGAGATTTTTTTGAAATATCTAAAGGAATGGCTTAAGGAATCCAAAAAAAAAAAATCTTAAGGAAACCGTCGAAAAATTTCTGAAGAAAAATAATTGCTAAACAAATTTATTGAAGAATTAGCTGTCCCGGCAAACTTTGTATTGCCAAACTGTGGTGGTTTGACAACTGTTGAGGTCATTGCGGCACAGCACTCTATAGATTGGTTTCATTTCGATCGTGTTGATTTCCTTCACAGCTCATGAAAAATCAGTGTTTTATCAATTTTCTCACTTTTGTAGTTCATTTCTGTAACTTTTTGTACATATAAATACAGCCACCACGTATACGAATCGAACCGTGCTAGAGTCATGCTGTTCCGTTCATCCGTTCGTGAGTTTTGTTGCCTCAAAGGAACTTCAAACTTATTTATGTATATGTTACTAGCTGTACCCGGCAAACTTTGTCTTGCCTACTGCGTTTTTTGACGTTTCAAGTTTCTAGCCAAGCGCCCAAGTCCCCGTTCAAAATGTATGAAAACCCGATTTTCAAAAACTCTCATTTTTCCCATGTTTTTGGCCTCATAAACCTTCCTTGGGTGAAAACTAACAGAACAAAACTTAGACGACCCAAATCGGACCATCCGTTCGTAAGTTATGCGCGGTCCCACGTATGCCACTGCATTTTTATATATATAGATATATATATACATTTCTAAAGGAATTCTTAAAGGATTTTGTGAAGGAATCCATAGTAGATTCCGAAAGGATCCTGGAAGGATCTTGGGAAATCATACATGAATTAAATTATATCTATAAAATAGTTTTTCAAGGGAACCCATTAGATAAATATATATAAGAATCTATACAAATTTTTGAAAGAAATTTTGGAAAAGTTGAAGATATTCATAGAAGATTTCCTACAAAAAATTGTGAAGGAACTCCTTAAAGAATTGCTGAAGGCATTTTTGAAGAACATTTCCAAATTAATCCTTGTAAGATTTTTTTTTTTCGAAAATCCTTACAGTAAATTTTGAAGGAAACTATGGAAGATTAAAAAAAAACCTCTGGGAAATGTCTTCAGAAATCCTTAGATCAATTTCTAAATAAATTCCTAGAAAACTTCCTGAAAGCCTCTTTGAAGGATTTTTAAAGGAATCCGTGGAGTAATTACTAAAAATATTTATCAATAAAGGATTCCTTCGATATATTTCAGGAGGAAGAATCCTTAAAAGAATTTCTGATGGAACCAGTGAAGTGTCGACATATTTTTTCAAGCTTTCCGTGGCAACAAGGCGATTTTCCAAAACCAAGAAAATACGATAATTTGTGAGTTCACTTCGTAAAATCGCATACGTGTGATTAGCTTCATACAATTTGAGCGCATTATTATTCTCAAAAACTCATATTCACTCCTCTTTGCAGAAGCGAGTCGAGAAAGATGCAGCAAACGGGTTGTTGTGAACAAAAAAAAAAACGCTAGTGCGATGCGATGCGTCATTCGTTTTGCATTGTTATTCCTTGCAGTTCGTTCATGCTTCGATCGGAAGCGAATGAATGGCAGGGAGCGATCGAAGCGGCTACTGCCATAATTACAACGAATTTTTCCCGTTTTTCTTTATTATCCAGTTCCAACCTGGGTTGGAACTGGATCAGATCACAGTTTCAACCCCAACCCGACTTCGGTTTCGCTTGTACTAAAGTTTGTTTAACGTTGTTTGTTTACACATTTTCCGCCAATCCAGTTCCAACCCAGGTTAAAAAAACGCATTTGGGTGTAATGTCAAATGTGTATTATTTCAGTGTTTTGTTGAAATGCTAAATTACCACAGAAAATAATGCATATTTTTCGACATACACGGAGACAAATTTCGTTCGCTTGAAACAAAAATATTCATGTTTATTCGGTAAACTGATAAAATGTTTAAAACTAAAAGACTAACGCAATAACATATGGATTTCGACAATACCCATCGAGAAGCCCCCCGCACAGTGGGATCATTCTGAAAAAAGACGATCAAAACCTCTAAGAGCCGTTAGATGACATTTTAGCATATAGGTGTCTTTGGAAGATATGTTCAGAAAAATCTTCTCTATTTTTATGCATATTCACTGTATGGTAAAACTGTAGGGTGAACCCGAGCAAAAAAATATTTTTTAAAAATAATTTTTTAGAGGGTAGATGTCTCCAGCAAAGTTGTAGAACAAGTAATTTCAAGTAACTTTGCTGAAGACACCATATAGTTTGGACTTAATTTTTAGGGAGAAAATATGAAAGTTTAAAAAACAACTTCAAAATCAGTTTTTTGAATTTTTCCATGACTATATCGTGAAATTTCAACGTGATATGTTCTACAAGTTTGTAGGTACTACTGGAATACACTATCTTGCCGAAGACACCAACTCTGTAAAATTGAAAATTGCTCCAGTAATCCAATTTTTTTGATTTTTTTTTTTTACTATTTTCACTATTGAATATTTTTTGAATAGGCACTTTTTGGCAGCCGTGCTATCAAAATTTCAATGCTTTATCATGTCCAGAATAGACCAAAAGTGACTTAAGAATCGGGTCTGATAAGGCACTTTGATTTCTGATGCTATTTTAATAGTCATTTTTCAAAGAAAATATTCACAAATTTCATACAAATCATTTAATACAAACTGAAAACTCACGAAAACCTTTCGACATTAATATTTGTTAATCAAAATAGTATTCTTGTTGGAATAGTCTACATTTCTAACACTGTGGTTGGCTTAACATTGAACACCCGACAAAAAATATCGTTTTTTAAATTTTTAGATGAGTTAAAAACTCACTACTGAATATTTTTTGAGTAGGCACTTTTTAGCAGCCGTGCTGTCAAAATTTCTATGGTTCATTGTGTCCAGAATAGACCAAATTTGACTTAACAATCGGGTCTGATTAGGCACTTTGATATCTGAAGCTATATTAATAGTAATTTTCAAAGGAAATATTCACAAATTTCATACAACCTTTCGATATTATTTTAGCACATCCAAGTAGTACTTCTGAATAAATAAATAAACAAGTTAAATAAATGCAGACTATTTCAAATGTTAGTGTCATTTATTTTGAACTACAAATTTTGAAAGAGGCAAAAGCATCTTTCTTTGAGTGATTTCCTCATCTACGAAATCTTTCTCAAAAAGGCACAAAACCTTTTTATCTTTTCAAAAAATCGTTATAATATAAACTTAAAACTAAAGGCTCCTCCGGAAAAGTATCCATAATCGAGCCGTGATCTTGATGCAGATTTGTCAAGGGATGAACCAATGTAATATGTCTACGATGAAGGAAGTTTGAAAATCATGAACAGGAATCGACCTAACGGACGCAGTTTTTGAAAACTGGAAAAAATAAATTTTAAGGAGTATCAAACAGCATAACCAATTTCAATAAAATATCTGTGAAGAATTTTCATCATAACGTAAGATTTACAACCTAGAATATCTCCAACAGATACTGGCTATTGCAATGTAATGTAACAATGCTTCACTCGTTTTATTTTATTTATTTTTTATTTTCAACACAAAACTTGTAGAGGCATTCATTATATTTTCGCTTTTTTAGTATTTTAACCGAAGTTATAATGTTAACATAGCAAATGAAAAAAAAAAATGTTATCATTGTTATAGTTGATTGATTAATGTATGTAACATAAACAAATGCATTTGGAATTACAATAAAAAAAATAGACAAAAAACACAGTTTTTAAATGGTGTTAAAAACTTATTCAATGTAAAGTCAACCACAGTGTTAGAAATGTAGACTATATCAACAAGAAAACTATTTGGATTAACAAATATTGATGTCGAAAAGTTTTCGTGAGTTTTCAGTTTGTATTAATTGATTTGTATGAAATTTGTGAATATTTTCTTTGAAAAATGACTATTGAAATAGCATCAGAAATCAAAGTGCCTTATCAGACCCTATTCTTAAGTCACTTTTGGTCTATTCTGGACATGATAAAGCATTGAAATTTTGATAGCACGGCTGCCAAAAAGTGCCTATTCAAAAAATATTCAATAGTGAAAATAGTAGAAAAAAATTCGAAAAAATTGGATTACTGGAGCAATTTTCAATTTTACAGAGTTGGTGTCCTCGGCAAGATAGTGTATTCCAGTAGTACGTACAAACTTGTAGAACATGTCACGTTGAAATTTTACGATATAATCATGAAAAAGTTCAATAAACTGATTTTGAGGTTGTTTTTTAAACTTTCATATTTTCTCCCTAAAAATGAAGTCCAAACTATATGGTGTCTTCAGCAAAGATACTTGAAATTACTTGTTCTACAACTTTGCTGAAGACATCTACCCTCTAAAAAATTATTTTGAAAAAATATTTTTTTGCTCGGGTTCACCCTACAGTTTTACCATACAGTGAATATGCATAAAAATAGAGAAGATATTTCTGAACACATCTTCCAAAGACACCTATATGCTAAAATGTCATCTAACGGCTCTTAGAGGTTTTGATCGTCTTTTTTCAGAATGATCCCACTGTGCCCCGTTCCGCCGTCGAGAACATAAACAAAACTCACAAGTTCCACCTGCAACATGAAACAAAATTTCCTTTTGCAAAAAAAGGTAAGGTTCACCAAAAGTTTTCACGAAATCTCGTTGTTTTTGGGAGCGTATGTTATCTAATAGAAGTACACTTGATGTTGGCATTGGAAGTACAACACGGGAGGTAGTTTTTCCAGGGAAGGAAACGACTTAATAAGTTTAGTGGGAAAACAAATACGACCTGCCACAAAAAAAAACAAAAATATTTAAATTTATTTCTTACATAATCTGTCAGAAGAAGCATTTTTGTTTCAAACATGGATTGCATTAGCTTCAAATGTGACGTTCGATTTGCTCCAAACAGTTTTATTTTTGTGGCCTGAACAAATTGACAATTTATTTGAACTTACCTAAAATATTTTTGATTTTAACATAGTTTTTTTCTGCGTATAAAAAAACTCTATGCATGCATTGCATATTATGCAATCACTGAAGAATCACAGCGCTGATCGATCGCTTGCGATACGCGTGAATAATTCCGGAGTGTGGCTTGCAGCCGTTCGCCGGAGTTTGTTATCGCTGCTGATAAGCAGGAACAAAAATTAAAGCAACAACCGTTCGCTGCTAGCACTGCCTTCCAATGCGAATCATATTGGAAACCAGGAGCCTGGTCGGAATTTCTGGAGAGATCTCATGAGGAATACCTGAAGGGATTTCGACAAGAATCATGAAAACATCCTGGGAGGAATCTTTGGAAGAATTCTGGAAGTAGGCCATAGAGAAACCCTGATAGGAATCCCGGGAAAAATACTTTCAGACAGAAATCCCTCAAAGAACCCGGAGAGGAACTATTTAAGGAATCCCAAAAATTTCAGGAGGAATATCGGAAAGAATCCCTATAATTATCTCAAGAGAAATATCTCAAGAAACTTCTGGATGAATCCTTGCAGGGGTTTTCATACCTTTTGTCTCACGGTGCATTATTTGTATTTTTTTGCGCGGTGCACCGGTTCATTATTTTTAAAGGACGTTTTTCGAAGTGCATACTGACAACTTTACTTATACTCATTGGTAAAGTACTTTTTTGGCACTGATTGAATGTGTTACTGTTTTTTTTCTTTACTTCTCCTCGTAGCCCCAAATAGAATAATTAATTATCCTGTATCATTTCCTCGCCAGAAGTTTTCAGTTAACATCCTTTGAAATTTTTTGCCGGAACCCTGAGTGGGAACATTTTTATCGAAATCTTGGAAAATACTTGGTGGATATAGCGTGAATTTTGACAAAGTTGTTGTAGCACAATATTGACAATATTTTTGGTAGATTCTTCTCAATTATTTTTTGCAGGATGGAATTTCGGAATATTTATCGGGAGTTTGTTTACTTGACTAAAACGACGCACATGATTGCTGGTAGATACTGTGGCAGGCCTTGGGGTAGTGGTTGGAGTGAATGTGCATTAAATTTTAATCCGGTTTCATCCCGAGAGTGCATTCTCACTTGTAGCGTGGGTTGAAAATGGACAATTTTCAAACAAAACTTAGTGGAGCTGCTCGAGTCGCGGTCGACTTTTCGGCAGAATAAAATTTACTTCAAGTAAATGTTCTTCTACAAAGAAAGCTCATTTTCGAAAAGATCTAATGTTGTTCTGGTTTTCAACATCTCGTTCATTTTACAATTTGTGTTTTGATTCAAATTTTTGTTATGCTAAGTGACACAGAAATGTAGGCGAACAAAGTCTAAACTGCCAAGATGGGGAAACATGTTTCAACTCATAAGATCATTCCTGTATGTGGTTTCACCATTATTATAATTGAATGGTGTCAAAATATGTTAACATAAATCATCCTTCTAGAAGCCAGGCAGGGTAACCCACGCAAAATCTTGTGATTTCTCAATTAAAATTGGCAACTTCCGGTTTTTGTTGATTGCAATTGAGATGATTTTATTATCAGGTACCTAGTTCCCAATGAGATTGAGTAACATATGAAGATGCATGGTCGTTGATGCCTACGCTTTCCATGTTTGGGGTCATGCAAATACGATGACCATCGTTTAGGAAGAGAAAAAATGGGTCTGAAAAGCATTTTTCGGGATAGACATAATTTTTGAATATTTTTAAAAAGTGGCATCTTACATTGCAGATGGTCTTTTTGTACCACTTCCGTTTTACGTGACAGTGTAATTTCGTGAATATTTCTACTGAATTATCAAGCAAATGTTTTTAGTTGACTTTGGATGTCTGACAAATGAGACTATTTATTATTTAAAACGATGAAGGAATGGCATCTTACCCCGCTTTATCCTTATATAATACCTCATGGCCTTATTGATGTATCGTATTGCTTATTGCGTAAATACCTGAAATGAAACCAAAGAGATAGGTAATTAAATAAGTGTTTATTTTGCAAAAATATATCAAGTAATGTATTACTTTTGAAAAAAAAAAACTCAAAGAACCAGGACACCTTAAACATATTTGAAAAAAGAGGACAGTGAAACAAGCTGAATCAAACGAGACGAAAATAGCTGAAACATATATTGCGAATTACACAATAAATTCTGATTGCAAAACCGCTGTTCATCGAATAGGTCTTTTTATTTAGAGCGTCTTAAATCGAATTGGAGCTACACGCTATATGGTCGGCGTTAAGTCAGAGGGGACCAAGTAACAAAATTGATGAAAATTAGATTTTTAGGGCATTCGATTAAGAATTACTTAAGCTACTTGAAACATTCACCCAATTTTCTTAATGTTACTATTAAGGAGAGTTATACCACAATTTTCTTTTGATTGAACTGCAAAAATCGATAATATTGTGCAGTCAGAGTGGACCATATGCTTGTTGTCAAGAGAGTTGAAAAAATATGTATTGGTTAAAATCCAATAAATAAAATAATTTATCATCAAAATGTGATACTTTTCCAAACCGTATGACTCCCTAACGCATTTTTTGATGATTATTGATCAAGAAAGCACGTGAAATTCCATTTTATTATGGTCAATATCGTATTTTACAGATCATCGTGTTGAAGCATATTGTGGCATTTCGCGTGCAGACAAAGTGGACCATGTGTCTCTAAGAAAAATAGTTGAAATTACCTTATTCTTCGTAATCCTTTCCAAATCAAAATATGTTTATTTAGTAGCTGTTGGGCATCATATTGAAATGTACCAATACCCGTTTCATGAAGAAATTGATTTTACCGATTATTTAAGAATTGTGTACACCTAAACCTTGATTTACGTCCACTATTGGCTTAGCGAAAAAAAAATTTACCGACAAAATAATGATCAAAATACACATTTTTATATTTTTGTACACTTCTCCTAATCACGAAGATGTTTTAAAAAATATAAAACTGTTGAGTTTGCTAAGACAATGAACGGTAGAATTTTTTGTCGGTCAGCCAAGCATGGACGTAAAAAAAGGACAAGGTGTACTTGGTTCACTCTGCCTGAACGATTTTTTGAAAAATGCCAGTCCTCTGAATAAATTAATATGAACTATGTAACTACAATTATTTCAAAAACCTACCGGACTATGAGAATACATTCAAAAGTTGTTAGCTATTAAATGTTCAAGTTGAGAATCCTTAAATAGCTCATAAATTGACTACCCTGCATGTGATATTGAACTGTTGTACTTGGTCCACTCTGACTGAACATAAAAATTGAAAAAGGTAATCAACAGTGTAATAACAGAAATAACAAATTGCAAACTTCCTGCTCACATTATACACTGCTCCTATTAACTGTTGTCCTACTTGTGCATTATTTTTCCATCAAATATGTAAAAACATAAGTGTAAACTGTAGTTGGTTGAAGATTTTCCCAAAACCGTTCAGTCAGAGTGGACTAAGTACAATCAATTACTTAGCAATTTCTCGGTTTCAAGCTTTATTTTACGTTTTTTCGCGATCAATACAGAGCGATGTTGTGATGAATAGTTATTAAGATTTATGGCAAAAATTCAAGAACATTTGTTGAAAAACTCAAAACTTATAGAGTTGCAAACTTTAAAGTCATTTTTCTAGAAATTAAGTAAAAGACACCCCAGTCAACCAGTGATCGTATACGATGTTGTATAAGATGATAAAGTGGAGGCCATATACGTGCATGCCTCCATTTAGGCGCATGTAAAATGCACGCATATCACCTCCACTTTAACATCTTACACAACATCGTATACGATCACTGGTTGACTGGGACATGGTCCTCTCTGACTTAACGCCGACCATATGATCTTCACATGGTAACTCTATAAATCGAATACAAAAATGCAATTGTGCGACTGTCGAACGTCTTCTCCCGAACAACGTAACTCCTGATGACCTACCCCCTCTCTAGATTACCTCCACCGAATGTCGAGAGCAATTTCTCTTGACTGGTTGACTGACCACATTTGGGCATGGTCGTGATCCATACACTCTGCACTTGGTGAAATTATTCGATTTTAAACCAGAAAACACACATCAGCTATACGAACAATGAGACAGGGTACAGTGCTGGAGGTCGATTGGCTCAAGAATATCTTTAGGTATGTGAGACAAGAGACTACGTGTGCCATGCCAGCGAATAAGGGGAATTCATTAACCAACACGTGACAAATTGTTTGCACAAAAGTCAGCCCTCCTGAAGAATGCAGAGCCAGAGCCCACGTTGAAAAACACATGTTGCCGTCTTGTTGCAGGAGATATTTCGTATGAATATTCATTCTGATCTGTCACCGTGGCAATACGGAGCCCTACATTGCTGACGCGATTGCTTATGCATAAAATTCATAGGTCAGCACTGCAGCAGCCCTCATGATGCGCTTCGTTCACGCACAAGCGTTGATAATTGAATGTTCTACGAAACATTTGGATCAGCCCATGTCGAAACATTTGGATCAGCCGATCAGCGTGAAATATCGATGCGTGCGTGTGGCGATTTGATGATTTGTCTCCTTCAATTTGTCATGTTGTCTGTCGATTTATGTACATAGGTATACAGCAGCGGAAAAAATAGGCATGAATTTTAAATTCTCGGTTTCTTGGTCAAAGTTAAACCCGTCCGTGATGGTGGTCGACGACGGGAAGACCGATATGGAAACTTGTGACAGAGGTCGTCGCTGCTATTTATAGCAGGAGGGCGTTTTTGTAGAAGACGATGAGATGCCCTGCTGTGAATTTTCTGTAAGGGTTTTGCTTTTGATGTTTCAATTGAATCGTGAATCCTGATGTCTCAACAAATACGTAAAAAGCGATTCTACTTAAACTGACGAACGTCTTGTAAAAAAAACTTGATTTTTCGACCGCAAATTGAAAATAGCTGATACAACTCAATCAAATCGTTTATCTGGTAATCGCACCTTAACACATTTTCAAATTACGTTTATTTTTTTTTCAATTTTTGTGTGTTTTTCGACGAATTGAGGGAGGATAGTTAAATGGATCTATTAAATGTTTTGTTAAAGCCCATGTTGCGGGAGCAATTCGTTTATCCGAACTCTTTTTAGCATTACGCAAACTCCGAGTTATTCTGGGTGCGATACAGCTTAAAGCTGGAATGCTTTATTTTAATTAGTAGCGTAAGTGTACCAATTACACAAGTTAACAAAATAAAATGAAAGTCGTGAACTTCTGTCAACGACCAAAATTTTTGAAGCACAATTTAGTGCTGATTTCGAAACCGACCTTCAAAAAATTTAAAGTAGAACAGTTTTTGAGTTTTAGCTCAATATCGAGTTTTACAACTTTTCAAAATATGTAATTTACTAAAATTCAAATATATTGCGTTTTGTTCAACCAATTTTAAATATTTTTCCGTAAATTGAAAGCTGAATACAATACCATTTGATCATCCGAATACAGGTTTTGCGTCAGATTGATGAAATTCAAGATATTGACGATTTTTAGGGACGATCTTCTTAAATTTTAGCAAAATTCCCAAAATTTTTTGAAGAAATGTATTTTTTTAATAAGAAAAAAACAACCTAAAAATTCTTTCTCGACGTTTATTTGACATATCATATGTAGGCGAGTTACGGTAAACATTTCAGCTCAATCGGAGCATTGGTTACGGAGAATGAGATGTTTGAAGTGAGCGACTTTGCTTAAAAATAGAACAAAAATCGATTTCAAATCATCAACCTTGTATGGAAAGTCGAAAAAATTTCCGCTCTACTGTAATTTTTTTCTTTCGCGTTTTTGAACTCAGGGCATGATTCTACACCAAAAATTATCATCAGCTTACCGAGTTCAAAAATGCTGTAAACTAGTGTTATGGCTATAGTACCAATTATTCGCCATAGGTTATTTTCACCCTTTAACGGTGTAAATCAACAAGAAAAATTTTGTGAACAACAGTTCACGTTCACAAAAGATAGTTGCACTCATTTAAACTTCACATTTTCCTCAAATCATGGTTCCTTGAAATTTCGGCTTCCTTGCACCCTTTTTCGCCATAGTGTACCAGTTATGGCTAACCCCATAAGGAATGCATGCAAATAGTGCGAAAAGGAACCGAAGTTAAAAAATGTAGCCATAACCGGTACAGGGTTCCTATCATTGGCACACGCTGTAATCAATACTAAAAGTAGTTTTGGCTTCGTTTCTATATTTATCCTGTAAAGTATGGAAACTAAGCTGTCTTTTAACTTATTGATGACATTCGTTGGTCTTCTCGTTATTTTTGTATAAATAGCTTTCCTTAGGTAGTGCCATAATTGGTACATCCACCCTATACAAGAAAGCATAGTTAAGGTTTATCTTACAAATTTCGGTTTGGAGCTCGTTTGTGCTCGTCTAACGTATTTGTCCAGCAACCTGTGATAATTCAGATGTAGGTTAGAACAATACATTTTTGGAATAATTAAATACTTACAAGTTTGATCGTGTAGGAATGTTTCTAGTTATAAGTTACAACTGTAGATTTAAGTTCCTTTGTAGATATAGCATAATTAATATAAGCTTTACGTTTAATAACGAATAACTTTGGGTATTCGTTCCACTTGCACGTATTTTGGCTCTCAGGCCATGACAAAGACTTCTCATTTCATACTTCTCTTTTCTGCATGTCATCGTTTGGCTGTTGGCAAATTCATGTCATCACCGATGTCAAATCGGACAGTGTTGGCAGCAACAGCCCACACATTTTGATCAATGCCTACCTGCTTCATTAAAACACGACATTTGTGGGGAATGTCTATGATGGTCACGGGAAGATTCTTAGGAAACTGTAGCATAATCAACGAGCACCGTTTATACTCAGGAAAGTTTCATGGCTTTTGATACATTAGAAAGTTGAAAAATACTGATAACTTATAAAACCTATTTCGATTTCTTTTGTCCTTCTGATACTTTAATTGTGATACAAAATTGACCTTTATATCACCCGCTAACACTCACGGTTACACTATTGAAATAGCAGATATCATAAGGAATTAAATAGAACCCCTAGAGGAACCCCGCGAGGGGTCCCAAAAGAAACTCTGGGAAGAATTCCTAGAAGCGAATTCCGGCAGAAATGCCGGAAGAAATTCTGGGGAAATTTTGGAATTATCTAAAAAAAACCCGAAGGAGCCTCACCAGGAATACCTGGAGGAATGCCTGAAGAAATTCATAGAGAAATTAAACAAAACATTATTGCTGAACAATTGATGAACAACCCGATCTTAAGCTTAATTTCAAAAATTATGGCTGAATAAGGTTGTTATTGAGCTATCATTGTTAGTTGTGAATCGCTTGAGGTATCTTGGGAGGAATCCCGTGATTAATCCCTGGAGAATCCAGAGATGAATCCCTGGGATGATCTCAAGAGGAACCCTATGAGATATTTTTAAAACGGAATCACTGCGGGTATCCTGGGAGAATCCTTTCGGCAATCTTGGGGGTGAATTCCTGCGGGAAATCCCAGCAGGATCTCATTTATTTAGTATGAAATCGTTGTTACGATAAAATTAAATCAACAATTCCTCAACAGTCCTGTATACTCTGCCGCATCCCGCACTTGCCAGATCGTTCTGCGCCTGGTCTACCCACCCTCCACACAGCCCTCCAGGATTTCTTGTACCGTCCGGATCTCTTGTGAACACTAGCTTTGTAGGGTTTTTATCTGGCATTCTCATAACATACCCTGCCCATCGTTTCCTTCCAGCTTTTGTCGCCTTTCGGAAGCTAGGTTCGCCGTAGAGTACAGCAAGCTCGTGGTTCGTTCTTCGCCACAAACAAGCATGCATGCTGAATTGTTGCTTTATAATAGTAATGATAGCTGAACTGAAATTGTGCTGTACACATTACTGTACAAATGCTTTTTCAGTTGAAAAAGTAGCCGATGTTCAACCTTTCGTATCGGTATTAACAATGATAATTCAAAACTCTTATCAAGCTTTTAATAAGATTGTTATTCGACTAACACTACATAATTCCTTTACAAAATAGTTTAACAAGACCTTTTTCTACTTCTTGTTAAGTTCATGTAAAAAAATTTCACATATATTTTTATAATGTGTTTTTCACAAGTCAAATAAGCGTTTTCATTTCATCATACTTCGACTCAGTGTACAGGATGAAAAACACGTGTTTTTAACTGAACAGCAGCTGAATTAATGTGTTGTTCAATTTTTAATCATAAACAGACCATTATTTACCACTGCTGAACAAGAGTCGAAGTGTGATCATTATTACACCATGAGAAGTTTATGTTTTGATTTGAGCGCTTCAATTCATCATCTTTAGGGTGGTGCAGATAGGAAGGCATGCGGCTGGCAATCGACGGGTCTCGAGCTCGAATCTTGATTTAGGTTAATTTATGTGTAGTGATTATTTTTCACAATAGTTGTTCACAGCATAAGTGCCAACCATAAACTCTCGTGGAAATCGAAAATTTTTACATTTTATTTATTTTAAATCATTTTTGCTTAAGCTGAATAACAGCTTTACTATATAGTTGTAAAATGATTTAACAACAAACAATTAATTTGGTACACAACATTATGCTTTAAAGTTTCTCCAAATTTGTGTAAACAAAACCCGAACAAAGGTTGTGCTTGAAAATTATCCAGATGTTGTTGAACATCAAGCTGAATTAATTCGTCGTAAAGGTGCTTGTAAAATGAGTGATTGTTAGTTGGGTAGCTAAGAGCATCGCCTGGTGAGTGTCGGATCTAACGGAATAGTTGATTTGACGAGAAGTGAAATGTTTTACAAAAATCATTTATTTTAGGGTTCTGCATCGTGCCTTTCCGAACATCGATATATTCATATATGTATACATTAGATGAAAGGTGAACTAACGAAATTCTATGATGACCTTGTGGTTAAGTGCGGGGTGTATAGTCGTATATCACAGAATATGCCATCAAAGGCCATCTTTCAACAACGGACAATATTTCTTCTACATGTCTGTAATTAATCTGCACTGAATACACACTTAATTACATGTCCCCCAAGAGCAGCGCGTTTCTCAGGTAAGTAAGAACTGCTTTCAATTACCGAGAAGCGCGAAGCGGGCCCCGTTTCTCACTCGTTTACACGTATAGTAAAATGTATTACTTTGATAAAGAGATATGCAATTGTGGTCTGTTGCAGTTGAAGCCACCACCGTCAGAACTGCAATTTGCATTTGGCGAAAGAAGATTAATGGTGTCCCACACAAAGTGCATACAGAACTCGCCAACCGACTCAGTGTTGTTCTTTCTAGTTGATGATAATTTATTTCAACTGCCAGTCCAGCAGAGATGCACTGCCCAAGATACACGCATTTGCAACCTCATTTTGTTCGCAGCGTTTCTTAAGGCCTCCTCTCGGCATACCATCACACTGTAGACCACGACGACCGACGGGAGAGGACATCACCATGTCACGTCTCTTGGCATCTTGGGTCCGATCTGCCTGGAGCGCAGAAGATGAGATGATGCGACAATAATAGTCACCGAGAATACTGCGCGAATGGCCCCACCACAGCTTGGGATCATTAAGCCGGGAATTCTATTCTTGCGCAGTAGTCATCATCGGTGCGCCATCGTCGTCGTCGTCCACCCCGCGGGGACTATTGGGACTCGATTCTTGCTTGTGGTGTGTGGTGCAAGAATTTTACAAAACGTGGCAAATCTTTCGTTGAATAGATAAGCGATTGAGAGAGTCATTTTTCATATTTCTTCAGCAGGATGATGATGCACTGCAGCTGAGATGAACCTGTTTGGATAGGTCTGACTGCCGTCTGAGACCGTAGGAAAAGTAAAATAAGGTTCGTTAACCTTAGTCTTGACTTGACTTAAGGTTATCGACTCGGACATTTTGAACAAGTTTATGGATGGATTGAAAACCCTACATTTGCGGTCATCGAATGCATGGTGTGTATTAAAAAAATACGAATTGTTAAACTTAGGACCTTTTTTTACTCAGATGTATAATGTGCTGAAGATAGTGTGGTTAGCGGTGGGTAGTTTGAAGAAGAATCTATGTTGTGCAAGTATTCTGTTTGCTATCTCGGTGTTGGAATACAGAATAAATTCTGAGAAGAAAAAAAAATAAATGGCCTGAGGAGAATGTAACCCGTTTTCGTAATTGGCGATTTTCAAACTCAAGATGATGAATTTGATGAGTTCGTTCTGATATGCACTGCGAAGTTGTCCACAACTCTTAATAATAGTTGTTTACATATTTTTGATACTATTTTTCTTGTTTTTTATCATTTTGGGAAGGGATCATTACAATTTGTCTCGTTTCAGAGAGCGAGTAATGGCGCTTAAGCCTAGGCATAAGGGCCAGGATACAGAGTAAATACCTGTGTTCCATCCATCCCAGGAAACTAAGGACCAAGGGGTTACATACATTAACCTTCTTTAGCATCGTCACCACTATCGATTTTCAAGTTTTGTTTTGCTTTCTAAAAGGCTGAGTGGTTGGTACAAGATGTCCCCACTCTATAGCTTGCTTGTAAAATCAATAAAGCTGCACAGTAGGCCTGGCCACTTTAATACTTGTAATGCATTCCCGATGTACTGCAAGCATTAATAATGACAAGAAAAATGGTAGAATTAGTCGGTTCTATCATTTTCCAGGATTCTTTCAATGAATAGCTGTGTATGTGTAGACTAGGCTAGACTATACAACGTTGACCCACTCTAATGTATATCTACTGCTTTGAAAACTAGTTTACAGATTTTTAGTAGAATCATCATTTTTGGATTTTAGTGTAGAATCAAGCCATGAGTTCAAAACGCATAGGCAAAAAATCACAATTGAGTGGATTTTCTTTCGAATTTCCATTTGAAATTTGTAAATTTCTGCACTACAGTTTCGGCCGATTGCCGCAAAATTGCCTCCAGCCTGTTTTGGATGACACGTGCTTGCCGCCCGGTTGCTGCGATGCGAAAGAGGTCGATCGCCGGCGGCGCGGTCTCTCCTGTCCGACCGGCTCGAGTCTTCGTGTCGCTGACGACCGACGACGTGCGCGTCGCGACGTCGCGAAGTCGCGATGTCTGATGGAGCGCGAATATTGTTGTCTCGGTTGGGTTGCGGTGTTCGATGATGCGCGAATGCTGACGACTCGCATCTCTGCGCATAGAGTGCTAAACTGGTATGCCACATCTTCCTTCTCCTCTCGACAAAAAAACACCCAAAAAAAAAGGTTACCATCTCCCAGCTACATATTGTATACGGCCTTCATATGCGTCTGGAATATTATTTCGTCAACCTATTGATTTACTAAAACACAGGGTAATTCAATTGATTCTAGGCAATCGCACTAAGCCAATAACAGAAACATTTCGTTGCCAGAATCTCAGACGATCTCATGAGTCGTGTGCCAGTTATATTCAAAAAATTTACTTCTTAGCTGTTGAAATTTGCTTCTTCGCGGTCCTGCTTGTTTTTTTGAATAAACCTGCACTTGTTTCTCACTAGCAGAACACCGGAAGGGCCCGTTCGCATGGTTGCAACCACATCTCGTCATTTAGAGACGACTATGGTTTGACCAAATGCATAAATGACCACCATGTTTTCATTATACTCCTCCATTACTGCATTACTATGTAGTTTGAATATCGACTCTTCCTTCACTCTATATTAACATTCAATCATAACGTTACTCAGGATGCTTCTTTCGCCTTCGCTTGTCCTCACGAACCATAGCTTTTAATTTAGCTTTGTGATCTCTCTAGTTGCTGTCATGGTTTTTCTTCTTCTTCTTCTTTTTCTTTGTGGTTCTATGTTCTCACTGGAACGACTGCTTCTTTCCAACTTTGTGTTCTTGGAGCACATTTACAGTTTTCAATTGAAAAGGAGTATTTATTAATGCGAACAAAGCTTTTATTTGAGAATCCTTAAATATGTTATTATTCCATGCACGGTTTTGTTTGAAACATAATTATTCTGACTATTGTCAAAATGCCCGTGTTAAGTGATTCATACCTAACAGGAATTTCGATGACATAATCTGTTGATCGATTTTAATTCGCGATTTTATACAAGTTGTTTTCAACATTGCCTTTTATTTACAAAAATGTTACTGAACATGTTTTGACCCGGGAAACCGAAAGTCCCAGGCACGAAGCAAAAAGCAAAAACTGCTCATACTCTACCCGGGAATATTAAAGTCCCTGGTAAGGGGGCATTGGCAGTAGCTGAGAGTCGTCTATCAAGGAATCTAAAAGTCCCAGATAGGAAAACTAAGCCCACTGCTACTCAAAATCCGCTATACACGGAGGTTGTGAGCCAAGTACGCATAGGAATAATACCAAAGGACTATCCGACTACAGCTCTAACAACACAACAGCTAATATTGGTACAAGACACCATTATTAACAAAGTAGTGGAAAATCGGGGAACAGATGTAAAACCGATTTTCAGAGGCTGCACCATAAAAACAGGCTTCCTTGTTATCAACTGCCACGACCAGGCTACAGCGGACTGGTTAAAAAGGATAACTCCGAGCCTACTTGTATGCGAGGGAGTTGAGTTGATAGCGGTCGACGAAAAGAACATTCCTAGATCGGAAATCTTGGTAGCCTACCTGCCAAAAAGCGCCACTAAAAGCAACGAGCAAATAATGGCATTCATCGAGTCACAGAATGACATGGACACGGATTCCTGGAGAATTCTGCAAAGATCTTCCCCTAACGGGAATGATGTTGAGCTGGTTCTCACAGTGAACGAGGACTCAATGCAGAAATTGACAAGATGGGGATTTCAAATCAACTACTTGTATCACACTGCAAAACTACGTCGGGTCAAGAAAAGCAGGATCGACAAGCAGGACAGTAACACTGACTGTAGAGAGGTTCAGGATATGGCAATGGAAACGGAAGTCGCCAGTATGATACAGGGCAAAGACCTAGGGAACACGCTGCCGGGCCCTCAAGTGGACCAGCAGCAACAAATTCCTGGGCCAAGTCCGGTAAATACTACTGGTGATGAATGTGAAAGTTCGTCTAAAACTGAATCCCAAGAAGGAACTGCTAAAACGAATCCGAAAAAGGATAATAACCGTGGTGAGAACAACAGTAGTTCACTGGGAATGCAAAAGAAGGTCCCAGAAATCTCCAAAGAGTCCACCACAAAAGGCACAAAAACTAAGCCGACGATCCGCCAGTCACAAAAAAGCGGATCGTCAACGCAATGACCAACATAAAATTGGTTCAGGCAAACCTACAGCATGCAAGAGGGGCATCAGGCGTACTTTTGCAAAGGTTTGCCAAAGAAGACCTCGACCTGGCGTTAGTACAGGAACCGTGGGTCAACAATCATAGGGTGATGGGCCTTACTACACCAAAATGTAAGTTACTCTATGATGATAGCCATCCTTCTCCAAGGACAGCTATCTTAGTAAATGGAAGGATTAATTTTACTCCTATTACAGAATTTATCAAACGAGACATCGCAGCCATCAGGGTGGAGGTTCCAACAACCAGGGGTAAGTCTATCGTTAATATAGCATCAGCTTACTTTCCTGGTGATGAAGAAGAAGCTCCGACGTCCTCAATCTGCGAATTTGTCACCAGCTGCAGACAACAAAACCAGCAATTTATTATCTGCTGCGATGCCAACGCTCACCACACTGTATGGGGAAGCAGTGACATCAACAAACGAGGTGAGTCCCTTTTAGAATATATTTCTGCTAATAACATTGATATATGTAACAGAGGGGACAAACCCACATATGTTAACTCAAGGCGACATGAAGTACTTGATTTAACACTTTGTAGCCAAATTCTAACAGATAGAATTACCTCTTGGGAAGTATCTGACGAGGTATCTCTCTCAGATCATAAGCATATCACCTTCTCAATAGAGAGGGGAGAGACCGTGAGGGAATTCTATCGAGACCCCAGGAACACCAACTGGGATCTCTACAAGCAAATTCTTGCGAACAAGCAACCTCTGCTGGACGAAAAAATAAGAACAGCAGAGCAACTAGAAGAAGCTTCTAGGATGGTCACTAACAAAATTATACAAGCATACTACGAAAGTTGTCCACAAAGGGAAAGGAGTTCAAACAGGAAAGTCCCTTGGTGGAACAACGCTCTACAAAAAATGAGGAGGAAAGTAAGAAAACTCTTCAACAGAGCAAAAGCAACTTCGGATTGGGGCCAATATAGAAAGGCTCTAACCGAATATAGCACTGAAATAAGGAAAAGCAAACGAAGACATTGGAGATTCATGTGTGAAAACATCCAATACACTTCAGAAGCGGCCAGGCTTCAAAAAGTCCTTTCTAAGGAACACTCAAATGGCCTAGGCAACGTTAAGAAGGATAATGGCACATTCACCAGAAGTCCTTCAGAAACATTGGAAGTACTGATGGAAAAACATTTCCCAGGCTCATTTGCTGTTGATGAAAATTCATCGGGACAATTGAGGACAAATTCTGGACGCAATATGAACAGAAAAGATGCACTCATGGAATCCCGAAAAATTTTCACAGTGGCAATGGTGGACTGGGCAATAAATTCCTTCGACCCTTTCAAATCTGCTGGAGAAGACGGCATTTTTCCGGCGCTAATACAGCACGGTAGGGACATAATCATCCCTGCTTTAGTTGAGATGTTTATTAGTAGCATGACACTGTGCTACATTCCCAGTTGGTGGAATAAGGTAAGAGTGATATTCATACCAAAAAACGGCAAACGGGACAAAACACAGCCTAAAGCATACAGGCCAATAAGCCTAACCTCAATTATACTCAAAATAATGGAGAAGATTCTGGATGAGCATATCAAAGGCTCGTTTTTAAAAGCTCACAAGCTAAATAAATTACAGTTTGCCTATTGCAAAGGCAAGTCGACGGTAACAGCCCTTCACACGTTAACACAAAAAATAGAAAAAAGCATCAAATACAAGGAAGTAGCGTACTGTGCATTTCTTGATATTGAAGGTGCGTTTGATAACGCTTCACATGCTTCAATCAGATCAGCTATGTATAAACGGGGCTTTCATGGCTCAATCGTTGACTGGATCACTGCAGCGCTGAGAAATCGATGTATTGTCTCTAGACTGGGCGAATCAACCATTAAAGTAAGTACGTCTAAGGGCTGTCCCCAAGGAGGTGTACTTTCACCATTGCTGTGGTCTTTAGTTGTTGATGACTTGCTTAATAGTTTAGTGGCAATGGGATTCGAAGTCATTGGTTATGCAGATGATATCGTGATAGTGGTAAGAGGGAAGCATGATGAAACGCTATCAAACAGAATGCAAATAGCGTTAAACTACACTCTTGCCTGGTGTAAAGGAGAGGGATTAAACGTAAATCCCTCAAAAACTACTCTTGTAATTTTTACAAGAAAAAGAAATGTCAATATAAAGGCACCGTCCTTGGATGGGGTACAGTTGACATTCTCCTCCAGGGTGAAATATTTAGGAGTCATACTAGATAAAAAACTGAACTGGAGTGAACATCTAGAGCATGTAGTAAATAAGGCAACAACTGCTCTTTGGGCCTGTCGGAGAGTGATCGGGGGAAAGTGGGGGCTAAAACCCAGGATAGTTCATTGGATCTACCTGGCAGTTGTTAGACCCAAAGTCTCTTATGCCTCTCTAGTCTGGTGGCCTAAAACCAAAACCAAAACAGCCCAACGAGTGCTGGCTAAACTTCAACGTTTAGCAACAGTGTCAATAACAGGAGCTATTCGAAGTACTCCTGGTTCAACACTAGATGCCTTAATGCATCTGCTACCCTTGCACCAATTTGTGCAACTAGAGGCAAAGAAAAGTGCCTTGAAGTTAAAAAGATATAAGAACATCTTAGAAGGCGATCTAACAGGACATTTGAAAATCTTAACCAATGTTACTGTAAATCCACTAGTAATACAAAATGAAGACTGGATGGAACCAAAATTCATCTTAGATATACCATACAAAGTTTCGATTGATGATCGGAGCGTATGGGAATCAGGAGGACCAACGGTTCGACCAGGATCTATTGTATTCTATACGGATGGATCGAAAATGAGTGATAGAACTGGGGCTGGAGTATATGGACCCAGGACTAAACTCGCCATACCAATGGGTAAATGGCCAACGGTGTTCCAAGCTGAAATTCAAGCTATTTTGGAATGCGCTGCCATCTGTCTTAAAAGAAAATATAGACATGCGAATATCTATATCTTTTCAGACAGTCAGGCAGCTTTAAAGGCAGTCTGCACATTTGAATGTTATTCTAAGCTAGTATGGGAGTGCATTACACTACTGAAGGAACTGGCTGGAAGGAATACTGTAAAATTATTCTGGGTACCAGGTCATTGTGGAATTGCAGGCAACGAAATTGCGGACCAGCTAGCTAGGGAGGGATCTCTGGGTGCCTTGTATGGACCGGAACCCTTCTGTGGAGTATCATCAAGTGCTCTATCGATGGAGCTAAAAAAATGGGAGAAACAGAGCGTAGGAGCAAACTGGCATACTGCACCTGGAATATCCCAGTCAAAGAGATTCATCGTGCCAAGCGTGAAAAACACGAACACACTACTGAAACTTAGTAAACGCGAATTAAGTGTGTACACAGGATTGTTAACTGGGCACTGCCCATCTCGACACTTTCTATTGAAGCTCAAGAAGATTGAATCAGAAGAATGTCGGTTCTGTGGTTTCAACTCTGAAACCTCGGAACATCTACTTTGTGAGTGTAGTTTTCTCTTTAAGAAGAGAGAACGTTATTTCGGTGGATGTATCATGCATCCCCGAGATATCTGGTGGAATATAAATCCCAAGAAGGTAGTGGCTTTCATTTTGGAAGCTATTCCAGACTGGGGTATAATGCAGGCCTAAAAAAAAACAATCGCTAGTTCTTAATACTAGTGAGTGTACTAATGTACTGCATAAAGCAACTGGGTCTTACCACAATAGATCAATTAATGGTCGCAGTGGTTGTGTACCCCTACAGGGAAAAAAAAAAAAAAAAAAAAAACATGTTTTGGCAATCTAAATGCGGTGCATGTCTTAAAAGCTCCATATAACGTACGTATGCCTTTGCGTGGCAGTAGTTTGACAGATTTGCCATTGAAAAACTTTCAAAAATGCAAACTAAGACGTAATGAATGATGTGTTAAAGACTTTATATGTTGGTTCATATACAAGTTTTATGTCCGGTTGCTACCACATTTGGTATGTTACTTTTTCTTGATTTTTCCAACGAAATGTACCTTTCATCGTGAAACAAAACTCGCCCGAGAATACTAAATTGACATGAAATCTTTTCTAAGCGAAATCGTTTTCATTCAAACGGTTGTCCAATCGGTCCGCAATAGCACCTTATAATTACAACCCTTAGAAACCACAACATAAAACATCTGGTGGATCAATTGAGTATTTTTCGTTTAACGGAAATTTTCCTCCACCTGCAGCGCGAATCGAGTCGTCTGGGGCACTCACAATACGCCAACATTACTAATGTCGCTACCTGCACGACGGTTTTTCAAATCTTTTGTTTTTATGCATGAATTTCAACATTATAGGGCACATTCAACTTGTGAAAGAAGCGTTCAATGCTGTTAAAACAACTCCGGGATTTTCGAATCTATAAAAATTGTACAGTAACTTTTATATTTTCCATAGTTTCTCAGTCCGAGATATGTACTTCTAATTTCGGTGACTCTCCAAACACATCCGAGGCTATCAGTACACCACAAAAGCGGACGCATAACCACGTCCGCTGGGTTTCTTTCCAAGGAGTCGCAACAAGCACTATTTGCTGTCGTTGTCGCAAGTCTTACGAACATGAATACACGTGAGCATCCTGTAGCTTCTCGTTAAAATCAAGAAATGAATTCCTTTACAATATCGACGGTAGTCCAAACGCGTCTGAAATTGCGCACACAAGTCCATGTATGTGGATTTATGAACATTGAGCTGTCACTTCTCGAGCTTCGATCTGCATCCATGTGTGGATTTTTCCATTTTATCCCGGCGGAACTCCAATCGCGCCAGATCCTCACACAAGTATATGTGTGGATTTTTCCATTTCACCCCGGCGGAACTCCAATCGCGCCAGATCCTCACACAAGTCCATGTGTGGTTCTTTTCACTTCCCCCCGGCGGAAGTCCAATCTCGCTGGATCCTCACACAAGTCCATGTGTGGCTCTTTTCATTTTCCCCCGGCGGAACTCCAATCGCGCCGGATCTTCACACAAGTCCATGTGTGGATTTTTCCATTTTCCCCCGGCGGAACTCCAATCGCGCCGAATCCTCACACAAGTCCATGTGTGGTTCTTTTCATTTCCTCCCGGCGGAACTCCAATCGCGCCGGATCTTCACACAAGTCCATGTGTGGATTTTTCTATTTCACCCCGGCGGAACTCCAATCGCGCCAGATCCTCACACAAGTCCATGTGTGGCTCTTTTCATTTTCCCCCGGCGGAAATCCAATCGCGCCGGATCCTCACACAAGTCCATGTGTGGTTCTTTTCACTTCCCCCGGCGGAAGTCCAATCGCGCCGGATCCTAACGTGTGGTTCTTTTCCATTTTTTTTTCAATCAGCACTCATAACCTCTCTTGCTCTTCAGCGTCATTGCACAATCAAATATGGTATCGCGCCACTTGGGCGGTGGTTCTATATTCGTCTGTTTGCCACTATAACTCAGTCAATTTTGAACCAATTGACTTGAAATGTTGTACACGGGTAGATACTATACCTATCTCACCGCATTCCAAAAGTTGTGCCAATTGGTTCAAATTTGACTGAGTTAGAGTGGAAAACAGACGAATATAGAACCACCGCCCAAGTGGCGCGATTCCCTAGCATTACTTTGCGAGTATGAAAAAAAAAATCACTTCCACCAAATATGCTTACCATTTAGCTTATATTGCAATATGTTTTCGGCCTTCACAATTTATTTGCTCTTAAAACTTTAAGCAGCAAACCTGGCAGGATCACCAATGTAAATTTCTGCACTACAGTTTCGGCCGATTGCCGCAAAATTGCCTCCAGCCTGTTTTGGATGACACGTGCTTGCCGCCCGGTTGCTGCGATGCGAAAGAGGTCGATCGTCGGCGGCGCGGTCTCTCCTGTCCGACCGGCTCGAGTCTTCGTGTCGCTGACGACCGACGACGTGCGCGTCGCGAAGTCGCGATGTCTGATGGAGCGCGAATATTGTTGTCGCGGTTGGGTTGCGGTGTTCGATGATGCGCGAATGCTGACGACTCGCATCTCTGCGCATAGAGTGCTAAACTGGTATGCCACAAAATTGAGCAAAGCAGCTCACCACATTCATTTTATTTTCCGCAACCAATGCTACGATAGAGCTGAAATCTTATAATTCAACTGTACTTTGAGAAAGCATTGTTTAATTGTATTTTTTCTCGATCCATAAACTCGTTGATAACACGACTTGCATCAATCTGACAATCTTAGTAAATTCCCTGTTTTCAATAATGTTTAACCTAATACTTAGTAATAACTCAAAATCGGAACAACTTCATTTGTTGAGCACGATTTTGAATTCAAAACTCCCCTTAAATTCAGAAACACCCCTGATACCACTTGTAACTCCCTCATATACCCTAGAAAACCGCTAAAACGATACTGGAAGCTCAATGAGACCTCCGGAAACACATTTGAGAACCCCTGAAATGCAAAGCTTGGTACTCTAGAACCCTGAGGCTTCTATAGGACACCTAAAGTGTCCTTGCAACCCACCGAGCTCCCAAGAACCACTATTGTCAAATCTAAAGGGGTCCACTAGTGTCACCGATTTAACATGGTAAGAGAATACGATCTACCCAATAGTGAACCGCAGCAACCCAATAGTGAACCCTGCGGTCCATTATAGGATAATTTGATCGAGATTTCAAATGATTATTTTATGAGGAATAGAAGGTGTTTTGGTTCGGGTTTTATGTGCAATGTATAGGAAAAATATAAAACTTGTTGCGCAACCATTGGTACAGACAATCCAATTAGGATATCCATATCATGATGCTTTTACGATGATAGGAAATTTCAGCTACTAAGGGGTAACCTATTGATTAAAATGCCCTATACGTCGAGCGAGGTTTTTTGTGTTAATTCAATGTTGTTTTAAATGTTTGGAAACACTTAAATTGACTTCCTGTGCTACCCCATACAAAAAATAGTGCTTCACGCATACGGTAAACATTTTTCCAGGTGGCAGCAACGTACACTGAACGTAAATATACTACTACAGATCTTCTTAGGAAATATTTCGATTAAACTCCTTGAAAACCTCAAAAAGCATCTCAAGAACAAAACGTCTTGATTGAACGATTTGTCTTTATTTAAAAGACTTTCAGCCCTCACACAAAACTTCTTGATCCTAACACGGGGTGAGACAAACGATTTCATATGCATTATGTTTAATTTTTCACAATAAATAGCGACAAAACAAATAAGATGGGGAATTCCCATAAAAAAACCGTATAATTCAATCCAATGTTGCACAAGGAATCCCCCATGATCAAGCAAAAAATCGATACAAAGTATGAGCTTCAGGATTAGATCTTTCGAATCCTGCAGATGCTGTATCCCAGTTCGAAAACAGCATTCGAAAATTTCGTCTTTGTAGTAGAAAAATGAACATATCTCATCAACGCATTCATGGATTTTGAAATGTTTTGCCTAAAAATAACAATGCCAATGTTAATGTGTCAATAGCGTTAGCGTTAGCGTTAGCATAGTTACGGTATACTTCGTAGATTGGATACTAACAACATTCATGTACCTTTTGCTAATCTTGCTCGGATTGCTTTTCGGAACAAGGCCGGGGAGTTAACTTTGCTCCAATCTTATGCAAGAATATCAAAAGCACAAATGTCATTATTCCCGGCCACGCCCATCTTTACCGAAACTTGGGATAGGGGAAGGAGTGTTGATGTAGCACTTATTTAAGAGGCCTCCGACTCAGTGACACTCCCATAAAGTGGGTGGTTGGGAGATGTATTATGTAGGTCAAGGATTCGCCTGAAAAGCTAGCGATGGACCCACGGCATTGGTTGTTTACTTGGTTAAAATTTAATCTTTTGAAGGCCGGCAATCAAAAGAGATTTTTTTCTATTTATTGTTAAAATAATTATGGTTCTGCTCAGTGAGAGGCCCAAGCAGAACCGATCTCTTCAGGGTAATCGAAACTTTACAATAAATGTTTGAAACGTGTGAAAAAAAAAGTTGTCGATCCGAGAAAAAAAACCTCAATTGACATAAAAAAACGCGAAAACAACGAAAAAAAACATCTCAATTTATTAAAAAAATCACGTAAAACGAGTTGAACGAAAACGCGAGAAAAAAATGGCGACTCGAGAAATAACAAAATAGGCAAAAGAAAAGGAAAAAAATCAACAAAAAATCGCGTTAAGCAACAACAAAAACATCTCAATTTATCAAAAAATAAATAAAATAAAAATAAAACAAAATTGCGTAAAACGAGTAAAAAAGTTAGAGATCCGAAAAAAAAAACACGCACATCCACACCCACGACATTACGACACTCGGCTCGAAGAAAAACGACGCGGACAACGTGGTCTACCCGCCACCGAATGATACGGCGATCTTGGCCCTTCAATAAATAAGAAGGATGTTTTGTCGTCCTGACTGCAGGGTTGTCCGCTTGTACATCTGAAATAGAAAATAGTATTAAATGGTGATAGGCTCACAACTGTTACATAATTTTCGGAAATAAATCTCTCTAGACATAGACAAAAATTACCTGAATCCTCCTGAAACAAATGGTTTATTAACAATGAAAAACATAACACAAAAAAAGTAGAACAAATTGTGATCTTGGAATTTTCCTGCATTTAAATTAACAAAGCTAAAAATTACAAGATCACAATTTGTTATGCTAGATCTAACGCCGTAACGCACCATTATAAGGTGATCTACCCACGTTACGGGACAATGCCAATGTTAATGTGTCAATAGGAACCTAAACTTTATAAGAGACGCAAACTTCATAAAATTTAAAACAAAAAACCCAGATTTTTCCACCTTGTGGTCGATAAACAATGACTCATGCAGTGTATTTGAGAGCTTGTTATTGCTGTATCATAGTTCATCACATATTTCTACATTTTGTATAGTAGAATAATATCACTTGGTCTACAACAAAGTAGAAGTGAAACTCAATAACTTGAACATAACAAAATAAGATTGCCCAACAAAACATGTTATAAAAAGTAATACTTTGAAAATTTAATAAGAACAAATTATGATATAAAAACAGGCTATGTGATTCTGTCGTTATGAATTTTATATTCTCCTCTGCTCGGATTGTATTTGAGTCATAATCATAATATAATTTGGAAACTTATTGATGGCTTATATTCGGACGTTATGTTAAACGTATAGGCAGAGCTGAAAAAGATCAAACCTCTCAGTTGACTGCTTGACCACCTTCACTAGCAGAGGATGCCGATCAATATCCAAACAATTCGACGAAGTTTTTTTTTTATGTACAGCCTATATTCTATTATTCTATTATCACTGATTATAAGATTAATAAAAAAAAATGACAAAAAAGTAACTCTAGACGCAAAAGGGACTTGATGCGATAAAATTTAAATTCTCCCATACAACGTTGATCCACGTCTACACCTCAGAAATCTAAATTGTTGGGATTTGACGAAATTTTTACTTTTGCCAAGATATTGTTCTTTTTTCACATATTTATCGCATGCATCGATTTTATTCACCTTCCTGATTTCGGCGAAGCATCCAATTCTGGTTCTCCAACACTGCCGATCATCTTAGATGTGGTCAGAGACTATTTTGTTGGTGACCGTTTATCGGATTATCGAACAATCTGATATTTTATGTGTCGCATGCATGGATTTGGGTCAGTATTTTAATTGGTCACATCCGGCGGGATGCCCGAAACCGGTTCCGGAACACTACCGGTTCAGATATAACATACCGGTCTAAGAATATTGTCCTGCTTACTGTTCATCTGGTTACCGAAAAAGCCGCTATTTGATGTGTCGCATGCATGTGTTTGGTTCTCATTTTTAAATGACCACTTTTGGCGGGACACCCGGAACCGGTTCAGATATGGTCTGAAACTGTCTGAAACTATTTTGCTGTTTACCATTCATCTGGTTATCGAAAAGGCTGTGGTTTGATGTGCCGCATGCATGTGTTTGATTCACTTTTATAATTGGCGGGACATCGGGAACTGATTTCGGTTCAAATATAACATACCGGTCTGAAACTATTTTCCTGCATACCGTTCATCTGGTTATCGAAAACCCCGCTATTTGATGTGTCGCGTGCATGGGTTTGGGTCAGTTTTTTAGTTGGCCACTTCCGGCAGGACACCCGGAACTGGTTCCGGAGCACTACTGGTTCAGATATGGTCTGATGTGAAATTTTGCGATCGATTTTCAGTGCTAAAGAGACTGGTTATCAGCCGGGCTTGGTGGTCTTATGGCTACCGCTTCTGGTTCTTATGCAGAAGGTCCTGGGTTCAATCCCTAGCCCGTTCCTTTCCTTCTACTATTTATATTCTAATTCACTTTCTCTATACTCTCCTCTCTATGTATCTCTTTCGGGACGGAGCGCAAAAAAAATGAAATCTCCATACAAATGGCCCAACTTTGGATTTCCAGAACTCTTAGATTTCCCAACAAAACTACAATTCTTTTTCCTCATTTGAAAGAACTACTCTTTATGTTTCGATTTCTTTCTGTGACTACTACGAAAATAAAAAATCTGCTATAGATAAAACTTTTTCATGTTTTACGGTTTTTGACAAACAAAAATTTGTTTACACACATACAAGTATAAGTAATGGCTGAATTATTAACCCTAAAAGGGATACCTAAAAGGGATACCATTGGACCCCAGGCGCCTTTCAGAGCTCGTCTTTGATGGAACACACTCAGCAATGTGACGAAACTGAGGCCATGAAGGGTTAACACAGCTAACATTACAAGCAACAAAGTCTAAACAGATGAAAAAATATGCAAAATTGTTACCGCTCAACAGCACAATTGTGCTGGTTCATCACGAAAGGGATAAACAACTCATGTGTATTCATATGTTCATAGCTTCGTGGGCTTCGTGGCCGTGCGGCTAGAGGCGTCAGTCATCTAGACGTTTCGTAAGCCTCGGAGTGTGGGTTCGATTCCCGCTCCAGTCGGGGAAAACTTTTCGTCAAACGGAAAATTCTCCACTGGGCCACTGGGTGTTATGTGTGTTGTCCGTTGTCATATGTTAGTGGTTGTTCAGTCTGTACAACCTCTGGTTGAAGACGGTGTAGTGTCTTTTTTTTTTTTAAATAGTCATCGCTAGAACCAGTAACGGTTAAAAAGCCAATTCCCTTTCTTCCAGCACTGTGTCAATCTATCAAATATCGGCTACAAGTTATGCAATCAAGGGAACTGTGCCGTTTTAGCTCCATAGTAATAATCGTACTAACCTATCACCTTACGCCTGGCATCCACATACCAATGTGTGAACCCTCTGCCATCCATATCCCACCAACAATCCGGCATCCGCATGAGTTTGTGCAGACGCAGAGGTATTTGTATTCGGTCTGATGTGGATACAAACTAGAACAGCTATGGCAGATTATGCACGAATACGGATTCCCGGATAAACTGATACGATTGATCAAGGCGACGATGGATCGAGTGATGTGCGTAGTTCGAGTATCAGGGACACTCTCGAGTCCCTTCGAATCTCGCAGAGGGTTACGGCAACATTGCTTTAGAGGGTGTAATAAGGAGAGCGGGGATAAGCACGAGTGGGACGATTTTCACGAAGTCCGTTCAGCTGCTTGGTTTCGCCGATGATATTGATATTATAGCTCGTAAATTTGAGACGATGGCGGAAACGTATATCCGACTAAAGAGTGAAGCCAGGCGCATCGGATTAGTCATTAATGTGTCGAAGACAAAGTACATGATGGCAAAGGGCTCTAGGGAGGAATCACCGCGCCCGCCACCCCGAATTTATATCGACGGTGATGAAATGGGCTCAGTGGTGACTGCCGACAACGATACCAGCAGAGAAATTCAGAGGCGCATTGTGGCAGGAAATCGTTCTTACTTTGGACTCCGCAGATTTCTACGATCGAATAAAGTTCGCCTTAACACGAAGTTAACCATCTACAAAACGCTGATTAGACCGGTCGTCCTCTATGGGCACGAAACATGGACCCTACGTGCAGAGGACCAACACGCCCTTGGAATTTTCGAACGGAAGGTGTTGCGCACCATCTACGGCGGAGTGCAGATGGAAGACGGGACTTGGAGAAGGCGAATGAACCACGAGCTGCATCAGCTGCTGAGAGAACCAATCATCGTCCATACCGTGAAAATCGGGAGGGTTCGGTGGGCGGGTCACGTCATCAGGATGTCAGATAGCAACCCGACTAAAATAGTTCTCGAGAGTCATCCGACCGGTACAAGAAGACGTGGAGCGCAGCGAGCTAGGTGGGTCGACCAAGTGGAGGACGATCTGCGGACCCTACGCAGAGTGCGGAACTGGAGACAAACAGCCATGGACCGAGTGTAATGGAGGCGGCTACTATGTACAGCAGAGGCCACCCCGGCCTTAGCCTGATCGGTAAGGTAAGGTAAGTTGGATACAAACTATTGCAACCATCACTTCCTTCCCCTTCCCCACATTGACTTGCAATCTGACGTGGCAGGCGCCATTGTCGAAATAGAAGATCACCAACGATCACACACTGAAGATGCCTGCTAATCCCCGGCAGATAATAATGGTTCCTTGTGTGAGTGTAGCTGGTCTGGCGATACTGGAGTAGCGTCTACGGGCGGTCAATCAAGCTCAAGCTCAGCTGGGCCTTCATCCACCGAAAAGTCTCAACGGTCGGGCAACCCTACACTTGGTGGATGGTCTTCTTCGGAAGTGGCGCTTGAGCCATCCTACTTTCCTCCTCCTCTTCTTGGCGTAACGTCCTCACTGGGACAAAGCCTGCTTCTCAGCTTAGTGTTCTATGAGCACTTCCACAGTTATTAACTGAGAGCTTCCTCTGCCAATGACCATTTTGCATGTGTATATCGTGTGGCAGGCACGAAGATACTCTATGCCCAAGGAAGTCAAGGAAATTTTCTTTACGAAAAGATCCTGGACCGACCGGGAATCGAACCCGTCACCCTCAGCATGGTCATGCTGAATACCCGTGCGTTTACCGCCTCGGCTATATGGGCCCTCCTACTTTATAAAAGGGAAGTCAGCGAGGCTGACGGTTACACATAGCATTGTTCAGTGTATGTGTTGTATTGTGTATATATTCGAAGACCTGTTCTCAAGGGACTCCTTGAAGATCTAAAAAAAAATGGACTCACCACATCCAGTGCTGCAATTTTTCGACAGGCCTTTATGATAGCGATATTTTGCTTTTTTCATTTTCTTTGTTTTGGTTTTCCTGTCAAACTTGCTTTCCGATCAGCAACACGGGAGCGAAATGAAATAGGTACTCACACTCGCACGCAGCTTGCTGAAAGCGAGAACTGACAGGGCTAAAATTCCATTCAATTTTCTGTAGTTGAGTGTTTTCACCCGTGCTAACGTATAGGGCACTCACTCTCACAAGCCACCGCTTGAGACGAATGGCCTTTCAGCATGAGTAGTGTGTGGATGATTGGGAATTGATCTCGTTGGGTCGCTCACGAATGGAGCTCTCGGACTCTGTCAGTTCTCACATCGAGGAACTGAAAACGACCGCCGCAGTCATTCATTTTCGGCTGAAAAACAGGCACTGAGACTGATATTTTGCAGGACTGACCACATCACAGAATTTTTTGCATGAGGTTTTGTGAGCATAGCCTATGTTCATAGTGCTTCAAATGATCGATAGTAGCACGTGTAGATTTAATGATTTAAAAATAAGAGAGTTCCTGAGAACTCTTGAACAGCCCCATAATATGCCCATGGGCCCCATATGGATATGTTGTTTTGAAATCAAATTCGTTTTGAAAGCCTTTCAAGACTCAAAACATAAATTGAACTTAGACAAAATTCTGCTATTCTGCTATTCTGCTATTATCAACGCATCCCCTGGCTTTCGCCCATCTGCGTTGTCTTTTCACTAGGCAATACGTCTACCAATTGATGTTTATGGGCTTGCCGGACCAAGTCATGTAGCTAAGCCAAACACCCCACCTACAACTGTTGGGTAGGCACCATTGTCCCGCCCACTGGTCTTTTACAGCTAGTTGTAGGTGCATGTGTGCGTGTAAGTATTGGAGTGTGTGTGTCAGTGTTGGTGTATTGTAGGCGCCAACTCGTTCTAATCCACTCTGATAGCTAACACCCTATTGAACCATTACCCTTAAATTTGGCAATCTATGAAATAGAATGAGTTAAACGCCTGTAGAAAACAGTCAGTTAAATCAAACAAGGAATATTAGTATTAAAGCGAAGATACAACGAAGCAACGCCCCGAACCTCGAGAGCACAAACCCCAAGAACCAAATGACAGGCAGCGCCGATAAGTCGATCGACTGGCCACCATCAGTGAATAACCAAACGAGTAAACCCCCCAGCACAAACTGCCACCAGCTCTCCCGACCTGCGCCCAACAAATCCGAGGCACAGCCCAGCCTTAGCTTCACCTTAAAACCAAAATCTAGATTACAGAGCACAATACTTCCCAAGTAACCACACAGCTCGAGCCGCAAATCACGCACAACACGGCACAAATAAGACAAACACTACCCCGCCCGTACAACCGAACCCGACCTAGAGTAGAGAAGGGTCTCTTTCCACTCCAACCCGGACTCAACTGCACCCACAGGGCAGCGCACCTCACCCACACCGCACTCATTCATGCATCACTGTCCGAGCCGCACGGTCACCTGGGTTGAGTCTATCTGCATGACCTCGCCCAACCCGTAACGCAGAGTTTAAGTCCCTCTCTTGCATTACAAAGTACTCCCTCTTCCCAAAAATCTGTGCGTGGTATAAATGAGATCTTAAGGCTGAAGAAATCGTCACCAATACAACCGCCAACACTGAGCACTCAATGATGTCGGCCTTATCAACGACGACCCCCTCAGTCCCAAACCCAATTATCCCACACTACCCAAGTAACCACCCTGCTGAAGCCGTAAGCACCACACGCACAAAGCACACACACACCGACACGCACCACCCCACACAAACCACCAAGGCCGAACAAAAGCGGAAAGCGGTGCCACCACTGCTGAATCACGAGTTTTTCAGTATAATTCAGCAATCGTAGATCCATTCTTCGACCCTACTCAGCCCTAACGGTCCATAGCAATGCCTGTCAATATATGCGCCTCACACATGCAACCCCTACACCCTAACAGTATGGTCACTTGGGTATCCCTGGGTTTTGACATGATGGTCAGGGATCACAGCCATCAAAACGTTCCACACTTTATCAGGGCTTACGACCTGTAGACATGATGATTTCTCAATAGTTTCAAGCTCTTTCGGACCTTCCGCTATTGGAGACCATCATGGCTAGCGGTGTTAAATTGAACTTAGACAAAATTAAGAAAAAAAAGGGATTCGAACCACTAATCATCTCTATTCTATATGCACTCACGCATTGAGAATTTGGGGTAAAATGGGAGACTGGTATTCATTTATGCGGTTTCATCGTGGTGATTAAAACCTAAAGAAGTCATCACAGATGGAAACCGCGTAGGAAGTTTACGCGTTCTAAAGATGAGGATTGCTGTACACATTAAACTGATGTATAGAGCAAACGCATATGGACCAGTCATTGTCAATACAAAATGTGAACAATAGCATCAGTAATGACTCATAATGTGTCATATTCATATACTTACCCTAATTAAAGGAAGCATTGACTCTCTACACAATGGAACAGTATTATTACAGACTCCTCGTCGATGTCATTGACACATGCATTAATAAAACCACGCAACTGGAGTTTCGGATCGGTTCCCATTTGCACCCGTCATCGTTAAAAATTGACGTAGCCTCCAAATCGATCACCCCCCGGGCGTTTACATAACCGATCGGCAGCTGGATCCAGCCAGCCAGCAAGCAGTCCAACACCCTACAAAACGGACGGCATCCCCCACATTTGTAGGTAGGTAACAACAACAGCATCACGAATCGCGATGCGATCTACGATTCTGCTATTGAGGGAATCGGCATAAAATGAACTATTACTTTCAATTTTCTGGTACAATTGGCTCTTCAATAACTTCTGTTGATTAAACCGCGATGTGGCTCACTGATACACACCACGTTTCAGTTGCGTACCCCAGTACTGGTCGCTAGAGTTTATTTTGATTGTTACATATGTATAGACTAATTTTTTTTGTTTGTATTTATGTGTATTTTAACTTATGCTAATTCTACACTTAGTATAGACTAATGTATTTGTTCTACCAATTTTTCTTGGACTTCATCTCACCGAGAGGTTATTGAACAACGACGTTGATATCGAAAAATCTTACATTAATGCATTTCAGGACAAATGTCGAGTATCCACTCTAAGATGCATTTCACTCCGCTCTCACAGACTCTTCGGAACGCGTGCGTGTGGGAAGCGTGCTGCGCGGCGTCTCAGTCGAATTGCAGGAAGGCTTACCCGAAGCTGATGAGACTCGCAAACGTAACTATAACGAGCATTGCGACCTTGAGAAACTACCACATTCCAAATAAGGTGTTTCTCCGTTTATTGCGCGCGCCCGCCGACTGTATTACGAGTACGCGACCTGGTGGTAATTACAACCTAGCTCGCTGTATTGTACTGCAGGTAGGTAAGTCATGGACCCGAGAAGGGAAGTGTTTGCTGGGGAGGGCGACATTCGCACAAAAAAGATCAACCGCAAAATCGTCTCAGAAGTGCGGCGAAACATGAATAACAAAAACGCGTGCGGCTCGGCTCGTGAGCGCAAAATTCGGATTCCTGAGTATTGTATGCAGATTGCGCGGTGGCATTGCGACGCGTAAGAGATCCGTATCGTGAGACGGAATGCGCCGTGACTCCCATGGGTGTTTTGACGAAAAGGTGGTCCGAGCATAGGTGCAGGAAAGTTAAAATGGTTTGCATAATCTTTTTTTAAGGAATTCTTAGACTTAATCTCTTTTTAGTTATCAATGGCTTTTGTGCAGTGCGAGCTTTTTACCTTCCGTTGGGCATTGTGTGTAAAACTGTGGCAATGAACGAGTGCAGTTGCTGCTGCTGCTGCAGAATGTCGCTCCAAGGTGCAAGGTCACACGTTTATGGCTTACACAATGAGACATTTAATGCGGTGAATTAAATGTGATATAATAACACAGACAATGCTTGACGGTAAGGGAAATTTTAAATTAGATTATGCTTCATAAACTTATAGCTTGTAGGGTTTATTATTATACAATAACCAAACAGTCATCAAAACCTAGGAGCATGTGCGACCGCTGAAGTCGTTAGCTCCCAAGAATATCTTCCAGGATTCTTTCGGGAACTTCTTTCGGGATTCCTCCAAGATCTTCTTCCGAGAATTTTCCAGGAAGCGTGATATTCTCGGCCTTTGCAGTCAAATAGAGCAGCGAGAACGATATTGTCCCTATATTCGACGGTTTCGGTAATATATTTTATCGCCACAATCCTCGGTTTGTGGCTGCCGCTCTCCATCCTCGGTCGCGCCCAATGCTCGCCAGGTCACGCTCCTCCTGGTCCGCCCATCGTGCTCTCTGCGCTCCACGCCTTCTTGTGCCAACGGGATCAGAAGCAAACACCAGATTTGCAGAGTTGTTGTCCGGCATTCTTGCAACATGCCCTGCCCACCGTATCCTTCCGGTTTTGGCCACCGGTTTTGGTCGCCGTAAAGTGCAGCGAGCTTGTTCTCCTTCTCCGCCACACACCATTCTCCTGCACACCGCCGAAGATCGTCCTTACCACGCGTCGCTCGAAAACTCCGAGTGCTTGCAGGTCGTCCCCGAGCATGGTCCATGTCTCGTGTCCGTAGAGGACCACCGGTCTTATTTAGCGTTTTGTACATGGCGCCTTTGGTGCGTGGGTGAATCTTTTTCGACCGCAGTTTCTTCTGGAGCGCGAAGTAGGCCCGACTTCCACTGATGATGCGCCTCCGAATTTCACGACTCACGTTGATGTCAGCCGTCAGTAAAGATCCGAGGTAAACGAATTCCTCTACCACCTCGAAAGTATCCCCGTCTATCGAACCATCACTACCCAGACGGATCCGGTCGTGTTCGGTATCGCCTATCAGTATATGTACTTTGTTTTTGAGGAATTCACCACCAGTCCGACCTTTCCTGCTTCGCGTTTTAGGCGGGTGTACAGCTCTACCACCATTCCAAATATTCTGGCGATAATGTCCATGTCGTCCGCAAAGCACACAAATTGACCGGATTTTGTGAAAATCGTTCCCCGGCTGTTGAGCCCGGCTCGTCGCATCACACCTTCCAGAGCGATGTTGAAGAGTAGGCACGAGCGTCCATCACCTTGTCGCACTCCCCGGTGAGATTCGAATGAACTGGATAGTTCACCAGAAACCCTTACGCAGTTTTGCACACCGTTCATCGTTGCTTTAATAAGCTTCCCAGGAAAGCCGTTTTCATCCGTGGTTCTTCATAGCTCTGCGCGGTCGGTACTGTCGTATGCCGCTTCGAAGTCGATGATCAGGTGATGCATTGGAACTTGGTATTCACGGCATTTCTGGAGGATTTGCCGTACGGTGAAGATCTGGTCCATTGTCGACCGGCCGCCGATGAAGCCGTCTTGATACCTTCTCACGAACGTGAGGACGACGGAAGATGATCTGGGATAGCACTTTGTAGGTAGCATTCAAAATAGTGATAGCCCTGAAGTTCTCACATTCAAAATGGTCACCTTTCTTGTGAATGGGGCAGATTACCTCTCCCTTCCACTTCTCCGGTAGCTGTTCGGTTTCCCAGATCTTGACTGTCAGCCGGTGCAGATAGGTGGCCAACTTTTCTGGGCTCATTTTGATGAGTTCAGCTGCGATACCATCCTTAACAGCTGCTTTGTTGGTTTTGAGCTGATGAATGTCATCCTCAACTTCCCTCAGCGTGGGAGTTGGTTCATTTCCGTCCCCCGCTGCTCTGGCATCGCCGTGTGTACGTTCTCCACGCCACACAGTGGGACGAAATCAAAAAAAGTGGGACATGGGTATTTACTCAGAAACTATTGGAATTAGCGTTATGTGGTCTTCTACAATGTTTCTCCATTTTACAAGTACTTTAATTTGATGTAATAAAATTTCACTTAAGGGTGGTATACACTTGGATAAAAAAATTAACTTTTTTATTTTACGTCAGAATTGAAAAATGTCTAAGAAAACATTGTAGATAATGTATTTAAAAGAAACTTTGTCGAAGACCGAAAAATTCTATCTCGCAGTTAAACAAAGTTATAGGGCAAAAATGGTGTATATGTCCCTTAAAATCGATTTTTCGAAATATCTTTTTAGAATGAATTTTCCCAGTTTTCCAATGTTCAGGAAAGTTGTAGATACTGCAAAAATACACATTTTTTTTGAAGACAGCAAATGGCTATCTTTTCGTTTAAAAGACTTAGGAATGTTTTTCTTACTTTTTTATACCAACTTTAGGGGGATAGATCATACAGAATAGCGGCTATTAGCAGCTAATTTCCACGTTATGTTTTGCATGAACTTACACCCTTTCGATACATATGCAAAACATAACGGGATCAAGCGGGATTCACTACACTTTTTCAATTTATGTATCTTGAGATTTTAACACATATACCCCACTTAACAAACAGTATGTTTGAAAAATGATTTCAAAACATTTTTTTTGATTTTGTATTTGATTAGTAAAGTTGTAGATGTATAGAAATACACTACCCGGCATAAGTCCTCCTCTCCTCTTCTTGGCGTAACGTCCTCACTGGGACAAAGCCTGCTTCTCAGCTTAGTGTTCTATGAGCACTTCTACAGTTATTAACTGAGAGCTTCCTCTGCCAATGACCATTTTGCATGTGTATATCGTGTGGCAGGCACGAAGATACTCTATGCCCAAGGAAGTCAAGGAAATTTCCTTTACGAAAAGATCCTGGACCGACCGGGAATCGAACCCATCACCCTCAGCATGGTCATGCTGAATACCCGTGCGTTTACCGCCTCGGCTATATGGGCCCTACCCGGCATAAGTATAGACCTACAAAAAATATTGCAGCAATATTGCATCACATTGACTGAACTCAATATCTCCAAATCCTGAGGACTTACAAAGATGCTGTCTTCAGCAAAGTTATTAAGCCCAAATAAGCAACAAGTTTTCTGGAGGCGGTATTTTTGTACGTGTTCTGGTTTTAAATATATCGAGGTTAGTCAGTGAGTGTCAGAGTGTAATTTTTGAAAGTGATTTCAAACCAATCTAATATTCAAAGGTCAGAGCTGTTTACTGTTTAGTTTAAGGTTGATTTGAAGGAGAAAAGTGATACATACATACATACATTTATTTGTTCTACATCACATTTAAGACAAGACATAATCAACAATAGTACGTCACAATACTCGGTTTGTGGCTGCCGCTCTCATCCTCGGTCGCGCCCAATGCTCGCTAGGTCACGCTCCACCTGGCCCGCCCATCGTGCTCTCTGTGATCTACACCTTCTTGTGCCAACCGAGGTAGTAGAAAAAATATTATCTCCAAATAACTGTTTTTTTAATTTGTCTTTATTCCTATTAGTTCTCAGGAATTGATGTTTTTTACATAATCGAGCTCTGTAATCTGGTCTATTTGGTAAAACCGTGTATTTTTGAGCATCTACAACTTTGCAGATCAAAGGCAAAATAAAAAAAAATAAAATGAAAAAATCTTTTAAACATACTGTTTGTTAAGTGGGGTATTTGTGTTAAAATCTTACGATACATAAATTGAAAAGGTGTAGTGAATCCCGCTCGATCCCGTTGTGATTTGCATATGTATCGAAAGGGTGTAAGTTCATGCAAAACATAACGTGGAAATTAGCTGCTAATAGCCGCTATTCTGTATGATCTATCCCCCTAAAGTTGGTATAAAAAAGTTAGAAAAAGATTCCTAAGTCTTTTAAACGAAAAGATAGCCATTTGCTGTCTTCAGAAAAAATGTGTATTTTTGCAGTATCTACAACTTTGCCGAACATTGGAAAACTGGGAAACTTCATTCTAAAAAGATATTTCGAAAAATCGATTTTAAGGGACATATACACCATTTTTGCCCTATTACTTTATTAAGCTGCGAGATAGAATTTTTCGGTCTTCGACAAAGTTTCTTCTAAATACATTATCTACAATGTTTTCTTAGACATTTTTCAATTTTGACGTAAAATAAAAAAGTTAATTTTTTTATCCAAGTGTATACCACCCTTAAGTGAAATTTTATTACATCAAAATAAAGTACTTGTAAAATGAAGAAACATTGTAGAAGACCACATAACGCTATTTCCAATAGTTTCTGAGTAAATACCCATGTCCCACTTTTTTAGATTTCGTCCCACTGTGCGCCATTCAGGTGCTGATCGAAGTGCTGCTTCCACCTTTCGATCACCTCACATCCGTCCGTCAAGAGGCCTCCGTCCTTACCCCTGCACATTTCGGCTTGCGTCACAAAGCCGTTGCGGGATGCGTTGAGCTTCTGGTAGAACTTCCGTATTTCTTGGGAACGGCACAGCAGCTCCATTTCTTCGCACTCCGCTTATTCCAGGCGGCGCTTTTTTCCCGCTTTTTCTGTTTCCGGTTCTGTTTGCAACGTTCCACGTTCTCTGGGGTTCCGTGCTGCAGCATTACCGCCCGCGCTGCGTTCTTCTCTTTCAAAACCGTTCTGCACCCTTCGTCGAACCGTTCGCTCCGTCGATTCCTTTCTATGTACCCGATGGTGCTCTCGGGTGCGTCGTTGGTGGCTGCTTTCACTGTACTCCAGCAGTCCTCTAGAGGGGCCTTATAGAACTCACCCTCTTGCGGCAACGCGGCCTCGAGATTCTGCGCGTATGCTAAGGCGACATCCGGTTGTTTTATTCACTCTACGTTGTACCGTGGCGGTCGCCGGTACCGTACATTGTTGATGACGGAATGTTTTGGGCGCAGTTCGACCCATCACCAGATAGTGGTCGGAGTCGATGTTGGCGTCACGATAGGTCCTGACGTCGATAATGAAGGAGAAGTGCCGTTGGTCAATCAGAACGATGGTGATTTGAGATCTGTTGCGGTGATCTCCAGGTGTAACAATATTGGAGGCTGTTGGAAAGGTGCTACGTATGGTCATGTTTTTGGAGGCAGCGAATTCAATGAGTCGTAGGCTGTTTTCGTTCGCCTGCTGGTGGGCGCTGAACCTCCCAATCGTCGGTTTGAACTCCTTCTTCTGGCCTTCCTGAGGGTTTAAATCTCCTATGATGGTCTTTACGTCGTGGCTTGGGCAGCGGTCGTACTCGCGTTTGAGCTGCCCGTTAAATGCGTCCTTGTCATCATGAGTGTTTCCGGAGTGTGGTATGTGCACGTTTGTTTATTATGCTGAAGTTGAAGAATCGGTTCTTGAATCTCAACCAACACATTCTATCGCCGATCGGCCACCAACCGATCACGCGACATCATGATGAAAGCTGTTCCCAACTCGCGTGTGTTGCCGTAGCTCTATTAGATGGCATGATTACCTTAAACGTTCGCACCATGGATCCTGTCCAACACACCTCCTGCAACGCTACGATGCCGAACCCGTGGTCCTTCAGTAGATCGGCGAGTATGCGGGTTCTCCCAATGAAGTTGAGAGATCGGAAGTTCCACGTACCGAGTTTCCAATCGCAAGTCCTTTTTGTTCGCTGGCGTAGTTGCCATTGGGCTCGGTTCGTATTATTCTGTTGCTGATTTTCCGTTACAATGGTTTTTACGGCTGGCTCGTAGGGCCTGACACTAACCCCCTACTTTCCGGAGGACCATAGTGCACAGTTGAGCTTAGAGTCCTTCCCGGGCACTCGGAAGTTGATTATCCGCCCTTAACATGGGAATCAGACGCTGTTGTGAATCGCTCCTCCTGGAGAACAGACGCTCAGAAGCAATGAAAATAATAGGTACAAAATCATCGGTTGAGACCTCACGCCTTTCATCAACTAATTCCTAGTTTATGAACTAAAGCAGTCAAACCAACAATATTTATAGTGCATTTGAAACAAAAGCGCACTAATTGAGCTACGATTCAATTACTTATTACCATTGTCTCAATTACTGAAAAACGATACCTTTTCGGCAACATACCCACACTGCCTCCAGCTAACTATGAACTGCATCATTATATGTACTACTGGCCGATCAACAAACCCCAGATCTACTACGATGCCTTGCTCAAACGAGCCGAGTCTCACCGGAGCAATCGTTAGCTGATTTATTACAGTATTAATTGCACTTTCACAGGCGCATTTACGCGGCGGATGGTTTCCACACATTTAAAAATTAAATCGACTGTTGTCGGAAACGAACCGAACGGCCCCGTTGCTGTTTGTGCCTCCGCTGGCGCTGGCTGGCTGCTGCTGGAAGGAAGGAACTGCATTGCTATCACCACTTACCGTTGCTGTTGCACCAGAGCACCACGAAGAGCTCTCAAAAACTCCGATCAAATTGAGCGAGCAGTCATTTGTTTTCTTCGAACTGAGGTGGTGCGAATGACCCCGAAAATTGGAGTAACTTCAACTGGCGGCGCTGTGGTGAGAGGTCCGACACCGGAGCCAGGGTTACGTAATGTGGTGGTGTCTTCTGTGTGCTGCTCTGGCCGATGCGTGTATGGAAGCAATTACTATCATGCATACCTGCCTGGTCTGGCCGCCTGCCTTATCCGAAAGTGCGGGTAGAGTAATTTGCACACTGTCTGTCAATTACTTCGCTTGCGGCTTCGCACATACTGCAAATTGTATGGCAGTATGGCATAACAACGATTCCAAAGAACTTTCGAAGCGTTGTTACATGGAATGTGCGTGGAGCTCAAATTCATAGTAGATACATGACATGTTGAGGAAGCTTTTCATAATAGATAATCTAATTGGTCTCTACAGCATTTGTTTACCAAAGGTCAGACGATAGAACTCAAACTACAGCAGTTAAGAATGACATTCACTAGCTCAAAACCTTATCAAGATGCACCCAGAAAAGTAAACAACCTGTTTTTATCGGTTGATAGTTAGGTTTTGGGAAACCGAATACAGTTACCAGGGAGTGGAATAAAGGCGACGGCTATTAAGAATGTGGGAATTTTTGTGCTACATATATCTGTTTTAAATGCCGCCTATCCCAAGTGCTATCTCAAGTTATCAAGCTGGCTTCATCGACGGTCGATCGAAAACGGGCCATATCTACACCGTACGGAAAACCTCTAGAAATTCCTAGGGTTCCTTGCTAACGGCTGACAACAACGTGTGCCGTGAATTACAAAGGCTTATCATCAGTGAGAGTCGTGCCTTCAGAAGAACTGCGGTAAAAACCCCCCGGTTCACCACCGCACCAAATGTACAATGTACAAGACGCTAATAGGCATAGGCGAAACTACTGGGGGTGCCGGGGGTGCCAGGCACCCCCTAGAATTTAAATGCATTACTATGAAATATGGGGTGATGAATGATGAATGGACGAACTAATGAATATTAGTTTGTAGGGCACCCCCTGGCAAAAAATCGTAGTTTCGCCAATGCTAATAGGACTTGTGGTCCTCTACGGACACGAGACATGAACCATGCTCGAGGAGGACCTGCAAGCACTCGGGGTTTTCGAGCGATGCGTGCTAAGAGTGATCTTCGGCGGTTTGCATGAAAACGATGTGTGGCGGGAGAGTATGAACAACGAGATCGCTGCACTCTACGGCGAATCCAGCATCCAGAAGATTACCAAAGCCGAGAGGATACGGTGGGCAGGGAATGTTGCAAGAATACCGGACAACTGCTCTGCAAAGTTGGTGTTCGCGACTGATCCTGTTGACACAAGAAAGCGTTGGTGGAGAGCAGAGAGTACTATGGGCGGACCACGTGGAACATGATCTGGCGAACATAGGGCGTGACCTAGGGCGTGACCGAGGATGCGGAGTGGCAGCTACAAAAAGAGTATAGAGACGTACTATTGTTGAAGTTGATAATGTGTTACCTTACCTGTGTTCACTTTTCAATGTTAGCTTTTACCGGCAAAAAAATCAAACCATGGCAGGTAGTAATCGATAAACACCAACAACAATAGAAGAGCCTTTCAATTCACAGTGACCTTCAATATCTGTTTTCTTCGAAAACACCTGAGCCCAATTAGACTGATTGATTGGTTCATGCATTGCGCATGATTTTCGTTTGGATTTTCGATCAAAAGAAAAACACCTCACGTGGTTGGTGGTTTTGTGCGTGTGAAACGCGCGCATTGGTGAAATTTTGACCCGAATTTGATCTTATTTGCCAAATCAAACGAAATCAAGACTTTCCTTGCCAGGGCCCGTGGCGAAGTGGCTACATGTTCGCTTCATAAGCGGATGGTCATGGGTTCGATCCCAGCCCCGGCACTTCGTCAGTTGCTCTTTCCCCCGAGAGCGGCTGGCACTTGACCCTCTTCTAAGCTCTCATAGCTCTAACGGACCCGGATTATTGGATATCGGCGAACGGCAACCCATAATGGACGACTCTCAATCTGACTGGATAAGGAACAACAGCCACACATCATTTCTTCATCGTGCTCATCATTCTACCAAGGACAGGGTAGAAAAGTTAAAGCAGCATAAAGGCATACCAGTTCGATATAGTAGAATAAGAATATAATAGAATACATTTATGCGCTGTACAAAGTTGTAAGTGCAGCCGCCAATTGGAATCGCTCACGTAGTGCCCTAGTGGACAAAAGAGCTGTAAAATAGGTTAAGTGGTTAAAAAAAGAGACTTTCTTTAGTCATTGAAATGGCATCAGATCGTCTCAGATGTACTGTACACATTTACATATTTTTTTTAAATTCCGTATCGGTCTGAGGGTCTCCAGTTAGCCTAGTGGTTAAGGCTATGGATCGCCAATCCGGAGACAGCGGGATCGATTCTCGTTCCGGTCGGGGAAAGTTTCTCGACTCCCTGGGCATAGTGTATCATTGTGCTTGCCTCACAATATACAAATTCATGCAATGGCAGAGAAAGAAAGCCCTTTAATTCGGCACCAACATTTCAAAAGGGCGTAACTGCATTTACAACCAATACCTTCTCACAAAGCTGTGGAGCGTATCCCATCCCTCTCGAGCAATCCACTAGCACAAATAGAAAGATAAAATCCTCATCTTTTGATTAATGGATGTGAATTGCGTGAGATGAATGAAATACGACCCACAGCTCTGTGAGAAGGCATTGGTTGCAAAAGCAGTTACGCCCTTTTGAAATGTTGGTGCCGAATTAATAACTGTGGTAATGCTCAAAGAACACTAAGTTGAAGCGAGGCAGGCCAAGTCCCAGTGGGGACGTAGAGCCATAAAGAAGAAGAAGAAGATCGGTCTGAGTCAGCGCATACGAACTAAAACTCTCGCCGTTCAGCGAATACTCAACGAATATTTTTTTCACAGTATACTCGTACATGTCTTATTTGTAAAAGTGGGCAGAGAACGTCGGAATGTTTTTTGGTACACAGCATGTTTTCCATTATGATTCGCAGTTAAATTCACTCTAAGTACTTATTAAAACTTACTCCTCCACCATCGAACATTGTTTATCAACAGGTTTGAACCGTTTACGAGCCATCGGATGCGGCCACCAGACATAATCTCCGAAAGAACCTGCTACATACTGTATATCGGGGTTCACATCAATAATTCATTTGTTGCAGCCTCAAGTATAGACTTTAGCAGTATGGTCTTAGGTATACTTAACCCTTCATTTTGGATTTTTCACCTTTTTGACTTTTTCATAAATGAAGATACAGTATTGGTGTCTTCAGCAAAATTGCAGAAAAATGTATTGTTGTGAAGTTTTTCGAACAAATTATTACCTTATTTACTCAATTTTAAGAGTTTTGTGTCATTTTAGTGAACGATCTCTTGAAATTTCGTTTTTGTTATAGCTTTTTCTAGCGGTTTTGGGAATTTTCGTGTGTTCTACAAAGTTACACACCTCTTCCTGATTTTTTACTTGTCGGAATAACGCGGAACAGAGCCCGCATATATACCTGGAAGAAATCCCAGTTGTGGAATCCATGAAGAAATCTCTGGAGGCATTTTGAAGGAATTCCTGGAGTGATACTCGCACTCCTCCAGGAATTATTGCTGTAGTTTCCCATGCAATTGCTGCTATCATTCCTACACAAAAAATTGCTGTTATTCCTCCAGATATTTCTCCAAAATTTCTTACTTTGATTCCTTTAGACGCTGCGGTGAAAAGGTTCTTCGTCGATGAGCTAGAGAACCGTGCTGCGGATATTCCAGCAGGTGGAAGCGTAGAGGATCAATGTAGCGCCATCAAGAACGCCTTCATCGCCACTGGCGAGAATAATTTGGGTGAGCTAGGCACCCGGAGAATGCAGTGGATCACAGATGATACCTGGAGGGAGATAGAGGAGCGAAGGAACGCCAAAGCCGTGATAGAGCGAGCGAAAACAGGAGGAGTCAAAGCCGTAGCTCATCAGCGCTATTCGGCTCTCGAGAAGGAATTGAAACGCTCATGTAGACGGGACAAAAGAGCGTGGGCGGACTCCCTAGCCGATGCAAACGCCGGCGACATCCGTCTCCTCTACGATGTTTCACATCGCCTTAGTGGGCTAAGATGAATGCTACGATGCCCGTGAAAGACACATCTGGAAGTTACTGACCAGTTGAAAAGTTGATTCGAGAACTTTGGAAACCTTTTTCAAGTGTCGGCCACGCCATCAACACCTCAGCATGATCCGCCAAGGGTTCGACGCATTACCCGTGTCAACACCGAAGCTCCATCGGTGCAGGAGATATAAGCAGCCATCCGTAGCATGAAATCGAACAGGGTCCCAGGGGTCGATCGCATATCAGTTGAGACGCACAAAAGCTGACCCCGTAGTATCCGCACAACTACTGCATCAATTATTCTGCAACATATGGGAAACCGCGACATTTCCGGCCGACTGGATGCAAGGCGTCTTAGTCAAGGTACCCAAAAAGGGTGACCGGACTGTATGCGATAATTGGCGAAGCATCATGTTACTGTGTATCGTTCTCAAAGTCCTCTGCAAAGTGATCCTGAACCGGATACAGGAGAAGATTGACGCAACTCTCCGACGCAGCAAGCAGGATTCAGTGCCGGATGATCCTTTGTGGACCATATTATCACGCTCCGTATCATTCTGAAGTAAATAAGTGAATTCCAAGAGTCAATAGAGAGACAATTGATTACGACCGTCTCAATCATAAAAATATGTGGAGAGCCCTCAGGCACAAGGGTGTCCAGTCCATGAGAAAATCATCGGCCCCATTGAAGCACAGTAAACGGCATTTTCGTGCAAAGTACTGCACAACGGTATCTTGTCCGATCCCATCCGGGTCGTTACTCGAGTGAGGCAAGGATGTATACTATCACCGCTACTGTTCATCATCGTAAACGACGAGATCTTGGTAGGTGCGTTTGATCGTGAACCTAATCGCGGGTTGCTGTGGCAGCCTATTCCTGAGGAGAACCTGAATGACTTCGAATTGGCTGAAGACGTAGCTCACCAACGTCAACAAGGCCAAATAGGTTTTTTTGGCAAAGAAACAACTAGAAAACCTTTATGCTAAATGACATTCTAACTCCTGCATATAATTAACGTTTAGCTTTACTTATTTTGGAAATAAAAATACATTGGAAATTAAGATACAATATGTTGATCTTAAGGACATACTTGTTAGAATCCCAAAATGGCCGCCACATTTTCCGACTTTCGAGGGCACAAATCTCTTCGTAAACAAAACCAGCGCACCTGATCTTCTTATTTTAGGCTTATTACAAGTGAACAAGTACAGAATAATAAAGATCTTTAAGGTACACCGGGGCAAGTTGAAACGGGTGGGGCAAGATGAAACAGTGGGTTAATATGATGTTTTCTAATGATGATAAAGAGTTTGATCGCCATAACACATAGTTTTTGATTCAAACAATCTTTTAGCGAAGGACAAATTTCCAAATTGTATTGAAATTTATTTCAAAACTTCGTGTTTCATCTTGCCCCACCCGTTTCAACTTGCCCCGGTGTACCTTATTGTGTGAAGCTTGCTTCTTGAGCTTTGTGCGTTTGAAGTTTTGATGCACTGTTAAAGCGGGGTGTCAAGACGTTTGTCCTTAAAATTATTAAGATCGTTTTGCTTATCCTTTCATAGACCAACAGTTTTTATTTTCAAGGCTCAATTGTCATAAAGCTTTACGGAGCCATGTTTGCAATTCATACATAGACGAGAGGTCAATGGGAAAGCTTTTTTATATCATGATTATTTCTAATATTTCAGATATTTCTTATTGTTGGTATCGTTTATTTTCAAGGCTCAGCTACCATAGCGCATAACAGAGCCGATGTATGTTGTAGCATATTCACGTTTTTAATGTATGAAAAATATTGTAAGACAAGGCATACATAGCTGTTATGTGCGCAGGTATTCAGCAAGACTACGCTGATGACGTCTGGGATCGATTTATGACCGTATTGGAAATTTTATAGACTTTTCAATGGGCTTTCAATTTGTAATGTTTTGCGTTGGTGTCCCGTTATGCTCTGTGTCTTAATTTTCTCGAAGTAAAAAGGTCCAATTGGACGCGTGGAATGTGTCAAATGCAAAAAAGGTAAATTGGCAAAGACAATTTTCAGTAAATAACTACGGAAGTGGTCAATAAATTTCAATAGAAACTGATGAGAAGATTTTGTTCTAGCTGGGACGCTATGCCAATAAAAAAAAAAGAAAGATGTTTCAAATAAAGTTGTACATCCGCATATCTAGAACGAAAAAGAGGCGACACACTTAAACTTATTAACCCATGTTAAATGTTTCAGCTTTTGTAAATGTTTACGTTACATACATTTTTGATAATTTTTTTTGTCCTAAATGTGTAATTGAACGTTGTTTTATTTTTCCCATTTCAGATAGAACCTAATTTTTACCACTTCCACAAGCATTAACGGCAGCCTATTTATTGCACCCATAAACAAATAGAAACGCTCCATAGGAAATCAAAAAGCGCTCCATAAATAATGAACATATGTTCCATGAAAATGTGCAATGTTACCCATAAATAATTGAAAACGTTCCATACTTTATAAAAAATGTACCGGTAAAACAAAAAATTTCCTCATTAAAAGTGAAATTTTGCACCAATAATTAATACTGAAATGTTCCGTAATAAAATACAAATGCTCCATAGACAAATGCAAATGCTCTATAAAAAATTAAAATTGTACCCATAAAAAATTGAATATTGCTCCATAGAAAAATTGAAATTGCACCATAGAAAATAGATGAATTCTCCATAATATTGTCAAACTGCACCATAGAAAATATGTATTGCTCCATGAAAAATTGAAAATACTCCATAAATAGCACATTCTCATAATTTAATTCGACAGGGCTGGATTGCTTTACATTGTACTGCTTTAGTGGTGCAAATGTTTAAAGTTATGGATAATTTTCATTTTTTTATGGAGCAAATTGTATTTTATGTGGTGCAGTTTGATAATACTTATGGAGCATACGTCTTTTTTTTCTATGGTGCAATTTCAATTTTTTATGATGCAATTTGATTTTTCTATGGGTACAATTTTAATTTTTTATGGAGCATTTGCATTTTTCTATGGAGCATTTGTATTTTATTATGGAGTATTGCAGTATTATTTATTGGTGCAAAATTTCACTTTTAATGAGACAATTTTATGTTTTACCGGTACATTTTTTATAAAGTACGGAACGTTTTCAATTATTTATGGGTAACATTGCACATTTTCATGGAACATATGTTCATTATTTATGGAGCGCTTTTTGATTGTCTATGGAGCATTTGCAATTTGTTATGGTTGCAATAACCTTTTGCCAGCATTAACCAATTACTCTATGCAGTGCCGGATTTAGAAGGGGGCATGTGGGCCAGGGCTCCGGGTCTCCACATTTCAAAGGCCCCCACAAAATTTCACTTCACGAAAAAAAAATGATAAGCAAGAAAAAAAGTACCGCACGAAACTCCATTTTATTTTTGTCATAAGAACTTCAAATTACTGTCTACTGTCAAAATTTATGTGAAATGTTGTGGCTCTTTTGAGAAAACTGTACTATTTGTCCAGGTGTTTATGAAAGTTTGCCTACATACACTGCGGCCACTTTCTATAGCCGCACCCACGATTTCACACTTCTAGCAATTTCTACGATTCAATCGATATGTGGAACGATGTGTATCAACTAGTGTTTGTAAAATATATAATTAACATGAATAAGTTTTGTAAATTATTTGTTTGTTAAGCGAAAAACACGTTATTTTCATAATTTAGGTGACCATTTTCTATAGCCGCACTACGGGTTTTTCTTCGGTTATCTGATTTTTCATAAGAAATAATTTGATCAAACTGTCTCAAATGACACAATTAAGCTAAATCAAAACAAAACTAACGAAAAGCAATGAAAAAATCAATTAGTTTTCTTAGTACAAAAAACTACATAATTTTCACTATTTAAGTTCTCTTAAAATACCAAAAACAATATTTTGAGTTGACAAATATATTTTATTGCTTCCTATCGGCAATATTTCTTTGAAACATGATTTCTTGTATGCTTTCTATAAGATTTGAAGCTGTAATACCAATTTTACAACTGCTTTTCTGGAACTTTAGAATAAAATTTAGCCTAATATTTGCGTTATTTTGATAAATACGCTATACTTATGACAATATATCACTGAAAATTCAACTAAACAGTCGCTAATGGTCCTCATGAATACAGATTTAATTAATCCTAATGGATAAAAGAGCTTAGTTTTGCGCCAGCGCTACACAAAATTTTGCCCAATTTTACAATTTATGATATAAACTCAACTGGAACTACAGGAAGACTACAATCATAACCCCTTCCTTGTCTTTTGCCCTAAAATCAACAGAAACATCTATATTTTAAATCTTTTGATAGAAAAACATCATTTTTACTTTATCAAATAGCGTCAAATTGATGGAAAGTTGGATAAAAGCTGTTATTACAAATTGTCTTCATAATTAAAAATATTCATCTTATGTTTAAATGGTAGCGAAGACAATGCTGACCTTCCAAGTTTAGTGTGATGAATTCCCGAAGTTTCTTCATTATGTACTGATGTTGTTTACGATGTCCCATATAGCCGAGGCGGTAAACGCACGGGTATTCAGCATGACCATGCTGAGGGTGACGGGTTCGATTCCCGGTCGGTCCAGGATCTTTTCGTAAAGGGCATAGAGTATCTTCGTGCCTGCCACACGATATACACATGCAAAATGGTCATTGGCAGAGGAAGCTCTCATTTAATAACTGTGGAAGTGCTCATAGAACACTAAGCTGAGAAGCAGGCTTTGTCCCAGTGAGGACGTTACGCCAAGAAGAAGAAGAAGAAGCCTCAAGTATAGACTTTAGGAGTATGGTCTTAGGTATACTTAACCCTTCATTTTGAATTTTTCACCTTTTTGACTTTTTCATAAATGAAGATACAGTATTGGTGTCTTCAGCAAAGTTGCACAAAAATGTATTGTTGTGAAGTTTTTCGAACAAATTATTACCTTATTTACTCAATTTTAAGAGTTTTGTGTCATTTTAGTGAACGACCTCTTGAAATTTCTTTATATGTTTTTGTTATAGCTTTTTCTAGTGGTTTTGGGAATTTTCGTGTGTTCTACAAAGTTACACACCTCTTCCTGATTTTTTACTTGTCGGAATAACGCTCCAAGTGGAACAGTGGAACAGAGCCCGCATATATACCTGGAAGAAATCCCAGTTGTGGAATCCATGAAGAAATCGCTGAAGGCATTTTGAAGGAATTCCTGGAGTGATATTCAGACTCCTCCAGGAATTATTGCTGTAGTTTCCCATGCAATTGCTGCTAAGATTTCTACAAAAAAATGCTGTTATTCCTCCAGATATTTCTCCAAAATTTCTTACTTTGATTCCTTTGGACGCTGCGGTGAAAAGGTTCTTCATCGAGGAGCTAGAGAACCGTATATTCCAGCAGTTGGAAGCGTAGAAAATCTATGGAGCGCCATTAAGAACGCCTTCATCGCCACTGACGAGAATAATTTGGGTGAGCTACGCACCCGGAGAATGCAGTGGATCACAGATGATACCTGGAGGAAGATAGAGGAGCGAAGGAACGCCAAAGCCGCGATAGAGCGAGCGAAAACAGGGGAAGCCAAAGCCGTAGCCCGTCAGCGCTATTCGGCTCTCGAGAAGGAATTGAAACGCTCATGTAGACGGGACAAAAGAGCGTGAGCGGACTCCATAGCCGACGAAGGCGAGAAAGACGCAAACACCGGCGACATCCGTCTCCTCTACGATGTTTCACGTCGTCTTAGTGGGAATAAGATGAATGCTACGATGCCCGTGAAAGACACATCCGGAAGTTACTGACCGACCCGGCTGACCAGTTGGAAAGCTGGTTCGAGAACTTTGGAAACCTTCTTCAAGTGTCGGCCATCAATACCTCAGCATGATCCACCAAGGGTTCGACGCATTACCCGTGTCAACACCGAAGCTCCATCGGTGCAGGAGATATAAGCAGCCATCCGTAGCATGAAATCGAACAGGGCCCCAGGGGTCGATCGCATATCAGTTGAGACGCACAAAAGCTGACCCCGTAGTATCCGCACAACTACTGCATCAATTATTCTGCAACATATGGCGCAAGGGTGTCCCTGAGAAAATCTTCGGCCTCATTGAAGCACAGTTCAAGGCATTTTCTTGCAGACTACTGAACAACGGTGTCTTGTCTGATCCCATCCGGGTCGTTGCTGGAGTAAGGGCAAGGATATATCCTATCACCGCTACTGTTCATCGTCGTAATCGACGAGATCCTGGTAGGTGCAATCGACCGTGAACCAAATCGTGGATTGCTGTTGCAGCCCAATACCATGGAGCACCTAAATGACTTCCATCTGGCCGATGACGATGCTCTCCTAGCTCAACGGCGCTCTGATATGCAGAGCAAACTCGATGATCTTGCCAATCGCTCCTCAGCGGCAGGTCTTACCATCAACGTCAACAAGACGAAATCGTTGGATGTAAACACGGTCAACCCTTCCAGCTTTACGGTAGCTGGGCAATCAGTGGAGAATGTTGGAAGCTTCCAATATCTTGGTAGCCAAATGGCGGGCGATGGCGGCACCAAGATTGACATAGATGCACGGATCAAGAAGGCGAGGGATGCCTTTGCGAGCTAAAGAAATGTATGGAAAAACAACCAGATCAGTCGACGCACCAAAATCTGAATTCCAACTCTAACGTGAAATCCGTGCTGCCGTACGCCAGTGAAACCTGGTGTGCATCAGTGGAGAACACTCAGCGGCTGCAGGTCTTCAACAATAGATACCAGCGGTATATAATTAGTGTATGGTGGCCTCACAATTGGATCACCAACGTGGAGCTCTATAGTCTATGCCATCAAAAGCCGATAGCGACCGAAATTCTGGAGCGAAAGTGGAGGCCAACACTCTACGCAAGACGAAATCGGCAAGCAAGCGTTAGATTGGAAACCAGCAGGACATCGCAGCAGAGGCAGACCCAGAGCCAATTAACAACGGATCAAATGTTCAACTTGCGGATAATCCTAGACAAATTTCGGGAGTACAACTTGCAGGCTCAACATCTGTTCATAGATTTTAAAGCAATATACAGTTCAGCGATTAAAAAAGAGATTTGGCAGAAAATGTCAGAACATGGTTTTCCGGGGAAACTAATTAGGCTGATTCTCACAACGCTGACTGGATCAAAATCATGTGTAAGGATCGCATACGAAGTGTTTACCCCTCGTTTGTGACCTTGGATAGATTGAATATACCAATAAATTATTTTACTGTTAAACATTGCACTTGAAGGAACGATTAGGAAGTCTTACATACAGAGGAATTATCATCACACGATCGCACATGTTCCTTACTATTACGATTTTGATCTCATCGGGATCGATCATATGGCAGTGGATGAAGCTTTATGGTCCTCTGAGGAGGAAGACAACGAGGATAGGCTTCACGATAAACTCGACCAAGACAAAGTACATGTTTGCGGATAGAGACAGAGGCAATCCTAGCAGTGTTAGTGCTGAGGCAGTGATTGTTGGACATGTGCTTGAAGTTGTTGCTTCCTTAAACCTGATTTAAGGTGAATTTGAAGTAGCTCCTTAAAATCCTTTAAATCCCCTTCAATCCTTTTCTATCCCATTAATTAAAACTCCTTTATGGCTCTCAAACCCTCTTAATCCTCTTTTGAATTCCCCTTGAAACCTCTCTCTTTAACCACATTGCTTCTCCATTAGACCTTTCTCGTCCACCGAACCATTACGTAAATTAATTGGTTCAGTTCAATTTAATTTATATTAGATATCGCAGTGTTATATCATAATATTATCACGGTATTGCGCAATTGTAATTATGTTTTATCTGGCCTTCTAAATATTTATCAACATTCAAATAAATGCTACATAATCCATAATACGATACCCTCCACACGTGTAATTCCATTGTGTGTCAGTCCTCCACATCAAATCGATTTGTCACTAAATGCTCCTAAATCTCAGCCAGTTACTCGATCTGTCAAACATGTTAACAAACCGGTAAGACACCCGCAAAACTGCCTACAGGCAGATCAATCATGATCTTTTTTTTTGTCTGTTTTTAATAATGCGCTAAGCAAACGGTATTTTCCTTCTGGCTTTGTCAGACTCATAACTCTGAGAGCTGGATGGCACACATACCGTTCGCATGACATGCGGGGAGCTCGTAACTTTTCAATAAATTATTGTGATGTGGCTTTTCAACGTCCACCAAGCTAAAGCAACAACGCCAGCAGGGATAGGGTGCGACTCAAAACTCTTTGCGTGCTGCACACTCTGCTACGAGACAGCACAACAAACTAGAAGGAGACGAGTACGCGCAATCGGTTGTGTGTTGCTCGCTTGCTTTGCCGCGCGCTGGAGCTCTCCTGTCTCTCACGCTGCACTCTCTCGGTGCTTGTCTCCGTACTTTGCTCTTGGCTTGATACTACGCATGATTGCAAAAATTTCGAATCAAACGACCCATCACTTGTCAACCCTTGACAAGTTTAACAACTTTGCCGAAAATACAAACTCTTCAATTAATTTATTAATTGTTTTTTTCTGTTTGGAGACAAGCGCAGTCCCAAGCACCGTGCATTACTCCCTGCGCCGTAGAGCTAGTGCTGCGATTGTCTCTCGCACAATTACGAAAGCTCTCACTCATACGTCTCTTGTCTCTCGGCAAAACGGGAGACGAGTGTGGTAAACGAAACCGGAATACACCTACCGCAACTAACATCCGAGCGCAAAACTCACAATCGTCCGTTCGCCGCAAAGATACTTTCTAGAATGACTCCTTTTTCCCATTCTCAACACAAGACCCGACTCTTCAAACGACAATCATCGGTTTTCTCTCTCTGGCACATACCATTTTCATTCTTTCGCATTCATTCCGTCTATCATACCATTCATCAGCGAACGCGTGCGTCTGTCTGTCCTTAAATTGTTTTGTGAAAAAATATTGCACAGTAGAAGTGATCTTTCGCAGTTTATTACAGTGAAAAGAAAAGAAAAGATACAAGCGACACCATTCTTGTCGCGACATGTCGGTGAGAAGGTGAAAGATGAAAGTGGAGTGCGAAAGAAAATCTGCATTTATTGCGTTCTGCTGCGGCTGTGTTGTGGAGGGGTTTTCATTTCTTGCGTAATTGATCTTGTAAGTGCCTTCGGAAAAAGCAATTGGAAAAGATTTTCGAAGATAGTGTAAAATGGCGCTTTTTTATGGTGAAGATGCTTTGGGAACCAAAGGTGTGCTGTTGTAAAAGGTATGTAGTCATTGATAGCTTGTTCAACATTCAGATTGCCCCGCGATGAGCTACCATCAACACCACAAAGCTGGTGCCGTGTACAACCACAGCCAGTGAAATTGTATTTGAATGTTTTATAAATTATACAGCAACGCGGCAGTTGAAGCGTTAAAATATTTGACTCAAATTTTTGACTGTTACCACGTGTGAGTGGGGCGATAAGGTACCTTTTGGTACTGGATGTGTAATTGCTCCATTGACAAAATAGGAATCGTTTTTTAAGCTGAAAAAAAAAGCTTTGTTTGAATTGCTTATGCATTAAGTACTGGTCAATAGTTAACATTATGTTTTTATAAAATACACAATAAAATGTGTATAAAGGCATTGAGTGGCTGAACTCGAGGTTCAATGGAGGAAAAATGTTTTTGGATGTTCTACTACAGTCGAGCTCAGCATGTTTGTTTTATTGTATGGAGTTGGTATATTGTTTACATGAGATGACGAATGACCGAAAGACAGATGACCCTAAGATAGGAATAATATATTATAATCCGATTGATCGTCTTGTGTATAAGAAACTGTGATTAAATTCACTAAGCATGTGAGCATCGTACGGTCAAGAGCTGCGGTCGTAGCTCTTATTCGAAATTGCACAGTGAATCAATAGGACTAGCTAAACATTTCCCATGTTAACAGTGCAAAAGCACCCAGCTTTGAAACGAGCCGATAAAGCCGCCGTCCACGTCTTTATGGTCATGAGGAAATTAAAGCATTGTGTATTCGACAACCGTATGTGGCGGGACAATCAGCATCATCATCATCATCAACCGTTAGAGACAGAGAAATCCTTTGCATTCCAAGGTAATCTCTAATAGGAGTTCTTCCTCTTTTTATTGGCGTAGTCTGTCAACTTCTTTTCAGCTTAGTATTCTCTAAGCACTTCCATTGTAATTAACTGAAATTATTTTCCTATCAATTTTATGCACAAGGGAGTCAAGGAAATTTCCATTACGAAAATATCCAGAGCCGACCGGGAATCGAACTCGTCATCCTCAGCATGGTCTTACTGAATACTTACGAGTTTTTCGCTTCGACTGCCCCTTGGTAGGTTAACTGTTTAGCGATCCATACGTACAACCACACACCTTAAATGCTAACCAAACACGAACATGAATGATTGATTTCGAGATAAAGGAAGCAACTCTACTGCTGTGATTAAATTCACTATGATAAAAGTTAGGACTCATGTCGAGTTTGTATAAAATTACACTGTGCTATAAACCGAACTGATTTTCACCGTCTCTAATAGTTTTCAATTTTGGAAAAAAAAAATACCGACTCTACAGTTACGCACAGGAATATCTCATTCGTAGTTGAATTTATCTTCTATCAACTATACGCTTGCCAGACGATTAAGTCCAGCTTTAGTCGTCCCCTCTACGTCTTGTATCAGCAGGAATAAACAATAACATTTGGCCACAATTGTCTACAAGTACCTTAAGTCGTTTTATACACTTTCAGTCAGCTTCCGATTGCCGTCCGCAGTAATCGCCGTTCAGAGATTCGCCAGTGTTTTCCAAATTCCACGCACCGTTCCGCTGTACACCGTCGGAGAGAGCTCTGAGCACCAACAGCTCAAATTCGCTATATGTTTGTCGGTTCTCCTCAACCATAGACTTGATGCCGTGCTGGACCATTGATATTTTAGGACGTGATACAATGTTTGTGGATGGAAACGTTGATCTATTACAGTATCTTGAAACACACGGTATTCGCGATCGTGATGTAATGTGTCGTAAAAAAAAATATGTACAATCTTTCAACTCGACTGTCCAATCTGGATTTTCTGAGAGTAAGTACAATCAAACAAAATGTGTGAAAGTTCATCAATATTACCAAATCCTCGGTGAGGTTGAAACGTAATAAATTGTTCATTCGTAATCTTTATCTGATTTTGCGAGCTTCTATGGAAAGATGTGTTCGTGTTTGATTTTTTTATAAATCGCTACATCGTACGTTTCATCGTGTGAATGAATTGGTGGATTAGGACCAGCTTTTCATCAGAACCTAGGAATGTTGAAGAATTTACCTCGTGATCTGGTCGGTTATATTGGTTATAACAATGTGATAAAACTCATCGACAGGGCATGAAGTTGGTCATGGTTTTACTGCAGATAGGTTCACTAGAATGTATAGATATTGCAAAAAAAAAAAAACATTGACACGAAAGACATGGGGAAATCCGTGATTGAATTCACTGAAGATGATGTGATTAAATTCACTATTGCGGAAAGATCGGAACAGTGCTATAAGAAGTACTCATCGAAAATAAGACAAGTTCTGTTTGAATTCACGAGCGTATAGAAGACTGTGATTAAATTCACTGCCATGGTGAAGAAATGGAGAGCGATGTGTCAAGCAAGTGATAAAACTCTTTTACAGCGGAATGAGTTGTGATTAAATTCACTGAGAATGAAGAGATGATTGTGATCAATTGCATTGAAATTGGAAATAATAAAGGGCATTATGAGAAACAAGTGATGCAACTCCGGAGACCAGAAGGGTATGTGATTAAATTCACTAAAACTAAGCAAGTTAGGATTAAATTCATTGACATGGTGAATAACATACAAAGTATCGCAAATCATGTATTAAACCTCGTTAAATGTATTAAGAAAGCACTACGAAAAATGTGGAGAAAAAAAAATAAAACAGTACACCGTCTTCAACCAGAGGCTGTACAGACTGAACAATGTTAGGCAACGGACAACACAAAACACCCAGCGGACCAGTGAAGGATTTCACTTGACGAAAAGTTTCCAACAATTGGAACGCGAATCGAACTCTCATTTCTTGGCATTCACGATATTCCATTTTCGTAATGGAAATTTCCTTGACTCCCTTGTGCATAAAATTGATAGGAAAATAATTTCAGTTAATTACAATGGAAGTGCTTAGAGAATACTAAGCTGAAAAGAAGTTGACAGACTACGCCAATAAAAAGAGGAAGAACTCCTATTAGAGATTACCTTGGAATGCAAAGGATTTCTCTGTCTCTAACGGTTGATGATGATGATAATTTTAATTAATTTGATATTTGGATCAATCTAGGATTAATTCGTATGTGAAGATAAATTGTATTGATTAGGGATTAAATCGTGACCTATTTTTGAATGGCTTGGATTTGTATTGGACTTGGACTATATTTGAAATGGATTGAGATTGATTTGGATGAAGTTTGGAATGGAAATGGATCGGATATGGATTATGTGTATAACTTTAATTGGATGTGGAACAGACTTGAAATGGATTTGATTAAGATTTGAAATAGATTTGAATTGGATTTGGATTGCATTAGGGTTTGGTTTGGATTAAGAAAATATTTTGATTGAATTGGGATCCGAGTTCGATTGGATTGGAGTTAGACTGATTTGGATAAGATCTTGATGGATTTGAAATGAACATGAATCGGATATGGATTATATTTTGATTAAATTGGATGAGAAATGGATTTGGATTTTGATTGGAAATAGACTGGGTTTGGCCCAAATATAATATTTATATATCCATTTTTAACCTATCAAAATCTAGCAAAATGCAGTCCAAACCCAGTCTATTTCCAATCAAAATCCAAATCCATTTCTCATCCAATTTAATCAAAATATAATCCATATCCGATTCATGTTCATTTCAAATCCATCAAGATCTTATCCAAATCAGTCTAACTCCAATCCAATCGAACTCGGATCCCAATTCAATCAAAATATTTTCTTAATCCAAACCAAACCCTAATGCAATCCAAATCCAATTCAAATCTATTTCAAATCTTAATCAAATCCATTTCAAGTCTGTTCCACATCCAATTAAAGTTATACACATAATCCATATCCGATCCATTTCCATTCCAAACTTCATCCAAATCAATCTCAATCCATTTCAAATATAGTCCAAGTCCAATACAAATCCAAGCCATTCAAAAATAGGTCACGATTTAATCCCTAATCAATACAATTTATCTTCACATACGAATTAATCCTAGATTGATCCAAATATCAAATTAATTAAAATTCGATCCAATTCCACTCTAACTCCAATACATGCACAAATCAATTGTAATCAGATTCAATTATAGTTTATAATCAATCAAAATCCATTCTGAAACCGAATGAAATCCACTCCATATACGCTCCACATTCAATTCAATCCAGGTTTGACCAAAATATAATCCATATCCATTTCAAATCCAATCAAAATCTAGCAAAATACGATCCAAACCAATCTCCGATAGAAATTTAAACCAATCGAAATCCAAATCTAATCCTTTCCGAAACAAAACCCATTGCACATCCACTTTAATCCGAATATAATTCATATCCGATTAATGTTCCAAATTCATCAATATCTGATCTAAATCCAGTCTAACTCCAATCCAATTCACATCAGATCAAAATTCAATCCTAATGCAATCCACATCCAATTCAGTCAATATTTGATATACACATAATCCATATCTGATCCATGTATATTCCAAATTAAATCCCAATCCATCTCAATTAATTCCAAATATAGGCCAAGTCCAATACATATCTCTGCCATTTAAAATTGGGCCACGATTTAATCCATAACCAATTCAATTTAACTCCACATACAAATAAATTCAATATTGATCCAAATATAGTCCATATCCATTCCAAGTTTACAAAAAAACCGATCTAAATCAAGTCTCCTCTGTAATACAAAACCAATCTTCTCTCCAACACATAACTCCAATACAAATCCAATCCAATAGAAATCAAATCCACTCCAAATCAGTAGCAGTCATTTCAATCTAAATATAATCCACATCCGATCCATAACTATTTAGAATCCAACCCAATTCCAAACCAATTCCAGTCTAAATTCAATGCAAACCCAATCCATTTTAATTATTTCTCCTAAATCCAATCTAAGCTCAATGCAAATCATCCCACCCATGTCTTCGCATAGGAATTACGGCCAGCTCACAATTGTTCCACTCATGTCCCTCACGCATGAGAATTACGATTTTCCTTCCACCCATGGTCATTCGCATAGGAATTACGAAAATAGTTTTCTTCTCTTTCCCACCCATATCCACTCACATGGGAATTACGGACATTTTCTTCTTTCCCACCCATGACAACCTGCATGGGAATTACGGATATCTCAAAGCTGTTCCACTCATGTCCTCACGCATGAGAATTACGAAAATTTCAATCAAACTGTCCGATACACGTTTTCTTGCTAAAAACCTCGCTACAAACGATGAAAATACCTACCGACTCCGCCATGTGGTAAACGAAACCGGAATACACCTACCGCAACTAACATCCGAGCGCAAAACTCACAATCGTCCGTTCGCCGCAAAGATACTTTCTAGAATGACTCCTTTTTCCCATTCTCAACACAAGACCCGACTCTTCAAACGACAATCATCGGTTTTCTCTCTCTGGCACATACCATTTTCATTCTTTCGCATTCATTCCGTCTATCATACCATTCATCAGCGAACGCGTGCGTCTGTCTGCGTGCGCACGCAAACAGAATACAATCATCATCATTCTGTTCTTCTTCTAGTACTGCGTATTTTCAAACGTCTTAAAGCACGCTCATTAAATTTCAATCGGATATTTGGCAGAACACCCCATTCACTACATCCTTCCTCTTCTCTACTCTTTGTGTACTGATCGTAAATTACTTGATCTAAAATTTTAGGTTAGTTCTTAGCTAAAATTTTGTGCGAAAACATGCAAATCATCATATCCAGTTTAATCAAAGTGAACTCAATACAAAATTTATTGATTTTTATTTCATTGAATTCCATATCCAAATCCAATCTATATCTTATTCAATTTCAAAACAAGACCAATCTAATCCAAATTCAACAAAATTTATTCCAATCCAAATCTGTTCCTAATCAAACTCAAATACACTCCAAATCCGTTCCATATATCCAATTCAATCCAAGTTTGATCCAGATGTAATCCAAATCCTATCCAAATCTTGCAACATACGATCCAAACCCAATCTAACTCCAATCAAAATTGAATCCACATCTAATCCAAAACCAATCAAAATTCATTTCACATCCAAATTAATCCAAGTTCAATCCAAATATAATCCATATCCAATATATATATATATATATATGGCGTTTGATTCGAATCAGTCGAATCTACATCGGAATCTCAGCAAACATACGACCTATTCGAATCGAACGCCTGATATGTATGTATTTTGCAAATCCATCAAAATTTCAACCAAGTCCAGTTTAGATCTAAATTTAATCAATAACAGATCCAAATCAAATCCACTCGTAATGCAATCCAAATCCAATTCATTTATACTTTAAACCAAATCAAGTATAGCCTAAGTCTAATACAAATCGAATCCATTCGAAAATAAGTCATGATTTAAACCATGATAAATTCAAATTAACTCCACAACCGAAATTTATCCAAACATCAAATAAATCAAAATTCGATCCAATTCCACTCTAAGTCCAATACAAGTTCAAATCAATTGAAATCAGATTCAAATATAATCTATAACCAATCCAAATCCATCCTAAAACCAAATCTAATCCATTCCAAATTTGCTCAACATTCAATTCAATCTAAGTTTGGCCCAAATATAATATTTATATATCCATTTTTAACCTATCAAAATCTAGCAAAATGCAGTCCAAACCCAGTCTATTTCCAATCAAAATCCAAATCCATTTCTCATCCAATTTAATCAAAATATAATCCATATCCGATTCATGTTCATTTCAAATCCATCCAGACTCTTCAAACGACAATCATCGGTTTTCTCTCTCTGGCACATACCATTTTCATTCTTTCGCATTCATTCCGTCTATCATACCATTCATCAGCGAACGCGTGCGTCTGTCTGCGTGCGCACGCAAACAGAATACAATCATCATCATTCTGTTCTTCTTCTAGTACTGCGTATTTTCAAACGTCTTAAAGCACGCTCATTAAATTTCAATCGGATATTTGGCAGAACACCCCATTCACTACAACGAGCACTTGCGATTGTGTGAAGCACACCCTTTTTTCGCACCGCACGGTGCATGCCGCCAATCCCTGAACGCCAGTCAACGATGGCGGCGTGGGGGTCGCTGGACGCGAAGGGGTATGCTTTATGTTATTTCTTTGCAGCTCCGGGTAGGTCACGCTGACTGGCTGCTGGCCGCCGCTTGCTAGATCCAGGGTGAAAGAATGCTTCGCTATTGTCGTTTGGTGTATCGATTGTAGACCCCTCGAGGGGACCCTAAAGCCCGCGGAGATTGAGATCCAATAAACCCAATCAATATACCTAGTTGGAGAACGACCCAGCCGCAGTGTGACCGCCAGCCCTATCTAATACACAGCCAGCGTTGAACGGAAAAATGGTTTTGTGGGTCTGGCTGGCAGAAGGTGATTTTAACATGACGTGTGGCAGGAAACCTGTTATCGACCGTTTCGCGCTAGCAGCAGAGCGCGCGGGGCTGTTGACTCGTTAAGTTGGGCTTCAGCTAGGTATAGAGGTTGGTTCGCAGTTTATGCGCGTTGTCGCGTCGTCGCTGGGTGACTTAATTTAATGGGAGGTCTCTCAGGCATGCTGGTTGAATGGCGTGGACTGACTGACCGAGTGGCTGGCTGGTTTATGTAACGGAAATTGGCCGATGCATTCAGGTTGGTTTTCAAGGTTAGTAGGGATTATGAAATGTTTCTGTGTGTGTGAGTACGCCTATCAGCTGAGGGACATTTCCTTTCTAATGGTAATGTGGAACTGCGACGCGTGTGTTTGCAGAAGAAAATGGTTTTTGATCGATTGCGGATAAAAAGTATTAATTCAGGTTTTACCTTTTTCACAGTTGGAGCCAGCCGATCACGATTGATACATTGTATCTAAAAATAAATAAAAGTAAACGAATAAGTTAGGAATTTCGTTGCAGTTCATAACTTAGGAATGGGTACATAGTAGAAAACGAGTTTTGATACGATGAAGGATTTCAAGGGAGAAGAAGAAAAATGATCTTAATATAGCTTGTGCGGTGCAGTTGTTTTAGGTATTTGTTTTTTATTCCTCCAATTAAATACTCTTGCGGCAATTCCTTTGGGAATTTCTTCAGTAGTGCCTTTGGTAATTCGATAATGACTCTAAGGAAATTCTTTAAGGAATCGCTTCTTTCTATACAGCCATTCTAAAGAAAAACGATATAGTGCAACTCCGATTGTCGTGAAACTAGGTGGGTTCGTAGTTGTTCGAAAATACATTCATTTATTTAGTTAACATCAAATTCATGATAATACTGAATCAACAATTTTCCGCCATAATACTCGATATGCAGCTGCAGCTCTCCAACGTCGGTCACGCCCAACACTCGCCAGATCACGCTCCACCTGGTCCGCCCATCGTGCTCTCTGCGCTCCACGCTTTCTTGTACCAACCGGATGGTTAGCAAACACCAACTTTGCTGGGTTGTTGCCCGGCAGTCTTGCAACATGCCCTGCCCATCGTATCCTTCCGGCTTTGGCCACTTTCTGGTTCGCCGTAAAGTGCAGCGAGCTCGTGGTTCATCCTTCTCCGCCACACACCGTTCTCCTGCACGCCGCCGAAGATCGTCCTTAGCACCCGTCGCTCGAAAACTCCGAGTGCTTGCAGGTCCTCCTCGAGCATCGTTCATGTCTCGTGTCCGTAGAGAACCACCGGACTTATTAATGTCTTGTACATGGTACATTTGGTGCGGGGGTGAATCTTTTTTGACCGCAGTATCTTCTGGAGCCCATAATAGGCACGACTTCCACTGATGATGCGCCTTCGTATTTCACGGCTCACGTTATTGTCCGCCGTTAGCAAGGAACCGAGGTAGACGAATTCTTCTACCACCTCGAAAGTATCCCCGTCTATCGTAACATTGCTGCCAAGGCTTGTCCTGTCTCGCTCAGTCCCACATACCAGCATTAGACCTGTTCACTTTGAAACTTTTTTTCTCCGATTCTCCGTGACATATCAAATTATCAACCCACATGCAAAAACAAGTCTTCAGTCCAAAATTGAGCCAAATTGATAAAGATTTAAAGGTGTATCAAATCGATTTTGTGTTTTTTTAACCGTTTTCACAGAAATTTACTCATAAATCCAGAAAATTGCTCCGAAAGGGTGCCGAAAATACCGTTAGGATATAGTTAGTACAATACTCTACAACTTTGCCGAAGATACTATGGTGTTTAAATTGCTTATTTCGAAGCTATTCAATAATTTTAGTTGAAAAATCACGAAAAAACACGATATTTTTACGATTTTACATATAAAAGTCATGTAATTTTACATTATTTTACGTGACTAAATTAATTAGCTATTTCTCCTTTGTGTAACGAACATTTCGTCCATACATCGTTTTTGTGTTGGAATTCGTTTTCAATGACTAATTATCAAAAGTATGTCACGTTGATACTAAAAATCGCGTAGAGTTGCCAGCACGAATTAAAACAAAGTTACCCATGATTAAGACGTCATGCCATCGTATTCTAATGTCTTTGATTCAAGTATCAGAAATGGCGCAGATGATAAGGCTCGAGCCTGTGGATCAGAAGGTCCCAGGTTCAAGCTCAAATACATAATAAACTTTTTTTTTCTTTCTTTGTAGCAGTTAGGATGATGAATCTGCCATGAGCCATGGCCCATGACTTACACGCAATCCCCCAAATAATGATGATCGGGACCTGCCAATTAAGCCCATTCCAGGACTAGCTAGATATTTAGTTTACTTGTTGACAAGAAATCGTGTCGACGAGATCAGCTGGACGAAATATTGGGCATTTGTTTGATACCGATTAATTTAGCTAAAACAATTCAATGCGATGATGGAACTGCTTCTGGATGCAAAATTTATCATACAACTGTGGAGATTACTTGCATCTATCTAGCCACAAGCTACACAGCTACACGATAAAGGGAAACTTCATTCTTACTATGCACTCTACGGTTTCGAAACAAGGCTATGATGCCAAATTGCAATGAGATGCAGAGTGTAGTCTCATTAACTTATAGCTGGATCGAGGCGCAAAAAAATCCTATTGCAGGGCTCGAACCTTGAATCTTCGAATCGGCAGTCTCATGCTCAACCATCTACACCAAATTGAAACTGATGCAGATGCGACAAAGAAGTGTAATGACGTTTTAATCATGGGTAACTTTGTTTAATTTTGTGCTGGCAACTCTATGCGATTTTTAGTATCAACGTGACAAACTTTTGATAATTAGTCAATGAAAACGAATTCCTACACTAAAATGATGTATGGACGAAATGTTCGTAACACATAGGAGCAATAGCTAACTAAATTAGTCACTTAAAGCAATGTTAATTTACATGACTTTTATATGAAAAACCATAAAAATATTGTATTTTTTCGCGATTTTTTAACGAAAATTGTTGAATAACTTTGAAATAAGCAATTTAAACACCGTAGTGTCTTCGGCAAAGTTGTAGAGTATTGTTTCAACTATATTTTAACGGTGTTTTCTATACCTTTTTGGTGCAATTTTCTGGATATTGGAGTACATTTTCGTGAAAACGCTCGAAAAAACACAAAATTGATTTGATACACCTCTAAACCTTTATCAATTTGGCTCAATTTTGGACTGAAGACTTGTTTTTGCATGTGGATTGATAAATTGATGTGACACGGGTAGGTCAAAAAAAGTGAACAGGTCTAACCAGCATGTATTTTGTCTTAGCCGCATTCACCACCAGTCCGACCTTTGCTGTTTCGCGTTTCAGGCGGGTGTACAGTTCTGCCATCGTTCCAAATGTTCTAGCAATAATATCCATGTCATCCGCAAAACAGACAAATTGGCCGGATTTCGTGAAGATCGTACCCCGGCTGTTGATCCCGGCTCGTCGCATCACACCTTCCAGAGCGATGTTGAAGAGTAGGCATGAGAGTCCATCACCTTGTCGAAGTCCCCGTCGAGATTCGAATGAACTGGATAGTTCGCCCGAAATCCTTACGCTGCTCTGCACACCGTCCATCGTTGCTCTTATCAGTCTGGTAAGCTTCCCGGGAAAGCTGTTCTCGTCCATGATTTTCCATAGCTCTGTGCGGTCGATACTGTCGTATGCCGCTTTGAAGTCGATGAACAGGTGGTGCGTTGAGACCTGGTATTCACGGCATTTCTGGAGGATTTGCCGTACGGTGACGATCTGGTCCGTTGTCGACCGGCCGTCGATGAAACCGGCTTGGTAACTTCCCACGAACTCATTTACTTTAGGTGCTTCAGTCGCTCTAGATCGTACCGGGGCGGCCGTGGGTACTGTACATTGTTAATAACGGAGAGTTTTGGGCGCAGTTTAACCATCACTAGGGGGGTCACCGACCTTCATCCAGGGGGTCGCAAGGGACAGTTGAATATTTGACTGTAACAGACAACAAATGAGGGAATTTCTATGGTGGGTCGCGTAGAGTACGTCTGCTGGCAAAGGGGGGTCGCGCACCCGAAAAGTTTGGGAACCTATGCTCTAAACATTCGCACCATAGATCCTGTCCAACACACCTCCTGCAGCGCTACGATTCCGAACCCGCGGTCCTTCAGTATATCGGCGAGTATGCGGGTGCTCCCGATGAAGTTGAGATATCTGCAGTTCCACGTACCGAGCTTCCAATCGCAAGTCCCTTTTCGTCGCTGTGGTTGTCGCCATTGGTATCGGTTCGCATTCTTCTCTTGTTGATTTTCCGGTGCTAGTCTTTTTTACGGCTGGCTCGCAGGGCCTGACACCAACCCACTAACCCAGGGAGCTGGGCTTACCTTCCCGGAAGCTACGGGTTCTGCATTGGCATTTCCTCCAACTACAGTGCTAAATAGCTAGGCTCAAGCGCCAGTCTTCGCCGGGGGTGGTGTTTTTAAATGGGCGCCCAGGAGATAATATTTTACCTGAGCTTCCACCCCCAAGAATCTCCATCCCTCTTCATTGAATAATCATCACAGGATTTCCTGAATGATTATCTTGGCCCTACAGTATTAGGAAAAATCAAAGAAGGAGTATCAAAAGAAATCATGGACGGAATCCCTAAAAAAAATAAATAAATAAATTTAAAAAAATCTGGTTGTGATCTCTGGAGAAATCCTGAAAGAAAATCCAGAAGGAATCGCAGGAACAATCCTGAAGTAATTCCTGAAAGCATTCCATGAGGAATGCTGAAAGAATCCTCATGGAATGCTTACCCCGAAGAAATTTCAAAAGAATACCTGAATGGAAGCCGGATGGAATCCATGGAGAAGTTTCACCTCTTAATAAAAACAAAATGAATAAAACCCGAGAGTATTTCCTAAGTTAATTTCGTAGGGGGAGGGGGGGGGGGATTGAGTTGATGGAGAAATTCTTGAAAGAATCTCGAAAAAATCTCGGGAGCAATCCTTAATGAAAACCCGGGAATTATAAATGAAAAAAAAAAAATCTGGGGACACTTACAGAAGGAATCCCATCAACAATCCCTGCACTGATAAAATACTTTCGTAAAAGCTCAACGAATATGCTTCGTAAAACCAGTTTTCGTAAATTGAAAGCAATTCGCGTAAAATGTACGGTCCATTCGTACCATTACGCTGAAACAGTACAAATGGAGTTGTATCATGTACGAAATCACGAATCCGACAGACGCTAAGCTTGCTCATTCGTAGGTTTTAGCTCCCGCTTTGTAGAATGAAACAAAACAAACAGATGTTAATCGTTTTTTTACTAACCATGCGTAAAAAGAAAATTTCGCTTCGTAGAATGCAACAAAGCTTTGTAGTCATCACTGATGTTTGAGTGGAGCGCAGAGAGAACAAAGCAACCTGTTTTCATGTGCATATGACGGTGCGTGTGCGAGAAGAGGAAAGGAAGCATGCTCTCAGTAGGAAGTATAAGCTATTTATAAATTGAATCAGAGTAGAAAGCGTTCTGGTTGTTTCCGAACGGTTTCAACAAGCGCCTACAGATGGATGTCTAGCACTGGTAGGTATCAATCAGAAGATACGTGTTTGGATCCTGTGAAAACCAAGCTGATATACGAGTGCTATTTTTTTTTCAACATGATTTATGTCCGACAAAAAAAGAGACAGAAAAAATCTGTGTTATTGCGTCGGAGTGATCTTTTTTACGAAACGAACTCAAAGGCACACTACGAATCTTTTCGTTGCAGAAAACAACGAATGGCATTCGTAAACCGGACGAGCGATTTCGTACTATGCAACAAAATATTTTTTCAGTGTGAAGGATTCTTTAGAAGAATTTTGGTGTAATCCCTCAAAAACCTAAATATGAGGAGCCCCTAATAAAAATCTGGGCGAGATCTTCGAGGAAAGCCTGAAGGAATTATTGAAGGAATTTCTGGATGAGTCCCAAGAGAAATGTGGGAATCCCGGGAAAAACCCGTTAAGGATCCCTGAAGGGATAATTAAAGTAAACTCGGAGGAATTCATCGAGTACCGGTATAAATTCCAAGAGAAAATTAATAAAGAAACCATGGGATTACTGAAAAAAAAAAACAGGGGAAATCTCCAAATGAATCCTTGATGTATCGGAAGAAATACCTGAAAGAATGCCGGAAGGAGTAATGGGTGAAATCAATGAATAAATATCAGAAAGGGACCTAGGCAGAAATCCGTGAATCAGTCTCAGGAAGAATCTATTGAGGAATTCCAGAATGAATCGCGGAAGGAATCTGTAAAGAAAACCTATGAAGAAATTTTTTGATGAATCACAAACTATGAATAAAATAACCCTGAGAGGAATTTCCAACCAGAATCCGGAAGAGTCCTTGTCAGAATTATGGTGGAATCCCTAAAGGAATTCCTGAAGAAATTCCTAAAGAATACTCGGGAAGGACCAATGAAAGAATAAGGGAAAAATCCCGAAAGAAATACCGAAGAAAATCAAGAAATTTCCAAAGGTATAAATAATAAGATAAATCTCGGAAAGATTATATGAAAAAATGCTGGAAGAGGTCAGGGACAAATCGATGAAGGAATGTCAGGATGAACTTTGGAAGGAATACGTCAAAGAAACCCGTAAACAATATACGAAGAAATTCCGGGAGGTATGAATTAAGGAATTCCTGAAAGAATCCCGTACAAGTCCTTAAACAAAGCCCGGAAGAAATCACTGATGCATTCCCAGCAGAATAACCAGCAAGATCCTTAATGGATTAACTTCGGGAAAAATATTGGGAGAAATATTGGAAATAATCCCGAAAGGAAGCCCGGGGGAAATCACTAAACAAATTCCACGGAAAATGTCTGAAGACTTCCTTGAAAGAATCCCGGGAGAAATCAATGAAGACCCGGGAGCAATCTCTGTAAGAATCTATCGAGAAATCCTTGATGGTATCGTAATCCTAGAGATATTAAATTCCTAGAGGAAACCGGGAGAAATCCCTACAAGAATACCGCCAGAAGTCATGGAATCAATGAAGTACTTAGTGAAATCCATGGATAAATTTTGAAAAAAAAAACCAGGGAGGAATCTCGGAAGGAATTCCTGGAGAAATCCCTGGAAGAATCGTCATAGGAATCATTGGAAGAATTTAAAGTAATCCCTGAAAAAAATTTCGTGAGTTTCACTTTGAAAATATCGGGAGGAACCCCTGAAAGAACGCTGGGGGAATTCCTGGAAGACTCTTCAAAAGAAAACTTCAAGGGGTCCCAGGAACAACCCTTAGTGGAACATCCGGAAAAAAAATTCTAGGAGAGATCTTGGGACAAACCTCTAGAGGATCCCTGGGAAAATTTTATAGTGAAAACAGGTCGAAATACTAGTAAAATCCATGGAAAGTTATCGAGAGATAATGCTGAATATTTTCATAAATAAATTCCTGTGGCCCTATAAATTACATCAGTGTCATCTATAGCGGTTACTTGTAACTAAATATCTTCTCTATAGATAGCCCTTCAACGGTTTGTTGAAGACGCCATTTTTATATTTCTTCACTGAGTCAAGTTATTAGCAACAGTAGTGTTTTCATCCCAGTGCTGAATTTCTTACTAATAATTATATATAGGTATTACCGGAGTAAGTTTGGTTAGATAAACATATTTGCAGAAAACACAAAAATTGTACCTTTTTGCTGGGCTGAGATATATTCAAATTAAATTATACTACAGCACCGTTCTGCGAGAAAATATGTAACTAGCGATAATTTGAATAGAAGATTAACATCCGCATGAACTACTTCGCCGAAAACACGAACTTCAAAATTTTAACTCGAATTAAGATATCAGGAACCCTTCACTGCCAGCATGATCTACTGCACGAGCATTTACAGTTGTTTCTATATGGGCCCTTAACTCCTACCATCCCTTACATACACATGTAAGTATAAAATAAGGTCAAATTTCATTGTCACACTATTTAAATGTGCGTTTTACACAATACGTAAACATTGCAAAATCCCATTGAAGCTTAAAGAATCCATCTTGGAATCCATTGTAAAGGTTTTAAATTGCCACTTTCAAAGGCCAAAAACGGCACAGTTGACAGTTCAAGCAATCAAACGCATCTCAAGGTGTTGGACAATACGCGTGAATAAACAGCCAACTATTTCTTTCCATTGGATTGCGACAAACGCACGCGATGCACGATGAGAATTTTTCGGCACGTGAAACAATAACACAAACAAATTGCCCAGGCGTTTTTCTCGACGACTACGACCGACGGCCCCGCGTCCGCCCAAGCCCTAGATTTGTTTCTTGAGGGCTACCCGGACAGAGCTTGACTTAGACCGCATTGCATTAAGCCTTTGTCCATGTTGGCATGTGGAAATATTTTAAGAAAACACTGCGCGTACCGTTTAGTATGTACTGCGCTTTGTAAGCCGCGCCACGCTGAGAAGCTGGATCTTTTGTTGGCGCAAGAAATGGTCGTCGTCGCCATCGTCGGTGGTGGTGAGAGGGTTCTTGCAAAACGGTTGGCTATCGTTAACGCCATGCGGACTGCTCCTTACCTTACCAGCAACTCGAAAGGCAAAGACGGCCACCAGGTGCCGGTAATTAATTTGTTTTCCCATTGTCTGACTCAATGCCCGATTATATTCTCGATTAGGCGTGCAGCGAAAACAAGGGGCGACCCAAATTGACGAATTGTTTATATTTTATTGGGACAGCCGACGACAACAGCGTTTGTCGTCACCATCAGAAGTGCAACGGTATACACGGTGACGAATGATGGTTCTTGTTTGTCCGGTTTCACTTTTGTATTTGGTAATCCGGTTTGCTGCTTGCTACGTGCGCAGATAGCGGGAGTTTGCGAAAGGGAAAGGGGTCAATGCCGAGCTTTACCGATTGAATAGGCCGAACAGGGCAAATGTAGGGTCTGGAATCATTTGGGCAGGGGGCTATAACTCAGTCAATTTTTACCCACGGGGGTTCAATCTTTCCGCATCGACTAGTGTCTAAAATGACATGGATTACCCGTAATGGAGTCACGGGAAATTTAATCGAACGCATCTGCATCAACCGAAAATGAAGACGGAGCCTTCTTGATGTGCGGAACAGACGTAGCACCGACATTGCGTCCGACCCTCACCGACCCTAATCGGCGAGATCCGGCTGCGCATTGTTATGGTCCATCGACAGAATGAGAAACTCGGGCTCCGGTTCAAGTCACGCTGACTGAAAGACGCTGCGGTGAAAAGGTTTTTCGTCGAGGCGCCATAAAACTGCTCTGCGGATATTCCGGAAGGAAGAAGCGTAGAAGATCAATGGAGCGCCATCAATTCATCGCCTAGCTACGCACCCGGAGAAAACAGTGGATTACAGATGACACCTGGAGAAAGATAGAGGAGCGAAGGAACGCCAAAGCAGCGATAGAGCGAGCGAAAACACGAGGAGCCAAAGCTGTAGCCCGTCAGCGCTATTCGGCTCTCGAGAAGGAAGTGAAACGCTCATGTAGACGGGACAAAAGGGCGTGGGCGGGCTCCCTAGCCGACGAAGGCGAGAAAGCCGCTAACACCGGCGACACCCGTCTCCTCTACAATGTTTCACATCGCCTTAGTGGGACTAAGATAAATGCTACGATGCCCGTGAAAGATACGTTTGGACAGCTATTGACCGACCAGTTGAAACGCTGGTTCGAGCACTTTGGAAACCCACGTCATCAATACCTCGGCATGGTCCGCCAAGGGTTCGACGCATTACCCGTGTCAACGCCGAAGCTCCATCAGTGCAGGAGATAGAAACAGCCAACTCTAGTATGAAATCGAACAGAGCCCCGAGGATCGATAGCATATCAGCTGAGATGCTTAAAACTTATCCCGTAGTATCCGCTGCATCAATTATTCTGCAACATATGGGAAACCGCGATATTTCCGGCCGACTGGATGCAAGGCGTCTTAGTAAAGGCACCTAAAAAGGATGACCTGACTGTATGCGATAAGGCCGGAACAAATCTCATTTTCTTCTTTTGTCACTCTGCTCGTTGACTCGTCAAGGGGGAGGATGATAAATAATAAATGTATTTGATGAAAAATTACTCAAACAATTAGGCAAAATCGTCAAACTCCTCGAATTCGTTAAGAAATTTTCTCGACGACTCTTATTTCACTTTTAAGTTTTTAAATTTCCTTATTCATTTATTTGTGTCCCCCCTCAAAATGTCGAATTCCGACAAAAAATTTCCGAGGGGGGGTGACATAAGAGAAAATCGAAATTTGTGTCAGCCTAATTGGCGGGGTATCATGTTACTGTGTATCGTTCTCAAAGTCCTCTGCAAAGGATACAGGAGAAGATTAACGCAACTCTCCGACGGCAGCAAGCAGGATTTCGTGCCGGACGAACCTGTGTGGACCATGTTGTCACGCTCCGTATCATCCTGAAGCAAATCAATGAATTCCAAGAGTCTCTCTACCTGGTGTTCATTGATTACGAAAAAGCTTTCGACCGTCTCAAACACGGAAACATGTGGGGAGCCCTCAGGCGCAAGGGTACCCCTGGTATCAGTAGGTCGGCTCTAGAGGCACGTTCTCCTCCATTTGGGAAATTTGTGCCATCGCCATGAACACGAGCCTATTCATCATTTACCTGACGGAGAAGGGAAGGAAAAAGGATAGGAGATGGGAAAGGACAGGTAAGGGAATAGGATCGTCATACTCGCAAAAGCGTACCACAATGGGTTCACATAGCGTCCTGAAAAGGACACTGTAATAACGCATAAGCGTGCCACAATGGGTGCGAACAGCGCCCTGAGAAGGGCACTGTGATAATGCATAAAGCGTAAAGAGAGCCTATAGCTCTTTACCACAGCGGGTCAAGAACAACAGAACGTCCTGAAGATTCAGGTTTCTGAAGTCAGTTTCACTAAATAAGTGTTTCCCGAGTACTCGGAAACGCAATTGCGCAAAAGCTGGACAGTTACATATTAAATGATACGAAGTTCCATAATCGGATTCACAGCTATCACATGCAAATGAATCAGCTTGCTGAATAATCGCCATGTGATAACTGAGTCGGCAGTGGCCAGTCAATGCTTTGACCAGAATGCTGCAATTCTGCTTTGACAGATTTGTTAGATACTTTGCCACCCCTAGAGATGGCTCAGTACAATACAATTTTGTTTGACGACATGACTCCAAACTATTCCAGTATTGTTTGTGCTGAGTGGCAGCCCAGGTGTCAATCTGAAGCTTCACCCAACACTTGGATACCGGAATAGCTGGCTCAGGGCCAATGAAGTCATGTGATGCTCCAGTGCGAGCTAACTCATCAGCCAATTCATTTCCAGCGATGGAAGAATGGCCAGGTACCCATACAAGGTGAACAGCGTTTGCTGAATTCAGCTCCTCAATTTGAGTTCGACAAGCGATAACTATCTTCGACCTGGAGTTGGCCGAAGCAAGTGCTTTAATAGCAGCCTGGCTATCTGAACAGAAGTATATTACTTTGCCCATTACGTGCTGCTGAAGTGCTGATTGCACTCCGCACATAAGAGCAAAGATTTCGGCCTGAAAAACGGTGCAGTGTCTGCCAAGTGAATAAGACTGATACAGCCTTAGCTCACGAGAATAAACACCAGCACCTGCTCGACCTTCTAGAAGGGAGCCATCAGTGTAACATACGATGCCGTCTGAAATACTTCTCTCCAGATAACCAGATGTCCACTCTTCCCGGGAAGGGAATTTCGTGGAAAATGTCCTATATGGAAAATTACAAGCAATTGTAAGATCACTTGGAGCAAGGACAACTTTGTCCCAATTCACCAAAAGTGGAAACAACGAGGTGTGTGTTGAACTGCGGTTCACAGGAGTTTCCTCTAGTAAACCGAGTACCCATAGACGGTAAGTGCAAGAAAGTGCTTCTTGTTTGAGATGAATGTGTAGTGGGACAACGTCAAAGAGAACTTCGAGCGCTGCCGTGGGAGTTGAAGAGAACGCTCCAGACATCGCCATTAAGCACATCCTTTGGAGATGGTACCCCTGAGAAAATCATTTGCCTCATTGAAGCACAGTACAGAACATTTTCGTGCAGAGTACTGCACAACGGTGTTTTGTTCGATCCCATCCGGGTCGTTGCTGGAGTGAGTACTATCACCGCTACTGTTCATCATTGTAATCGATGAGATCCTGGTTGGTGCGATTGACCGTGAACCAAATCGTGGATTGCTGTGGCAACCCATTACCATGGAGCACCTAAATGACTTCGAATTGGCTGATGACGTTGCTCTCCTAGCTCAACGGCGCTCTGATATGCAGAGCAAGCTCGACGATCTTGTCAATCGCTCCTCAGCGGCAGGTCTTACTTTCAACGTCAACAAGACGAAATCGTTGGATGTAAACACGGTCAACCCTTCCAGCTTTACTGTTTTACAGTAGCTGGGCAATCAGTGGAGAATGTTGAAAGCTTTCAATATCTTGGTAGCCAAATGGCGGTCGATGGCGGCACCAAGATCGACATAGGTGCACGGATCAAGAAGGCGAGGACTGCTTTTGCGTGTTTAAGAAATGTATGGAAAAACAACCAGATCAGTCGACGCACTAAAATCCGAATTTTTAACTCGAATGTGAAATCTGTGCTGCTATACGCCAGTGAAACCTGGTGAGTATCAGCGGAGAACACTCAACGGCTGCAGGTCTTCATCATTTTTTTTTTTGTAAAAAAATCTTGTTTTATTTTCTGCTCTATAAAATAGTTTACATCAAATCCTTAAACTAAATTTAAAATGATCTAAACTTCTATCTTCAGTCTTTGTTTCAATTATACAGGGTGACTGGTAATTCGTGTTACACCCGAAAGGAGGTGAAAGTAGACCATATTTGCAGCAAAAAATTTTTCTACAGGTAGGTCCGGAAATCACTGCTAAATGAGTTATTCAAAAATTAGTGTTTTTAAATTACCCCATCTTTAAACCTCTCTAACTCAGAAACTATGAACCGTATAATCAATCTAAGCGCATGGATAGAAAGCTTAAAGCTTTGTCTTTTAATGCTCTTTGGACAGGTAATTGATAAAAAGTCATTTAAGTGCAGAAATTTTGACTTTTATGTAAAAAGTGCCTAAAAATGTACCCCTTTTTCACCTTTTTTGATAGTTTATTCGTGAAAAACGTGATAAATGTGAGAAATGTTCTTCTACAAAACATTCATTTTTTGATACGCTACCAAACTGTCCTTTAGTGCAACATTGTATCTTTCATAGTTTTGTCACAATCTTGAATTCAAAATCTGGTGAAATAATTCAATGTTTTTATTGCAATACTGTCTGGCAACCCTACACGTTTGCTTGCTGTTGGTCGTCGTGCGCATGGCAACGAAGTCCGGCGTCGCGGTGGCGGTTATCGTTTGACAGAGCCAACAGTGAACGGAAAATTGCGCGCAATGTTTATGAATCAATCTCAAGGCATCCTTTTCTTTGGGTGAAGATTCAATTCGCCTAGATGCCATACACCCAAACCCACTCACTGGTGGAATTTAGCGAGATCATAACGCTGGGTGGCACCGTTTTAAAGGATATTCAAACCTACGGGCCGAGACTGGGCCCGGGCCGGGGCCGCGGCCGAGACGCGATAGGGCTTTTGTCGCTTCGTTCTCACTGCACACAATGCTCACCGGGCTATAGCGCCTGCTCACCAAAAATTTATGTTGCGCGAACGCACGCACAGTATGAAGCGGTTGTCATTTATTTTTGTTTTTTTTTGCGCACTTTCTCCAGTGTGTTTGATGTACATTCATCCAGAACTTTCTTTTGTAATTTCTACAGGAATCTGGGATTCCTCCAGGTTTTTTATGATTTCCCTTGGAATGCTTTCTGGGACTCTCCCGTAGTTCTTTCTGGAAAACTTCTAATGAGATTCTTCTAGGAGTCCTTCCTGGTATTTCTCCAGCTACTCCGTCTGGGTTTTTGTCCTTTAGTTCTACTAAAATTTCTTCTGGGATACTTTCAAGAACTGGTTTAGAATTTTTCTCCAGAAATTCTTCCAGGAGTAGCTTCCCACAGTTTATTTATTTTCAGTTCAACGGGAAGCCCTCCTGATGTTCCTGAGAGTGAGTCCAGGAGCTCCCCAGGCATTCCTTCAGGCCGCCCCCAAAAAATACCAAGGGAATTTCTTAAGAATTAGCTCAAGAATTCCTCCAGCATTTGTCGTAGAATCACCCTAGGATTTTGCTGGGAGTTTCTCCATTATAACTCTGGTAATTAATGCAGGAGTTCTCCAGCAATAATGAATGCATGTTTCTCTTCAGGATTTTTCCCGAAAATTACTGAAGGACTCAAGGGATTTCTCCAGAAATTCCTGCATTAATACCACCAGGACTTCCTCAAGGGATTCCTCCAAAAAATCCTCCACGATGCCAGCTAAAAATTCTTCCAGTAGTTCTTCCAGGAATAACTCCAGAAATTCATCTCGAAATTCCTACAGGAATTTCTCTTCAGGAATTGTAGAAGGGATTTCATCAGGAATTCTTCCAGGGATTTCACAAGACAATTTTTCAATAAATTGCTCCAAGACTTTCTCTAAGAATTCCTGCAAGGATTCATCTAGGAATTCCTCTGACGATTCCTCTAGAATTTTTTCCACGGTGTCCTCCAAAAATTCTTCCAGTTATTCCTCCATGAGTTCCTGTAGGAATTTATCCCGAAATTCTACCAGGAAATCCTGCAGGGATTCCTCCAGGAATCCCACCATAAATTCCTCCTGTAATTGCTGCAGGAGATTCTCTAGAGGTTCCTCCAAGAATTCCTCTAGAATTCCTTCCAGAATTTCTCCCTGGAAATCATCAAGAAATTCCTCTAGAAATTCCGTCAGTAATTCCTCCGGAAATTCCTTCAGTAATTCCTCACAGAATTCCTCTAGGAATTTCTACAGGGATTTCTTCAAAAATTTCTCCAGAAAGTACTCCAGGCATTTCTCCAGGAATTACTTCATGAATTTCTCCATAAATTATTCCAGGAATTCCTCCAGAAATTACTTCAGGTACTACTCCAGGAGTTCCTCCAAGAATTCCAACGGAAATTGCTCAAGGCATACCTCCAGAAATTCCATCAGGTATTTTTCCAGGAAGTCTTTTTGGAAATACTCCAGGCATAACTCCAAGAATTTCTCCGTGAGTTACTCCAGGTATTCCAAGATGTCCTCCATTTTTTTTCCAGGAATTCCTCCAGTGATTCCGTCATAAATTTCTCCAGTAAATGCTCCAGAAAATTCTTTAGAGATTCCTTCAGAATTCCTTCCTGTATTTCCTCCAGGAAATCGTCCAGAAATTTCGCCAGTGGTTCCTTTAATAAATCTTCTATGGATTCCTCCAGGAGTTTGTACAGAATATCCTCCAGAAATTTCTCCAGACATTCCTCCAGAAAACACTCCAGAAATTCCTCTAAGAATTTCGCCAGTGATTTCTTTCGTCAAGAAATTTCGCCAGTGATTCCTTCAATAAATCTTCTAGGGATTTCCCCAGGAATTCCTACAGAATATCCACCAGAAATTCCTCCAGGCATTCCTCCAGGAATTCCTACAGAAAATACTCCAAGAACTCTTCCAGGAATTTCACCAGAAATTACTCCAGGAATTCATCCACGAACTTTTCCAGAAATACCTCACGGAATTCCTCCGAAAATTTCTCCAAGAATTCTTTCAGGAATTTTTCCATAAAGTCTTCCAGGATATACTCCATGAATTACTCCAAGAATTGCTTCAGGAATAACTCGAGGAATTCCTCCAAAAATTCCTCCAAGAATTCCTTCAGGAATTCTTCCATAAAGTCTTCCAGGAAATACTCCATTAATTACTCCAAGAATTGCTTCAGGAATAACTCTAGGAATTCCTCCACGAATTGCTTCAGAAATGACTTCGGGGATTCCTACGGGAATTCTTCCAGGAACTACTTCAGGCTGTCCTCAAAAAAATTCTACAAGGAAATACTTACGGGATTCCTCCAAGAATTACTCCAGGAACTACTCCAAGAAAGCCGTCAAGAAATCCTCCCGGAAACAATCCTGAAGGAATTCTTGGAGGAATTTTTGGAGGAATTTCTGGAGAAGTTCGTGGATGAATTCCTGGTAGAATTCCTGGAGGAATTCGTGGAGTATTTTCTGGAGAAATTCCTAGAGGAATGCCTGGATGAATTTCTGGTGGATATTCTGTAGGAATTCCTGGAGGAATTCCTAGAAGATTTATTAAAGGAATCACTGGCGAAATTCTTAGAGGAACTCCTGGAGTGTTTTCTGAAGGAGTGCCTGGAGGATTTTCTGGTGGATATTCTGTAGGAATTGCTGGAGGAATTCCTAGACAATTTATTGAAGGAATCACTGGCGAAATTCTTGGAGGATTTCCTGGAGTGTTTTCTGGAGGAATTCCTGGATGAATTTCTGATGGATATTCTGTAGGAATTCCTGGAGGAATCCCTAGAAGATTTATTGAACGAATCACTGGCGAAATTCTAAGAGGAATTGCTGGGGGAATTCCTGGAGGAATTTCTAGACGATTTCATGGAGGAAATTCAGGAAGCAATTCTGGAGGAATCTCTAAAGAATTTTCTGGAGCATTGACTTCTAGTTATTCCTCCATGAGTTCCTACAGGAATTTATCCCAAAATTCTACCAAGAAATCAAGCAGGGATTCCTCCAGGAATTCCTCCAGAAAATCCTCATGGGATTCCTTCAGGAATTCCTTCAGGAATTCCTTCAAGGAATGCTCCCGTGAATCATCCAGAGATGCCTCCAGGAATTCCTTCAAGGGTTCATTCAGGAATTCCTCCTGGGATTCCACCATAAATTCCTCCTGTAATTGCTGCAGGAGATTCTCTAGAGATTCCTCCAAGGATTCCTCTAGAACTCCTTCCAGAATTTCTCCCAGAAAATCATCAAGAAATTCCTCCAGGAATTCCTTCAGTAGTTCCTCACAGAATTCCTCTAGGAATTTCTACAGGGATTTCTTAAAAAAAAATTCTCCAGAAAGTAGTCCATGCGTTTCTTCAAGAATTACTTTATGAATTTCTCCATGAATTATTCCAGGAATTCCTCCAGAAATTACTTCAGGTACTACTCCAGGAATTCCTTCACGAATTTCTCCGGAAATTCCGAAAGGAATACCTCCAGAGATTCCATCAGGTATTTTTCCAGGCAGTCTTCTTGGAAATACTGCAGGCATAACTCCAAGAATTTCTCCGTGAATTGCTCCAGATATTCCTACAGGATTCCTACAGGTGTTTATCCAGGATCTACTGCAAGATGTCCTCCAAATTTTTTTTCCCAGGAATTCCTCCAGTGATTCCTTCATAAATTTCTCCAGTAAATGCTCCAGAAAATTCTTTAGAGATTCCTCTAGAATTCCTTCCTGAATTTCCTCCAGGAAATCGTCCAGAAATTCGTCCAGGAATTCCCCCAGCAATTCCTCTAAGATTTTCGCCAGTGATTCGTTCAATAAATCTTCTAGGGATTCCTCCAGGAATTCCTACAGGATATCCACCAGAAATTCATCCAGGAATTCCTCCAGAAAATACTCCAGGAATTCCTCCAAGAATTTCGCCAGTGATTCCTTCAATTAATCGTCTAGGATTTCCTCCAGCAATTCCTACAGAATATCCACCAGAAAATCCTCCAGGCACTCCTCCAGAAAACACTCCAGGAGTTCCTCTAAGAATTTCGTCAGTGATTCCTTTAATAAATCTTCTAGGTATTCCTCCAGGAATTCCTACAGAATATCCACCAGAAATTCATCCAGGCATTCCTCCAGGAATTTCTCCAGAAAATACTCCACGAATTCCTCCAGGAATTCCACCAGTAATTACTCCAGGAATTCATCCACGAACTTCTCCAAAAATTCCTCCAAAAATTCCTCCAAGAATTCCTTCAGGAATTCTGCCATAAAGTATTCCAGGAAATACTCCATTAATTACTCCACGACTTGCTTCAGGAATAACTCTAGAAAATCCTCCAGGAATTTCTCCAGGAATGACTTCAGGGATTCCTACGGGAATTTTTCCAGAAACTACTTCAGAATATCCTCAAAAAAATCCTCCAGGAATTCTACAAGGAAATACTTACGGGATTCCTCTAAGAACGACTCCAGGAATTCTACTAGGATCTACTCCAGGGATTCCTGCACGAATTCCTCCTGGAAACAATCCAAGAATTCCCATAATTTCTCTTTGAATTACTCCTGGAATTCATAAAAAAAAACCTTCCGGAATTTTTCCAAAATTCCTCCCAGAATTCCTTTTAGAAATGCCTCAAGGAAATGCTTGAAGAATTTATTCAGAAATTCTTTAAAGAGCAGATTCAGAAGTGGCTCCAATCTTTTAGGAATTCCTTCACGAATCATTTCAGGAATTCCTCTTCCTCCTGAATTCGTCCTGAAATTCTTCCCGAAATTTCTGAAGGTTTTATTTTAGAAATTCCTCAAGAATTTTTTCAGGAAGGCCTCCAGAAATTCCTCTCAGAAACACTCTAAGAATTTCTCCATGAATTACTTCAAGGCTTTCTTCAAAAACTATTCCAGAGCCTACTCTAGGAATTACTCCAGGATTTCCTCAAGAAATGTCTCTAGAATTTCCTCCACGAATTCCTTCGGTTAATCTTCCAGGAATTCCTCCCGGAATTATCTCAGGAACAGGAATTCTTTAAAGAGCTACTCCAGGGATTCCTCTGGGAAGCGCTTCATTTTTTTTTTTCAGGAATAGCTCCAGAAACTCCGTTAGAACTTACTCTAAGAATTCCTCCAGGAATCACTACAGTATTCCTCTAGGTAGGATGTCATCCGGAAATTTATCTAAGAATTCCTCCCAGGAGTTCCTTCGGAGTTTCTTTCAGGAATTACTCCCTGGAAGAATCCCTGGTGTAATCCTTGGAGGAACTCTTAAAATAATCCCTGGAGGAGTTTTTGAAGAAATACCTGGAGGGAGTCTTGGAAGAATTCCTGGGGGATTTCCTTGAAGAAATTTCATTAGGAATCCCTTGAAAAATACCTGTAGTAAGCCTTGAAGGAGCTTTTGAAAGAGTCACTGGAAGAATTCAAGGAGGAATCCCTGGAGCTATCTCACAAGTTATTTTTGGAGGATTTCCTGGTGGAATTCATGGAGAAATTTTTGGAGGAATTTTTGAAGGAACTACTGGAGGAATTTGTGAATGAATTCCTGGAGGAGTTCGTAAAGTAATTCCTGAATAAATTTCTTCAAAAATCCCAGGAAGAACTGTTCGAGGGATTTTTGGAGAAATTCATAGAGGGATTCTTGAAGCAGAAATTCCAACAGGATCTTCCCCAAAAATCGCTCCACAATTTTCCCTGAAAGTCCTCCAGGAATTATTCCAGAAACTGCTACGGGAACTCCCCCAAGAATTCTTTCAAGATTTCAATCAAGAATCCGTTCAAAAATTTTTTCCAAGAATTTCTACAGAAATTCCTGGATGACATCCTACCTTGAGGAATTACTGGAGTGATTCCTGGAGGAATTCTTGGAGTAAATTCTAACGGAGTTTCTGGAATCCCTGTAGTAACTCTTTAAGGAAAACTTTACCTGAGATAATTCCGGGAGGAATTCCTGGAAAGTTAACCGAAGGAATTCTTGAAGGAAGTTCTAGAGACATTTCTTGAGGAAATCCTGAAGAGAAACATGCATTATTGCTGGAGAACTCCTGCATTAATTAACAGAGACATTTCTTGAGGAAATCCTGGAGTAATTCCTGGAGTACGTTCTGGAATACTTCTTCAAGACGAATCCCTGGACGAGTTCCTGAAAAAATTCGTGAAGGAATTCCTAAAAGATTGGCTGGAGGCACTTCTGGAGGAGTTCTTTAAGGATTTTCTGAAGAAATTCTTGAAGCATTTGCTTGAGGTATTTCTAAAAGGAATTCTGGGAGGAATTTCTGGAAAAATTTCAGAAGCAATTTTTGGACGAATTGCTGGAGTAATTCAAAGAGAAAGTATGGGAATTCTTGGCTTGTTTCCGGGAGGAATTCTTAACGGCTTTCCTGGAGTAGTTCCTGGAGTAATTCTTGGAGGAATCCCGTAAGTATTTCCTTGTAGAATTCCTGGAGAATTTTTTTGAGGACAGCCTGAAGTAGTTCCTGAAGGAATTCCCGTAGGAATCCCCGAAGTCATTTCTGAAGCAATTCGTGGAGGAATTCTTAGAGTTATTCCTGAAGCAATTCTTGGAGTAATTAATGGAGTATTTCCTGGAAGACTTTATGGAAGAATTCCTGAAGGAATTCTTGGAGGAATTTTTGCAGGAATTCCTCGAGTTATTCCTGAAGCAATTCTTGGAGTAATTCATGGAGTATATCCTGGAAGACTTTATGGAAAAATTCCTGAAAGAATTCTTGGAGAAATTTTCGGAGGAATTCCGTGAGGAATTTCTGGAAAAGTTCGTGGATGAATTCCTGGAGGAATTCCTGGAGTATTTTCTGTAGGAATTCCTGGAGGAATGTCTGGAGGAATTTCTGGTGGATATTCTGTAGGAATTCCTGGGGGAATCCCTAGAATATTTATTAAAGGAATCACTGGCGAAATTTCTGGACGAAAAAAATAACTGGCGAAATTCTTAGAGGAATTTCTGGAGTGTTTTCTGGAGGAATGTCTGGAGAAATTTCTGGAGGATATTCTGTACGAACTCCTGGAGGAATCCACAGAAGATTTATTAAAGGAATCACTGGCGAAATTTCTGGACGATTTCCTGGAGGAAATACAGGAAGGAATTCTGAAGGAATCTCTAAAGAATTTTCTGGAGCATTTACTGGAGAAATTTATGAAGGAATCACTGGAGGAATTCCTGGAAAAAAAATGGAGGACATCTTGCAGTAGTTACTGGATAAACATCTGTAAGAATCCTGTAGGAATACCTGGAGTAACTCACGGAGAAATTCTTGGAGTTATGCCTGGAGTATTTCCAAAAAGACTTCCTGGAAAAATACCTGATGGAATTTCTGGAGGTATGCCTTGAGCAATTTCCGTTGGAATTCTTGGAGGAACTCCTGGAGTAGTACCTGAAGTAATTTCTGGAGGAATTCCTGGAATAATTTATGGAGAAATTCATGAAGTAATTCCTGGAGAAATGCCTGGAGTACTTTCTGGAGAAATTTTTGAAGAAATCCCTGTAGAAATTCCTAGAGGAATTCTGTGAGGAATTACTGAAGGAATTTCCGGAGGAATTACTGACGGAATTTCTAGAGGAATTTCTTGATGATTTCCAGGGAGAAATTCTGGAAGGAATTCTAGAGGAATCCTTGGAGGAACCTCTAGAGAATCTCCTGCAGCAATTACAGGAGGAATTTATGGTGGGATTCCTGGAGGAATCCCTGCAGGATTTCCTGGTAGAATTTCGGGATAAATTCCTACAGGAACTCATGGAGGAATAACTGGAAGAATTTTTGGAGGACACCGTGGAAAAAATTCTAGAGGAATCGTCAGAGGAATTCCTAGATGAATCCTTGCAGGAATTCTTAGAGAAAGTCTTGGAGCAATTTATTGAAAAATTGTCTTGTGAAATCCCTGGAAGAATTCCTGATGAAATCCCTTCTACAATTCCTGAAGAGAAATTCCTGTAGGAATTTCGAGATGAATTTCTGGAGTTATTCCTGGAAGAACTACTGGAAGAATTTTTAGCTGGCATCGTGGAGGATTTTTTGGAGGAATCCCTTGAGGAAGTCCTGGTGGTATTAATGCAGGAATTTCTGGAGAAATCCCTTGAGTCCTTCAGTAATTTTCGGGAAAAATCCTGAAGAGAAACATGCATTCATTATTGCTGGAGAACTCCTGCATTAATTACCAGAGTTATAATGGAGAAACTCCCAGCAAAATCCTAGGGTGATTCTACGACAAATGCTGGAGGAATTCTTGAGCTAATTCTTAAGAAATTCCCTTGGTATTTTTTGGGGGCGGCCTGAAGGAATGCCTGGGGAGCTCCTGGACTCACTCTCAGGAACATCAGGAGGGCTTCCCGTTGAACTGAAAATAAATAAACTGTGGGAAGCTACTCCTGGAAGAATTTCTGGAGAAAAATTCTAAACCAGTTCTTGAAAGTATCCCAGAAGAAATTTTAGTAGAACTAAAGGACAAAAACCCAGACGGAGTAGCTGGAGAAATACCAGGAAGGACTCCTAGAAGAATCTCATTAGAAGTTTTCCAGAAAGAACTACGGGAGAGTCCCAGAAAGCATTCCAAGGGAAATCATAAAAAACCTGGAGGAATCCCAGATTCCTGTAGAAATTACAAAAGAAAGTTCTGGATGAATGTACATCAAACACACTGGAGAAAGTGCGCAAAAAAAACAAAAATAAATGACAACCGCTTCATACTGTGCGTGCGTTCGCGCAACATAAATTTTTGGTGGGCAGGCGCTAAAGCCCGGTGAGCATTGTGTGCAGTGAGAACGAAGCGACAAAAGCCCTATCGCGTCTCGGCCGCGGCCCCGGCCCGGGCCCAGTCTCGGCCCGTAGGTTTGAATATCCTTTAAAACGGTGCCACCCAGCGTTATGATCTCGCTAAATTCCACCAGTGAGTGGGTTTGGGTGTATGGCATCTAGGCGAATTGAATCTTCACCCAAAGAAAAGGATGCCTTGAGATTGATTCATAAACATTGCGCGCAATTTTCCGTTCACTGTTGGCTCTGTCAAACGATGACCGCCACCGCGACGCCGGACTGCGTTGCCATGCGCACGACGACCAACAGCAAGCAAACGTGTAGGGTTGCCAGACAGTATTGCAATAAAAACATTGAATTATTTCACCAGATTTTGAATTCAAGATTGTGACAAAACTATGAAAGATACAATGTTGCACTAAAGGACAGTTTGGTAGCGTATCAAAAAATGAATGTTTTGTAGAAGAACATTTCTCACATTTATCACGTTTTTCACGAATAAACTATCAAAAAAGGTGAAAAAGGGGTACATTTTTAGGCACTTTTTACATAAAAGTCAAAATTTCTGCACTTAAATGACTTTTTATCAATTACCTGTCCAAAGAGCATTAAAAGACAAAGCTTTAAGCTTTCTATCCATGCGCTTAGATTGATTATACGGTTCATAGTTTCTGAGTTAGAGATGTTTAAAGATGGGGTAATTTAAAAACACTAATTTTTGAATAACTCACTTAGCAGTGATTTCCGGACCTACCTGTAGAACAATTTTTTGCTGCAAATATGGTCTACTTTCACCTCCTTTCGGGTGTAACACGAATTACCAGTCACCCTGTATATTTTAAATACTTTGATAAACATGTTCATCGTTTGGTCTCGTTTTACTCTATTCAAAAAAGTTAACTCAGGGAATTGGAAATCGGCATTACGAATGTTTGCTAGTGTGTACTTCCATAATATTATTATTTTTCTGCAATCAAAAAAACAAGTGCTCAAGAGTCTCACTAATATTATTGCAATCAGCGCAATATGGAGAGGAGATTCTTTTCTGACGATATAACAATTCTTTGCATGCTATCTTTTTGTGCACAAAAAGATAGCATACTGATCTTTGGATGGATAATAGTTGTTTACTGTTAGTATTTTCGAAAATTCTTTCCCAGCAATGATTTGGGTGATCTCTTATTGGTTACGGGAATGGTAATTTGTCAATCATCTTTTTGTAGAGTGCGGCTGATAGCAAAGAATTGGAATCGTCAGATCTAATTTTACGAAGTTCTAAAATCGATTTATGAAGATAACTGAAGTTAGGAGGCAATTGTTTCATTGGTACATTTTCAATAATTTGGTTGAGGTCTATTAAACTATCATCTCTCGCGAAATGAAGCTTATCCAGGAAAAGTGCTTTGCATTTAAGATCAGGATTATGTAAGTTCAAACCTCCTTTGAGTTTTGGTAGCGTCAAATCATTAAAAGCTACAATTGTTGGATGTCCTTGCCAAAGATATTGTCGAATTAATTGTATTACTTTTTTACAGGTATTTGCTAGCATTGGAATGATAGATCCAACATACCATATTTTTAATAGTGCAAATGTATTTATAAAAGTGATTTTTTGAATTAAATTCAATTGTCTAGTTTTGTTCATCCAAAGAAATCTTGAAAGTTTTGTGAGAGTTGATTTCCAATTCTGTTCAATGGTGTCACCTATTGAACTGTAAAATATTATTCCTAGAATTTTTACCTCATCAGTTACGTTTATCCAATTCGGTTAATTTTCTGAATTGATTGCCCCTAATTTGATTGCTTTTGTTTTGGCTAAATTAAATTCTGCCCCCGGAATGAGACAGAAATGGTCAAATATTTGCTTGATTGCATTAATTTTCGAAAAATCCTCAACTATGACAGATATGTCATCTGCATATGCACATACTAGATCAAGATAGCCATTGCATTCACGCCTCAAGATTTGTATGAGTGGTTCCAAATACAATACAGGTCGGACTCGATTATCCGGGTGACTCCAAAATTATTTCACCCCGGATAATCGAATCACCCGGATAATCGAGCCATGCTTCTTTTCTGTTGTTTTTGATGTTCTTCAATCAAAAACTGTTCGTTAAACATAGAAGCTAACATACAGACGTTGTAGTGCCTAAACTTAACGTCAGGTCTTATTATAACCATGTTTTTTGAAAATGAAATTTTAGTTGAAAAATGTGAAAAAATAAAAACAATTTTCAAATAGGTTAAATCCAATTTTTAGGTGTTGTATTTGATGTTTATCACATTTTTTGACATATTATAATCTTAAATCTTGTAAACAAAGCATAAACAAACTTTTCCCCGGATAATCGAGCCATTTTTGCCGGATAATCGAGCCTCGGATAATCGGGCCCCCGGTTAATTGAACCCCCGGATAATCGAGTCCGACCTGTACAAATAAATGCATGCTTAGAGGATCCCCTTGCTTTACAGAGCATCCTAATTTGATATCTTCCGTTAAATGGCCATTTATCAAGATTTTCGAACAGGAAATTGAAAAAATATGTTTAAAAAAATCAATGAAATGCTTGTTAATGTTCATTTTTTCAAGTGTTTTGAATAGAAATTCATGATTGACCCGATCGAATGCGCGTCTAAGATCGAACGATATAAGAATTCCTTTTTTCCGTTTATACTTGAACATTGGAATTCTATCTCTGATTGCTAGAACAGCTTGAAATATATGTTTTTTAGGATTTGAACATTTCTGAGATGACGTTAGCAACAAAGGCATTAAATCGTTTAATCTATTTTTTAAAATTCGCGATAATATTTTATAATCGAAATTTGTCAACGTAATAGGTCTGATTGAATCGATGTCATCCGTATTATTTTTTCTTATTAGAACAACATAGCTTTTGACAAAATCCTGATTAATAGCGCCTTGAATAGCATCATTCATTACATAAGTAATTTCTGTTCCTATTATATTCCAACATTTTACATAAAATTCTTTTGTCAATCCGTCAAGTCCAGGGGATTTCTTAGAAGCACTTGAACAAATGGATTTAAACACCTCATCCACTGTGAACCTGTCCATCAAAGAATCGTTCGCTGCACAAGCATTGGATATCGATTTTTGGGGTGAAAAATTAATATCATAATTAGGGACAATGGAAATTCGCGGCAAAATTTCTTAAATTTCGCGGGCTACTATTGGTAATTTCACGGCACTGTTGCGGTTCCATATTTTTGACCGTTTTGCTGAAGAAAACTCTTGTTTTGCATGCCAAATAAATAATTCACTTGGTTTTCAGAGGTCTAATCATGAATTCATTAAAAAAAAACAAATTTTACGAAAATTAGAAAATAAGCATACATTGAAAACACAGTAAACATGTATTATGCGATACAAAATCGTGTGTAATTAACCATTATCAAAAGATATCAGTCAGTTTATGTTTAAAAAATTGAAATTGACGGAAATTTGTAAGGCATTTTCACAATTTTGTCAATTTTCGAGGTATTTCGCGTGATTTCTCACAATTCGTGGTCAAAGGTAAATTTCGCGGATTCCGCGGCATTCGCGAAATCGCGAATTTCCATTGTCCCTAATCATAATCGATCTTGGTTTCTTGAAATAGATTTCGAAAATAATCAAATATTTTGTGTTCAATGTCAGTAGAATCTTCAAAAGTGGAATCGCCTATCGTTAGTTTTTCAAATCTTGATTTCTGTCATTTCTGAAATTTTTGTCCTACGTGGAAAGTACTAGTTTCTTCGCCTTGAATGTACGTTTCATTACATCTTTTGTAGAAGAATGAATATTTTCGCTGATGTGATAGCATTATCGCTTTAATTTTGTTGATATTTTTAAAAAGATCCCCTCTCGCACTACCATAATCGTCGTAACATCTTTTGAGACAGAAATAGTAATATTCCATGGTTTCATTAAATACTCCGAATTGTTGTTTTGACTTCCATTTTGAAAATGAAATCAATTTAGGTTTTGTAAAACAAATCCACCAGTCCATCCAAGATCTATGAAAACGTCGACGACTTGTCCAATAAATCCATTTAGTTTGTAACTCAGCTAGAACTTCATCATTTAAGACCTCTGCCCTGCATGTCCATACGCCCCTACCATCTCTTTTACTGCACTTTGGCATCTTCAATCGACTAATGATAGCTTTATGATCAGTAAAGCAATTAATTAGTAATTTTGCATCAACAATTTTGTCCTTCAGACTTTGATCAACATAGATTCTGTCTATCCTTGATCCACAATTTGGTCTTATGAATGAGTATTCAATGTCGCTTTTGTGTATCTTTTCCCAAGTGTCAATGAGTCTAGCGTTCTGTATCAAGTTTTTTAATTGTGGACTTATGTTATTTCCATTCGTAGAGTCTTTTGCGTGTGTTATTGAATTGTAATCACCTCCCCTTACCAGTGAACTGCACGGCCTGTTCAAGAAAAAAGGAAGAACCAGTCTGAAAAAATCTTCTCTCTCCTTGCGTTTCTGGCTACCAGACGGAGCATAAATCGAGCATACAAGAACATTATTCTCGAGTAGCACAGTTGTTATACGTGTGTCTAAGCTTTTGCCAATAGCTTTAATACGAATATAGTCTCTAAGTATTATGGCAGTACCACGACGCATGTTATCTATGTTGTATATAACTTTATAGTCAGGAAAATCGAAATACCGTTCGTGAACCTCTTGCAATAGAATAATATCAAGTTCCATTGATCTAATAAACGATCTGAAAGCATTGATTTTAGTCTGATTCGAAAAAGCATTTAAATTAACACTGCCAAAATAGTAAGTCAAACAATCCATCACGAGAAAAAAAAATAAGAAGAAAAATTGTTCAGCTATGAAATTGAAGAAAATCAGCTAACACTTATATGTTTTTTCGTTACGGCCTGGGTCTAAGCCTCTCCTCATCAGTTGTGGTATCAGTCTCTTGTCTTTTGTGCTTCGTCGTGTTAGTATTCGATTTTTTATCATTTTTCTGATTTATTTATTTATTGACGTCAATCAGAAGTAGACCGTTTCGTTACATTTTAAACCTAAGCTTATTATATATTGTTTTTACTTAAACTAATTTATATTACGATTTAACATAAATTGTTTTTTCAGTTCTGTTTTTGTCATTGTAAAGTCTATGGTTTGGCAATGTTTATTGTATATAGAGATAATTCGGTTTAAAGGGCCAAATTTTGCGTAATCATTATGATGATGGTTGGTGGAAAAAATGCTACGTTTCCGTAGTGGTCTAGAAGAAGCATAAAAGTTTAATTTTGATAAAAGTTCCATCGAGTCGATACGCTGCGAAACCATATCATTAACAAACGATAACATTGCAAATTCTCGGCGTTGCTTAAGTGTTTGAATATTAATGAGCATACATCGTGCTTCATAGGATGGGAGAGGCAACCTTGTCCAGCCTAGTTTGCGGAGTGCAAAAAGTAAAAACTGTTTTTGAATTGATTCTATGCGTGTTTCATGTGTTACTGAAAATGGTGACCAAACTATACTACAGTATTCTAAAATTGAACGCACATAGGCGATATATAACGTTTTTATAGTATATGGATCATAAAAATTATAACTAAACCGTTTAATAAAACCCAACATGTTGTTTGCTCTATTGATAATTGTATTATAGTGGTCTATGAATGTTAGTTTGGAATCTAAAAACACTCCCAAATCTCTTATTCTTGTACATCTTTCCACAGATTGATTTCCTAGAAAAAATGTCCTATTGGATGTACTACGTTTTCTGCTTAACTCTATGGAGTTGCATTTTTTTACATTTAGTTGTAGTAGACTCTTGATGCACCAATCATAAAATATATTAATTTCATTTTGGAAAATGTTCACATCTTCATCGTTTAATATTTCTAAGTAGAGTTTCATGTCATCGGCATATATGAGGACTTTTACATGTTTAAGGATAAAGCAAATGTCGTTAACGTACAAAATGAACAGTAAAGGGCCTAAATGAGATCCTTGAGGAACTCCTGATGTAACTTGAATTGGTTTTGATTTTGCCCCTTTGAATTTAACAATTTGTTGTCTGCTAGTTAGATATTACCCATTTTAGAAGACTTCGTTCGAATCCAATTTTTTCTAATTTGAACAGTAACATTGGTATATCAATGCGGTCAAATGCTTTACTGAAGTCTGTGTAGAGGGCTTCTACGCGATTACCGTTATCCATTGCAGTTAAAGAATAATTTACGAATTCGAGTAAGTTTGTACATGTTGAGCGTCCTTTGAAAAACCCATGTTGATTATTAGTTATTCTGTTCTTCACCATATGAAATAAAGTTTTATTAACTATTGCTTCGAAAACTTTGGGAATGCAAGAGATAATAGCTATTCCACGATAATTACGTATGTCAGATTTCTTACCGCTTTTAAAAATAGGTACTAAGAAAGAGCTTTTCCATGTTTTCGGAAATACACCAGATTGCAGCGACATATTGAAAAGCCAAAATAACGGGATGGTTAGTTCCGCTGATAGAGATTTTAAAAAGACAGGTGGAATCCCGTCAGGACCTGCACTTTTAGAGACATCTAGACTTTTAAGTGGCCGCGGAGAGGAAGTCCCGGTAGCGGTGCTGTCGCGGCGTCGGTCTACTGGGTTGGATCTGAGCCCGCGGTTGGAAAGGGGTCCCCGGCAAGGGTCGGGGTAGGTGAGACCCTGCTGTCTGCAACCTACGGATGCAGCTGATAGGGCCTGAAGGGTAGTGATACCCTTGCCTTCAGCAGGTCAGATCGGGTTGCATGTGGGCATCAGTTCTTGATGTCCGCTCAGCAGTAGGGCGCGGGCGGGGTTGACCCTGCCCGCCTTCCGTGGACAAAGGGAGTGGCGAGGACCACTCGGGAAACTGGCTAAGCGCCAGCATGCTATCGTGATGGACTCTCCAGTGCGAGTCATCGATGTTCGTTGCTGCTAGGCTACGGCAGCTAACCTTGAGGGTGCGATATGCACTAGCCCCTCTCTGAAGCAATACCTTCTTGGTGGTTCCGGAGAGACGTAGGGTTTGGCGACCATAGGAATGTGTTTTAGTGGGTCGAGGAGAGAGTAGTCCTGGCTTCTACCGGCATTGTAGAAGACGGCCTCATCCCCACACTACCCTAACCTTCCTGTTAGGGTGTCTGATGAGCAGATTTATCCCCCTATGGTTTAGAAGGAAAAAAAAAAAAAAAAAGACTTTTAAGTGTATCCATAATGTCATGTACTTTAATTTGGGTCATTTGTATGTCTTTTGAAAATTCCGGAAGAAATGAAAAATATTCACGGTCCCGGTCCTCCTCCGAAAAAGTGGTGTAAACATCTTGAAAAAAAGTAGCAAAGAGATTGCAAATTATTTCGGAGTTGTCGCCAGATTTTTCATCAAGATGCATTTCCGATGGAAAGTTGTGTGATTTCAATTTTGATTTTACATAATTAAAAAAGTTTTTTGGGCATGACTTTATTTCCCGTTCAGTTTTTGCATTGTAATCCTCAGATGCGATATCGATGGCGAGGTTTAATTGATCACAAATATTCAAATAGTTAGTCAAATATTCATTACTTTTATGTTTTTTGTACGCTTTGTGGGCTTTTTGCTTACGATTCTTTAGATTTTTAATTTCATTGGTAAACCAGATGGGATGTTTTGAGCTACGGTGCCGTCTTCTTTTTATTAAAGGTATTTCATCGTGTATTATTTCAAAAAGTATTTTGTAAAAAGTGTCAACGGCAGTTTCAACATTTTCTTCATTCCTCAAAATATGCTGCCAGTCTACTTGACTCATTTTTCTACTTATATTTTCGTAATTAGCTGATTGATAATCATGAACCTCTTCAAAATCACAATTTCGGGTCTGTTGTGTTCATGGATGAATAAAGAATATTCAATTGCGGTATGATGAGATTCATTTTTCCATAAAGGTGTGAGTGATTCTACTACGCAAAAGTCTTCATCAGTGTTCGTCATTAAAAGATCCAAATAACAATTATTCTGGTTTTTCACATGGTTAATATAATTTAGACCCAAGCTTGCTGATGTATCACATATGAATTGCAAAGCTTCGTTTTCACCAACAATTGGAAGCAGGATACTCTCATTGTCAATATCTGGGAAGAAATCAATATCACGTTGATTGAAGTCCCCATAAATGTGTACTTTAATTTCGGGAGGAAAAGTGCTAATGATGTGTTGAGCAGTTTGATAAAACTTTTCAAATATGATTTTATGAGCATTTTCTGGGGGGAAGTACACAGAAACAAAAACATGTGTTTCGTCAGCTGTGCGAACTTTAACCCATACATGCTCGAACTCTTTAAATTTTGTGATTTTTATAATATCTGCATTTAAGTCTGCTGATACAGCGACTAAAACACCGCCACCTGACTTCTTCTCAGACATTTGACAATCACGGTCATCTCTAAAAACATTGTAGTTGTTTGCAAATAGTTCTTCGCTCTTAATAGTTAGTAGTTTTAGTTTCAGTATTCGGATCATCCGAATCCAGTTCAGAATCCATCTCCGTAGACTCATCAATTTTGTTAGTTGGTGTTAGTTCATAAACGTTCGCCAATACTGGGTTATCTTTTGTTATCGGATGCTGCAAGAGCCGTTCTCCCTGTTTCCTCTCACCTATTGTCATCATACTACTACCAGCCGCTTGGGTACTCTCACCAGTAGCTGCCGTCGTAATGTTCAGGTCACGTGGTTCATCTTCCATCCTCTCATGGTATTTGTTCAGGTCGCCAGACTTCGTCACTACAGCAGCATATGATGACCTTGCTCGTTCCATCCTAACGTTGACAGATCGACCATCTCGTTCTGCCAGAACCATTTTGTTCTCCACGCATCCCCGACCACGGTGAGCCTTGTACCCACAATGGCGGCACGTGGGAGTCTGGTTTTTGTAGGTTACGTATGTTTCTTCGCCAACGAAATCGTTCCAAATTTTATTGACGAGTAGCTGACCTGATTATGTGTCGAACCCATACAGATTTGTTTGGGTTCTTAACTTGTGCTCAGAAAAAGACCCACTGCGAACTTTTGCCCCGTGCGAACTTTTGCCCCGCATTACTCTACTGAGGGAAATTTGATATTTCTTCTTGTCGACTTCGATGAAATGTTTACGGTCGTGCTTGTTGACTGTGTTGATTGCCAGCTCCAGGGTGGCGCACTCGACAATGAGCGCAAACTTCGCATTGCTTAATTGAATCGCGTCAACGTCATCGTAACCCAGGTTTAGCTTCTGGTTTACGAAAAGATGAGCTCCTCTTGTTTCGGTAGCTTGGGTAGGTTGCTGAAATCGATCAGGAACGCATTTCGTCTAAACGCCGACATCGTCGGCCTTGGATTCCGTCACCAATGTGGTGGTCTCAACTAACTCACACACGAGAACTTTTCGTCACCTCTGCTCCGCTCTATTAAAAACGATCTACACGGCTCGACGACAAGGTTGCCACATTTAAATCTGTATATTTTTCGTAAAAAATCTGTATATCTGTATTTCTTAGCAAAAAATCTGTATTTTCAATCTGTATCCATAATATTTGAGAAAAGGCAAAAAATAGACTAAAAAACAAAGAAAATCCAAGTATTTATAGCTCTAATTGGGATTGTCACGCTGATTTTTTTGATGACAGCAATATCCAAAATTTGTATTTTGACTTTGGCTCAAAAATCTGTATAAATCTGTATTGTTTTTTAGAAAATCTGTGCACATATCTGTAAAATCTGTATAATTTCTAAGTTTTCAAAAAATCTGTAATTCTGTATATACAGATTCTGTATTGGAAAATTTCCGTAAAATCTGTAAAATACAGATTATTCTGTATGTGTTGCAACCCTGCTCGACGATCAGAATCAAACTTGACAATAGATACCTGCGGTATATAATTCGTGCATGGTGGCCTCACAATTGGATATCCAACGAGGAGCTCCATCGTCGATGTCATCAAAAGCCGATAGCGACAGAAATTCGGGAGCGAAAGTGGAGGTGGGTCGGCCACACTCTACGCAGGGGCGGAAACGAAATCTGAAAACAAGCGTTAGACTAGAACCCAGCAGGACATCGCAGCAGAGGCAGATCCAGAGGTTCATGGCGGCGCAGCCTCAATAACGAATTCAAGCAAGTCGACAGGAATTTGACCTGGCCACAGGTCAAGACCTGGCCCAGGATGAAAATCTTTCAATTCGGCCCTCTGCACCACCTTGGGTGCCCAGGACTAAAAGTAAGTAGTAAGTAAGTCTGCGGTATAAAATTCGTACATGGCGGCCTCACAAATGGATCCCCAACGTGGAGCTTCATCGAATCAATCATTGACATCGCGAAAAAGCGCTTGTTGAATTTGTTCAATCGATTCCTGGAAAACCCCATTGCTCTGGAAGACTGAAGGAAAGTGAGGCTATGATATAGCTATTCAAAAATAAGTGAAATCCACGTTGGATCATAATTCGTAGCGTCCATTTTGTTACTATGTTGTCATGTCTACGGAAGTTAGCGGAGCGAAATGATTCTCTTTCGACTGCAAACATAAGTTGAATCGTGTAGCCTTTATAGGATGTACATGATTTGTCATATAATCAGCAACAACACCAATAGAAGCTGTGTCTATCACACGCTTTAAAGACAAGTCACACGGTAAACTCAAAAAATACAACCTTCTTTCCCGCTTCCATGAACCATGAGCTGTCCCAAAACACAACTAACCCAGCCGTTGACCCATCTCTTCTTGAACGGCCTTGACCGGCTCTCTCTCTCCTGCATTCAATGCACCTGGAAGTGCTTCAAATGCCAAAATCCCCTCGAGAGTGTAGTTGCTCCGTTTATTGTTTTCCTCGCAAATGCGAATGCCCCACCTCAATATATAGAGATATCCACTTCAGCTTTCAGCAGCACAGGTCAGCCAGACACTTCCGAATGGAGCAGACTCATTGACGCCCACACGCAACTTTGTCTTCACGCGAGTGCTTGTGTTTGCTTGCCATACATATTTTTTCCTAGTCAACAATAATGGGGCGCAGCCAAAGCTCGATGACCGGTGGTATAGTGGCACCCGGTCTTGAGCACTGTAGTGCGGTGGCACACGGTGTTCACACGCAGAATTTTCGGCGCTCGCGTTCAATGTCAAAGTTAAACAATTTCCTCGTGCACGCGGTCAGAGCCACTGCGTGGCGGAATTCTTCAGGCATAGGATGACAACAACGCACTGGCCACGATGACGACGACAACACTTCAGGCGGATCTGGACATGGACGTGGGGACACGAACGTACGTTTATGGCTTGTGGTTCGCCAACGGCAATGGAATGAACAACAAGTGTTCCGTTCGATTGGACGGCGTGTTTTACTGTTTTCAACGTTCGTCATGTTTGGATACATTTAGTACTATTTAGTGTAGTGCAGCTGTTTTGTACGGCGTTTCCTTATTGTTTCAGCATTTTATGGGTGACAATTTCCGACGTTTTTGGATCACTTATTGGCGCACAACAACGGTGGGCTCCATTTGATGCCTATATGTATATTAGCGTTTCTGCTAATCCTTACTGTAAGCAATGTTCTTTCGTTTCCGATTAGGGGGTTCATAAACCACGTAGACTCTCTGGGGAGAGGGGGACAAAAGTCTACGAGGGTGGGGGGGGAGGGGTGCGGAGTCTGAGATGACAAAAATTTGGTCTACGTGGTTTATGAACAACCCCTTAGATTATTGGCAATTTTGCATACAGATAATAGAAACAACAACTTATTCCCAAAAGATCAATCTATACAACAACACTTGATTGTTTCAATAACAGAAAAACACAAAACTTTGTTACAGTTATGTTGAGCAACCAACAAGGTAACCAAGCATACAGCCTTCACCTTGGATGGCTTAACTGAGATAATGTAGGGTATTGGTTCCCTTATTAAGCATGTGGCTCCCATTTTCATCCTACTAAAAACAAAGGAATGAAGCGCTGTTTGTTTTGTTTCTTAATTTTGTATTTTTTGTTAGAAGTGAGCACGTATGAAACACAAAAGAACGGAATCAAACGGTGCCGTAATCGCTTGTTCTCGGATAGGATGAAAATGGGAGCGTGAGATTACTGATGGCACTCGTACCCTATTACTTCGTAATGTGCATTCTCTAGAACCAAAACGTTTAAAACAATGCACCTACCTAGCCATAAACCTTTCCCAATTCCGGCTATTATTCAAATACCATAGCCGTGACAAATTGTGAGAACCTCCAGAGCAAAACATGCAAAATTAGTGACTTATGTCATCGGTTCAACTGTCGCTATAAAACCTCCCTAATGCGACAGCAACAGCAGCCGTAAGAGCGAAATGACCCTCAGCTTCGCTCGCGTTCATTGTCTGCAGATTCCATGTGGTAGACTCAAAACACTTCAAAAGCAATCCTCATCGTCCTTAGGAGAACCAAATCATTAATTATCATAAAAAAGCGTCGCACTCGAAATTCCCACCATAAACGGGAAAGCCATTATTCTATGAGGTCTCTCTCTCTCTAGTGCTTGTAAAGACAACACACGCCTTCGCTATCGTCATCATCATCATCATCATACACCACAAAGTATCACACGGGCCTCAAGAAGGTAATTGACATTAACCTTGACCGAACTAGCTGGGCTGATATCCCCCTGCTGGCTTGGCCGACCGTCACGCGGTTATAATGAACAGATTTGCAAGCGGCGCGAGATCACTTGCAATGTCGTTGGCACTCTTTTGTTCCGATGGCAATTATTGCAGACGCTTCATATTAAGCTACTAAAGCAGGATTATACGACAAGGTTCGAATCAGCCTGGAGCAAGTTCACCGGGTGGTTTTGAAGTTGCGAATAAAACAGTGGCTTCGCCCCACAACTTATGAACTGCAAGTGTATGCTGTGTAACAGCAACTGTCACTAACACTTTTAGGTTACGCGTAACCTGTTCATAGGTTTTATTGAATTGTCCAAAATAAGTCTCACGAAACCTACTGCAAGCCTATCCATATACGTGAGAACAAAAGATGTTTACAAAGTTCTTACAGATAGATTAACACGGGAAATCTGAACACAAACCACTATCACACAGGAATTTGGATTGGTCAATGGCGATAAGTTCCACAGCATATTAGACGCCAATCACGTATTATCCCCAATTTTTTTAGTCATCAAGCAGTATTATCCTTGATTTTAATCGGAGTATTAACTTTAATGCGCCGATTTCGGCGCAGTAATTTTTTCGGGAATTCCTCCAAGCATTTCTTTTAGAATTCCAATGAAGATTCCTATTAATTCCTTCGGGGATTTCTCCGTGTCCGGGAATCACCCCAGGGATTCCTCCGGTAATTCCGACACTGATTTATCCGGGAATTCTCCAGGAATTCCTCCGCGAATTCTCTCAGGAATTCCTCCAGGAACTCCTGAGGGTATTCTTTCGGGGATTCTTCCAGTTTCGTTCTTCGGGGATTTCTTCACGAATTCGTTTGAGGATTTCTTTAGAAACTCTTTCACGGATTTTTACAGGAATTAACATGGGGTACCGCCGAGGATTTCTCCAGAAATTCCTTCGGAGATTCCTCCAGTAAATCTTTCGGAGATTGCTCCCGGAATTCCTTCCTTCCTCCAAGAAATTCTTCAAGGTTCCCTTCAGAAATTCCTTCTGTGATTCCTCCAGGAATTTATTTGAGGGGTTTCTCAAGGAATTTCTTTGGGAATTCTTCCAGGAATTTCCTCGGGAATTCCTCCAAAAAATCCTTCGAGGATTCCTTCAGGAATTTCTTCGGGAATTCCTGGAATTATTTCAGGGAAGCCTCAAGGCATTCATTCAGGGACTCCTCCAAGAAATTCTTTCGGGGATTCTTCCAGGGATTTCTTCGGGGATTCATTCAGGAATTTCATGGGAAATCCCTCCAAGAATTTATTCGGAAATTCCTCCAGGAATTTATTCGGGAATATTCCTCCAGGAATTCCTTTGGGGATTCCTCCAGAAATCTCTTCGGAGATTCCTCCAAGAATTCTTCCGGTAATTTCTCCAGGAAACCCTTCGGGGACTCATCCAAGAATTTCTTCGGGGACTCCTCCAGAAATTATTTCAGGGATTCCTCCAGAAATTTCTTTAAGAGGTTTCTCAAGAAATTTAATCGAGGATTCTTAACACTCTAATACCCAAATTTTTGATTTATATCATTTTTCGTCATCTAAAATCGATTTAAACATGTTTTGGAAGATGATTCTTTTTAATTCTTGATTTCGTGAATTTCAGTTTTTGATTTTTCTAATTTTTATTTTTGAACATCCCCACACTTTTATATTTTTCCTGGAAGCCCATTTGGGGAACGGATTTTTTGAGATGAAAACATTTCGAGATTTTATGATTATTGTTGAAATATTATTATTTTAAATTTTTTTCTCATAAAATTTTATTTTCCGTGTAATTTTAAGTAAAATAATTTTAAAGTGTATTCGATTCCCTTAAACTATTAAACAAGGATAGAATGATTTGGGAAAAATTTAAAATATGTTAATTGTAGCGATTCAATACAAAATAAACAATGACTTCTAAAAGGTGACGAAAACATCAATTTTTCAATGATTTTTAAAAATGTAAGTGCGCTTCAAAATACACCAAAAACCATTTTGAGATATACAGAACAGTCCTAAATATCAGCCAAAAATATAAAAAAATGATTTCCCACGAAACATAAATTACAAAAATGCTCAAACTATACCCTGTCTAAAGGCGGGATTGGGTATTAGAGGGTTAAAGGAATTTCCTCGGGAATTCCTCCAAGAATTCCTTCGGGGGTTCCACCAAGAATTATTTCGGGTATTCCTCTAGAAATTCATTCGGGGACTCCTCCAAAAATTTATTCGGGGATTCCTCCAGAAATTCTTTCGGGGATTTCTCCAGGAATTTCTTCGGGGATTCTTCCAGGAATTTCTTTGGAAATCCCTCCAAGAATTTCTTTGGAAATTCCTCCAGGAATTCCTTCGGGGATTTCTCCAGGAATCTATTCAGGGATTCTTCCAGAAATTTGTTTGGGGATTTATCCAGGAATTTCTTCAGGGATTCTTCCAGGAATTTCCTCGGGAATTCCTCCAAGAGTTCCTTCGGGGATTCCTCCAGGAATTTCTTCGGGTATTCCACCAGGAGTTCCTTCGAGGATTCCTCCAGAAATCTTTTCGGAGATTCCTCCAGGAATTTCTTCGGGGATTCCACCAGGAATTATTTCGGGGATTCCTCCAGGAATTCATTCGGGGACACCTCCAAGAATTTCTTCGCGAATTCCTTCAGGAATTTCTTCGAGGATTCCACCAGGAATTATTTCGGGGATTCTTCCAGGAATTCATTCGGAGACACCTCCAAGAATTTCTTCGGGGATTTCTCCAGAAATTTTTCGGGAATTTTTTGGGGAATCCTCCATGAATTTCTTCGGAAATCTCTCCAAGAATTCCTTTGGAAATTCCTCCAGGAATTCCTGCGGGGATTCCTCCAGAAATTTCTTCGGGAATTCCTCCAGGCATTCTTGCAGGTAATTTCTCCAGGAAATCCTTCGGGGATTCCTCCAACAATTTTTTCGGGGATTCCTCCAGAAATTCTTTCGGGGATTCCTCCCGAAATTTCTTTGGGGATCTCTTCAGGAATTTCTTCGGGGATTCTTCCAAGAATTTCTTCGAGAATTCCTGCAGGAATTCCTTCGGGGATTCCTACAGGAGTTCTTGCGGTAATTTCTCCAGGAAATCCTTCGGGGACGCCTCCAAGAATTTCTTCGGGGATTCCTCCAGAAATTATTTCGGGGACTCCTCCAGAAATTTCATTGGGGGATTCTTCCAAGAATTTCCTCGAGAATTCCTCCAGGAATTTCTTCGAGGATTCCACCAAGAATTGTTTCGAAGATTCCTCCAGGAATTCCTTCGGGGACTCCTTCAAGAATTGCTTTGGGGATTCCTCCAGAAATTTCTTCGGGGATTCCTCCAGAAATCTCTTCAGAGATTCCTCCCGGAATTTGTTCGGAAATTCCTCCAAGAATTCCTTCGGGAATTCCTCCTGGAATTGCTTCGGGAATTCCTCCAGGAATTGCTTCGGGAATTCCTCCTGGAATTGCTTCGGGAATGCCTCCAGGAATTCCTTTGATGATTCTCACAGAAGCCATCACTGAGAAAATTTCTTGAGGATTCCCTGAGTGAATTCCTTGAAAACTATCTGAGAAAATTTCTTAAGAAATCCCAGATGAAATTACTTAAGTAGCCGATGCGAATTTTTTTTTGAGTAATCCCTGAAGGAAAGTCTTGAGGATGTTCTGATGTACTTTCTTGAAGAATTTCTCAAGTAATCCATGTGGAGAACGTGCCTCTGGTGCCGACCTACTGAATCCATGCGGAAATTTGTTCAGGATTTTTTGACGATTTTTCTGAGAATCCCTACCGAAGCTTTATGATTAAACCCTAAGGGAATTCCTTATAAATTCTCTGAGAAAATTTCTTGAGGATCCACTGAAGGAACTCCTTGAGGATTCTTTGAGGAAATTCCTTGAGCAAATGTCTTGAGTGATTTCTGATGGAATTTCTTGAGGATGTATGTGTGCGAATGTCATGGATCATTCTTGAGCGAAATTATTGAGGATTCCCTTAAATAATTTCTCAAGGATTCTCTGAGGAAATTTATCAGAGGATTTCTTGGAAGCACATCTGGATTCTCGGAGATTCCCGGATTAATAATATCTAGATGAATTCTCGATAGAGTTTCTGGAGAAACTCCCTAAGGACTTTCTGGACGAATTCCCGCAGGAATTTTTGGAGAAACTCCCGGAGGAATTTCAGGAGGAATTTCAGAACAAATTCCCGGAAGAGTTTCTGAAAATAATTCTGGAACAGTTCCCAGAGCAATTTTTGGATAAATTCCTCGTGGAATTTTTTGAGAAATTCCGGGCAGAATTTGTGGAGAAATTCCCGGAGGAAATTTGAAGTAAATTCAGAGAGGAATTTCTAGAGAAATTCGCAGAGGGTTTTCTGGTGGTATTATCGGAGGAATTTCTGGATGTATTCCCAGAGATTTTTTTAAAGATATTTCTTAAAGAATTTCAAAACGAATTTCTGGAAGAATTTCCTGAGGAACTTCTGGAAAAATACCCCAAAAAATGGAAGAAATCCCGAAGAAATTTCCGAACGGATTCCTCGTGAGGATTATTAGAAGAATTTCTGCAAGAACTCCTAGAAGAATTTCCAGAGGAATTTCCGAAGGAATTTCTGAATTTCTAAAGGAGATCCCTAGGGCATTTTTGAATGGATTTCCGAAAAATTCTTCTAAGAATTTGTGAAAGAATTCTCAAAGAAGTTTCTGGAGCGTTTCCTAAAGAAATTCCTGGTGGAATTCCCAGATGCATTTACGGAGGAGTTTTTAGAGGAATTTCCATGAAAAAATGGGAGAAGTTTCTGAGGAATTCACTGAGAAATTGCTAGAGGAATTTGCGGAAGAATTCCTGGAGGGATTTCTGGAGTAATTCCTGGAAGATTTCCTGGAAGAATTTCTGAAGCAGTTCCCGGAGGAATTTTTGGGGGACCTCGTGGAGTAGTTTCTTGAGGAATACCCGAAGGAGCTTCTGAAGGAACTCCCGGAGTAATTGCTTGATAACTTTCCGAAAGTATTAATAGATGAGTCCATAAATTTATTTATAGAAGAATTCCCGGAGAAATTTCAAGAGCTATTTTTTTAGGGATTTCTTGAAGATTTTCTTGAAGAATTCTCTGAGGAATTTCTAGAAAAATTATCGATGGAATTGCTGAAGTTATTTCTAGAGAAATTCCCGCAAGGGATAGTTGGTCTCTCACTGCTCGCTAGATAAGATTCTGATTTGATGGGTAAGACATTGTCACATTTATAGTGACGAATCAAGAGTTCCGAAACTTGTATAGCAGTTTTTTTTTATGAAACCCAAATATATAAGTATACTAGCTGACCCCGGCAAACTTCGTCTTGCCTACTGCGTTTTTTGACGTTTCTAATTTCTATCCAAGGCCAAGTCCCCGGTCGATTTTCGAAAACTCTCAATTTGTCCATGTTTTTTGCCTCATAAACCTTCCTTGGGTGAAAACTAACAGAACAAAACTAAGACGACCAAAATCGGACTTTCCGTTCGCAAGTTATGCGCGGTCCTACGTATGCCACTGCATTTTTATATATCAGGCCAAACATGTCTAAAGGTCCTATCTGCAGAAGAGAGGCTCTCTTTGGTTTCCCTCTCTTTCGTTAATATCTCAGCTGTTTATTTGTATATCGATTGTCTCCTTGCATTGAACGATGGTCAAAATAATCGTCTTTTAATTTGTACTGCAAAACTAGTTGAAAAGTGTACCATTACATTGCAATAATTGAAAGAGGAAGTAAATAAAGAGAGCCTCTCAAATGCAGATAGGACCTATTGAAATGTTTGGCCTGATATATAAATAGCACATATATTGACATTTTTGAAAAAAAAAAAATAAAAAACAATCAACTAGCAGTAAGTTTTCGAAACAGGCATTAAAACTTTCACCACATACTTTCACTGTAAATTGACCAACTGATTATCTATTATGGTTTCAAATTTGGGAAAGATCGGACTATTTCACATGACGTTAGAAATATTCTAGTAAAAGGCATAATTATCAGATCGCTAACATTGAACTGTTATATCTCCGCATTCAATGAAAATACATTTTGAGTATTCATTACTGATATAATGAGCTTTAAAAAATGTTTGACTGTAGGATATCACGGTACGTGGCACTGAAATAGGATGACGAGAAAAGGAATCGTAGTTCGCTGTGTGCACGGATGGATGTGTATTTGATTCGCTGTCACGTCTCAGCTGAAAATTCGATTCGGCCGATGAGAAGATTCCGTGTGTGATACCAAAGAAGCTCGGTGATGTACTCTTTTTCTGTGAATGTGTGCGGCAACTTTATGCAAGAAGTAGAAGAGATGCAGCGGTAACAACGACAATCTGTGTACTTTTATAAGACGCCACCGCCTCAAGACGAATTGAATCCGAAAGTTGGGATTGACATAGTATAGGAAATCATGCTGAGAACGTTCGTTATAATTCTGTATATTTTCATGAATTCACTTGTTACTTTCTGTTAAACTATTATTGATATTCTAAGTCTATTATAATCGTTCTCGTTTCAGAGAGCGAGTAATGGCACTTAAGCATGGGCTTTCGAGTCTGGACTCGAGGGGAAAATTCCTGTATCTTAACCCAGGAAGGAGAGCTAACAATGGAGTGACAATAACTTTCTTAGCAACGTCACTCCCCACGTTTTTTCCATCACATCTTTAAAGCACTCCAGGGAACGGCCGACGGAATGTCGCCGTTCTATTGTTTTGTTTTGGTTTAATTTAGACATGGGAAAGGCACTAACACTAATTGATGATTCGATGACAGCATCGCAATCTTTGATGATTGATATTATTATTTGCCAATTAATATTAAATATAAAAAAAATCTTCATTTTTCACTGGTTCGCACCAATGATTCGATTCTATGATGGAATAAAAGAAAATCTGTGAATGCTGTATTTTACTACGCCATGCTAAGACGAATGTACGAAAAGTCAGCTCACATCGAGAAACAATATTTTTATTTGAGTTCAAGAAGGCAGTAATGGAAGGGCAGTGGAGTAGTTTGGCTAATTGAAAATGGAAGAATTATATAATAGCATCTCCAGTATGTCAAATTTGTATTTGATTTGATATTGGTTTTTGATATGTAATGGACTCGGATTGGACTTGAAACTATGCTGATAGCATTATATTTGAATTAGATTGGAGATGAATAAGAATTGGATTAAAATCGGATTATGGGTTGTATGGTAAGTAGAATGTATTAAATTAGGTTTTGTCTTAGCTTTTCATTGGGTTTGGTTCGAATTTATATAGAATTTAGACAAAATTCGTAGTTGAATATAGATTAGATTTTAACTGAATTTGTATGTATATGGATTGGATTTGGATAGGATTCGCAACAGATTTAGATTACATGAAAACTGGCCTCGGCTTAAATCCGAATTGGATTGTATTGGATTTGGATTTGATCTTAATTGGATTAAATTTGGATTGGATTAGGATTGAATTGAATTTTGATTTTTGATTGGTTATGAATTTGATTTGGATTGGGGTTGCATTGGATTTGGTATGGATTTGGAATTCGTTTAGGTTGGACTGGATTTGGATTTTGACTGGATTTTGACAGGATTATATTTTTGGATTGGACCTTTCAACTTAATAGGTCACAGTGGTGGTGAACAAACGTTTTTTATCTAATGATGGCTGAATAAGGTAGGCCGAAAAGTTATGCCACAACGATTTGGAAAGTATTTTTTCACCGAAAAAAATCAACAATTCTGAAGCATACTGTTTGTTTTGAATATTTTAAACTATGGACAACATTGTTGCAAAAGTTCATGTCATTAAGAACGAAAGAAACTTTACACCAAGGATTTTATATGTCAAAATAACTACTCCAACCAAGACTCAAGCATCATTTGCAAAGTAGCATACTCCTACCTACTTATCTATAGGGCACTGCATGAAAAGCTTTCCTTCTCTTTCACTTTTACAGAAACTTTGTAAACAACAAGGCCACGAAACGTCAAAATCCCATACTAAATCAAAACAGTGCAGTGCTCTATAGCTATGCACATTCGTAAGTCCACAATTAGTCATTACTCAACCTGTCGGCAACGCACAAAGAAACTGCACTTGTAAGCGAATTCCGTTGTGGTTGCGGCGCATTTGACAAATAGCACGGTGCTGCACTGGTGCCAGCCAGATTCCACATATGCGTTTACAAACCCTGACTCTGACTGAGTTCAACGGAATTGACGCCATCGCCAGCTGGAGACCGGTTTGCAGTTGGGGCACAGCAGAGGCCCACAGCAAATGCTCTCAATTATGCTAACAAGACCGATAAGGCGTTCGAATTGTAGATAGGTAGGTATATGCAATATGCAACGGTTCACTCTACTGGAGCAGATAGGCAAGGCACTGTGGCAAATTGGCATGCATCACACTATACTATATCGCTTACCTTCAATCTGTGTTCAGGCTGTGTTTTTCCTCACATTCGGGGGAGGGCAATCCGGACTCAGTAAATCATTTCTGCGAAGGAAACAGAGAAGGAAACCAGGAAATAGATAGCAATTATTATTTTTGATTATTACTCAACTCTGTGAGAAAATGTGTGGCATTTGCTATAATTTAAATCAAGATGTAAACAGTCATTTCGGATGGAGACCCGTGCCATCGTGGTAATAAATGTGGCCGAACAAGTGAAGAGGACGGAACGTCCGTAGGAAATAGCAATTTCTCAGCCAGTGAAACAATTGTTGAGTCGTGATAGGGACTTGACTGAAAGAAATGTCTACGGTTGATGGAATGAACTATCGTTCCGCCATTTTCAAATATTGCTTCAGAATTAATTGAAATTGAAGAGCTGATTAACGAGATGCGGTGGCTGCTGATGGGGATATCCGAGCAATGCGAAACCTTATTGCATCGTTGTCGTTGTCGTCATCACCGAGTAACCATTACGAAGGTGGAGTAATGTCGCGTGGATACAGTTTTTGCCGGGAATCGGCGCGAAACTTTCTCTTAGGTTTGATCACCTCCATCATTGGAGTCCGAAGCTGCGGTAAATACTGTTGCAAGCAAGCATAATGACGCATCTGACGGTGATCTAAGGGTAATGATGCAATAGCTATAACCATTGGTGGTCGCATACCTTGGTTGCTGTACCGGCGATGATGAGATTTTACCATTGAAGACGCTTTGGAGATGTCCACGAATGTCAGTTCGTCTCTTCACCATTCTCCTAGACCTAGAGTTATCTTGAATGAAGAAGAGTGGACAATGATAGTGGAGTTTTTTCTTCGGTTTATGATTTTCACCTTTTTGCAATGACATTTTTAAATTGATAAAGTGTGGTCTTTGTGAATGATGTTTCCGATGATAATTCGCTGATTGCTCAGTGGAAGCATGCGACCAATGTAGGTCAATGCTGATCGTAAAATATTTCGTTCAAATTAAAGGAATCGGATTCAATAAATACAAGCATCCATCAAGTCGGTATAGTGGCATATGCTGGTATCGAGTCTGTGTCGAAGCACGTTGGTTTCAACATACGGTAGCCATCGGGATTAACGATGCACATGGACTTGATCGTTTCTACACTGGCTGGTATGGTGCTGCGATTGGATGCAATTCACAACTTCGAGAAAATAATAAAATATCAATGATAGAGTTGATGCGATATAGGCATATCCGTTGCACTGACTGCTGGCCAACTGTATGTCAATGACGAGAATTTTATGAATCGGATGCAAAGTGGTAAAACCAGGGAGAGTGTGACATGATTATTAATTAACCCTCTAATACCCAAATTTTTGATTTTGATCTAAATATCATTTTTCGTCATCTAAAATCGATTTAAACATGTTTTGGAAGATGATTCTTTTTGATTCTCGATTTCGTGAATTTCAGTTTTTGATTTTTCTAATTTTTATTTTTGAACATCCCCACACTTTTTTATTTTTCCTGGAAGCCAATTTGGGGAACGGATTTTTTGAGATAAAAACATTTTGAGATTTTATGATTATTGTTAAAATATTATTATTTTAAATTTTTTTCACAGAAAATTTTATTTTCCGTGTAATTTTAAGGAAAATAATTTTAGAGTGTATTCGATTCCCTTAAACTATTAAACAAGGATAGAATGATTTGGGAAAAAATTAAAATATGTCAATTGTAGCGATTTAATACAAAATAAACAATGACTTCTAAAAGGTGACTAAAACATCAATTTTTCGATGATTTTTAAAAAAATGTAAATACGCTTAAAAATACACCAAAAACCATTTTGAGATATACAGAAAAGCCCTAAATATCAGCCAAAAATATAAAAAGTTTGATTTTCCACGAAACAAAAATTACAAAAATGCTCAAACTATACCCCGTCTAAAGGCGGGATTGGGTATTAGAGGGTTAAAGACTATCAATGATCGGCACCACATGATCCGACACTGGGGTTTTTTTTTAAGGTTATGCAGCTAATGACGGTGGGTTTGATGCGCTTTTGGCGTCGAATGGAATCACCTCTAATAAGCGAAGTATTTTTAGCTCAAATTTATGTCAATTTGCGACCGATCTAAATATGACATGAATATCGAATAATAACAAATATTTTCACACGAGTTTTTGGTGCTCCGTATGAACTTGCATTTTTATATCGACTTGCCGAAACTCGTCTTATTCGCGATATATCTGCGTTTCGGGAGTACTGAGATTTGTTTAATTTGGTGAGTTCGTTCTTACATATCATTTTGAAAATTTGGTGCCTGAACGATGATCAAACGTATACAGTGGCCATAACTCAGACAACCGATTTGCACGTATTTTATGACCGTGGTATACGTACTTTTATACATTAAGGTTACATCGCATATGATAATGCAAAAGTACCTTATGCATACAAAAGTGGAGGCTATGTACGTGCATTGCCGGGACAATATCAATACTCTATGACTTGAAGCGTTATCCAGGGTGGCCAGTGAATTTCAGATTTTGATTTCCCGGTTTTTTTCCCGAAATTTTCAATTTTTTCCCGGTTTTACTTGTTTGTTTACTTGTGTTGAATAAAATAATCCCTATCGGTTCAGGAGCTGTTCCAGAATAAATTTGAGAACTAACATATGTTTGAATTTTCAATTAAACTCCTGGGTGAACTTCAAGAGATTCTTTTGGGTAAAATTCAGAAATAATCTCTTAAGAATTTTAATTCCTGATGACATTTTTTTGCAATGCCAGTGAAACATAGGTTTCTGTAAAAACTGTACATGTACATTTTTGCAACTGTAACTGTACTTTCACATTTCTTCTCATTTTTAGTTTGAACGTCAAAACATCATTTCCACTAGAATTGATACAGTATGCCTGATACTTGTGTTAAAATTTTGAAGATGTTCCATATCAACTTAATTTAAACAACATGTTCAGATTCAGCCATTTTTGGCACACAGGCTTCTTTGAAAAATTCTTCATTACACCAACAAAGATAGCCATGAAGAGGTTTGACACTTCACAGGTCATTTTGACAGACTACACACATGCACGAAAAAGACGGATCATATAGTCTACTTTATCGATTTTGTTGCCGTCCTTTTCATGCTCATGTTACATCTGTCAAAATGACCTGAGAATTGTCAGTCATTTTGAGGTTAGGTTCGTTGGTGTAATAAAAAATATTCAAACTTTTGATGGAAAGCAATTATGTTACAGACATTCTTGCATGAATCGCCCAAGAAACCGTTTTTCTTCGCAGTACGCAGTTGCGAAGGAATGACAATTCAAATGGCTGTCACTGTGGAATTTTTATTCCAGGAATTGGTCTAAAACTTTCTTGAGCGATTCCTTTTGAACACGAAACTGGCCTTATTGCTGAATTCCTTTGAGCAATCGTTAATTCCTTTTAACAATTTTACATTTTTTTTAGAAAGCCTATAGGCTTTATTGTTTTGTGTTCGTCTCTCATGTTCCATATAATAACATTATTGGTTTTAGTAACACTTGCCAAAAAAACTGCTTAGAATTACGTTTGGCCAAGTAAAAATACTGATTCTAGGTTTAAGTTTAGTTGTACATAACTGTTGTTAAAATTTAGCCAACGACAACGTCCTATTTACTCCATTTAGTCTGTCTTTCATCAATTCCTTGTTGCTGTTGTTAAAATACATTTCCCACAATTTCAATTTGATGTAGACAAGTGAAAAGAAACATGTGAGTGCCCTTGTTAGTTTTTGTAGCATTATTGTATTTTGGTGACATCGATACAAGACTAATTCAGAGGAATATTGCCCTTTACTAAAGTTTACTGAAACTCTTTACATTATTACGCAGGAATTATAAATTATTGTTCCTTGTTGATTTGCTGAAAACTAAGAATAAAAACAGTTATAACTTTTAAAATGACTTAACAGATCGACTTCAGCAACCGATATTATGATTTTAAAATTCTCAACATCTAAATATAACGCAAGTCGTATTTTCAATAAAATATATCGAAATATTGCAACTTCTGTTAAACCAGCAACAAGCTTGGCATTACAGATTATTAATAATTAGAAATAATAGAGCAGTATGGAATTATTCCTGGAAATGCAAAATTTTACCGGTGGCAATCTGAATTCCCGAATATTTCCCGGTTTTTCCCGGTGATTCCGAATTCCCGGCTTTTTCCCGGTTCTCCCGGTTTTCCCGGTTCGCTGGCCACCCTGGATCTTACGCGATTCACAGTGTGCTCTATTGCGATGAAATATAGCATCTTATTCGAATCAACGTGTCGGACTTAACGGGGTTAGCGAGTCACACTTTCCAAATTAAGGAGAACATGCCTCTGGAGCCGACCTACTGTTACCTGGGTTGGATGTGGCCGTTAAAACCGTCTCCACAGGGCTCAAGATACACCTTTTTCGTAGGTGAGTATTTTATCACAGAACTCAACTGGTTCATGCTCGTTGAGCTCGCTCGCAAGCCCAAATGCTTGATTATGACATTCTAACTCAAATTCACCTCAGTGTTTGTAGATATGCGCTTCGCTTCCCGAGCAAAGGCGGATAGCAAAATGATAACAAGTTCTGTTACCTGGTTTTCATTCGTTTGATAATCGAGTTTGTTATCATTTAGGTTGAATTAAGAGCCAACATAACAAAAATGATTACCCAAATTTACTCCAAAAATACCAAAATGATAAGAAGTTAGGCTATCATTGAGTTCAAGTTGATGATAACTAATTGTGTTATACAGTATTTTATTCAACATTACATGCAATGATCAACAAGAAAAAATACAGCTGATTGATAACTGGATTTGTTATCATTTGGTTATCATTCAGAGCTATTTTACCGACCAAAATAGCAAAAATCTACTTTACCGACATAGTTACCAGTTGAAAAAAGTTTCTTATAATTATAATTCATGTTTTCAACTATTGTGCCTAGTGGATCTCGAACCCTGATCGAGTGATTACCGGTCACAGCCGATACCCTGTACCAAAGGGACTCAGTGAGAGGGAGAGTGGTTGAAGGCTACGCTTTTGTACTGCAGTCGCATTGAAGATGGAAAGCGGAATCTATTTTTAGATTCGAAGTCCACCAGACTCTCAGTTTTGGGAAAGCTTTGAAATGTGCGTTTGGAAACTGATAATATATTTTGTTATTATTTAGTATTTTTATGATATCGCCAAAATGATATGATAGACCAAAATTATTGATAACTAAATTTGTTATCATCAATTGGAAAAGATAATAACAAAAATAATAATGTGATAACACCGATAACATAGTTTAGTATCAAAGTGATATCACTTAGTTATCCGTCTTTGCTCGGGTTACCTGCGCTGTGCATGTTTGGCAGGCGATCTGGAGTTAAACAGCAACTCTTCCATTGTTGACTCCATTGTTCCTCTTGAAACAGTAAACGATTCCCGCTTATATGACTTTGCATGTACACTTTAACGAGTTTATTTGTGCATTTATGCGACTTTATTTTTACACCAATGTTAAATAAAGTGTCATAAGAAAATGTACTAAGTGAAGCCTTACACAATCATCGCAGTACGTATTTAGGCGAATTTATGCGTGCATCCTTATCCGACCCCCAGAGCGACCCCTGGTTGTCTGGGTACCTTTCCACTAACAACATCTCCTTGATTCCTATGAGAGGTGTAGAGATCTTTAAAAGTTTCGTAACCCATATACGCCCAGCATCTTATTTATAGGACAGATACCCCGAACACCCAGCGTCCTATAAATAGGACAGTCCTTTTGATGTGATTTTTTTCCAGAATTAAGCAAAATTTTTGAATACTTTTTTCAGAGAAGATGTTACTCCGCATCCATACCTTGTTCATAGTGGACAATATAGGTTGTGAGTGATTCACTAGGTGGCGTGAACGGTGCTGCGAAGATTACATATTTTCACGATCTATGAGCTTCATTTCCAATGCGAAAGAAATTTAGTTCCCTGGAATCTTGACAATTGTAAATAATTTATAGTTTATGTCTTCGGCAGAGTTGTTAATCAATACATATAAAAGTATGGTATGTTTGTATGTTTATATGCTTGCCTGTTTATATGTTTGTCTATTTGTATGTTTATGTGTATGCAGCCTCCATAGATAATCGATATAGTTCAACTCCGATTGTCGTGAAACTTGTGGGCTTCTAGTTCATCGAAAACAAAACAACAGACCCGTATTTTTTATATTGTCATTAGAGTGATCAAATTTCAGATAGGGTGGTTTAAAAAATCAAAGTTTTCAAAAACTAAAAATTTTCAAAATATCAAAACTTTTCAACCGATTGAACGATTATAAAGTTATTTTTTTTGAAAACTATTGAATTCTAGTTTTCAGGAAAAATACGTTTAAGGAGCCAAATCGTGTTAAAATGCAACGAAATCGCAAATATATTAGTTTGTATGTATGTTCCGGCCAAATTTGATTGATATTGCTTGACGCATTCCAAAGTTATATGCGTCAAGCAATATCAATCAAATTTGGCATACACATTCCTTAGGTTGTACAGGTTATGGATATGGATATTGGAATTCAAGATGGAGGTTTAGGTTCCAAGATGGCTCCAGAATGTATACTATTTAACTGCAATGCGGCTTCCGATAACATGCAATATTGGTATCTATCGAAAGGGTTTGGTAAGTAGAACTCAGAAATAAACATCCGACTCCATTATGAAAATCAAGATGGCGGACCATAATCCAAGATGGCGGCCTGTGGGTATTACAACCGGCAGAGGGGGTATTTTTGGCTATGGCAGTCTTTCAACGGCTGCAAAAACAATTAATTCATTGTAACCCGATGGTGATAACTGAAACTGTCGGGTTACTATGCAATAGCTGTTCTTGCTGCCGTTAAAAGACTACCAAGGCCGAAAATACCCCCTCTGCCGGTTATGCATGTCTATATGTTTGTATGTTTGTCTATTTGTATGTTCAGATGTTTGTATGTATGTACACAGAGAACAGACGTTTAATCTTGAACAACAATACGTTGAAATCGTGTGTAAAGGACTTAAGTGCACCTGAACGACATCAACGGAGACTGCCCGACTTATAAACTCGATTTGACCACACGATGGCAGTGTTTATCGTTAAAACACACTAGCCCACAAAGCGACACGAGCGCTCGAATGCCAAAAACGGCAAACACTGGAAACAAAAATGAAAACATGGCAGTGTTAGTGATGGGACCACGCAACAGGAGTATAAAAACATACTCTGATATGACCGTTACAAAGTTTTACACAAGGCAGAAAGCAAAGATAGATGCCTGTTCTCTGTGATACAACGAGCATCGCTTGCCATGCGTGTGTCGATATTCCGGGCTTTCTGCAGAAATTTTTGACTCCCATCATCGGGTTCATAAGCATTTGGATGAAATAAGACTTGCGTACCTCATAGTTGAGTTTCAGTTGTAAAACAATACGAAAACCACTATGTGAACAGGGCAAGACAAATATTCCTACAGTTTATGTTGCGAGCAAACTCAAAAGCCATCTTTGTCATAATCTGCTAACCAAAAAACAAAGCGTTGTTGACGGCCTTCTTTGTTGCCTGTTTTTTGCTTGCAGTGTCATATTCTGCGTACACTGCTTATGGAATAACAACAGGAACTCTGGAAATAAGGAGTTCAATCCCTACAGGAATGCCAAATAGAATAACTAAAAGCACTCTTTCAGGATTTTCTAAAACAATCCCTGCAGAAATCCCTGAAGAGATCTCAGGAGCAATCTTCACAGCAATTTCGAAAGGAACATCTGAAAGGATCCCGGTAGGAATCCTGGGGAAATTCTCGAGAGGAATGCCTGAAGAAATCATGGAAAGAGTTCCTGCAGGTATCTCGAGAAATCTCATCTTATCTAATTCTCACCGTTTTACCGTCCACTCAATCATCTTTTCTAGCCCTCACCTTTACTTTCTGCTCTAGCCTTACCTTATCCTCCACCCTACCTTCTACCGTACTCTCTATCCTAATCCTTCACTATACGCTCTACACTAGTCTCCATCCTACCATCTACCATTACCCACCGATCGATAGATATACCCATGATCTATGGTATACCTATTGCATGGTATCATGCTCATATTACCATTCCGTGGCCACCAACGTGGATTACAAAATAGCGTCAAATATCGATTTTTGATTCTACTCATCGAGCCCGATCGATAGATAGCTATATGGCATGGTATCATAGCTTAACCTTTTGGAGCCGATTTGTTTCGCCGCTGTCGACGCAACCTCGCTGGTGTCAAACACGTTTGTTATGCTCGGTTTCATCGCCGGGGTCATATATGACCCCTCCGGCTCCAAAGGGTTAAACTACTATTCATTATTGGCCGCCATTTTGGATTATGGTCCGTCATTTTGATTTTCAAAAATGGCGTCGGATATTTATTCATATACCTTATCGATAGATATTCATATCGCATGGTACATATTCGAAGCCGCATTGCCGTTAAATAAAATACATTCTTGAGTGATGGCGGGCATTTTGGAACCCAAGTCGTTTCATAGTCATCGTCGCATGACATGCATATGTTGCGGAGCGCCTTTGTTGCCAACATACACCGCTTAGGACAAAGCGTTTGTTATTCGACGTCATCCGTTTCTGCGAACCCTGTTTATTAGACATTCCTCCCGGAAAGGAATATGGAAGAATATAGATTTCTTCAGGCAACCTTAGATTTTTTGGGTATTCGTGCCGGACTTTCTGATGGGATTCCCTGAAAAATTCTTCCCGAGTTTTTTTTTTTCAGGGATTTCTTTAATTAATCTTTCTGGGATATCTTCTATGGTTCTTTCAGGGATTCCTGTTGAGCTTTCATTCGAGATTCCTACCATGATTCCTCCAAGGATTCTATCAGGTAGTCTCTACGTGGTTCCTCCAGGAATAAAGTAATCCCTGATTCAGAAAATCACTTCACAGATTCCTCCTGGTATTATTTCAAAGATTTCTATTATGCTTAGAAAATTCTAGTGTAACTCTTTCAGGTATACGTGCCAGGATTCCTGCTGGTATTCCTTGAAAGATTCTTTTTGGGTTATTTTTTAGGGATTTCTTCTGTGATTCGTTCAGTCGAGATTCCTCTCAGGATTCTACCAGATATGACTCTCAGAATTCCTTTAGTATACCCTCCCGGGATACCTTTAAGGATTTCTGCCGGGATTGCTTTAGAAAATCTTGAACTGACAAATGCTCCAGTCGGTTCCTTCAGGGATTACTGCTGAAATTCCTTCAGGGAATCTTGAGGGAGTCTTTCAGGTATTCATGCCAGGATTATTGATGGGGTCATCAAAAATTCATCTCGGTATTTTGACATTCCACAAGGGATTTTCCCTATGATGCCACCCGGGATTTTTAAATTATTTTTTTCAGGGAGTCTTGCCGAGCTTCCAGCCGGAATTTCTTCCGTGTTTTTTTGAGGATGCCATGGGGATTCTCAACGGCATTTCTTTCGGAATTTGTTTTGTGACTTTCAGGGATTTCTCCCGGGATTTCTACAGAAGAACTTCCTCCAGTGTGAGTAGCAGCTAATGAGAGTGGGATCATAAGAGAAAAATAGAGAAACAGAGAGAAATATGCTTTTTGATGCCCGTAGATACTCTAGTAAACCATGACGTCATCTGCCAGTCATTTTTTTATTCTTCTTGAGCAGTGCTGTCATGGTAAAATCAGAGCTGGTTACTCAAGGTTCCTAAATCTCAGCGCTCCCGATACTGGCAACATTACGTGTTTTTCGTTTTTATCGCGGAAGGGGCATTTCTGCAAGATTTTTTCTATGAGTTCAACAAGAATTCTTCTAAAGAGACCTTCGAGTATTCTTTTAGAATTTAGTCCATAGCATGTCCTTCTTAAAAACTTTCTCCATGAATACCGCCATTTTGCAGAATGATTTCAACAAAAAATCCCCCGAAGATTGCCCCAAGGATCCTTTTTGAATGCATTTCAGGGATTCTCTCCGAAATTCTTTCAGAAATTTTTCTTCGGTATGCTTTCAGCAGTTTCTCAATAAATTTCACAAAATACTCATTTTAAAACTATTCCACGGATTTGTTCGAAAATTCATACAGAAATTCATCCTGGGATTCTTTTAGGTAATAATAGGAGTCTTTTTCAAGAGGATTGCTGTGGAAGTTCGGGCATGTATTTTTTGATATATTTCTTTAAACGCTTTTGTCCGAATTTTATCTAGAAATATCAGAATTTCTGTTAGGATTTTTCCTTAGGATTTCTCCAGATTTTTTTTTCTAGAAATTTCTCAAGCAATTGTATTGGATTTTTTTCAAGGTTTTTCAGAAATTTCTCAATGTGTTTCTTCTAGAAATTCTGTTTTTTTTCCAGAAATAATTCCACATATTCAAGGTTTTTAATCAGGCATTTATTTAGAAGTTTCTCCCGGGATTTTTTCATACATTTTTCTGGTGGTGCTTCAGATATTTCTGCGAAGATTCTCTTAATTCCATTCAATTTAGTTTCATTCAATTACTGCACAAATTACTCCAAAATCCATTCCAGGGCATTTTTTTTTGATATTTCAAGAAATCCTTATATGATTACCTGCCGTTAGTTTTCATATTCCAGTTCCTCCTGTTGGTTTTTGGTTCTGCAGGATTTTTTTTTTCAGAAATTTACCCTTCAGGTTTTTTTATAATTATTTCCTCAGAAATTGAACGGGAAATTCTTCTATGAATACCTCCAGAGAGAGGTATCTCCAAAAGTTCTTCTAGAGATTTCTTTAAGGATCCATGAGAAATTTACTGAATGATCAATCAAGCATTCTTCCAGTACAAATGTCTGCAATTGCTGTCGGGATATTGGCAAACATTTTCAAGGGATTCTTGCAGAAATTCCTTTCTGGATTTCTACAGGATTACCTCCAAAAATGTCTCAAGCATTTTTTCCATGAAATTTTTTTCAGAGCTCCTCCAGAAGATTCTCAAGATTTTTTTTTCTTTTAGGAATTAGGGAGATATCTAAAGGAGTTTCGTTAAGTATTTTTGCAAGCATTCATCATGTAATTCCTCAAGAGATAACTTCAGAAAATGTTTCACGAATGTCCTGGACAAAAAATATTCAAGCCTTTCTTCTAGAAATTTCCAAAGATATCAACAGGAGTTTTATTAAGAAGAGATAGAGATCCCTTGAGACAATCATCCAGGGTATTCGATAGAGAATGTTATGGAGAAAATTCTTCCAAATCCCTGAAGGAATATCTTACCCAACTCTTATAGGAATCTTTGAAGGAATGCCAGGAGTTATTTTTGCTGGAGCCACACAGGAACAATTTCTAGAAAATGGATGTATTTTCACAGCAACCCCTGATGGAATTTCTCATGGTATTCATAAAGTTGCCTTATGGGTAGTACGCTGATCGCAAGAAATTTCTTGGCCTATCTCGATGCGTGGGAAATTCAGGCAAGGAATCGCTCAAGAAATGCGAAAGCGTTGCTTTATTCCGGATCCTAGTACGGAGCTGAAACGAAACGTCAAATCAAGTGAGGCTTGCTGTGTTAAATTTCTTGACCATTCCGGTCACGGAAAAATAATGCACTGAACGAAAATTACTTGAGCGATTCCGTTTGAAGTGCATACCTCGCATTAGAAGAAATACCAAAAGAATAATTTAAGACGGTTTTCTTAAAAAAATAAGAGAACATTTGAAAAAATCATTCACTGTAATTCCAAAAGAAATTACCCAAATTCCGCTGTAGTCTCTGAAGATATTTTTGAAAGAATCCCTGGCGGATTATCGAAAGTTATCTCTGAGGAAAATTTTTAAGAAATCTCCCGTAGAATTTCTCAAGAATTACTTTTGAATTAATCTCTAGAGAAATATCTGGAGAAATTCGTATTTTTTTGATGAAATCTCAGGAGGAATTTTCGAAGAACTTTATGGAGAAATTCTTGAAAAAAAAAAACACCTAGGAAACCTTGGTGGAATTCCTACTTTATTGAGTAACTAAAAAAATCTCAGTAAAAATCATCGATAAAATTCTTGGAGGAGTTTATGAAAGTGTTCCTGAAGTTATCTGTGGGTGGACATATTCCCAAAGAAATTCTGGTAGGAATACTTGGAGAAACGCCTTGATTAGCTTCTTTGAAGATCTCTAGAAAAATTCTTGGGATATTAGAAACTTTTTCAAAAAAAAAAAAAAAATGGTATGTAAACTTAACCCAAAGTTGCCAAATTTTCTAAAAAATGAATATAAACTTACGGCAGTGTCGCTGGAAATTGGGTCGACCAAATTTTAAGATGATAGGGGTAATATAACCCATTTTCTATTAGCTTTCAACTGCTTTTTACAAAACTTAGCTAAAAAATCTAGAAAAAAAGTTATTAAGGAAATTAACTCTTCATGTCATCGACCAAAAGTTTGGGGTCATCCCTTAATATGATGTATCAGCCAAAAGTTTGGGGTAACTTTCGTAAAACATGGAAAAGTGATTTGATGATATCTTCGTCATTTATAGTTCAATTTTAATTCTTTTTGACTCATTTCAAAGATAATTAACTAAATTTACGTTTGATGTCTTTAACTTAACGTATTTAACGATTTTTGTGTATAACAATGTTATGTAAAGTTAACACATTTCACCACACTTCAAAAAATGAGGCAAATTTACGTTAAGTTCTAGTATGTAAATTTCAACAAATATGTGTGGTTCAATGTCTATGCAGTAAGTATCATTCATTTTGTTTCAAATAAGCCAAGAAGAAATAAAATTGAATGGAAGATGACAAAGATATCAACAAATCACTTTTCCATGTTTTACGATAGTAACCCGAAAGTTTTGGTCGATGACACCAAGAATCAATTTACATAACTTTTTTTTTTTGGATTTTTTAGCTAAGTTCTGTAAAAAGCAGATGAAAGCTAATAGAAAATGGGTTATATTACCGCACTCATCTTAAAATTTGGTCGACCCAATTTCCAGCGACACTGCCATAAGTTTATATTCATTTTTTAGAAAATTTGGCGACTTTGGGTTAAGTTTACATACAATTTTTTTTTTTGAAAAAGTTTCTTTTAAATCGTATTTAAAGTTTCTTTGACTTATTATCTTTTGAATGAGACCTAGGGTTTTGAAATCGGACGCAAATTGGCGAAGATATGGGCCTAAAAAATGACATGTTTTTGAGGGGGTGACCCCAAACTTTTGATCGGAAGTGTACATATATACGGATCAGAATACAACGATAGGATAAAAGTTGTGCTAATACAGAGCTTGAAAAAAAAATCTGGTGTTGAGGACCCATAATGAAGATTTTGTTTTGAATTACACCATAGGCTTCCATTTTTTTTCGCGATATCATTTTTGTTTTATTGGAGCTTGACTGTTGATAACAAATTTTTATGAAGATTACAATTGTGAGACACCTTAGGCGTTAACAAGTTAAGTATGTAGGTATCGAACTAATCATCCTTCCCCAGCTGTCGCAAGGATGCGGCCAAGACATCTCTCGACTATTGGAGGTCTGCACCAATATTGATTTAGAGTCAAAGATAAATCTAAATTCTTTGTGGTAGCGTGTGGGAAAGAATATACTAAAGAATATACATATATTGGATATGCCGCTAAAGATGATGCACTGATTTTCAGTGACTGAAAATATCCCGGGTAGACGAGAATATCTAAATCATATCTCAAATCGAACACTTTTTGCTGTCATAGCTCGATGTGATTTTGATGAGTTATTCAAAAATCTAATGAATATTGCACGAATAGCTCAAAGTGATATGATATCAGTTTTTGTTCTTGTCAAAATAGCTGAAAATTTCTACATAAGAACAAGTTTAGCTCTTCTGCACGAAATGGAACACATACACCCATAGATATGGCTCAATGTTAGTGAAATGCCATGTGCTCCCTTCTGAGCTGTGGAAACGAAGAGCCGCATGCTCTTATTCCCATGTCATTTACAACAGCGAGCCACAGTTGAGTGGTAAGCATCGCCGCCTGTGAATCCTAAGGTCGTAGGTTTGATGCTGGATGCTGACATTTTTTTTTATTTTTTTTTTCTAGAAAAAAGTGACAAATCTTGTTTGCTATTGTTTTGATCTTGTAATATCTTAAAGAGCTATTATTGAGTAGTTCACCATATTAGATTTTGCTATTATTTTTGTTATTTTACCAACCAAACCAATATCAGTTTTTGCTCTTCAGTAATTCAATCAATCATAACTGAATATGCTATTTATCAGATTTTTCCACCTACTCGGGATGGCTACCCAGGTAACCAATAAGCATTTGAGTAAGTAGTACATCAGTCTTATATTTGCATTTGATCTGCTAGCTGCCCGAGCATAGCAGTATGACAGCATAGATACCTTCAATAAGCATTCAAAATGCAGTTCAAAAACCGTCAGTTGCTATGTAGCATTCCTAATGCACATTTTGTTTTGGGTTTTAAGCATTCCAAATGTCATTTGAAAGCCACAAAACTGCTAAAAAAATATTGTTTTTCTGCTATGTTTGAAGCACCAAATTCGTTTTTCATATTTGTCGCATCGTCGCGTCTATGTAAACAATTACCGATGTCTGTTGAAGTTACTTTATGTGGTAAAAGTATTACTCATGTCAAACAAACATGGCGTAGTGAAAAAGATGATTTTACATTTCTGTTCCTGTGGCCATTACCATCTTCCTCGTTCAACTTCGAACAAACACTCAAAGTAAAATAATGCCTCCTGAGCAGTAATGATAGTCAATCACTACAAAGTTAAAATAGGACCAAAAACCAGCGCACTTCACAGCTTCATTTTCAGCCTATCCTGTTGCGCGCAGCAGTTCCTTCCAACACGTTCTATTGCAGGGTCTTGAGATCGAGTCGCAGTTAGAGAAGTTATCAGCAAAAAAAAAACACCTACCAGAAAATATGCCGTACTAAATGATAGTGTAAAATGACAGAGCGAGTGTTGGAGCGGAAGTGAGAGGGGCGATGTTTTCTACATATTTTAGTTTGTTTCATTTTAGGCGTTACAGTCAAGGTGTTACTATTTTGACAGTTGTTTAAGAAGTTCCTGAAGGTACAGCATTTAAGCAGCCGTATATTGGGCCAAAACCTGCATTTATGTAGCATTAAAGGCGCATATATGGCTGAGTGGCATTAATTGACCAGCTGTAAAGGCGCATATAATGCTGAATTAATGCTGAAGAAAGTGCTTATTGGTTACCTGGGTAGTAATCTCATCGAGTTCATCATCGTCCGCAAACGCTATCTAGAATTCACATACGCATTGGTGACATCCGGTTGTTTCAGTCGCTCTTGTCCGTATTAAGGTATGGCACAAATTTCCCAAATGGAGGAGAACGTGCCTCTAGAGCCGACCTACTGATACCTGATACCGTATTAAGGTGGTCGTCGTTATTGTACAATATTAATAACGATAAGTTTTGTGCGCAGTTTATTTATCAAGAACTGCTGGTTGTCATTCAGCATGTGGTAGATTTTCGATTCCGTCTGTTGGGATGATATCCGATTAGAAACATCAATAACCAATGGTTCATGTGTTCAAAAATATACTTCTTTTTCTCCAGACGATATTTGCGTGCATGATAAACTTGATAAAAAACTCACAAACGTCACCGCCAGTTCAATTTGATACGCTTGTCACAGCTTTAAGGAAGCGAATGCCCATTGCAAGACAGCACAATACAAGTCAATCAGCAAAATGCTGCACAAATTATTAAGCACAAGGTCATACCAGTGTGCCAATACGCAAAATCATCGGCTTCCATAAGTTTAACTCAGTGGGGAAGCCGTGCGCAATCATAATTCCAGCTATTCGCTGCGCTTGGCAAAAATTGACAAGTCCCCATTGAGTGAGTTATGACCACTAAAAAACTATGTCCATTCCATGTCAGCAGGCGGTACCTATTCCTCTTTCTTAACACGCACAAACAAAAATACAAACGTGACCATTGTGCTAGCTAGCTAGGAATCAATCGTTTCAAAGCATCAGCATGACTCCGACGAAAAGGTTCCATTCTCAATGGTACTCACATGTGTCCAGTTCAGCCAGACTCGGAAGGAGCCCAGGTCGAGTCCCAGACGACAATTTGCACAAACCACAACACGCGATTTAATCTCGTCTCCTCTCGCGCACTACTGGACTAAGACGGACAGTGCCGGGCAGTTTTGGTTGGTATGTGTACTGTACAAATATAATCCCGCTAAGGTTTGTGAGTCGAGGGCTTATCGACGCGACGACACACGGTGGGGACAAACGGCAGAAAACCTGCTTTGCTTTTGTCTTTCTGACTTAGCAGTCACTAGCGGCTGGACGAATCCATTTCTGTGCGAGAACTCCTGGAGACCCCGCGGTGACCCTCAAGTTAAGCCGGGCAGTTCCCATTCTGGTACTTTGCGATACACTACTGTGTGATGTTGCTCAAAAAACATGAACTTTTTCTTTAATAAGAACTGCGTCTGACAGTTAAAAATTAAAAACTCTATACATATGTCAAGCAGACATGGCTTAACGTTGAACAATTCGTCATTGAAATCATCGTCATCATCAAACAGTTGAAAGCAGTTTTTTCGTTCAAAACAAAAGTCTGCTATGAAAATATATTCACTGTACTCCACATGAGGAATAGAATGCAGTGAATATATTTTCATGGTCGATGTTTCGATTATTGATTTCAGCTCTTGGCAGGTTCGTCTCTTGTCGATGTTTTGATTTACAGCGAAAAAACTGCTTCTTATTTTCTAAGAAATAATGACGGATGCTGGAGCCCTAAGACATGGATTCCTTCAGGAATTCTCTCGGGATTCCTCCAGGAATTCTTTCGGGGATTCCTCCAGGAATTCTCTTGAAGATTCCCCCAGGAATTCCCTCGGGGATTCCTCTAGCAATTACCTCGGAGATTCCTCCAAGAATTCCCTCGGGGATTCCTCCAAGAATTCCCTCGGAGATTCCTGCAGGAATTCCCTCGGAGATTCCTGCAGGAATTCCCTCGGAGATTCCTGCAGGAATTCCCTCGGAGATTCCCTCAGGAATTCCCTCGGAGATTCCCTCAGGAATTCCCTCGGAGATTCCTCCAGGAATTCTCTCGGGATTCCTCCAGGAATTCCCTCGGAGCTTCCTCCAGGAATTCCCTTGGAGATTCCCTCAGGAATTCCCTCGGGGATTCCTCCACGAATTCCCTCGGGGATTCCTCCACGAATTCCCTCGGGGATTCCTCCACGAATTCCCTCGGGGATTCCTCCAGGAATTCCCTCGGGGATTCCTCCAGGAATTCCCTCGGGGATCAACCAAACTACTCCGGAGATCATAACTTCAGGTCTACACTTGTGATGCCAAGATGCGTCAAGTAGCGTTACATAATCCGCTGTATTTACCAAAGTAGTTCGATGAACAATAAGCGTTGTTATATATTTTCAGGATATTATGGGTCATCCTTACTGTCATGGAGGTTAGCTAATAAAAACAACCACTGTAACATGAGGTGATTTCGTTTAAGATAGTAACGTTACACAACCAAATAGGATCCATGAACCACTTAACTCTCCACTCTCCAGGGTCACCTCATGATAGTTTTGTGATAATTTAGGTCATCCAATATTGCATTGAGTACACGACTTAATTCTACACTTGCAATGCTACACTGAATAATGAACCATATGTACTAATATTTTACAAAGACTAGTAGGCATTGTACAGTACCTTTGAAACATTTAAAGTTGTTTAAACCAAGGTTTAAACTTTTATGAAACTCATGATTTGAAATCTGCATTTGTTGTAGTCATTATATGTGCTATAAAAAAATTACGCTATCTAGTCCAAAACACCCAGACCTGCGAACTTCTGTGAATCTCAGAGTCATTTCAAAATACCTTTGAGCAGGATTACTAAACTTCCCTACTATTAAGAACTTCCAGCTAAGCTGAAAATATGACATCTCGAATATCCAACAGCACAAATCTGAAAAGCTAAATAACGGTTCGTGCTGAAAAATTGATCGATTGATCACCACCAGCGGATAACCAATCTATCAACTTTTAAGCGCAAACCGTTTTTTGGTTGTTCAGATTTGTGCTTTTAAAAATTCGAGATGTGGCTTCGTTAAATCTTCATTTTAACGTTTTTATCGAAATTCTTTCCCGCTACATAGAGTAACCCTACATAGTTAATCATGTTCACTGAATAGTTAAAGGTCACAAGGCAGTCTTAGAAAATGTTGGGGTATTTTGGGATAGCCCAAGTGTTCTGGAACTCAGTTCTTTAAAATCTATGGCTATGTCAGTAGTTTTTCAAGCTAAAACTAGTAACTACATATAACTAGACAGGGTCCACATCATAAACATTCCAAGATACTTTGAATAATTCCACATCAGTCAATTGAACATTCAGAAGATCTAGTGGACATGATAGATTACAAATCGTTGCTTTGTATGATGAAAGAAGTTACCGTTACAATCGTAGACTTTTGGATATAAACTCAAGAACAGTTTGGATGACCTGGTACACCTCAACTGATCTGATACTGTCTATTGGAATTTCAGAAGACTTACTGGATATGATAGATTACAAATCATTGCTTTCTACATAGAAAGAAGTTACCGTTACACCCGTAGACTTTAGAATCTAAACTTAAGAACAGTTTGGATGACCTAGGATATCCCGGCTGTTCTGATACTGTCTATTAAACTTTCAGAAAATTTGCTGAACATGATAATGAAAAACGTTAAACTTGTAGTCTTCAGGATCTAAACTAAAGAATAGTTCGGATGACCTAGGATATCCAGAAATAATATTCTGCATCATATTCTACCCTTTTAATTCTATTGAGCACCAAAACTTCAGAAATATGTAGAAAAAAATCTATAATAGCGGTTGGAAAAAATCCGGCCTCAAAGGGTTGAAAGAAATGAAAAAAAAAATCAATTCTTCGCATAACGCTTCTACGTTTTCTATCCTATACGATATTAATGTGTAAACTAGGATGCTTCCCAATGCTATTTCTTTCACCTCAATGATGCGGTCTACTACCGTGTGCAGCATAATTGTCCCATGTTCTTTGGGAATCCCTATTAACATTGGACAACTATGCTGCATACAGCAGTCTAGGGCATCCTCCAGGAATTCCCTCGGGGATTCCTCCAGGAATTCCCTCGGGGATTCCTCCAGGAATTCCCTCGGGGATTCCTCCAGGAATTCCCTCGGGGATTCCTCCAGGAATTCCCTCGGGGATTCCTCCAGGAATTCCCTCGGGGATTCCTCCAGGCATTCCCTCGGGGATTCCTCCAGGAATTCCCTCGGGGATTCCTCCAGGAATTCCCTCGGGGATTCCTCCAGGAATTCCCTCGGGGATTCCTCCAGGAATTCCCTCGGGGATTCCTCCAGGAATTCCCTCGGGGATTCCTCCAGGAATTCCCTCGGGGATTCCTCCAGGAATTCTCTCGGGGATTCCTCCAGGAATTCCCTCGGGGATTCCTCCAGGAATTTCCTCGGGGATTCCTCCAGGAATTCCCTCGGGGATTCCTCCAGGAATTCCCTCGGGGATTCCTCCAGGAATTCCCTCGGGGATTCCTCCAGGAATTCCCTCGGGGATTCCTCCAGGAATTCTCTCGGGGATTCCTCCAGGAATTGACTCGGGCATTCCTCCAGGAATTCACTCGGGGATTCCTCCAGGGATTCCCTCGGGGATTCCTCCAGGAATTCCCTCGGGTATACTTTCAGGAATTCCCTCGGGTATTCTTTCAGGAATTCCCTCGGGTATTCCTTCAGGAATTCCCTCGGGGATTCCTCCAGGAATTCCCTTGGGGATTCCTCCAGGAATTCCCTTTGGGATTCCTCCAGGAATTCCCTTGGGGATTCCTCCAGGAATTCCCTTGGGGATTCCTCCAGGAATTCCCTTGGGGATTCCTCCAGGAATTCCCTTGGGGATTCCTCCAGGAATTCCCTTGGGGATTCCTCCAGGAATTCCCTTGGGGATTCCTCCAGGAATTCCCTTGGGGATTCCTCCAGGAATTCCCTTGGGGATTCCTCCAGGAATTCCCTTGGGGATTCCTCCAGGAATTCCCTTGGGGATTCCTCCAGGAATTCCCTTGGGGATTCCTCCAGGAATTCCCTTGGGGATTCCTCCAGGAATTCCCTTGGGGATTCCTCCAGGAATTCCCTTGGGGATTCCTCCAGGAATTCCCTTGGGGATTCCTCCAGGAATTCCCTTGGGGATTCCTCCAGGAATTCCCTTGGGGATTCCTCCAGGAATTCCCTTGGGGATTCCTCCAGGAATTCCCTTGGGGATTCCTCCAGGAATTCCCTTGGGGATTCCTCCAGGAATTCCCTTGGGGATTCCTCCAGGAATTCCCTTGGGGATTCCTCCAGGAATTCCCTTGGGGATTCCTCCAGGAATTCCCTTGGGGATTCCTCCAGGAATTCCCTTGGGGATTCCTCCAGGAATTCCCTTGGGGATTCCTCCAGGAATTCCCTTGGGGATTCCTCCAGGAATTCCCTTGGGGATTCCTCCAGGAATTCCCTTGGGGATTCCTCCAGGAATTCCCTTGGGGATTCCTCCAGGAATTCCCTTGGGGATTCCTCCAGGAATTCCCTTGGGGATTCCTCCAGGAATTCCCTTGGGGATTCCTCCAGGAATTCCCTTGGGGATTCCTCCAGGAATTCCCTTGGGGATTCCTCCAGGAATTCCCTTGGGGATTCCTCCAGGAATTCCCTTGGGGATTCCTCCAGGAATTCCCTCAGGGATTCCTCCAGGAATTCCCTCGGGGATTCCTCCAGGAATTCCCTCGGGGATTCCTCCAGGAATTCCCTCGGGGATTCCTCCAGGAATTCCCTCGGGGATTCCTCCAGGAATTCCCTCGGGGATTCCTCCAGGAATTCCCTCGGGGATTCCTCCAGGAATTCCCTCGGGGATTCCTCCAGGAATTCCCTCGGGGATTCCTCCAGGAATTCCCTCGGGGATTCCTCCAGGAATTCCCTCGGGGATTCCTCCAGGAATTCCCTCGGGGATTCTTCCAGGGATTCCTTCGGGGATTCCTCCAGGAATATTTCCTCTGGAATTCCTGGAGGAATCCCCAAGGGAATTCCTGGAGGAATCCCCAAGGGAATTCCTGGAGGAATCCCCAAGGGAATTCCTGGAGGAATCCCCAAGGGAATTCCTGGAGGAATCCCCAAGGGAATTCCTGGAGGAATCCCCAAGGGAATTCCTGGAGGAATCCCCAAGGGAATTCCTGGAGGAATCCCCAAGGGAATTCCTGGAGGAATCCCCAAGGGAATTCCTGGAGGAATCCCCAAGGGAATTCCTGGAGGAATCCCCAAGGGAATTCCTGGAGGAATCCCCAAGGGAATTCCTGGAGGAATCCCCAAGGGAATTCCTGGAGGAATCCCCAAGGGAATTCCTGGAGGAATCCCCAAGGGAATTCCTGGAGGAATCTCCAAGGGAATTCCTGGAGGAATCTCCAAGGGAATTCCTGGAGGAATCTCCAAGGGAATTCCTGGAGGAATCCCCAAGGGAATTCCTGGAGGAATCCCCAAGGGAATTCCTGGAGGAATCCCCAAGGGAATTCCTGGAGGAATCCCCAAGGGAATTCCTGGAGGAATCCCCAAGGGAATTCCTGGAGGAATCCCCAAGGGAATTCCTGGAGGAATCCCCAAGGGAATTCCTGGAGGAATCCCCAAGGGAATTCCTGGAGGAATCCCCAAGGGAATTCCTGGAGGAATCCCCAAGGGAATTCCTGGAGGAATCCCCAAGGGAATTCCTGGAGGAATCCCCAAGGGAATTCCTGGAGGAATCCCCAAGGGAATTCCTGGAGGAATCCCCAAGGGAATTCCTGGAGGAATCCCCAAGGGAATTCCTGGAGGAATCCCCAAGGGAATTCCTGGAGGAATCCCCAAGGGAATTCCTGGAGGAATCCCCAAGGGAATTCCTGGAGGAATCCCCAAGGGAATTCCTGGAGGAATCCCCAAGGGAATTCCTGGAGGAATCCCCAAGGGAATTCCTGGAGGAATCCCCAAGGGAATTCCTGGAGGAATCCCCAAGGGAATTCCTGGAGGAATCCCCAAGGGAATTCCTGGAGGAATCCCCAAGGGAATTCCTGGAGGAATCCCCAAGGGAATTCCTGGAGGAATCCCCAAGGGAATTCCTGGAGGAATCCCCAAGGGAATTCCTGGAGGAATCCCCAAGGGAATTCCTGGAGGAATCCCCAAGGGAATTCCTGGAGGAATCCCCAAGGGAATTCCTGGAGGAATCCCCAAGGGAATTCCTGGAGGAATCCCAAAGGGAATTCCTGGAGGAATCCCCAAGGGAATTCCTGGAGGAATCCCCGAGGGAATTCCTGAAGGAATACCCGAGGGAATTCCTGAAAGAATACCCGAGGGAATTCCTGAAAGTATACCCGAGGGAATTCCTGGAGGAATCCCCGAGGGAATCCCTGGAGGAATCCCCGAGTGAATTCCTGGAGGAATGCCCGAGTCAATTCCTGGAGGAATCCCCGAGAGAATTCCTGGAGGAATCCCCGAGAGAATTCCTGGAGGAATCCCCGAGGGAATTCCTGGAGGAATCCCCGAGGGAATTCCTGGAGGAATCCCCGAGGGAATTCCTGGAGGAATCCCCGAGGGAATTCCTGGAGGAATCCCCGAGGGAATTCCTGGAGGAATCCCCGAGGGAATTCCTGGAGGAATCCCCGAGGGAATGCCTGGAGGAATCCCCGAGGGAATTCCTGGAGGAATCCCCGAGGGAATTCCTGGAGGAATCCCCGAGGGAATTCCTGGAGGAATCCCCGAGGGAATTCCTGGAGGAATCCCCGAGGGAATTCCTGGAGGAATCCCCGAGGGAATTCCTGGAGGAATCCCCGAGGGAATTCCTGGAGGATGCCCTAGACTGCTGTATGCAGCATAGTTGTCCAATGTTAATAGGGATTCCCAAAGAACATTGGACAATTATGCTGCACACGGTAGTAGACCGCATCATTGAGGTGAAAGAAATAGCATTGGGAAGCATCCTAGTTTACACATTAATATCGTATAGGATAGAAAACGTAGAAGCGTTATGCGAAGAATTGATTTTTTTTTTTCATTTCTTTCAACCCTTTAAGGCCGGATTTTTTCCAACCGCTATTATAGATTTTTTTCTACATATTTCTGAAGTTTTGGTGCTCAATAGAATTAAAAGGGTAGAATATGATGCAGAATATTATTTCTGGATATCCTAGGTCATCCGAACTATTCTTTAGTTTAGATCCTGAAGACTACAAGTTTAACGTTTTTCATTATCATGTTCAGCAAATTTTCTGAAAGTTTAATAGACAGTATCAGAACAGCCGGGATATCCTAGGTCATCCAAACTGTTCTTAAGTTTAGATTCTAAAGTCTACGGGTGTAACGGTAACTTCTTTCTATGTAGAAAGCAATGATTTGTAATCTATCATATCCAGTAAGTCTTCTGAAATTCCAATAGACAGTATCAGATCAGTTGAGGTGTACCAGGTCATCCAAACTGTTCTTGAGTTTATATCCAAAAGTCTACGATTGTAACGGTAACTTCTTTCATCATACAAAGCAACGATTTGTAATCTATCATGTCCACTAGATCTTCTGAATGTTCAATTGACTGATGTGGAATTATTCAAAGTATCTTGGAATGTTTATGATGTGGACCCTGTCTAGTTATATGTAGTTACTAGTTTTAGCTTGAAAAACTACTGACATAGCCATAGATTTTAAAGAACTGAGTTCCAGAACACTTGGGCTATCCCAAAATACCCCAACATTTTCTAAGACTGCCTTGTGACCTTTAACTATTCAGTGAACATGATTAACTATGTAGGGTTACTCTATGTAGCGGGAAAGAATTTCGATAAAAACGTTAAAATGAAGATTTAACGAAGCCACATCTCGAATTTTTAAAAGCACAAATCTGAACAACCAAAAAACGGTTTGCGCTTAAAAGTTGATAGATTGGTTATCCGCTGGTGGTGATCAATCGATCAATTTTTCAGCACGAACCGTTATTTAGCTTTTCAGATTTGTGCTGTTGGATATTCGAGATGTCATATTTTCAGCTTAGCTGGAAGTTCTTAATAGTAGGGAAGTTTAGTAATCCTGCTCAAAGGTATTTTGAAATGACTCTGAGATTCACAGAAGTTCGCAGGTCTGGGTGTTTTGGACTAGATAGCGTAATTTTTTTATAGCACATATAATGACTACAACAAATGCAGATTTCAAATCATGAGTTTCATAAAAGTTTAAACCTTGGTTTAAACAACTTTAAATGTTTCAAAGGTACTGTACAATGCCTACTAGTCTTTGTAAAATATTAGTACATATGGTTCATTATTCAGTGTAGCATTGCAAGTGTAGAATTAAGTCGTGTACTCAATGCAATATTGGATGACCTAAATTATCACAAAACTATCATGAGGTGACCCTGGAGAGTGGAGAGTTAAGTGGTTCATGGATCCTATTTGGTTGTGTAACGTTACTATCTTAAACGAAATCACCTCATGTTACAGTGGTTGTTTTTATTAGCTAACCTCCATGACAGTAAGGATGACCCATAATATCCTGAAAATATATAACAACGCTTATTGTTCATCGAACTACTTTGGTAAATACAGCGGATTATGTAACGCTACTTGACGCATCTTGGCATCACAAGTGTAGACCTGAAGTTATGATCTCCGGAGTAGTTTGGTTGATCCCCGAGGGAATTCCTCCAGGAATTCCCTCGGGGATTCCTCCAGGAATTCCCTCGGGGATTCCTCCAGGAATTCCCTCTGGGATTCCTCCAGGAATTCCCTCGGGGATTCCTCCAGGAATTCCCTCGGGGATTCCTCCAGGAATTCCCTCGGGGATTCTTCCAGGGATTCCTTCGGGGATTCCTCCAGGAATATTTCCTCTGGAATTCCTACAGGAATTTCCTGGAGGATTCCTGCAGGAATTTCCTCGGGGATTCCTCCAGGAACTCCCTTAGTAAACCGTATTTGAAATAGGATTGAATAGGTACTGATTAATGATGGTGTTTGAGTTCTTATTGATGCATGTGTACAATGTTAATGTACATACACACGCAAATAGTTATAGAATGAATCATTCATTAATAAACATTTGAGTTATTTTAGTAAAAGAGTAGATTAAAGTTCCCATTACACTAGTTTACAGCATTTTTGAACTCGGTAAGCTGATGATCATTTTTGGTGCAGAATCATGTCCTGAGTTCGAAAACGCACAAGAAAAAAATTACAGTAGAGCGGAATTTTTTTCGACTTTCCATACAAGGGTGATGATTTGAAATCGATTTTTGTTCTATTTATAAGCAAAGTCGCTCCTTTCAAACATCTCATTCTCCGTAATCAATACTCCGATTGAGCTGAAATTTTCACTGTAACTCGCCTACACATGAAACGTTAAATAAACGTCGAAAATTTTAAAATAGGGTTTTTCTTATTGAAAAAAATACATTTCTTCAAAAAAATTTGGGAATTTTGCTAAAATTAAAGGAGATTGTCCATAAAACTCGCCAATATCTTTAAATTCATCAATCTGACGCAAAACCTTTATTCAGATGATCGTATGGTATTGTATTCAGCTTTTAATCTATAGAAAAAGATTTAAAATTGGTTGAACAAAACGCAATATATTTGAATTTTAGTAAATTACATATTTTGAAAAGTTGTAAAACTCGATATTGAGCTAAACCTCAAAAACTGTTCTACTTAAAATTTTCTGAAGGTCGGTTTCGACATCAGCGCTAAATTGTGCTTCAAAAATTTTGGTCGTTGACAGAAGTTCACGACTTTCGTTTTATTTTGTAAACTAGTGTTATACGACAAAGTGGCAATAACATTCGGTGTCAGTGACATCATTCTTACTTCTTACGGTTTTCACTATTACATCGCTCTTCGTACTTTGCCCGAACCATACTTGCTACAAAACCAGTTTGTGCCCAGGAACTGTTCGATTATGGTGTAATATGCAACACACAGTCATAACATTCATTTTATGTATATGCATTTGCCATATGCCCCGAGTCCGTCAGATGAGACACCGCTTATGGTCATACACAGCTCGTGGCTACAAAGGCAAGCGCAACGGCCTCGAGACCGTTTCCACGAACGTTCCTTTCCGCTGACCTCAGTCGCGCAGACCAAACTGACACTTTCTTATCGAATTCGCTGAAGTTTGAGAAATTTGCATATGTTTCAAAACATATCACGGCGGCATACGGCGGTTCTTCATAGGAAGCGGTTTGTGCCGTCCCAAACGACAACCTTTTCACGGTGGTGGAGCAAATTTGTCCATCTCCTTTCATGCAAAAGCGCCGCATTTTCACGCGATGGATACGGAGACACAACTGTTAGTCAAACATTCAGCCAACCATTCGGGATTCCACGGTTGGCTCGAGGTCTGCACTATGGTTCGGCTGAAATGACTCATTGAGGACGTTCGATGACCGACTGACGTGTTGGGTGGAGTTGGGTTCTATAAAAAGAGGTGAGTGAATTGAGGAACCGGTTGATGCTGACTTGGTGACATTTTTTTTGGGTTGACTGAGCTTGATGGAATTCGGTGTTTTGATTATGGTGCATATTGTTGCAAAAATTACAGTGGGCGTGAACGACATTAACAAATTAACAACTTATTGGAAATAATAAAAACCGTTACATTTGGCTCAACACATTCAGAAGGTAATCATTTAACCTTTATTTTTTTCGCAACCTGGATGCCCTAGACTGCTGTATGCAGCATAGTTGTCCAATGTTAATAGAGATTCCCAAAGAACATGGGACAATTATGCTGCACACGGTAGTAGACCGCATCATTGAGGTGAAAGAAATAGCATTGGGAAGCATCCTAGTTTACACATTAATATCGTATATGATGTTGTATAGGATAGAAAACGTAGAAGCGTTATGCGAAGAATTGATTTTTTTTTCATTTCTTTTAACCCTTTGAGGCCGGATTTTTTCCAACCGCTATTATAGATTTTTTTCTACATATTTCTGAAGTTTTGGTGCTCAACAGAATTAAAAGGGTAGAATATGATGCAGAATATTATTTCTGGATATCCTAGGTCATCCGAACTATTCTTTAGTTTAGATCCTGAAGACTACAAGTTTAACGTTTTTCATTATCATGTTCAGCAAATTTTCTGAAAGTTTAATAGACAGTATCAGAACAGCCGGGATATCCTAGGTCATCCAAACTGTTTTTAAGTTTAGATTCTAAAGTCTACGGGTGTAACGGTAACTTCTTTCTATGTAGAAAGCAATGATTTGTAATCTATCATATCCAGTAAGTCTTCTGAAATTCCAATAGACAGTATCAGATCAGTTGAGGTGTACCAGGTCATCCAAACTGTTCTTGAGTTTATATCCAAAAGTCTACGATTGTAACGGTAACTTCTTTCATCATACAGAGCAACGATTTGTAATCTATCATGTCCACTAGATCTTCTGAATGTTCAATTGACTGATGTGGAATTATTCAAAGTATCTTGGAATGTTTATGATGTGGACCCTGTCTAGTTATATGTAGTTACTAGTTTTAGCTTGAAAAACTACTGACATAGCCATAGATTTTAAAGAACTGAGTTCCAGAACACTTGGGCTATCCCAAAATACCCCAACATTTTCTAAGACTGCCTTGTGACCTTTAACTATTCAGTGAACATGATTAACTATGTAGGGTTACTCTATGTAGCGGGAAAGAATTTCGATAAAAACGTTAAAATGAAGATTTAACGAAGCCACATCTCGAATTTTTAAAAGCACAAATCTGAACAACCAAAAAACGGTTTGCGCTTAAAAGTTGATAGATTGGTTATCCGCTGGTGGTGATCAATCGATCAATTTTTCAGCACGAACCGTTATTTAGCCTTTCAGATTTGTGCTGTTGGATATTCGAGATGTCATATTTTCAGCTTAGCTGGAAGTTCTTAATAGTAGGGAAGTTTAGTAATCCTGCTCAAAGGTATTTTGAAATGACTCTGAGATTCACAGAAGTTCGCAGGTCTGGGTGTTTTGGACTAGATAGCGTAATTTTTTTATAGCACATATAATGACTACAACAAATGCAGATTTCAAATCATGAGTTTCATAAAAGTTTAAACCTTGGTTTAAACAACTTTAAATGTTTCAAAGGTACTGTACAATGCCTACTAGTCTTTGTAAAATATTAGTACATATGGTTCATTATTCAGTGTAGCATTGCAAGTGTAGAATTAAGTCGTGTACTCAATGCAATATTGGATGACCTAAATTATCACAAAACTATCATGAGGTGACCCTGGAGAGTGGAGAGTTAAGTGGTTCATGGATCCTATTTGGTTGTGTAACGTTACTATCTTAAACGAAATCACCTCATGTTACAGTGGTTGTTTTTATTAGCTAACCTCCATGACAGTAAGGATGACCCATAATATCCTGAAAATATATAACAACGCTTATTGTTCATCGAACTACTTTGGTAAATACAGCGGATTATGTAACGCTACTTGACGCATCTTGGCATCACAAGTGTAGACCTGAAGTTATGATCTCCGGAGTAGTTTGGTTGATCTGGAATATCTCAAAACTATCATGGAATGACTCATGAAATGCTAGGGGGATTACAAATTGCACTTGGATGTGTAATATTACAGTTCATTGTCAGAATAACTACTGTTACTGTGATATCTAAACTTCAGGACACGACCCTTAATGTCCCAAACGTTCATAATAATATATAGTAGACTTCAAATTGGTCTAGTAACCGCGGTTGATTATGCAACGTTACTCAGTATATAAGATATGGCTGCTGTTACGAGTGTAGACCTGAAGTTTTGAACTATAAGATAGTTTGGCTGACCTGGAATATTTCTATAGTGTCTCTAAATGAAATTTGAAACTTCAAAAGCTTCACAATTCCAAGCATATTATGCAATGCTGATGATGAATCTGGGCTTGTTAATGAAATATCTGTAAGTAAAAAGAAAATCAGATCAAGTACTGTTCCTCTTATTTCCACTAAGAATTTGCATCCTTTGACAGATATGTATTTCGACCTCAACTGTAAGGTCGTCTTCAGTGTCTTGTACTTGACTCGACTCTGTGAAAGGATGCCAATTCTTAGTGGAATTTAAAGGAACAGCATTTAAGCAGATATTCTTTTTACTTATGCAATGCTGTTATTTATAGTGAAAACACATAAATTTATTTTTGATTTGAAGGAATTCATTATAGAACGGTTTGGACGACTCTGAATGTCCCAAAGGTTTATAATAATTTCTAGTAGAGTTCAGATACGTCCAATAACCGTGGTTCATTATGGAACGTTACTCAGTATAGCAGATATGGCAACTGTTACGAGTGTAGACCTGAAGTTTCGAATTCCAAAGTAGTTTGGCTGATCTGGAATATCTCAATAGTGCGTAATGACATTGTAGATTTCAGGAGCTTCACGGAACCCAGTAGATTATTCAATTTTATTATTAATGGCGAAAACACATAAAATTGTTTTGGAAGATTTGAAGGACAGTTTGGGACATCTAGAACATCCCAGAATATAAAACTCCTTTTGATATCTCGACGAAGGTTAGATAATACATATGAACGTAACTCATATGGGTAATTCTCGCTGAGACCGGCCCACTATTTACACATTGTCTTCAAAAACGTGTAAGGTGCCGATTTTCTGAAAGCCCTCGCCTAAAAAGTCAGAAAAATGCATTTGGTTACTCAAATTGATGGACCCCCCGTTAGTTAGAGCCACAACAATTTTTGCAGACCCCTCGATTTTGGTCAAATGATGGCTCACTTAAACCGTTATAACTCGAAAGTTTCTCCAACAACCACCTCAAAACGAATTGTTGTTGAAAAGAGGAAAGATAGAGCTACTATTTACAATAATAAAAAAATGGGTCGGCCATATTGATTTTGGCCGCCATCTTGGATTTTTATACCAAAACATTTTTTTCACCATGAGGGCAACCACCGATTTTCAAAATTTTTACATCAATTGAAAGCTGGGACATTTATACAAAACATATCAAAAAATTAGAGATGTCTTTTTCTTCTTTCAAAAGTTATCTGCCGGGGGGTCCATCAATTTGAGTAACCAAATGCATTTTTCTTACTTTTTAGGCGAGGGCTTTCAGAAAATCGGCACCTTAAACATTTTTGAAGACAAGGTGTAAATAGTGGGCCGGTCTCAGCGAGAATTACCTTAGATATATATATATATATATATATATTCAGCTTTTAGAACAACTGTTATGTAAATTATTTCGTTTCTCAAAACTTCATGTTGTTCAGGATGTTCTAGGTTGTCCATTAAGTCTCAAATACAAATATTCTCGTTTTTCCTTTATAAAGGTCTCAATTTGCACCAATTTTGCCGAAGACAGTATTCTGTTTTATTGAATGTGTGAATTTATACAGCCGTCTCTATGTTGGGGTCAAATAGAACTCTTCCGGCTCCCCACGGTTGCTCTAGAGCACCATTGATTTTCGACGAACTCGAGACAAACGGAGTTAGATAAATATGATACAATAGTTTTGACAATACAATCGTAATCTCATTAGTTGAACCCAACTGCCCACTACTTGTTTCAATAGTGGAACTAATGATAAACAATCAAACGGTTATTGATTTACAACTTAATACTTTTTCGTTGATTTCGAAAAGCTTGGCCAATTTGCAAAAACTTTTATGGGAAGCAAAAAGTTAATATTACGACGTCCCGTAATTCCTCCAGAGAGCCCTCTAGAGATTCAACCCAGGGTTTCTCTTGAAATTCTTTCGAGTCTTCCTTTCAGGATTCTTCCGGAAATTATTTATAGTATTCTTCTCCAATAGTTCCTTCTTTCGGGGATTGATCCTGGCAATCCGAAAGGGTTTCTATATGGATCATAATGTAATGACAATGTAAAAGTTGTGCTGAAGGAGAACCTGAGAAAATTATCAAACTGTTAACTTCTCAAAAAGATTTTTTTTTCTTTTTTTCATCAAAACATATTCTTTGAGGTTTACCTGCTTGGTGGTTTATTGACAGGCGAATTACTACCACCATAAAAATATTTGTCAATTATTAAACAGTTCGTTCAAGTTCAGCATTTATTAATTGTCTAGTGGCCAAACTAATACCACGATTTAGAATTTTTCCTTCGTAGGAGAATATACTGTTCATTCAAGGCCTGATTTTGGATCGTTATTTCAATTATTCGGGTTAAATACACTCCGTTTTATATTCATTCAGTCTAGTATCATTTCAGCCTAATATCTATTCGGCTTAATGCCCGAATTTGTAATCCGTCTCAAAAGAGCTTTCTTTTAAATAATCAAGAAATCTGGAGGAAGTTTTTACCAAAAACTTTGACAGCAAAATGAAAATATTCATTAAAATATCTATCATTCAGCGGTAAAAGTAGGGCTTCACCGAGGTTCTCAAAATAAAAAATGGCAGAAATAAGTAAAAAAGAAAATCGTGTTAAGTACTGCACGCTATGTCTGAACCAGCAGATTATAAAAAAATGAATGTACATCGGGTTTCTTTTCATAAAACATCAGTATTCAAGCTATATTTTCATTTGCAGAAGGTTTTAAAATATTCTATCGGTGAAATTTCTTCCATACATTTTGTATGGGAGAGAAATTGGCCGAAAATAAGAATTTCATGCAAATTTGTATGAAAAACAGCTAAAAAAGCGAAAAAATCAAAATTTCCCCGATGAAATATTTTAAAACTTTCTGCATATGATAATATAGCATGAATTCTGACATTCTGTGGAAAGAAACCCGATGTATACATTCAATTTTTATAATCTGTTAGTTTAGACATAGCGTGACTGTTCCTTTGAATTCCACTAAGAATTTGCATCGTTTGACAGATACGTATTTCGACCTCAACTGTAAGGTCGTCTTCAGTGTCTTGTACTTGACTCGACTCAAGAACAAGACACTTAAGACGACCTTACAGTTGAGGTCGAAATACGTATCTGTCAAACGATGCAAATTCTTAGTGGCACAGTGCGCAAAAAAGTGCTTACATTGACAGTTGCAAATTTATGATCTGAAATGCGATATTTAAATCGAAATTGCAAGAAAACGATAAGAGATAGAAGTTTGATCTCATAGAATGAACTGTAGAGTGGAGCAGGGGCCACAACTTTGACTAAGAAATAATTTTTAATTATTACACATTTTTTCAAAGATAATTAACAAAAACAAATTAAAACACACTTCTTTTGAGCTATTTGCGAAAACTTAGTTATTTAACTAAACCAATCGATGCAAAGAAACCATTTGATAGAAGATTCAATAATCATTCGAATAAGTGTCAAAAAACTGCGAAAAGTTTGACCATTTTTAAGTTATAGTCAGTTATAGCAATAATAGTCAAAAACATGGAAAGTTCAATAAATACGCAACGGTTGAGATTTGACCATATGCATAGAACAATTTTTTTCATCATTTATGGTCCTTTATCACCTTTTAAAAAGTTTGCACTCAGCAATCTAACAACCTGTATGTAATTGATGAAGTGTCGATAGAAAACTCAGCTGTGGAGCAGGCTCTGTCTCAGTTAGAACGATATGTTATAAACAGAAGAAGTGAAAGAATGTTTAACAAACTAATTTGCTTGAAAAATGTTTTTAATTTGCATTTGAACTATAAACTAAACATACTCACCTACAATAATTCGAAAAGATGTCCAAAATTCGTTCAAAATAAAATATGAAAAAATCCCTCCAAACGAGGGTCAATGGCCGCATAATCGACTTCCACCAATCATGTGGGGGAAGACAAGCGCAAACGTATTTTTGCAAGGAACCTGTCCTTCTTCTTTGCGGGACATGCAACTTAAATGAGATCGTTTGGCGGAAACAAGTAAAAACAGAGCGAAATACATATTATCAAGAACGGAGCGATGAGATAAGCTGTTGTTGAGCAACTCGTTTCGTTCGTTGTAGCTGTTTTGTTTTTCTGCTTGTTTTCTCCGAAATCGGCGTCCATTGTGGTGGAAAATTACGCAGATCAGTGGGAGTCGTCCAGCTGTCTATTAGTGCTTATTAGAGGTCCCACGACCAACAGAGATGGTCGTCACTCGTGTGGGCGCCGTTGATCATGGGATGGAAATTAAAATGAAAGATTTGATTCAGGGAGCGTAGAAGATATCGTTAGTAGCCAATGAATTAAATAATTTCTCAGTGTTTAAAGTCAGTGTGCAAAGTGTTTCAATATCAACTCCGAGATATGTGACAAGTTTTCTCACTTTGATATTCTTTTGAAACTACCACACAAAATGCTAATTTATACGTTAACAATAAATCAGTTTACAATCGTCTTAAGCAGAAGTAGAAAATTGAAGAGACAAAAAAAGTATGCTGAACTTTTTAGAAATCCCTAAATCCTGGATGATTTTTTTTCTTTATCTCCAATCTATAACTCACTCCCATTTGGTATTCGGATTTCATCAAACTAGGGCACCTGTTCCCATCGGGTTTCTGTTCAAGTGCATCAATTCGGTCATGTACTGGTTTGCACTGTCTCAGACATGCTTCGCGTTCAATGCCGAAATAAGGTCAGATATTAAATTTCATCTGGAGAAGAAAAAAAACAAATCGTGACTCCCTTCCCATCCTGTGCAGCCCTGATAGCAAAGTGTATATTCATAATCCGGAATTATATGGCGTGTGCACACATGCGAAACTCAGACCAGTTTGAACAAGTGACTTAAAGAGCGTCTGAACCTGTATCAAAATTAGTAACAGACCCCGTCGGAAAACTTATCGCATACTGAAGGTTACGTATTTATACAGGGTGTTAGGTTCATGAGTGCAAATTTTTTAAAGGGTGATAGAGGACCATAAATGGTGAAAAAAATGTTCTACGCATATGGTCCAATCTCAACCGTTACGTAGTTATTGAACTCCCCATGTTTTTTACTCTTATTGCCTTAACAGGCTATAACTTTAAAATGGTCAAACTTATCGCAGTTTTTTTACTCTTATTCGAAAGATTATTGAATTTTCTATCAAATGGCATCTTTGAATCGATTGGTTTAGTTGAATAACCAAGTTTTCTAGAGCAAAATAGCTAAAAATAGTGTGTTTTTATTTGTTTATGTCAATTATCTTTGAAACATGCGTTATAAATTAAAATTCTTTTTTTGGCAAAGTTGTGACCCCTGTTTCATCCTACAATTCGTTCTTTGACGCCAAACTTCTAACTCTTATCGTTTTCTTGCAATTTTGATTTAAATGTGCGGCACAGTGCGCAAAAATGTGCTTACCGTGACGAATGCAAATTTATGATCTGAAATGCGACGTTTAAATCGAAATTGCAAGAAAAAGATAAGAGAAAGAAGTTTGATGTCAAACAACGAATTGTAGAGTGGAACAGGGGCCACAACTTTGCCAATGAAAGAATTTCAAATTATTACGCATTTTTCAAAGATAATTGACAAAAACAAATTGAAACACACAACTTTTGGGCTTTTTGCTCTAGAAAACTTAGTAATTTAACTAAACCAATCGGTGCAAAGATGCCACTTGATAGAAAAATCAATAATCTTTCGAACAAGGGTAAAAAAAACTGCGATAAGTTTGACAATTTTAAAGCTATAGCCAGTTAAGACAATAAGAGTCAAAAACATGGGGAGCTCAATAACTACGTAACGGTTGAGATTTGACCATATTCGTAGGACAATTTTTTTCACCATATATGGTCCTCTATCACCCTTTAAAAGGTTTGCACTCAGGAACCTAACACCCTGTATGTATAACAAAATTAAAATTTAAGGAAGCAGTGCAATGGATAGTATCTGTGCAACTGAAACTTGACCTATCCTGGAAATGTAGATTTAATTAAATTTAAAATAATCCGATAATTGAAGGGTATGCCTTTCAGATAAAAAAAATCTGGAATCACTCTCACTCCCGTCAAACTCCTTTAGCCGGATGAACGTTCGCCATCGTCTCAAATTTGGTAAGGTGCTGTCCATAAACTACGTACACTCAGTTTTGGCAATCTCAGACCCCTCCTCTTCCTCGTTGACTTGCGTCCATACCAAATTTCGAAAACCAAAGTCTGGTCAGAACCCACCTCCCCCTCTTAGGGCCGATTTCTTCACCCTGGCTTAAGCGTTAAACCAGGATTAACTATATGGGTAAGCCTGGCTTACCGGTTAAGCCGAGGTGAAGAAATCGGCCCTTAGAGTCTACGTAGTTTATGGACAGGCCCTAACTATTTGATCAATATCATCGGCGAAACCAAGCAGCCGAATGGACTTCCTGAAAATCGTTCCACTCATGTTTATCCCCGCTCTTCGTATTACACCCTCTGAAGCAGTGTTACACGTAGTTAAAAACTGTTACATCTTAAAGCCTGTAACAAAAGGACCCCGTCATATCGCTCACATTTTTCTATTAGTTCATAAATTTACACCTTGTTCTCAGTATAGACACGTATAGAGCTTACATTCAACTTTTCATACACTATAAAGTCAAATTCAGTGAAACTTGCATGATTTTTGTTTACGTCAGGTGTAGTTTTCAGATTTTTATGTGTACATAGCAAGCACGCACGCAAGGAGAGATTCGAAGGGACGCGATAGTGTCCCTGATACCTATTTGCACTACGCACTAACTCGTCGCCTTGATCAATCGTGTCAGTTCATCTGGGAATTCATCGGCAGACGATGCAATATCTAAAGCTAAAGAAGCTGGACGAGCGGATAAGTGAGATTAACGAGAGCAGTAATCTCATCACTCTGAGGGAGTCTATCTAGTCTACGGAGCGATGAGTATAGCAACGCGGGTGACCACGTCAGTACACCAGTGAGTACCAACGAGCCAACTCCCACGCCGAGGGAAATTAAGAATCCGAATCTGGAAGACCGGACATGTATCGTAGAAGTTGAAGGCAGGGGTAATTTGTCCCATCTACAAGAAAGGTGACAAGTTGGAGCTTCCGAGCGATTATAATTCTGTAGCCTACAAAGTGCTATCCCAGACCATTTTCCGTCGTCTGTCACCCAAAGGTAAAGAATTTGTGGGAAGTTATCAAGTCGGTTTTGTCGATGACCACTCGGAAACGGACCAGATCTTCACCGTGCGGCAAATCTTCCAAAAATGCCGAGAGTATACCAGGTTCCAACCAAGGAATTGGCATCCCTATTCCACCAATGCAATGTTTTCGTAGCCAGCATAACAGCGGCTCAAGCGTAGGGCTCAAGCTGACAGCCTATCTTTCAACACAGCAGCATAATTTTAATGCGAGGTAAGAAAACAAGAAGACCATAGCAGTCCCCTGGTTCCAACGCACCATCTGTTCATCGACTTTAAGGCGGCGAACGACAGTAAACAAATTTGACACTGAACAAATTTTACTGAATTTAACATTGAACAATTTCTTGTATGGGATGTTGAATGCAAGGTTCATAAATATACTTTGGGTTTGTTCCAATGAGCGAATTAAAATAAATTTTTACTTAAACTTGACAGTTCTCCTACGGAAAAAATAATCGAACTGGTAAGTTTAAGTGAAAATTAATTATTATTCTTCAATTGTAAAAGACCCTTCTTAGATTTAGTATTTTCAAAATGTCTATAAAATCAAATTTTACATAAAATCGAAGCATTTTTTTTATTTTTTTTATTTAAATTGTATACCAAAATGTATCAAAACATACAAATACTACAAAAAACTAAGTTTTTGATAAAAGGCTCGGAACTTTTGGCATACATTAGTAATTCTCACTAAATAACGAATAAACCAATATCTCGCTAGCTTGTTATGATCGAAATCTTTTGCCTTCAAAAATATGATTGAGTAGAAAGAGACGAACCAGCCAAGGGCTGAAAGTCTCTCTAATAAAGACAAATCAATCAATCAATCAATGATTGAGTAATTTTAAAGCCAACATTTTGTGGACATATACAATAAGGTTTTTGTATAAATGTCCCAAACAATTCAAAAATCTCAAAAATTTATTCAGGGATTTTTTAAAAAATGTCTCCGAGGATTCCTTTACGAATTGCTTTAAAAATTCTCCTTCTCGAATTTCTTAAGATTCTAGAGAGATCCCTTCTAAAATTCCTCAAGGGGTTTCGGAAATTTAGAGATTTGTGACATGCACTAGATAGAGAGTGATTACTGATAGTGCTGTATTTGCCGAATGATCTTTCTATACGAGTAGTGTAAGTTTGTACCGCTATCTGTTCGTTCGCCTTTTGTTGCAATTTTGTTAAATGAATTTGAGTGAATCCAGAATTTTTACTTCATTTCTACGGTCCCGTAAGAAAACTTTCCAAATCAAATCATCATGTCACATATTGTTACAGAAAATATTCTACGTGTTCATCCAGAAGTATTACAAAGAAGTCTTTTACGAAATCTGTCATGAATTGCCTCACCAATTCCTTCAGCATGTTTCATTCATTCATTTTAAGGACAGACTTGTTAGAATTCCAAAATAGCCGACTTTGGCACCTAATCACGATTTCGAGCGCACAAATCTTTTCGTAAACAAAATCAGCGCACCTGATCTCGTTATTTTAAGCTTATTACAAGTGAGCAAGAACAGAATAATAATATGCACTGTTGTTTGAAGCTTACTTCTTGAGATTTGTGCGTCTGAAGTTCTGATGCACTGTTCAAGCGGGTTTTAAAGACGTTTGTCTTTTTAAAGATTGTTTGAATAATTCGAGAAAATCTCGAGAATTACCTCTGGATATATATTTATTCAGAAATTTATCTAGGCATTCGTTCGGAGAATGTATTGGAAATTCCTTTGGAAAATCTACCAAAAATGTCTTCATAAACTCTTTCCATTCTCATGGGGGTTTCCAGAAAATCTTTCACGGATTCATTCGGAATTTTCTTCCGATTTTTTTTTTGGAATATGTTCCAAAAGTTTCTTCAAAAATTTGTACAAACATTTGTACAGGGATTACTTTGGAATTATTTCAAAGATTTCAACAGAAATTCCAACAGCAACTTCCTATTTCTCCAAGAATTCCACTAACGATCCCTCCAGAAATTTCATAAGGAGTTGTGTATGAATTTCTTTAGAAAATCCTTCAGAGAAATAATAGGTGATTTTCTACATTTTTTTTAGAAAAAAACCTCGGAAAATCCTTGAAGCATTCTCTCAAATGAGCTTCCAAAAACTTATTCCAAAACATTCTCCGTGGTTTGCTTTACAAATTGCTGCGCAATTTTTTTGAAAACCTGAATATCTGTTAGAAAATCATTCTAGGATTTCTTTAGAAATCCCTCCGGGGACTCTTAAAAAAATTGAGATCCATTCGGGAGTTTTATGCAGGGATTCCTACATGCTTAACTTTTTCTGCACTAAAATGTGTAAGGGTTACACAAAATAGGTCAAATCCCATGGCACTCATCGAGTGAGTAAGACTTCTTCTTCTTTTTCTTCTTCTTTCTGGCTCGACGTTCCAACTGGAACTTGGCCTGCCTTTTCTCCAACTTAGTGTTCTTTGAGCACTTCCACAGTCATTAATTGGAGGGCTTTCTTTGCCAGCCATTGCATGAATTTGTATATTGTGAGGCAAGCACAATGATACACTATGCCCAGGGAGTCGAGAAAATTTTTTCGACCGGAACGGGAATCGAACCCGCCGTCTCCGGATTGGCGATCCATAGCCTTAACCACTAGACTAACTAGAGACCCCGAGTAAGACTTACACAGATCGAAAATCAGCTCATGCAACCACATAACCGTATATTTTGCAATAATTTCGGCATTGGAACCTCGTTTGGTTTACAAATCAACTTGGAATTCCAAAACATATTTCTCTTAAAAATGTGAGAATAGGAGCAGTTTGTGTTAATGTTACTCATTTAATGAGTGCCTTCAATTTCCGTGTATAGAATCTCTCATAGGGGTTCCGTCACTATTTTTTTGAGGATTTTTTTTTCAGAAAATCTCCCATGGCTTTTAATTTAAATTCGTCTAAAAATTATTCAGAAATATTTCCTCCAGGTTGTTTTTCACAAATTTCTCCAAGGTTTTCTTTGCCCGTGTAGCTGCCGGCTTAGAATAGCGCTACGGACCACCTGTTCCGGTGGTAAAAGTCCACCAAACAGGTAACCCCAATCCAAGGTGTCAGGCGACCCGTGCTGAAGGATGAATGGTTGAGGGGGTTTAAAATATGCTCGATCTTTAACGGAGCCCGTAGCGTGGGTAGATCGCCTTTTTGGGTTGCGTTGCGGTGAAAGATCTACCAAACCGAACCCTAGTCCTAACTGCTTCCAACTAGTGGAACAGCATAACTTAGTAATCAAAGGAAAACACTTTGGTCCTTATTACATTTTACACCTTGTTGAAAGTGATAGGTCTCGGTTTTAGGTGTGGCCGAGATAGACCTTGAAACAGGGACAAATGAATTAGTATTCCTAATCTTTTATTCGGTGTTCACTAGTTTGAAACAGTAAGGACTAGGGTTCCGATGCATGGTCAATATCGGGATCATTTCTTAACTTTATCGTTAGGGGATCCGATTTTGACTGAAAAAGGAGCGTATTCAAAGCGGAACCTATCAATCAGAATCCTCCCTTGCGATCAAGTTGAAAATGACTACTGTGATAAAACCGAATACTTTATAACTTCTCAATGGTGATAAAGTAGTACGACATGCACTATACAAATGACACGGGATATACCACAATAGATCAAATAATGGTCGCGGTGGTTTATGTTCCGAACAGAGAAAAAAAAAAGGTTTTCTTTGAAATAAAAACATCCTCGGATTTTCGATATTTTTTTCATGGACCCTGGCTAAAATTCATCCTAGGATTAATATAAAAAATCTTCCACGAGCTTCTGAAAACATCTCCCAGGATTTCTCAAAGAAGTTCTCTACTAATTTCTTTAGTTTTTTTTTCATAGCAATTCCTCCAGAAATTGGTCGAACGCTTTGATCTTAAAACCTTCCATGAACTTTCTCAAAAATACTCCATGGATTTTTATTAAGGAAATGATTCACGGATACATTAAAAATCAGAAATTCAGAACTCCTTCAAAATTTTCTCAGAAACTTTCTAAAGAATTTCCTCTAAGTATTGCTTTAGAAATTCTATAACAGATTATTGAGGAAATTCCTAAAATTTCTCCACATTCCTTTAAATATTCCTACAAGGTATTTCTCTTCCAAAAATTGCTTCAAGAATTTGTTAAGAAAGTCTTAGAAAACCCTCCAAGGATTCATTTAGAAATTTTTCGACAGATTCTCTCACGGATTGTTATAAGGATTCTAACGGAAAGGCTGGAAGACATTCTTGTAAAGATTCCTGCAGTAATTCCACCGCGTATTCCTCCATGTATTTTTTCAGAAATTACTCCAGGATTTCCTCCAGAAGTATCTCTAGAAATTTTTGTTAGGAAATTTCTCCAGGATTTTTTTTTTCAAAAAAACATCAGAAAAGGTTTTGTAAGGTTTCCAGGTGTTACTTTAGGTATTCCTTCTGGATTTTCTTCTGACAATTCATCTTAAAATATTTCTGTTTTTTCTCAGAAATTCTTTCTTCTAAAATTTCTCCTGAATTTTTTTCAGCGATAGTTTTAGAAATATTTTTAGAAATTTCTGCAATATTCCTAGAAATATTTCAGAAGTTACAGCAGGGATTTCTTTAAAAGTTGCTCCATGGATTCTTTCAGAAGTTGTTCCAGAAGCTCCTCCAGGAGTTACTCAAGCGGATCCTTACGAGATTCCTCCATGAATTCATACATGGTGTTGGCGAAGAAAACACAGTCTCGTAGCTGTAGGACTGACCAGCTTCAAAGATGAAAATATATTTAGCTTCAATAATTCTGTTATTAAACATAATTCATACATATTCTTACATTTCTGTGTTTTTGCTCAATTTACCAAATTCTCTTGAAGCCACGACGTTTCGCAAAAGATCTATAATAATGATTGTCAATCAAAATCTGCTATTGAAAGTATGAGAAACTGACATCTCACTAGTTCATCAATAAGTAATATTCGATCCACAAGCTTACCTAACTGACTCCTGTTCCTGTAACACTGCGCACTTTCTGAATTCACGTAGAAACTACTACAAACTTTAATATTTAATAAACTGCATATTCCACTTACTACGTGATAAGAGTTGAAATGATAAACTGAATACGATTGCTATTGTTTGACCGAACCTATCTGTTTTGCCATACGTGTATAACTATACTCTAATCTTCGCATCGCACGTATTGGTTTCAATTTGCTACACATTGACCACTCGTATTGATTGCCGGGCAGCACAGTGATCACGGTAGCACATGGGAATGTATCATTGAAGGAGTTTTGAAATCAGGGAACTAAGACTAACTAGCTCTGATTTTGCCATGACAACATAGTATACACACTAAGATTGTATAAGGCATCTACCAAACTTATCAGGAATATATTACAATTCTCGGTTGGAAGTCATAAGAAATCTTGAAAGAAGTTCGTTAGAAAGCTTTGAGAAAAAAAAATTACGAATGGTCAGTTTGCATGCATTTGCCAAAAATGTTGTCATTGCTATCTGCTACCCCATATACTGAGGTACAGATACAGGTGGCGCAGATAAACATTGCGAACCACTAGTTGCCTCTTTTGTTCTACCGCTGGTCTTATACACTCAGCGAAGTAAACTACCGAAATTCATCAAAATACCTTATGAAATTTAGCCATAACTCTAAAGGATGGATGCCATAAGAAAACCTTATGAAAATTGAACATGCTTATTATGACCTAATTACATAAGATAAACTTATGAAAAGAGCAGAAAAATCACAAAATGACGCAGACTGGAATCGATCCATGAACGTCGAGATCACTGAGCTCGTGCCCAACCCACGCGGCTATCGACGCTTGAGAATCTCGTGTTGCTAAATGTGTATAAAAGCCAAACTGTGAATCGATTCTGCGTCATAGACCGACCCTACGAAAATCGTTGTAGCCGTTATGGATTGTTTAAAGGCCACTTCATAAGTTAGACCTTATGATAATCTTAGGTTTATTTGCCTGAGTGTACAACTCAATTAGTAACGTCACTAATTGAGTTGCATTTGATCAGCGGTAGAACAAAAGAGGCAACTAGTGGTTCCCAATTAGAGATGGTCGGGTTTCGGGTTTTCAAACCCGAAACCCGACCCGAACCCGAACCCGACGGGTACGGGTCGGGTTCGGGCTTGGAAATTTGAAAAAAGCTCGGGTACGGGTCGGGTCCGGGTTTAAACAATTTCAAAATTTTCGGGTACGGGTCGGGTCGGGTTTGAATAATGTCGGGTTCAAGTCGGGTTTGGTACCAATGTAGATAAATCAGTATTCAGAAAAATGCTTTATTTGTTGTATCCGATACATTTAATGATTATTATTTAATCGGGTTTCGGTCGGGTTTATTGGCAATTTTTTTTTCGGGTTCGGGTCGGGTTCGGGTTTGATCATCGAAAATTTTTCGGGTTCGGGTCGGGTCCGGGTTTGACGGAACAAAAAATTCTCGGGTACGGGTCGGGTCCGGGTTTTAAAATAGAAAATTGTTCGGGTTCGGGTCTGTAAAATCAGAAACCCGACCATCTCTATCCCAATGTTTATCCGCGCCACCTGTGTCTGTACCTCATTGCATATGTTCCACTCATCGTGTTAAGCGACAAAGTGAGAAATATTTATAAAAAATGAAGTCAGAAAAAGAAGTATGAGAACCCCTGCATCATAGTACATAAAATCAAATGTCCACTAAATCGAGGTATGCCTGTACCTTTGCTGAACTTTCAGCAAAGTTTGGTGAATTTCAGCAAAACGTTACTGGTGATAAGGAAAGTTTACTGAACAAATCAGCACATTTTGCTAAATTTTAGCAAAATTTTTGCTGAAACCTTCAGCTCGGCAAAATTCAGTAAAATTTTGTTGAAACCCTCAATCGATTTTTGGTGTGTGCCTTACCTATAACGTTACGTAATTTATGAATGATCTCCAAGAAGCAATCGAAAGAGGTACGTTTCACTGAAACGTCGTTTCTGTCATCATCAGCCGGCCCCGCGTCAGCAGAAACAAACGCGATGCTTGTTTTAGATATTTAAACTGGATCGTATGCCGTTCAGACAACAAAACTCAAACCGTCGTCGTCATTGTAATTGTTTTTGTAGGAAGCACTTTTGGCTGGCAGCTCGTCCATCAAGTCCCCACGTCCCCTCGTGAATCGCGCCTAGATCAGCGCGAAACCACCGCGTGTTTCGCGATCAAACAAGGCACTGACTGTGACTGACACTCTGTGCCTCATGTTCGATGCCGTCGCGCCAAGAAGTAGCGTAATGATGCCTAAATAGCTGACAATGCGAAAGCTAGACCCGCTCTTTGTCAGCTTCGTTTTGGCACAAGTCGTCGGCAGCGATCTAAGTCGCGACAACGCGGGATGCTGCTGCTCGTTGCTTTGTCGCCGGTCGCTGTGACACCAAACCTAAACTAGTCTGGTTTGATTACTTCCCGAGCAGAAGAAAATAACAAGTCAAGGTATCAAGGTATTTATCTTAAATATGTACTACCATACCTTGATATGCCGTTTATTGAGGCAAAATAACAAAAACGAATACCAAAGTTTAGTATAAATAACACTTAGAAAATAACAAGTCTTATTATTCCAATATTGAATGCATACCTAAAATATCAAGTGCTGTATTTGTTATCTCAAAGTTATTGAATAACAAACTAATAACATTTCTTATTATTAAATGTTTCATTTGTTCGATGACCTCATGATGTAATAGCAAATCTTGCTCTTCGGTTGTTTTCTATGCTAAACCAACAAATACATCAATACCAAACTCTCTTCAACTACCTACAACCGTTATTGTGATGTTCTCATCAAATTTCGTCGAATAACGCAGCAATAACAATTTAAGGTATTAGATCACATGTTGCTCTTCGCATGGTATTTGTAAGGTATGCCCTTCTGCTCGGGTTTCGTTACCATCATAGGCATGAAGCATGGTGTTTGGTGAAGCAAACGAGACTGTACGGCTGTGGTGCGATCGATCGGCGGCCCTATGGTAATGCGGCCGATCTAGGAGCACGCGTATACCGGGACAAACGAGATTATGATTCGTCATGTCGAGATGTCCACTGTTGAATGGATGCACAAGAAACCACCTTGATCCAAATCTTGGGGTGCTGCGCGTTACGTCATTGGAACGGTCCACACCTTGTAGAGGAAAGCCGGTGATCAACTATGTTTGGGGGGACAATAGAACAGATACAGTTACGTTTCGTCAGGTGAGATCGTTTGGTCTCTTTACGGTGCGTGACCGTTCCTGTATATGTCAAACAACAAGCTTGGTTGGGAGAACAAACCGGCTTTTCGGCTATTGAGAACGGAAGATTGATTTGTCAATCAAAGTTGGTTTCTACATGGTGAGATCGCTGTTGCAGTCTTTTGGAAGGTGGATAGATGGCAACTGAGCGAGCAAATTAGATAACTGTTAAGTAGAAGAGTTTTCTTCTTATTTATGATGTAGGCAGTTCTTAACGTGGTGGTTTCAGCGAATATAAAATGTAGCAAGCTTGTATCTTCGAACTGAAATCTACAACCGCATAATATAATTAATCGACGCAGATTTCAACAAATGATTATTATTTTGTAGGACTATAACATATCACTTCCGGGGTATACAGTTTCCGACTTAAGTATTGTTCTTTTATTATGAAGTTTGATTTAGAAGCATGTGTTTTTTCTTCAAGCCAAGCTGTATACGATCAGTTCAATCTTCTACTGAAATGGTTTATCATGAACATTAGATTTTGCAGGACTTTTATTCATGTTCTATGTCTCTTCAACTTTAACAACCGTCTGTCGCTAGAATTCAGCAAGTATACCTGGCGATTGATCTTTGGATTTTTTTTATTGTAAATCCAATAGAAACTTTAAATGCTGGGCCTCTAGAATTTATGATCCAAAAGGTAGGACTGGACTGGAGCGAAATTCTATATTGTATACTTTATGACTTATTTTTAGATGGGTTGTTCTGACGATGGGTTGAATTTTCTGAAAAAGAGAAGCGAATAGATGTGGATAAAGGTGTTTCGTATCGCTCAATTCTTTATGCGCATATGCAATACAATTCAGAAGGAAAGTTTTCAGTGCGACTTTTCCAGAGACAGATTATAAAATACAAACACTTAAAACATATTCTTTGAGTTGCCGTTCGTGCTCGCCATTTTTAAGAGCACGAACGGCAACTCAAAGAATTGCTGGAAATCTTGGCAGAAGTCTTTGAGGGCCCTCTGGTGAAATTCTTGGGGATGGTCCTGTAGGATTTTATAGACGAATTCTTGGAAGAATTCTAGGCAGATTTCTAAGAGGAATTCCTGGATGTATTCTTGGAAAAATTCAAGTGGAATTTTTTGTGGAATCCTTGGAGGAATTTCTGATGATATTATAAGAGGAATTCCTGGACGAATCCCTGCAGGACCTCATGAAGGAATTTAAGAAGTAATTTCTGGGGGAACTTCTGAAGGATATCCTGATGGAATTCCAAGAAGTACCCATTTAAGAGTTCCTGTAGGAGTGCCTGGAGTAATTTCTGGAGAAATTTTTCGCATAATTTCTTTAAAGATTTTTTGGATGAATTTCTGAGGAAACCCCTGAAGGAATTCTCGGACGAATTCTTGGAGTAATCCTAGAAGCATTTTCTTGAAGAATTTCTAAACTTTTCACGAAGGATCTTGGGAGTATTCATGGAGGAAATTCTGGAGTAATTAATGCAGAAAAATCTTAAAAAATCCCTGGGGAAATCCTGGAAGAATTCTTTGAGGAATTTCTGTAGAAAGAAGTTCCTAAAGTACTTTCTGTAGAAATTTGTTGAAACATTTCTTGAAGAATTCCAGGAAGCATTTCCAGAGAATTGCCTGAAAGTAATCTCGGATGAATCTCTGGAATAATTTTGGGGAAAATTTCTGGAGGACTGCCTACAGATTTCTGCAGGAATTCTTTGAAGAATTGCCGGAGAAATTCCTAGAGGGATTTTTGGAGAAATTCCTTGATGAATTCTTGAAGGAATAGGGTCCTAAAATGAAAAATAGTTTCCCGGTTTTGCTACATAACACAAAGAAGCATGCTTTTCTGATCTCAATGGTATTTTTCCCGAACTTAAACAGTGACATAATAGTTAATAAACTCAAAAATAAAATAATGATGAGCAGGTCTTTTTTGACATTCGAGGTCCACCTTGACGTAACGAAAGTGAAACGGCGGGACATCACATTGGCTCACTTTTGACAACGTATGTTCCTGTTTGACATACACGTTAAACAAGATTTACCCAAAATTGAGTGCTAAACAAGGAGTGTTGCAAAAATTCTTGAAATTTTTGAAAATATATTTTATGGGCTTTACCTAATAGGAATACTTAAAAAATGAGTAAACATTTCGTTTTAATCAATGCTTGATCGAATTATGCAGAAATTAAGATAGGCCTTTAGGAGCCTATTGCTGGAGAAATTCTTGGAGGAATTCCTGAAGGAATGCTTTGAGAATTTCTTGGAGGAATTCCTGGAGAAATTATTGGAGGAAAACCTAGAGAGATTCTTTGAACAATTCTTGGCAGAATTTTTAGAGGAATTTCTGGAGATATTCTTAGAGAAATTTCTTGTGGAATTCTTCACGGAATTCTTGTAGAAATTCTTAGAGGGGTTCTTGAATGAATTTCTAGTAGAATTCTTGGAGAAACTCCTGGAAGATTTTTCGAGCAATTCCTATAAAAAATCTCGGAGGAATTCTTGAAGGAATTATTGGCAAAAATTCTTGGAGGAACCCCTGGAAAGATTCTTTGAGGAATTCTCGGCGAAAGTCTTGGAGGAAATTCTGAAGATTTCATTTGGAGGAAATGCACCTATTAACCCTCTAATACCCAACCCCGCCTTTAGACGGGGTATAGTTTGAGCATTTTTGTAATTTTTGTTTCGTGGAAAACCAATTTTTTTATATTTTTGGCTGATATTTAGGACTGTTTTGTATATCTCAAAATGGTTTTTGGTGTATTTTAAAGCGTATTTACATTTTTTAGAAATCAATGAAAAATTGATGTTTTAGTCACCTTCTAGAAGTCATTGTTTATTTCGTATTGAATCGCTACAATTAACATGTTTTAAATTTTTCCCAAATCATTCTATCCTAGTTTTATAGTTTAAGGGGTTTGAATACACTCTAAAATTATTTTCCTTAAAATTACACGGAAAATAAAATCTCCTATGAAAAAAATAAAAATAAAAATATTTCAACAATTATCATAAAATCTCAAAATGTTTTCATTTCAAAAAATCCGTACCCCAAATAGGCTTCCGGGAAAAATATAAAACTGTAGGGATGTTCAAAAATAAAAATTAGAAAAATCAAAAACTGAAATTCACGAAATCGAGAATTAAAAAGAATCATCTTCCAAAACATGTTTAAATCGATTTTAGATGACGAAAAATGATATTTAGATCAAAATCAAAAATTTGGGTATTAGAGGGTTAAGTAAAGAGATACAAGAGTAGAGCTTGTAGGGCTTGAAGGTCTTAATTCCAGAATAGTTTGGATCACCAAGTGAATATTGCTGAGTTATCAGAATTGCACTCTGAGGCTCTAAGAGTAGTGTAGATTATATTCCACGAGAATTCGCTACAATACTTCAAAATAGCTCGATTGGTTAATCTTTCACGAAGCTAGAACCGTTCTCGCAAAACACTATTTTTTAGACAACTCATTTTTGACCTGTCATATCTCGGGGACCAGTGAACCGAATAGAATGAAAGTTTGAGCAATTATCAACAATATATTAATGCTTGAAAATCCTTCAAAACATAGGTACCTTTTCAACGTTGAAAAAAGTTATGTTGATTTGACATTTTCACCCATATAAAGCAAAATGAGTCAAATTTACAATACCGCACAAAAAATACTAGATGTGTTCTTCCTTTAATCCCATTTAAGAGCCCATTTATCTAATATATATTATTATAGATATCTTTAGAACAGAAGTAGAAAATCTTTGGATATCAAAAATAAAATTTAATGACATAGATGGGAAAAGTTTACATTTTTTCGAGAAAGATCCTGAAAGTGTCAATCCATCATAACTTTTTTCAACGTTTGAAAAGAATTTTAAAGAATTTTCAAGCTTTAATATATTGTTGATAAACGTTCAAAATTCCATTCTTTTCGGTTCACTGGTCCCCGAGATATGACAGCTCAAAAATTAGTTGTATAAAAAAATAGTGATTTACGAGAACTGTTCTAGTTTCGTGAAAGATTAACCAATCGAGCTCAAATTTGTACCAATGATGCACATATAATAGGTTGACAAACAGTCAAAATTTGAAAATTTCTGATGCACTCTATGAAAAAATGACAGCATGTTGAACTTTTTTGTGAGAGAAAAAAAGTTGCCTATCCCAAACATTTTGGCCACCCCTTGTACATTGGGTCCATTTGAATTTATAAAAAATACAAAAAAGCCACGTATTTTCGGCTACGAACAAAAGGGGAAGGGTGCAAAGGGGGGAGGGCACCATGCATTTTTAGCACAACTATTTCCCTTGACTATAAGAGAAGCGCAGTAGGCGTTGCCGCGCGCAGACGTGTTTTGATCTGCTCATCACATTTACTCCACGTTCGCCAGCTTGTTTTTGCGATTCGGCTGACGGTTCGACCGGTGCTACGCCATCCGGATGGTTTACCGCGTATCAAAAAGTGATAGTTCTGCTAGGTTCTGTGTGAATTTAATTAACGAGAAAGTGATTTATTGATTTCGGGTAGAAGTCAAATTTAGTGCAAATTTTGTTTCGCGGCCGCTACGCCATCCGGAAGTTTTCGTGTCTTGTGTATGATTGGGTTGCTAGCAGTTCGGTTAGCTTTCGTTGTGCGGATTTTCTTCGTGATTCCACCACTGAAACGGCCGACGCAATTCCACACCGTGAAAAGATGTACTAGTGTTCATTCGAAAAAATATGGATTGGGTATTCCTCGGATGATTTGAATTTCAAAAAGTGAATATGTTATCTAAAGTGGATGAAAATGCACGCATTCGGAATGTGGTCTAGCGATGACCGATTGTTCGCGTGACAGGGGTAAAACGGGTGGAAATCAAAATGAGTGGTGTTTACCTGGGTGGATGTTTCCATAGTGATGCAGTGCTGCCTTGGATGGCCTTTGGTGTATATTTTATGCTACATGAAAAACTAAACACATGGCTGGAGCAACATTTGAAAAGGGCCCAAGAGGTCTTGTGTCTTTTTTCTAAAACGCTCCGTAGGGCATAACAGCAGCCCGCCCACGCAAATGAACACCGTTATCCGAAAGATCGATGTTTGCTCTATCTGATAACGGTCTTAGTTTTTGTGAATAAGCTGATGGGGGCTCAGGAGCGACGTGTGAAGTCATTGTTTACCAATGCTTGTATGCCCTTTTCAAATGTTGCTCCAGATGGGTTTGATTTTGCCGACTGAAGTGGAGATACGCCATCCGGTGAAAAGTTTACTGGAAAATTTTCAAAAGAAGAGTTTGCGATTGTGTTTATCCGCCGGTTTCGCCAGAGTATGACAGACTACGAGTAACTTGGTGAGATATTTCTTATCAAAATGCTTAATTTTATTTATGTATACGTGTGAAAATTGCTACACTAAATACGCGCCAGAACCAAAAATATAAATTTTTGATTCAGGAAGTGTTAATGCATTTCAGATATCCATTTGATATCTGGATGCATTAATGCGGGGCTTACTGTTGCAGAAGACGACCTCAGGATGCACGTGCGAGTCAAGGCATACCTCGAAATGGGTCGTTAGATGTACAGTAGAGCTATCACCTTCCATCTCCAGGACTAAAAATGTTTACGTCTATGCATAAAAGTAAATGGCCAAAACAGACGCAGACATTTTTCTTCCATAAAAGCACTGCCGGTCAGTGGGCGATGGATTGTACATACATACATACATACATACAACTATTTCCCTTGACTATAAAAAATTCCAGTGTAGAATGTTTTAAAACAAAGAAGATATTGCATCTCTCAGTTCGTGTTGAACAACCGAAGTGATTGGTCGTTCTTTTCGCAAGTTTAGAGCTAGAGGTTGTTTTTGTGGTTGTAAGAGAATATTACGGAGCGCTAGGGCTACGCCATCCGGCGTTTTTGTGTTCGGTTTACCGTGATTTCGTGCCGCAAACCCGCGACCTCTTTCGCGTACTGTGCATTGCTCGTAACAGGCGATCATACGAGTGAAGTGCTATAGTGCTGCAAACTTCTTGTTTGGACGACCGGGCGCCTCCACCCAGCATCACCGGTAGTAGTGTAAATACAAACTACCAAGTTGCCCCTTCGGCAACCACAGTACTTGTGTAGTGTTAAGTGCTTTGAAGACATCTGTGCGCAACAAACGACGAACCCTATAGTTCTGGACAAGTCTATTTTCTATTAAGGCAGGGTCAGATTTCCATCTCTTTTCCTAATTCCACCGCGCTGGGGTAGGTAGTGGGTGACCACTATCACTTTATGCGGTTTCTTGATCTCACTGGGTAAGTTGTGAGTGCGCTCACAGCTAATGGCCTCCACTAGCGGGGGCGGCCCTGGGGGGCCAAGAGGAAGAACGCTTCCATTGTTTATGGACCCTCGCAACGAATTCGGTGCTGTAACAACCTTGTTGATGACAGGAAAAGACGGATCCAACCTCCCTATCGAACCGTTCCTCATTGGGAAAAGTCTCGAGGACTGGGCAGGACCAATCGATGACGCTAAAAGTGAGGGTAAATGTACGAAGTACGTTATACGAACGCGGAAACCTGCGCAAGTGGAGAAACTCTTGAAAATGACACATCTTTGTGATGGCACAGAAGTTTCGGTAGTTCTCCATCCAACTCTCAACATCAGTCGCTGTGTCATTTTTGCTATGGATCTGATCCATAAAGAGGAGAAAGAAATCGTGGACGAGCTCAGCTACCAAGGCGTAATCAAAGCTCGAAGGATACTGAGAAGCAACAAGGAAAGGACCTCGGCGATTATCCTGACATTCAATAAAAGTGTGTACCCCTCGGAAGTGAAAGTCGGAGTACTCATTTTTGAAACACGTCCATATTACCCCAACCCAATGTTATGTTTCCACTGTTTCGAGTATGGTCATGCTCGATTCAGCTGTGTGAACCCCAAACGCTGTTACAACTGCTCACTGCCACACGAAGAAAGAGAAAAATGTGAAGACGCATCGTACTGCAGAAACTGCGAGAAAGATCATCGACCCACCAGCCGACAGTGCCCAATCTACAAAAAGGAAATGGATGTCATTAGAACGAGGATCGATTACAACCTTTCGACAGCAGATGCGCGAGCGCGTGTTGAAGCCGGAAATGGCAGTTACGCACAAATTACTGCCCAACAGCGGCTAGATCAAGCACGAGTAAGTGCACTAACAGCACAGTTAACGGAGAAGCAGAAAAAAATAGAGGAGCTTGAGAACAATCTAGCGCATGTTACGCAGGTCCTGGAAAAACGACTCAACGATCTTATCACCGAAAACGTAGAAAAGGACAAACAAATCAAGGAATTACTGGAACCAACGAGACGAAAGGATCAGCAAATTGGAAGCCGCAAACAAAAACATGGAGAAATACATCGATGACGTGGAGGTAAGATCAAGATCTGACTCCCAAAACAGTGAACCAAGCCAACCATCAAACAGAAGTAAAAAACACAAACCAAAACGGCCAACTCCGCTGAACGATAATGATCGTTCTTCTAGATCAAACATGTCACCACCGCCGAAGAAACAACCAAACGCAGTTAGAAGTCCCATCATGACGAGAAGCACAACAAATCACCGCTCAGGGAACGAAACGGTAGACCTATCCGAAGTAGACCACGAAATGCACAGTGATCCCCCCAACATCACTGATTATGGACCAAGCAAAAACTCATAGTTTAACGTCAACGATAGCCTTCAACCCTACCGCAAACACCCGGAAAAACCCCCGCACAATAGAATCAGATCACCCTATCACAATACTTCAACACAACCGGTTTGAGGAGTGGGAACGTGCAGTACCACACTCACTTCCTAAGGAAGCGCAACAGGAAGGGAACTCTATCCGGGACGTCATACCCCAACCCGTTGACGGAGAACCCTACTGTTCGGCCGGTTCTAGTTCTCCTCGCAAAAAACTTGCAATCAGTACAAACCAGTTCGTAGATCATCCTTTCCCTGATAATCCAAAAATAATTATCCTTCATCCTTCTTATAACAATAATCCATTTTCTGACCCGATATGCCAAAATAATAGACCAAAACTCAGAACCGAACCAAATTCCATTTTGGAAAACCCTACAAACACATCGTTTTTAAAACCGAATTTCGATGAGAGGAGTAGGAAACCAAATTCAAATTCTGCAAGGATCGGAATGGGGTCCGTAATCCCCAGGCAAGTCTCCGCACTGGCCCTGACCTCAGATGTTCCCAGTTCATGGATTGAGCCTGTGGCGGCAGCTGGTGCGGGGAGCTTGTCTGAACCTCAGGCAAGTAACCATGTTTCTCGTTCTCAATATACGAATCATACCGCAGAATCCTTCACAGTGCACGAAAACCTGTCGACAGCATTTTTGGCATCACCCGGTTCAAGATCAGAACCAACCAACCGGCTTGTTCGTTCGGAAACAGGCTCCAACACCAATCTCATCGGGTTCAACCATCAAGCCTTCATACTACAGTGGAACATACGTAGCGTGTGGCGGAACTATGCAGAGTTTCGCAAAATCGTAGATGACAACAACCCAGCAGTGATCTGTCTTCAAGAAATGATGACTAGGAAGACGAATAACCTACTCAACAATAACTACGAATGGACGATTCGTAGTCGACCAGAAAGTATGGGCAACGGCATTAGTGGGCTCGGCATCCGCCGAGATATTCCGCACCAAGTGATAGACATTACAACGGATCTCCTCGTATGTATAGCAAGAGTAGGTAAACCCTGGAATCTCACGGTGGTGTCAATCTACGTCCCGCAAACCGTAAGTAGTGAAGTGCTTACAACTAAATTGACAGGTCTTGTACAATCTCTCGAACCACCTTTCCTACTGTGCGGTGATTTCAATGCGGCTCATGAAGTGTGGGGTAGCTCTTTATCTAATAATCGTGGTCGATCTCTCTTGGAATGGGCAGTAGACAACAATCTTCTAGTACTTAACAATGGTTCTTCCACGCACTACCATGCCGCGACAGGATCTTTCTCTGCTATTGACGTGTCACTTGCATCAAATTGTCTCGCCTCCAAATTTTATTGGCATTGCGATGAAGATTTGCACGGTAGTGACCATTTCCCAATCCTCATTCACCAAAACAATCCGCTCCCAACCATCCTGTCGACGAGAAGATGGCTTTACAAGGATGCCGATTGGAACAAATATGAAGAACTAGTTGCTACAAAAATTCCTGCAAACAACGACGTCTCTATTGAAGCAATCACTCAAGCTATGTATGAAGCTGCTTCGGAATCCATCCCCAGAACCAAAGGTATCCCTGGTAAGAAATGTCAGATATGGTGGAATCGTGATGTAGAGCAGGCGGTAAAGAAACGAAGGAAAGCATTACGAAAATTACGTAAGTTGGAAGATGGCAATCCTACCAAAGAGTCAGCCAAACAGCAGTTCAACGAGTCGAAACGCGAAGCCAGAAAAGTGATTGAGGAAGCCAAGGCTAACTCCTGGAAGAGTTTTCAAGAAATATTCACGTCAAAATCCAGTACTTCAGAAATATGGCAGAATTACAACAAACTCACCGGAAAGCGGCGTAATAAGGGACCTGGGATCGTTATCAATGGAGAACACAACAGCAATCCCACGGTGATAGCAGACTATCTCATTGATTATTTTGCCTCTACGTCGGCTGACACAGGGTACTCCGAGGAATTTCTGCGAAAAAAACGAGTTAGAGAAGATATTGAGCTGAACCTTGAATCAAAGGAAGCTTCCCCTCTGGATCAACCTTTTTCCATGCAAGAGCTATTTCGTGCACTGGAAAGTGCGAACGGAACATCAACCGGCGCGGACAACATAGGCTATCCTATGATAAAGCATCTCCCTTTCCACTGCAAAGTGACTCTCCTTGAGGCTTTCAACTATATTTGGACTACTGGAGACATACCACTGAGTTGGAAAGAAAGCATTATAATCCCTATCCCGAAGCCAGGAGAGTCTACCAACGATGCAAACGGATTTCGCCCCATCTCATTGACTAGCTGTGTCTCAAAAACAATGGAAAGAATGGTCAACCGTCGGTTAATGGACTTCCTCGAAAGCAAAGGAAAACTGCATCCACGGCAGTTCGCGTTCCGTAAAGGAAAAGGGACCACTAGCTATTTTGCGGAACTCGATGGAATCATCACAAATGCCGCAAAAATGGGACAGCACTGCGAAATTGTAACCTTAGACATTAAAAAGGCATTTGACCAAGTCTGGCATAGGAACATCTTAGAGACGATTATAGAAAGTAATCTTGGAACCAGAATGAACAGATTCGTTAATAGCTTTCTACAGCATCGATCAGCAAGGGTCAGTTTCGCCGGCGTTTTATCGAAATCGAAACAACTGCAGAATGGAGTCCCTCAGGGCTCTGTATTGTCAGTATCGCTCTTCCTTTTAGCCATGAATTCCCTGTTTTCAGTTGTTCCGAAAAATGTACACGTCTTCCTTTACGCCGACGACATAATACTTGTAGCTACAGGAAAACGTGTTGGATACCTAAGAAACAGACTTCAAAAAGCTGTCTCCTTGGTAGAAAAATGGGCCAGTAGTACCTATCGGGTTTGTGTTATCACCATCCAAGTCATCTACTATGCACTGCTGCAAACTAAACCGCCATCACAGATGGCACCTAGAGGGAGCCAAAATTCTTCTGAACGATACGGAGCTAGAGAAACCAAAAGTGACAAGAATACTTGGCGTTCTTTTTGATAGGAAATGTACCTTCAATGCGCACACGAAACATTTGAAAGAAGACTGCAAAAGCCGACTGAACTTTTTGAAGGCAATATCAGGAGGAGCAGACCGCAAAACATTGCTTTATATCGGAAACTCAGTTGTTATCTCAAAACTTTTCTACGGATTGGAGCTTCTGAGAAAAGATAATATAATGAAACTTGCTCCAATTTATAATCAAGTCATTAGAACAGCATCAGGAGCTCTTAGAACATCTCCAATATTATCTCTTGTAGTTGAATGTGGATGCCTTCCATTCGAACATAGAGCTACTTTAGCAATTATTAGAAAAGCATGTGCAACTTTAGAAAAGTCTGCAGAGGACAGCAATCAACTTTGGCATAAAGCTAATGCTGCTTTCCAAATGCTGACTGGGCATCAACTACCAAAAATATGCAAGTTGCAGACCGTTTTCCACAGGGCATGGGACGAGAAAATTCCATCTGTTGACTGGACCATTAAAAGAAAAGTAAAAGCTGGACAAACCCCTTACTTGGCAAAAGAGGCTTTCCGCCAACTTATTTCGGAATGTTACCAAAACTACCATCACTGGTATACAGATGGCTCACTTGCAGAAGGAAAAGTAGGATTCGGAGTGATTGGACCTGAAATTAGAATCGAGGAAAGTCTTCTCAATCAATGTTCAGTTTTCACTGCCGAGGCTGTAGCTTTGGCTCAGGCTGCTCATCGTGCTGAAGACAAATCAGTGATATTCAGTGACTCCGCCAGCTGCCTTCAAGCGCTGGAATCAGGTAAATCAAGGAACCCATATATACAAAGGATCGAGAAGGTGGCGAAAACGAAAGATCTGCGGTTTTGCTGGATACCAGGGCATTCAGGAATCCCAGGAAACGAATTGGCAGACAATGCCGCAAACCGCGGTAGAGACAAACCAACCGTTCTAGATGATGTACCGACGCAGGATATTAGCAAATGGGCTGAAAAGGAAATTTGGTGTGCACACCAAAGAACCTGGGACCAAGCACCTCGGAACAACCTGAGGATAATTAAGCCAACTGTGAGCAGATGGATTGATCGGCAAAATAGGAAAGAGCAAATAGTTTTGACTAGACTACGAATTGGGCATGCCTGGTTTACTAAATGCCATCTTTTTGAGAAGAAACCTCCCGAAAAGTGCAACCAATGTAATAGGAACCTATCCGTACATCATGTGCTAGCTTCATGTCCGTTACATAATACAGCGCGTCTAGAATTAGGAATTAGTAATGAACTCCAAAAAATTCTTTGTAATAGTCAAAGTATCGAAGCTAAGCTAATTAGTTTTACGAAAAAAATTGGCATTTACAAGTGCACGTGAATTGTGAAGTATTAGGTTAAACATATTTGCTAAATATAATATGCGTTAGAGACGAATGCCCCTTCAGGGTAAAGTCTCTATAAACAAAAAAAAAAAATTGCATTTCTGCCAAAAGAAGATCGTCCCGGGTGTTGACGGGTTAATTCGATCTGCCATCGAGAAAAAAACATTTGAATGCCACATTAGTACCTATTGATAATTTGAATTGTCCTTACCGAATCCACAATAGAATCTCAAGAGGAATAGCGTACCTGTAAACAGAAGAGAGGCAGTGTTGATTAGTCTGGTATTAGATGAATGAATAATGTATTGATTGAAGTCGAAAGTATTTTATAGATGAAACCTGAATTATCCGTTAAAAATAGCGTATTTTAGCCCGACTGTAATACCCATGCGATTCTCTGCAGACCTTATTCTATTCGAAACTCTGATCAAAACTATATCTTTAACATCCATTATTGGGATTTTAAATTTCGAAAAATTTATTGATTTTTAGAAGTACTTAGAAGCAATTTCAAAGATTTTTTGATAAATGGACAACTACTTGATAGCTCCTGTAAAAATAATCCATCGAGGGGTGATTCAACAAATCACTCCAATACAAACTTCAAATTGATTTTTAAATAGGTTCATGAAAATTTATATTACGTCCAATTTAGATTACAATTCAGAATATGGAATTATTTCAACGCCGCTGAAGAAACCAATTATAAATACATAGAACATTTAATACGATCACCTCAGTGATCGTTTATCCTCTCGCATATAATCTTCTTTTCCGTTTATGTTAATCCAATAATGCTATGTATAGGGAGCAACGTGACACGAAGCGAGTAATTATCTATATACAAACCCACATTAGACATCACAAACGCACAATGATTGTAACTCAAGCGAATTGCTTGCCGTAGACCTGAGCACGTATAGCTACTCTCGGTTGAACAGCTAAGGGACCGTTCGAAAACCATGAAGACTTTTGCACATCTGAGATTCTGATCTAACTCCTCCCCCGCTTGGACTTCCATTCACAAACGTTTTTGAAATTCTTCTTATTTTTTCTCAAATTATCTTCGTAATTTATGAACAGTCCCTAAGAAGCGTTTCGTAACAAAGCATCCGCTTACAACAGATGCAACTGAAGCAACTCAGTCTATATGAGACACAATAGCTCACCACCGTCACATCGTTCAATGCAAAAGCTCAAATTCCCGCACGTGTATAATAATCAATCAAGCATCCCTTCAATAATGATTGTGTGCCGTGAACTTGCACAGCAATTCAATGTCAAGAACGTCGCGTTTTTATCCTCCAGAACTGGATCGACGACTTGTTGCCCGAAACCCGATATTCATCAGCCCGATAGCGCATGCAGGGAAACGCTTCGCCAGGAATGCCGTTCAGCAAATTACGTTTCGAACTTCGAAGTTCTTCCATCATAGGTTCTGCTTGGGATGCATAGAGGACACTAAAAGTTGATATAATGGGTCATTAATTACGTGTGCGGCCCCCTGTTCGGACGGGGAGGCTCGTCCGGGTGGTCGGAGAAGGTCGTTCGTTAACCTGGTTTTCAGCTGAAAACGGCTGGAGACCAACCGGGAGATGGCATGGAAGAAGAATGCCGTGCGAATTGTCGGTTTATCGCCAGAAGGGGTATTGTAGGTAGGTAGATGGCCGTACCGTAACCGTGCCGTGCGTTTGCCGAGTGCAGCGTGGACCATACTGGAAACTCTAGTTTTTGTTTCGTTTTTATCGAACAGTCGTATCTGCCATTGATGGATGAGATGGGGATGCAGCCAGCGTGGTAGCCTTGGGGTTGAAGATTTCTTCACAGCATGATGGTGATTACGATTTGTCACGTTCTTGTTGGAAGTGTTATGCAATTAAAAGGTCATCATACGCATGATGAATGGCAAGGGTTGATTCCTTAGTAATTATAAAAATCGAGAAAGCATGACATGGTTTCGTGTCAAGTTTCTGGCATTGTAAAACTCATAAAGCGTAAAGAGACATTTTACATCCTCGGACCAGAAAAAATGCCGACGGGTCTCCGAGTTGTTATAAAAGGAAGACAAGGACTAGGATCCCCTCCAAAATTTCAGGAGAATGCTCTGTAGGAGCCATTACAGCTCTTGTTGTGGCTGTAAGCATCACGATCCTGTAAGCATCACCCCACGGATTCGCATTGGCAATCTGACCCTCAAACAGACCACCAGTGAGACGATGGTTCACATTTCTAGGGTGGACTTGCCTAGACATGGTCGCATCGCACGCACGCAAGAGCACCGCTACTAGCTCATCATTGTATAAACCAAGTAGGGTTCACTTACGCAGGGAGCGCCTCCCTAACTGCCGTTCTACGCATAGTTGTCCCATGTTATATGGGATTCCCATATAACATGGGACAATTGGGCGTAGAACGGCAGCTAACTACCCCTTCGTCGAAGTATGATGTCTTCCACCTGCAAGGGCTTGGCCTTGGCCTAGCCGCCTCTTCCTCTATCCACTGTCTGTTGTTGGTGATCGCTGTGAGTGTAGATATAGTCTACTCTCCAGTTCGAACTACTTGGGGGATGTACATATATAACGTAAGAGCATTTTCACTATTTTCCGATACCCCCTCTCCCCATTGAAAGATTTTTTGTATGAGAACCCAAATATTATTGTATGGAGTGTAAGATTTCCTAAACTCACCCTTCCCCTAAACCCTTACGTAAGTAATGGACAGCCCCTTGTTAGGCTGGGACTACAAAAAGTAATGTTAACAATCGACTCCACACCGTTTCGACTACAGGTACTGTGAATATTACGCAACTTACTATAAAATCCGTTTCCGACATTCTTAGCAAACTACAGTAGAATCACTTGGCATGTTACGGGACCTCACAATACAGGCGACTGGCTCCGCCAAAGCTCCACTCCTCAATGAGGCAGCAACACACTCACTGTCTCGTCATAATGATTGCTGTCACCGATGGGAAAGACACGCAAGGGGAATATCACTAATCATTATTCACACCCCACAGGTACTACAGGTGCCGACATTAGCCAGGTCGATCAGTGCCGCTAGCAGGATGTGACCTCACTGATTCGTGATACGGCTTCCCCGGCATTGGAGTCACCCACTATTACCATCGGCCTGTCAGCACCGTCGCCCGGGTAGACGTGAATATCATAATCATATCTTAAAACGATCAAATTTTGATGTCATATCTTAATATGTTATTGACAAGATATTCAAAAAGTTGCCAAACATCTGCTCAATATCTCATGGTGATATGATTTCAAAATCAGTACTTAATTTGATCTTTGGAAAGCCTAGCGCAACCCGCTGTATAAATGTCGAAATTTCCCAACATTGCTCTAGTCTAGTCTATACATACACAGCCATCACTAGGAAGAATTCTGGAAAACGATAGAATCGACTACTTCTATCATTTTTCTTGTCATTATCAATACTTGCAGTGAATCAGTGATGCATTACAAGTATTGAAGCGGCCAGGCCTACTGTGCAGCGTCATTGAATGAAAATTAAAATCTTAGAACGGGGACATCTCGTACCAACCGCTCCGTGTAGTATGTGGTATAGAAGTTAAGCAAAAACGTTGGGAGTGACTTTGCTAAGAAAGTTAATGTCACTCCGTCAAGGCTCCTCCTCCTGGGATGGGACATAGGAATTTCCCCATATGCCCGGGCTCGAAAGCCTAGGCTTAAGCGCCATTGCTCGCTCTCTGAAACGAGATAAACATATTTTGATCCCTTCCCCGGTTATACTAAAACAATCAAATTATAGGCGACTAAACTGTGAAATGTTTATAGACTCAAACTTCCAACATCAAGGCATCTCATAAAAATAAGAAAGATCTCACCAAATAATCAAACTTCCAGTATCCTTCCAGCAGTGGGCCTTGATGTAGTTGAAAACGAAATCATATTCCCAAGATTAGACATCACGCTATCGCCAGTTTCCCGCTTTTCTTTGTTTAAGCAGCGCTCTGAAGAATATCCGATTACAAAGAACACCATTTCACCCACTAGTTCATCGCTTTTTAAACAATTCACAAAAAAATCAGCCATTTAGTTAAACTTTCATCGGCCAAACCGATGAAATAAGTCACTTTGAAGCGAGAAAACACGTGACCGTTTTCGATTGTAGCTTCCGGGCTAATTGCTGTTTTCTTCTCGTAATGCTGATTATACATTCCCAATACACTGGAACTTGAAAGTAGGAGCCCAATTAAAATCACAACCGAAACTATTGAGCGCTCACAATTTTCTTCTAAGGATGGCGTAGCACCGACAATTATTCGTCGAAATTTCACAACATTGCGCATAAAAACTATTTTAAGTTTTCAACTTTCATTATGTGCTGTCCCCAAATAACGTAACGCTTCAGGAGATAGGGGTTCAATAAATTCCGTAACGCTCCAGGGAAATAGGGAATACAGCCTAGCGTTACGACCCATACAAAAAAGTTGGAGTTATCATACAAAGGCACATTATGGATTCCGCCAGATCCTCATGAACCAACCACCGAGTTCAAAAATATCTAATTTAGCGTTACAGAATAAATGGATGTTCCCTTATGTACACCACAAATTTTACAATCGAGCACTGGGACATAAAGTAAGCAGAAGTGGCCTTCATTTTCAATAAGCGGTTTTATGGATGCGGTAATTGAACAAAAAAAAAAGAGTAATCGGCACAAAAAAAAATGCTTATAATCGATATTTGCTTTTCTTTAAAACAGGCACAAAAATATATACTGTTTTTATCTGATAGGTTTCTTAATCCCAGTTTATAATTATTTTATTTTACTGTGAGTAAACCAGCAGAGGCTTTTCAATTGAGCCCGATGACATGAGCTGGACCTCGATGTCGAGCTTGCATATGTGGTACGAATCCAATAAATGAATCACCGGACAATTTGGGAACTTTATCGGCCCGCTAAGCAAAATACATCCATTTCGAGAAACGGATCGTTGATTCTAGATTCAGCATAACATACCGCTGCAGACGACAAGCTTTTTGAGTTTCAATCAACGAATTGCGTAGCGATTTTGCCTCGGGTATACGAACAGACGACAGTCGTGACGACTACGATCTTCTAAATGTTTCCAAAGCTTTTCTGGGCGACAGTTCACAATAGAGCACGTTCAGTGAAGTACATAGGGTAATTGATCCGATCATGGATGAGTTAAGCACTGGGTTCATGCTTAAACCACAATTGTATCGCCCCAAGCAATTTTTTTACTTGGATTGAATTGAAAATAATAAAATATATCCTTTATCTACGGGAAAATAACGAAATATTACCACTTTGAGGTTGTTATGAGCATTTTATTCGTTTTTATCTAAAAGAACATTGTGTTCCTATTGTTGCGGTATTTGTTCCTAATGTTGCGGTATTTGTTCCTAATGTTGCGGTATCCCATTGAAATCATATGGGATACCGCAACATTAGGAACACTACCGCAACAATAGGAACACAGCAGCAAACATATTAAGGAAAATATTTTTTTAAATAGGTTTTTGGGCAAATCTTAAGCAAACAAATGGTGCAATCTCATAATTTAAGTACAATACATCTATTAAAAATACCTTTTGGTAACATTTCAGTCGAAAAAGTGCTCAATTGGCCATTACCGCAACAATAGGTACTACCACAACGATGGGAACAATTACCCTACTAGATTTTTAGCTATTTTTTATGGCTATAAGGGGCTGTCCATAAACCACGTGGTCATTAGCCCCCCCCCCCCCCCCCCCCCCCGCGTGGTCATTAGTCCATACAAAAATGTTTATTCGTCCATACAAAATGGTCATTGGCCGAAACCCCCCCTTCCCCCCCTCATGACCACGTGGTTTATGGACAGCCCTTAAGGTGAATTCTCCGTTTCTGCAACGAAATTATGCAAAAAGCGTGGGTATTATGAATCCTTGCCTTATTTGGCGCTGTTGGAATAAAACTTTGGAAAATTTTGTTGCAAGAAATGGAGAAAACAATAACACAGTTACCTAAAGTTTTGCTCAAACACCATTAGGTTAGGCAAGGAATCTGGCAGGAGCCAGGCTTTTTGCGTCATTTCGTTGCAGAGATTGAGAATTTACCTTCTCACCATACAAAAATTCAGCTCATTACCACAATCTCTAGTACTTCACTGATTGCGTCCAATTGGTGGAAATTCGTCCTGTTTTAGGCGCAAAATAAACCAAACATGTTTCTACGCATGTCGTTTTTAAAGTTGGATCACTAGCTTTGTTAACAATTCAGAGAAAGAGCATAAAATGTGAAATCATCTAGAGAAAAGTGCTCTCTTAGTTTAGGAAAATATGTAATTCCCAATTGAGCCCTAATTCATCTTTATTTTCCCGTCAGTTTGCATTTTTTGGGTTTGCATTATTTCACGTCAGTTTGCAAATTTTGGGAGGAATTATGGTGGCATTAATATTCTGCAATAAAACATTTATCATTGAGAAATCTAAAAAATACTGCTCAAGATCAAAATTAGCTCTTCACATTTCCATCTGCAACATCCAGAAATCGAAAGATCTGAAAATTACTGCTCAAGATCAAAATCAGTTCTTTGACACATTCATCTATAACATCCGAAAATTAAAAGATCTGAAAACTACTATTCAAGATCATAATTAGTTCTTTCACACATTCATCTACAACATGGCGCGACCAACCAACACAACTACCATTAACCGCAACCACCTTGGAAAACATAGAACTTGATGCTCTCACTGCTCATAAATCACAAGGTCATAAGTTCGATTCTGGTCGCGGCCATTTTTCTTTTTTTTTACTCTAATCCATCTGTCAGATCATTTTATGATATTGGTTAGATATGCTACAGCCCAGATCTCCCCAGATATTGGTCTGATCTTATAACATCAAAATGAGATATTATTATGTTATTCCCCATACTAATTTTTGATCTTATTTTTGATCTTTTATCTCTTATGTCAAACAAACCAATATCTAATTATGATCTTGAGTACTTCACTGAGGAATATCAAATAATGATATTGTTCTGATTTTTACTTCTACTCGGGATCGTCTGTCCAGCATCTGCGTGAACTGCTCGATTGACCACCGTGGAGGCGCATAACAGCTACAGAAGAAGATCCTGTTTACTTTGGCGACCACGAAGCCCTCATAGGTAGTAAACACCAATTCCTGGACGGGGTGTTTACCCGTCTTCCATATCGCCGCCATTTTCTGGACCCATCCGCGACCCAATTGCCGTTGCCGGCGGGTACTCGGTATAGGTCCGCTATGATGGCGATATCCGTCTTCCACTCAGAAACCGCCTGACAAAGCAGTTGCTGAGCCGCGTCAGAGTGGTTCAGGTTCAGCTGCGTTACCTGCACTGTAAATTGTTTACTGCGGCTTTCTTGAAGGCCGTGTACCTTAGACTACCCGTTGGATGCCTGTTGTTCACGGATTTTCCGGTACAAATCAGACAAATGGGTGGACTCGTGCTGCCTTGTGTCTTATGGCCTTCGGCGTCGCATCACCTGCTCAGCTTGCTCCTGTCAGGGCCTTTACAGCCCTGACAGGAGCCCCATGAGTTGTATCCTGGTTCCAGATGCCTGAAGCAACCTTTCGGTGGCTCATGGAAGGTCAGACGGCATACTGAGCAGCCTACCTTGATATTTCTTTCTTTAACCCTAAAAGGGATACCTTCATGTTTCTCAGTTGCCTCAGTTTCGTCACCTCGCTGAGTGTGTTCCATCAAAGACGAGCTCTGAAAGGCGCCTGGGATCCAATGGACCCCAGGTATCCCTTTTAGGGTTAACGGACTTGTTCACGTCCGCCATAAGTAGCTGGACCAAGTCTATCCGTGTCCCTGCCGGCCCCTTCCGTAGCCGAACGGCTGCTGTAGCCACCTGCACCTTGCAGTGTTGCTGCCGTTCCTTGACGAGCTCTTTCACTTCAGTGACCTCTTCTAGGTTCTTCACCTAGTCGCCTCTGCTGTAAGAGGCCTCACCTCAACCCTATTGCCAAGGACCTTTTTCGACAGTCTTTTGAAGGTGGCGGCCTTGCGTTCTTTTTCGCGCTCGAGCTCAAAGATCATTTCACCCGTACGAGTACGTCTAATACTGCGCATGCTGTCTCCTAGATCCACGAGCTTGGCATCACTTCGCATCGTCCTCAAGACGTCCAAGTACTTAGACTGTTTGGTCTTGATGACGAGCGCGTCGCCTTTTACGCGTTGGTCCACTGCACGAATTTACGCTTGCCTGCTCACTCCCACAGAAAATTTGACGTTTGAGCGGTGCCGACACCTCTTAAACGTCAAATTTCGTGTGAGAGTAAGCAGGCCAGAAAAAATTCGTGCAGTAATCCTTTGGCACCTACTCTCCTACGCCTTCATGGTTTGGCATCCCTAACCTCCTCGACTTGCGGTTTTTTCTTCTTCCTTTTCCGGTCGACTTTCGCCCAGGGGGGGTCTCCAGTTAGCCTAGTGGTTAAGGCTATGGATCGCCAATCCGCAGACGGCGGGTTCGATTCCCGTCCCGGTCGGGAAAATTTTCTCGATTCCCTGAGCATAGTGTATCATTGTACTTGCCTTACAATATACAGATTCATGCGATGGCAGGGAAAGAAAGCCCTTCAATTAATAACTGTGGAAGTGCTCAAAGAACACTAAGTTAGAGAAAGGCAGGCCAAGTCCCAGTGGGGACGTCGAGCCATAAAGAAGAAGAAGAAGGGTCTTCCCCTGGGTTCGCCCTACTATGTGGTTGCTAAGGGCCTAACAACGGTCACAACCCCCTGTTCTCTTCCATCCGGGACGGGCCAGTCTTTTCAGACCCACCCCTCCGATTTGCCGGCATTACTGCCGACCTTTGGGGTTAGTATACTTCTAGCCTTGAGGGCGCTTATCAAAGCCAGTCGCATCCACCACACCTTTTAGGCTTCTTGCGAAAGCAAAGGCCTCCGTCTGGGTAGACTTCGTAATCTTTGCTTTAGCCGGTTCTGCCGCTGCTGCGGTTTTCGCGAGTCTTTCGTGATCTTGCTTGGCATCTTTCATCGACTTACGAAGTCATTTTGAGGTCCTTGCTTATGTTGGGCTTCGTGGACGCAAAGCCGATAAAGTTGCCGAGGTGCTGCTCAGCCATCTTTATTGCAGACAGCCCATCCCTTTTTTGGTTGATGATGGCCCTCATCAACCATGCTCCGTCCACGCTAGCCGGGGAATAAATCGGAGCTCCCAAGCTGGAGCTGCGTGCGCTGCTTCCAGCTACTGACTCCTCAATTCTCCTGATCGGAGTCCTAGCCAACCTACTTCTTGCGAAGGGGTAAGCCTCGTCGTTACCGGCACTGCTCGATCTGTGATTTTTGTTAAGTTGACTCATTTTGGATCCCACGAGTAGCACGGAAAAAGAGGTCCACCATGGCAGAGGCACCAGTGCCACTGGCGTAGCCAGGGGGGGGGGGGTGGTAGGTTTACCCCCCCCCCCAAAGCCAAAATTTCTAGAACAAATTTCCTGTAAAAAAAACGCTTTGTGATGAAAAATTTTTTCGGCTGCGCCGCTATTTTGAACATATTGCTTAAATTCAGTGTATATTTTTATTAAATGTGAGTGTCAAATAAAAAAAAAGGTAATATTGAACATCGAAAACCCCTCCCAGACCAAATTTCTGGCTACGCCACTGACCAGAGCCTTGCATTAACGCGGTAAGCGACCAAATACCGTTGGGGGTACCCAGCTACTTCACAGGCTCCGTTAACGAACGAGCATCTTTTTCACCCATGTTTTCACCCCCTCGATCACTTATTCCTCGGCACTAGTCGCTTGACATCTTGAATTGGGGTTAGTAGTCCTATTCTTAGCCGGCTACTACGCGGGTGACTCGCAAGCGGGGGGTTTGTCAAGCCCCGGGACTGTAATTCCTGCTGCCCCGGCTGGCGACGGTATACTGGGTTGGGTCTGAGCCCATGGTTGGAAAGGGTTCCCCGGTAAGGGTCGAGGCAAGTGGAGGCCCAATGTCCGCAACTCCTTCTGGTGCTAGCTGATTGGGCCTGAGCCTTCAAATCGTGTTGCACGCAAGTATCAGTTCTTGATGCTTGCAGAACAGTTGGGCGCGGGCGTAATGGTTGACCCGGCCCGTCTTCCGAGGACATAGGGGATGGTGAGGACCTCTTGGAAAACAGGCTAATCACCTGCATTCTACCTTGGTGGACTCCCCAAACCGAGCCATCGATGTTCGTTACTGCAAGCTACGCAGCTAATTTTGAGGATGCGATGTGCACTAGCCTTTCTCTGAAGCAATGCCTTCTTGGTGGTTCCGGAGAGACGATGGGTTTGGAGGCCTTGGGAATGTTGTTTAGTGGGTCGAGGAAAGAGTAGTCCTGGCTTTAACTTACGTTGTAGAAGACGGTCCTTAAGGAAATATTTGTTTGAATCCCAAAATAGCCGCCTGAATGGCGAACTATACCGTCTACCCACGATTTGGAGAGCACAAATCTTTTCGTAAACAAAGCCAGCGCACCTGATCTTTTTATTTTAGGCTCATTACAAGTGAGCAAGTGGGCTGCAAAACGGTGAGTCGATAAGGAGAGCGTCCAATATAGCTCTGGTCCTCACAAGTTCCTACCTCATGCTTCCACGGGTCAAGCGATGACAAAGACCGCTAGCTAAGACTTGTGTGCTTAGCTGGTAGTGCAGCCTGGGCACTGATGTCCTTCTGACTTCAGCTAGATTGAGGAGGTACGATCCGAGCGTCTGTTCACCAAGGAGGTGCGGCTCAAACAGCGTCTGTTCTGGCATCCAGCGGCTGAGTAAGAAACGCTGCACCACGCCCAGCTAGATCCAAGGTGGTAGCCCCATCAGCGTGATCGTCCCAGTGTTGGTTGGGACGTTAAACAGAACTGGCACGATGGCCCTCCGGCGAGACAGGAGTGTTGGCGTAGGCCCAATAAGCCACCCGTAAAAATCCCCATTGCGAATAACATAGGAGAAAATACGACTCGATACAATCGGCAAAGACCCACGCGACGAAATAAGGACTACGATTGGAAACTTGGAACATGGAATTGCAAGTAACTAGGTTTCGCAGGATGTGACAGGATAATCTACGATGAACTACATCCCCGCAGCTTCGACATCGTGGCGTTGCAGGAACTTTGTTGGACTGGACAGAAAGTGTGGAAAAGCGGGCATCGAGCGGCTACCTTCTACCAAAGCTGTGGCACCACCAATGAACTGGGAACAGGATTTACAGTGTTGGGCAAGATGCGACAACGTGTGATCGGGTGGCAGCCGATCAACGCAAGGATGTGCATGTTGAGAGTTAAGAGCCGTTTCTTCAACTACAGCATCATTAACGTCCACTGCCCACACGAAGGGAGACCCGATGACGAGAAAGAAGCGTTCTACGCGCAGTTAGAGCAAACATACGATGGTTGCTCGCCGCGTGACGTGAAAATCGTTGTCGGCGACATGAACGCGCAGGTAGGAAGGGAGGAAATGTACAGACCGGTAATCGGGCGAAACAGCCTGCACGCCGTATCAAATGATAACGGCCAGCGATGCGTAAACTTTGCAGCCTCCCGTGGTATGGTAGTCCAAAGCACCTTCTTCCCCCGCAAAGATATCCACAAAGCCACCTGGAGATCACCCGACCATCAAACAGAAAACCAAATCGACCACGTTCTAATCGACGGTAAATTCTTCTCAGATATAACCAACGTCCGCACATACCGCAGTGCGAATATAGATTCGGATCACTACTTAGTTGCTGTATGCATGCGCTCAAAACTTTCGACAGTTACCACCACGCGTCGAAGTCGAACGCCGCGGCTCAACATCGAGCAACTTCGTAACGTAGAAGTGGCCCAAGACTACGCGCAGCAGTTAGCAGTGGCCCTACCAACGGAAGAGCAGCTTGGCGCAGCTACACTTGAAGATGGCTGGAGGGACATCCGATCCGCCATAGGTAGTACCTCGGCTACAGCACTAGGCTTCGCGACTCCGAATCACAGAAACGACTGGTACGACGGCGAATGTGAACAGTTGAAAAACGAGAAGAATGCAGCATGGGCGAGAATGCTGCAACACCGTACGAGAGCGAATGAGGCACGTTACAAACAGGCGCGGAACAGGCAGAACTCAGTCTTCCGGATGAAGAAGCGCCAGCAGGAAGAACGAGATCGCGAAGCGATGGAAGAGCTGTACCGCGCTAAGGACACACGAAAGTTCTACGAGAAGCTGAACCGCTCGCGCAGAGGCTTTGTGCCACAAGCCGACATGTGCCGAGATAATCACGGGAATATTCTCACGAGCGAGCGTGAGGTGGTCGAGAGGTGGCGGCAGCATTACGATGAGCTCCTCAATGGCGACGTTGCAAGTACCGAAGGTGGCGTGCTAACAGATTTAGGAGTATGTGCACAGGGCGAAAGACTTCCGGCCCCTGACCTCCAAGAGATTGAGGAGGAGGTTGGCCGGTTGAAAAACAACAAAGCCGCTGGGGCAGATCAACTACCAAGCGTGCTTCTAAAATACGGTGGAGAAGCACTGGTGAGAGCACTACACTGGGTCATTACCAAGATTTGGGAGGAAGAATGGATGGAAGGTATCGTGTGTCCCATCTACAAAAAGGGCGACAAGTTGGATTGCGGGAACTATCGCGCGATCACACTACTGAGCGCTGCCTACTAGGTACTCTCCCAAATTTTATGCCGCCGTCTATCACCGATTGCAAGAGAGTTCGTGGGGCAATACCAGGCTGGATTCATGGGTGAACGCGCTACAACGGATCAGATGTTCGCCATTCGCCAGGTGTTGCAGAAATGGCGCGAATACAACGTGCCCACACATCACTTGTTCATCGATTTCAAATCGGCGTATGATACAATCGATCGAGAACAGCTATGGCAGATTATGCACGAATACGGATTCCCGGATAAACTGATACGGTTGATCAAGGCGACGATGGATCGAGTGATGTGCGTAGTTCGAGTATCAGGGACACTCTCGAGTCCCTTCGAATCTCGCAGAGGGTTACGGCAAGGTGATGGTCTTTCGTGCTTGCTGTTCAATATTGCGTTAGGAGGTGTAATAAGGAGAGCGGGGATTAACACGAGTGATACGATTTTCACGAAGTCCGTTCTGCTGCTTGGTTTCGCTGATGATATTGATATTATTGCTCGTAAATTTGAGACGATGGCGGAAACGTACATCCGACTTAAGAGTGAAGCCAGGCGAATCGGATTAGTCATTAATGTGTCGAAGACAAAGTACATGATGGCAAAGGGCTCCAGGGAAGAATCACCGCGCCCGCCACCCCGAATTTATATCGACGGTGATGAAATCGAGGCGGTTGAAGAATTCGTGTACTTGGGCTCACTGGTGACCGCCGATAACAACACCAGCAGAGAAATTCAGAGGCGCATTGTGGCAGGAAATCGTGCTTACTTTGGACTCCGCAAAACTCTACGATCGAATAAAGTTCGCCGTAACACGAAGTTAACTATCTACAAAACGCTGATTAGACCGGTCGTCCTCTATGGGCACGGAACATGGACCCTACGTGCAGAGGACCAACGCGCCCTTGGAGATTTCGAACGGAAGGTGTTGCGTACCATCTACGGCGGAGTGCAGATGGAAGACGGGACTTGGAGAAGGCGAATGAACCACGAGCTGCATCAGCTGCTGGGAGAACCAACCATCGTCCATACCGCGAAAATCGGGAGGCTACGGTGGGCGGGTCACGTCATCAGAATGTCGGATAGCAACCCGACTAAAATGGTTCTCGAGAGTCATCCGACCGGTACAAGAAGACGTGGAGCGCAGCGAGCTAGGTGGGTCGACCAAGTGGAGGACGATCTGCGGACCCTACGCAGATTGCGAAACTGGAGACAAACTGCCAGGACCGAGCGGAATGGAGGAGGCTACTATGTACAGCAGAGGCCACCCTGGCCTTAGCCTGATTGGTAAGGTAAGGTATGTTATTGTTATTGTTAAAAATAAGCTTTAAAAAATTACTTTCAATTCCGTCAAAATAATATTTGATCAATTGGATCCCCATCATGATCAACTTGTCCACAAGACAAATTTGTGGAAACGTTCTAATTGAGAAAAAAAGCTGTTGTGCGCAATAAAATAATTAAATAACATAAAAGATTTAATGTATTGTGAAGTTTGAAAGGTTTGAGTTCACATCATTTTTTTGTTTGAGAGTGATTTGCCCTTCTTCAAACTATAGACTTTTTTAAAGTTACTTTATAACCATTTCTTGCTTGCTCTCAGTTCCAATAATTTATTTAACTTTCGCATATAAATCTGAACAAAAATAAAATTTTACATTTTTACAATCGTTATCGTTGGCTAAACGATCCCAAACAAATAAAAAAACGAGATTTATTTTTCAATAAGATTTTAAATTATCGTTAGATTGGGAACACTTCTGGATTGAAAACTTTGGAAAATTTCTGGGGAATGGTACATTCTGGCAAATGGTTTTCTGGCAAACGGTCGTCACCTATTAGTGAACTCTTATCACCGGAATAGGCGATTCGTAGTGTTATTCTTAGCCAATGGAGACAATCGCTACCGATACTACACAGCTATCTAGACTGATCGGGAAAAGAAGTTAATATTGATGATCAACTTCGTACAGGCCCGAACAGTTGAAGATTATAAATTCCTGAAGGCACTCTATTGGGGTTTGTTTAAAAAGTACTAGCACTTTACGACTTAACTCAAAGGTTAACAATAACATCTGACACATGCATCGATACGATCGTACAAGGCTTTCACGCTCCGTTTACATAGACAACATAATTTCCATGCTCATAATGATTTCATCTCTGAACGCCGGCAGCAGTAGTGCAATTGAGTCGCTCGTAATTGATCCTGCTATGACCCCCGCGTATTTGGTAAGCCTACCGCTGTCAATAGGATATTCTCAATACTTCTTCTAAGACGCTCAGCTCCATGCATGATGCGTTTATGCTTCAGTGGGTGCACACAAGCTGGAAATATTAATGACTACAAATTGCTGATAAACACCGTACTCACAAACCACTGAATGAATGGTGGTTGTCGGCGTGGCGGCGCAGTGTCCGATTGTATTGCAATAATCAAACTTCACACAACAACATCAGTAGGTAAGTATCTACTTGCTGGCCTCCTCACTCTCTCTGTTACCCGTCGTCCGTCGGCGCAATTATGGCCATCGAATTGGATTTTGGATTTTGCTCTTTTCTTCGCAAACCACCAAACTGCTCTGCACCAGCGCGGGCGCAACGCCATTGATTGGCTCGTAAACATGTGTTTTCCACTGGTAAGTATTATCTCGGTTCGAATGAGTCGTTTTTCTTCTGATGTTGGGGAAGGTGAAACGTTGCATAGTGCAACGTTGAAGGTTACCTAATGAAGTGCTGAGCCATATCCACTGTATGTTTAACTTACACTTTCATCATATTAATAATTTGATAGAATTTTGGTGAAAAAAGGTAGATTTTTGACAATTTTTACTAAAGTAGTCATTAGAGTGGGTCAATGTATGGGAAAATTGAAGTTTAATCGCATAAATCCGGAACAAAATTTTTTCGATCCCTATTATTGTCAAAAACAACTCTTTCAAAATTTGGGTGCAATTGGTTGCGCTTCACGTTCAGCATTTCGGTTGAAAAATGTATCAACCGTGTCGAACTAATTCAATATAATTTAGGTGTTTCTTTTTTCAGCCTTTTTAATTTTCTGCTTTTTGTAATTTCAGCTTTCCGTATTCAGCCTTTTGAGATTCAGCCCTTTGTTAGCATCTCGTTTAGCCATTACGCTATCAATGGTACATTATGTTCATTTCCCCCCTTAGCTTTAATACGTGACTCTGGGAAGCTTGATTTGGTTCGACTTTTCCTCTTGCTGATCGCGTGCAACCTCGATTTCTAACATGCGCTCGCGCATTGCTGGTATAGATACCTCGTGTACTTCTGTATGCGCTCTTTTTGCACTCTGCTGAGTCAACGCTGGCTGGTTGCCTGGCCGCCTCAAGTCAAATGTTGACTAGTATAGTGCAAAGCTGAGCTGACCGGTAGTAGTGAGGGTAGGGCCTACGTGAAATTTATAATAATTACTGCATGTTTAGTATAAATTTAATTTCGCTTTTGCACTGTTCTTGTTCGCGTTTCGTTATGCTGGTGGATGGCTTGTTGGCACCGGTGTTGCTGTCGGTTTTTTTTTCTGCGTGGCTACCTATTTACGGATTACTTATTATTACCTGTAGATTCAATCGTTCTTGCACGAGGCGTCTTACGCAATGCAATGTTGGCTTCTGGCCTACAGGCGGGCGGCTAGCCGCCACCCTTCAGTCCGTGATCGGTGGCGATCTATGCTAGAGCCTTAGTCGGACGGAACCTCCTCCGACGACGACGACGACGCCGTGATGGATTTAAATAGGTTGCCATGAAGGCTTTCGGAATTAATTTTACAACTTACAACCCCAGTCGGTCGGTCGATCGGTCGGTCGGTAGGTGCAACGATCGGATGCAGCCAGGTGTGAAATGGTTGCGGTAATTGATTTGCCGGTTGCATTGTGCATGTTGGGGACAAGTTGCTCACCGTTGCATTACACGTTCGTTGCATTGTTTTCCGCTTTCGTAAATTTGAATTATTTTGATGACATGCTGGCATGGGCTATGGTGATTCACTATGCTTGTTGTGGCCAGGGGTTTTCAATTTATGATAGATGTTTTGACAGGTCTGGGAATGATATGTCCTATGCAATATACTAGGAATCATGATACAAGGATATAACATGGGATTCATTGCCGTAGGGTACCGAGTCACTTGGGCAGTGGCTTTTATTGTGGGCACTTTCCGCTATAACTCAATCAATTTTGAAGCAATTGACACATTTTTTGTAACGCGATGAGATAGGTATTAGACTGGGTCAACAAAGTTCGGAATACAGCTTTTTCGATTTCTTCTCGGATAAACGATAACCATAAGATGTGCTTAACCACCCATTCGAGATACAATTTGAACAGTACGTGGTACTGTTGAACCGTCTACAGTGCGGAAGTACGGTCTGTGCATGGTGTTCGTTTATTAGGGTTTTAGCGTCCAAAACAATGTGCAAAATTTGGGAGCGATTGGTTGTTTCTCCGTATTCCGAATTGCGATTGAAATTTGTATGAAATTTAGTATGGGAAAACGTGCTTTTTTGCATTTTTCTCATAAATTGAAATTTTTCTTCTAAAACGATCTAACAATGGCGTGGAAGCATACCCAACTAACAATTGCAAGCTGCAAACAAGCATGCATGCTGAATTGTTGCTTTATAATAGTAATGATAGCTGAACTAAAATGTTGTTGTATATATTACTGTATAAATGCTTTAAGTAGCCAATGTTAAACCTTTCGTATCGATATTAACAATGATAATTTAAAACACTTTTCAACCGTTTAATACCATTTTTATTCGACTCGCAGTACTTCCTTTACAAACTTGTTTAACAAGACCTTTTGCTGCTTTTTGTTAAGTTTATGTAAAAATTAGCACACGTATCTGTATAACGTATTTTTTTGCAAGTCGCATAAGCGTTTTCGTTTCATCATACTGCGACTTAAAGTACAGGATTAAAAACACGAGTTTTTTACTGAACAGCAGCTGAATTAATGTGTTGTTCAGTTGTTAACCATTGTTCTGTGCTAATTCACCACTGCTTAATTGGAGTGGAAGAGTGATCATTATAAAACCACTAGAAGTTAATGTTTTGGTTTGAGCGCTTCAATCCATAATCTCTAGGATGGCGCAGATAAGAGGACATGCCGCTGGCAATCGACGGGTCTCGAGTTCGAATCTTGATTTAGGAAAATTTATGTGTAGTTATTATTTCACAATAGTATTAAACTCTCGTGGAAATTGAAAATAATAATGCATTTTATTTGTTTTTAATTATTTTTGCTAAAGCTGAATAATAGCTTTACTACATCGCTGTAAAACGATTTAACAACAAACAGTTCAGTTGGTACACAACACTATGCTTTATAGTTTCTCCAAATTTGGGTGAACAAAACCCGACCAAAGGTTGTGCCTGAAAATTATCCAAATGTTATTCAGCATCATGCTGAATTAATTCGGCACGGTAAAGGCTGGGTATGCTGCGCAATTCAGATCCCATTGTGATCTACTAGCCTCTGCCCAGCAACTACCTTCTCGTGGTACCGGAAACTATGAGCAACCTTAGGGAAGATCGGGTAACCAACCCCGGTGGGAACTTTGGTTACCCTACTTAGGCTGACAGGGAAGGGGGGATTTGACAAGACCAACGGCAACGACCCTAGCAAAAAAAAGGACTTGCGATTGGAAACTGCCGACGTGGAACTGCCGATCTCTCAACTTCATTGGGAGCACCCGCATACTCGCCGATCTAAATACTGAAGGACCGCGGGTACGGCATCCTAGCGCTGCAGGAGGTGTGTTGGACAGGATCCATGGTGCGAACGTTTAGAGGTAATCATACCATCTACCAGAGCTGCGGCAACACACGCGAGCTGGGAACAGCTTTCATCGTGATGGGTGATATGCAGAGGCGCGTGATCGGTTGGTGACCGATCGACGAAAGAATGTGCAGGTTGAGGATCAAGGGCCGATTCTTCAACTTCAGCACAATAAACGTGCACAGACCACACTCCGGAAGGATTCTGTCACATTCGCCCGAAAACCATTCGCCCGAATGGCAAACGCCCGAATGACAAACGCCCGAATTCCAATCGTCCGAATATACCAATCGCCCGAATAGACCATTCGCCCGAATGGACCATTCGCCCGAATAACCATTCACCCGAAAAGACCATTCGCCCGAAAGACCATTTACCCGAAAGTCATGCGCCAATTCCATGCAATTTCTTAGGACAAGTTTTTTTTTGGTTAGCCATGATGAAAGTTTAAGGACAGGCCCATTGTGTACTTAGTATCCGACCAATCGCAAGAACAGCTGGACTAGCGCCAATAATAATCATATCAGCTTAGTTTGAAAGAACGGCCTATGTTTTGAAGAAGGTCTAATTGCTTGTGAAAATATTACATATTAGGTCATTAATTGTTACAGCATTGCTGATCGAAAGGATAAAGACAATACTTCAGCACAGAGTAGTCAACACTTTTAAGTTAATAGTGTACACGCCTGATCTACTCGGAAAAACTACTTTTCGTTAAAATGAACAATAATTGATAAAAATTGGAACGTGTGAGCTAATTCAGCATTCTTATTTGAGCAAGCAGTTCTTTTGAAATCAGGTTTGGAATCCAGAAGTTGTAAAATCGTAAAACGTCAAGGTTCCCCATAACAGAATAACTTAAAGAACAGCCCATGATTGCAAGAAGAACAAATTTCTGATAACAAATGACATAAAATTGAATTTAATTTCCATGAAGGTGAAACTAGAAAGAAAAGCCTATTAACAAAAGAAGGGACAATTCCAATCAATCCCTACTAACAAAAGTAGCTGCATAACAGCTTATGGAGCAAACGCCCTTGGAAGAAAGCTCGCTTAAGCTCTTATACAGCAAAAATGTTAGTTGGGATGTTTCCACAGCTATATTGCCGAAAATGTTTGTAACAGTATAAGTCTTAAATCAGCTTGTGTTCAAAGAAAGCAAAAAACTCCGATGAAAATGGTTGCAGTAACTTTTAGTTGATAATGGCGTTCAGCCATACGCGTGGACGACGCCTAAACTGATTTCAGAAAAGTGTTCTAGATTATTATGGTTTTCGGGCGAATTGTCTTTCGGGCAAATGGTCTTTTCGGGCGAATGACTTTCGGGCGTTTGTTACATTCGGGTGTTTGTCATTCGGGCATTTGGAATTCGGGCGAATGGTTTTCGGGCGCATGTGTCAGAACCCTCCGGAAGCATTTGTATTTTCGGCAAAATGCTTAGGGAGTTTTCCCGGCAAATTATTTGGAAATTGTTTTACAATTTATGATACAATTCAGATTGTTTTTGGAAATCCCTCAGTAATTTCTTTTGAACTGGTACATTTCTTCGGTAATACGTTTGGAATTTCTTACAAAAACCTTTCAGAACAATATTTAAAATTTCATTGCTAATAACTTTAGAGGCTTCTTTTGCAATTCATTTAGGAGTTTTTTTTTATTGTTTTTGGCATTTCCTATTTCATTGGTTGATATTTATGAAGTTTTTCGCCAATCGTTTCAAAAGCACCTCAAGCTTTGTTTTAAGTATGAATGAATGCCTTAAATAATTATCTGAGAAATTTTCAAATTAATGCCGTAAGGGATTTTCAGAGGGGAACAAGAACAAGGTTTAAAAGGAATTGCTGAAGAATTTTCAAAACAAATTGTCGAAGGAGCTCCCAAAGGAAGTGCTGACACCGAAGTGCTTTCGAAAGGGATTACCGAAGAAATTTTGTTTCATCGAGAATTACAAAAACAAAATGCCGAATTTCCACTAAAATTGCCGACGCGCGCCATCAAGTAGCGGAAACTGTACGGCGCTCGCGCTTCATACGGCGAGTGAGGTTTTTTTTGGTAGTGTTGTTCTTTTTAAAACGGCGCGCGTCCTGATGGGTTAAATACAATAAAACTATAAATAATTACAGAAGGAATCACAATAAACTTACCGAAGAAATTATCAAAGGAATTGAAAAAGAAATTTCCGAAGGAATTTCAGAGAAATTGCTGCTAAAATTTCAAAACATATTATTCTTCGCTAAAAAAATTCCAACGGAACTACCACAGAAATTAAAAAAAAACATGCTGCAGGAAAAAGAAATTGCCAAACCAATATACAAACGAATAACCACAAGAAAATCCAAAGAAAATAACGGAGAAGTTTCAAATTAATTTTTGAAAATATTTCATGAATTTTTATTTAACAGTGAAAAAACTGAAATACTCAGGGAATATCGGGAATACTCTGGGAATTTTTTGGAAAAAATAAAACATTGGATCGTTTAAAAATAGCTATTTCTTCACTACAAAAATAAAATTCACAGAGTTTACTTCATCACGGATATGAATTACATTTTTTTGATTATGAGGTGTTAGTGTATCCTTCTAGAGAATTGGCTACAACGATTTTACAAGAATTTTTTTCATGGTTACATTCCAAAATTTCTTTGGAAATACTTCTCACAATATTCCTCGGTATTTTTTCACACCATTTGTCTTGGTATTCTTTTTGAATTTCTTCCGGAGGTTCTTCCGAATTCCTACCAGCATTTTTCCAAGATTCGAGCATTTTTTTTTCAGGATTCTTCCTTGAGAATCTTACAAGATTCCGGAATTCCGATCGATTTCTTTTGTTTTTTTACGAGAATCATACAGAATTTCTCTAGAGGTTTTCCCAGTATTGCTCTCACAGCTCCTGTTGGTTTCTATCAGCATATATATCGAGATCGCCACAAGAGTTTCTCTCAGGATATACCGCAGATGTTGCCGTGGAATTTCTGTGATCGTGTCTTTCGGGAATCCTCTTAAAGAAGTTATTCTTGAAATTTGTACTAAAGCTCCTCCAAGGGTTTTAAGGAGTTTTCCACTAATTTTCTGCAGGAATTACTTGTGGGATTTTTTCCTGTGATTTCACCAAGAAATTTCCAATAGCTTTCTTCTAGAGTTTCTGCTAGGTTTTCTACAGAAGTTTCAGCTGGTATATTTCCCAAAGGTTCTCGCGGCATTTCTTTTAAGATTTCTCTAGGAATTTCTCACGGTGCTGAAGATTCCTTCCGGTGTTGAGTCAAATGCGAGAAGTCTTTAAGATTGAATCTAATTTTACTTTGTTCCTTTCCGTTAGTTAGCCAGTTCAATAACCTTTGTCAAGGGCTATTTATGTACGGTCATGATAGTTCATGTGTGCGTGTCTGTGAATATGAAAAAGGCAATTGTGAAATTTGTTGTGTGGAGTAAACTTTTTCGTTAAACTTGTCGAACAGCCGTGTGATGGCTTTTTATTGAGGATTTAGATCTTTTTTTTATTTATTTATTTCAATTCATAGTACATATTTAACAGTTAGTAATTAAGTATGATCCCTATTGAACTATTGTTCTTTGAAAGGGTCATCAGATCTTATTGAACTAGCTTAGTTAATTATTCATTACAATTAAAAAAGAAAGATAACAAAATAACAATGATTATAACTAGAAAATAAGTTGTTCACATGAACTCAACGAACAATGAAGGTTTCAATATTACTTTTTATATGAGCTATGAAACGACGTTTAAACTGAGCTATGGATTGAGCGTTCTTGATGTCCTCTGGCAGTCGATTAAATGTGTCTGGTCCTATATTCTGGAACCGTTTCCTTCCCACCTCAAATCTGAAACCAGGTCTCTGCAAGAGATGAGCGTACCGCGTGCGATAGTGATGGGATGCGGAGTTGAACGACCAATTGTGGTGTATGTTGAGGCTATTCGTGGTTTTGTACATGATCGTACAGACTCTGAGAGTGTAGAGTCCTTGTATTGGTAGAATATTATGTTCTGTCGTACTGTACAGATCGTTCGTTGGATGTAGGAAAGGTAGCTTGAATATTGCTTTTATACATCGGTTTTGCTGAATTTTGATGTCCTTGAGATAGGTGTTATAAGACGATCCCCAAGCAGAGATACCGTACTGGTACCGGCTATGGATGTACGCGAAATACACTTTGAGCAGTCCATGTTGAGGCATATATCTCGCGAGTTTACGCAGAATCCCACACAGAGATGCACAGTTTGCAACAATTTTCCGTATATGAACGTCCCATCGTAGTTGATCATCTATGTGAACACCTAAGTATTTGTAGCACGACACCCTCTCGAGAATCTCTCCTTTGATAGTCAGAGTAGGAAACAATGAAGTTTCATCCTTTTTGGCACCAAAAACCATCAATTTTGTTTTGCTCAGGTTCAGCGCAAGAAGGTTATTCTCTAGGTAAGCTGTAACAAGATGTAGATCGTTGCACATATGTGGATACAGTTCAGCCACAGAGTTGGTTTTGTACGTAAGCGCTGTATCGTCTGCAAATAATCTAGGTTGTCCTTCCAACGGGAGCTTTGCAATATCGTTTATATAAAGCAAAAACAGCAAAGGGCCGATGTTGCTTCCTTGAGGAACGCCACAACTAACGCTTCGATACTCACTACAAATCCCGTCAACCATAACCTTCTGATATCGACTGGTGAGATAGCTATTAATGAGATCATTCGCAATACCACGGATTCCATAGGCGTCGAGTTTCTTCAGCAGTATCGAATGATTAATGGTGTCAAAGGCCTTAGACAGATCCAAAAACACTGCTCCGGCTACCTTCTTTCGATCTACAGTTCGAGCGATGTCGTCAACCAACTCTAAAATAGCTACATCGGTCGTAGATCTTTGTCTGAACCCGAATTGTCTTTCATAAAGCAGGCCTGTAGTCTCTAGGAAACAGTGCAAACGTGTCGACAAAAGTTTTTCAAATACTTTGTTGATAGTTGGTAGGACGGAAATGGGTCTATAGGGCACTGCACGAAATTCTCTCCTTCTCTTTCACTCTTACAGAAATTTTGCAAACAACAAGGCCACGAAACGTCAAAATCCCATACAAAATCAAAACAATGCAGTGCCCTATAGTTGGTTGGATTTGTTGGATCGCTGCTTTTGAAGACTGGATACACGAGGGCCTTTTTCAAACAGTCGGGATACGCTCCAGATGACAAACTATCATTGAAGCAGTTGCAGATAATACCGGATAATACTGCGCTGTACTGCTCAAGTGCTGATATAGGGAAGCTGTCTACTCCTGTTGCTTTAGAGCTGTCTAATGTTCCTATGATGTTGATCACTTCTGATTGTGTAGCAGGTCTGAAGAATATAGATCTTTCAGATAACTACACGGTATTGAACCTGTTGATATTGCCATCCGATTGCAAACAACTAGCAACGTTTTCTCCCACAGATGTAAAGAAGCTGAATACATCACCTACTTCACTTTTGAACTCACTGTTTAACATAGTACTGGAAGGAGCGTTGTGAAAAGCTGGTGTGCAAAGGTGCTGAACAATTGCTACGCGGTCGCATATGCTCCTGGGCTTCACAAACGATATCTACATCATCGGGATCGACCGTTGGGCCGTGGAAGAGGCGTTTATACCTTTAAAGAGGGAGACTGCGAGAATTCGACCTCTGATTTACACCACAAAGACCAAGTACATGACTGCTGGTGGTCAACGTCGATCCGACCGTGGTATTGGTGACAAAGTCGTACTAGGAGGTGTTGTGGACGAATTTGTTTATCTTGGTACAATTGGTGCAGGACCGAAACCAATGCAGGCGAATGCTTCATTCGACGTAGACGCGCGGCTGCGAGTTGTAGCCCATCGAGATCAAGTAAGTCAGTTGCTTCCCAAGGTTTTGCTAAAAATACTTCAAAAGTGACGTCAAGGCAATGCATCTATGCTAATCAGCAAATGATTTGTTTTCCAATTTCCAAACTGTCCCGAAGACGTTCATTGTAGCAATAATCAAATTTCTACATGCCGCTTTTCCAACACCGACGTCATACCACACGCGGACTGACTCGCTCATCGTTCACCACAGCTAGCCAGTAATTGTTGCGCTCTAGATAATCCAAATATCGCAACAGAAATCGCGATTTCCCCTTCACCGGCGGCCCGGGCGACGCTTGAGCAGTAGCAGACGTGAAAACATGCAAGCGCGGCGCCGCGCCGCTGCCGGTCTGCAGTGTTTTCAGGTGTGAAGCACGCCAAAATTCCATCCGTTTTCCGTTGGTGGCTCGCCTCAGCATTGATACCTAGTAAAACTCTATTACTAATCGATCGGAATTGGTATTTGATGGGAAAATCAATGCTCACACGCCCAGTCATTTAGAGTATTTCATGATTATTTTTTTGCTGATGCTATTCAATCGTTGAACTCAGTTTACTGCGGCTAAGGCCATTCCCATTATGTGTGTGGCCTGGGTCAGTCGTATTAAACGAAGTTGGTATCACTTTACGGTGGTCATCACCTGCAAAATAACTGGTTAGCCTAAGGCTGAACGAACAGGTCAGGTTCGCCGTGAGTGATATGTTGAAGTTACTGGGTTAATGATTCGCAATGCGGTGAAGTGCTTCTGCGCGAAAATCGGGGGGATTCGGCATGCCGCATTTTACGATACGTGTGTGGTTATGAGTTTTGAGATTTAATTGCTCGTAGTTATTTTACTGGGTAGAATTAAAAGAGTCGCACGGAAGACGGATCACAGTATGCTGTCATAAAGCTACTGCTCGAACAGATAATTTACACCAAGTAATTGAATACTGCGGCAAATGATATTTTCCTTGTTAGTACCTCCGAGGTGTTGGGTTGTAAGCTTCCATGCGTTCTCCACAAACATTCCATATCACTTATATCATCGTCTTTAAATATAGTTAAATATAAAAAATGAGTTTGCATTATCTTTACAACTATTAAAACACAATAAAATGTCGATCGAATGTAGGATACGACCAGTAGTGGTGGGCACGATAGTCGTTAACCGTTAACGTATTTCAGACGAACATTTGCTTCTATTCCCACAAAGGTCACTTAAAAGTTCACTATCAATTTTCTCCAGAAAATTGAAATTTTTCAGAAGAGCCGTAGCTTAGAAATGCAAGTTACGCAACTGAATCTGAACCACTGTGACGCAGCTTATCAACTGCTTTGTTAGGCAGAGTAGCTGAGTGGAGGACGGATTTCGCTCATCCCGAGTACCAGCCGGCAACGGCGTTTGGGTCACGGATGGGTCTCGAAAAATTGTGGCGTTATGGACGATGGGTAAATAAATACCCAGTCCAGGATTTGGTGTCTACTATTTACGAGGACTTCATGGTCGCTAAAATAAACGGGGTCTTCTTCTGTAGCTGCTATGCGCCTCCACGGTGGTTGATCGAGCAGTTCACCCAGATGCTGGACTGTATTGCGACCGTGCTTACCGGGCGAATTCCAGTGATATGAGCGGGTGGCTTCACTGTGTAATGGGGAAGTAGTTTCAAGAACCTGCGGGGTCATATCCTGCTAGAGGCACTGGCTATGATAGATGTGGATCTGGCTAATGTCGGTACCTGTAGTACCTTTAGTCGGAACGATTCGGAGTCGATTGTCGACGTTATTTTTTGTAGTCCTGGCCTAACAAGTAGTTTGAACTGGAGGGTAGACGATGCGATGGCTACACTCACAGCAATCACCTGGTGGTTCGCTACAGTATCGACTATAACAACAGCAAACAGTGGGTAGAGGTAGAGGCGACTAGGCCAAGGCCAAGCCCTAGTAGGTGGAAGACATCATACATCATACATCATACATCAGTATGATTCATACTTCAACGACGAGGTATTTAGGGAGGCGCTCCGCCGTGAGCGAAACCTACTTGGTATAAGCGGTGACAAGCTGGTGGCAGTGCTCTCGCGTGAGTGCGATGTGACCATGCCAAGGCAAGTCCACCCTAGAAATGGTAGACCACTGACTTACTGGTGGACTCAAGCGGTTGCGGACCTGTGCGGATGCAGCGAAAAGAACAGAGAGTGGTGTTCGCCGCTGCAAAGGTCGCGCTGAAGACTGAGATAAGAACAGCACAGCAATAGCGGCACTGTTCCGGATGATGTCCAATAGCTCTGCGGTGTAGCATCATCCATGCTAAGTTTTTTTCCTTCTAAACCATAGGGGGAAAAATCTGCTCAACAAACACCCTAACAGGAAGGTTAGGGTAGTGTGGGGTTAAGGCTGTCTTCAGTAAAAGCCAGGACTACTCTCTTCTCGACCCACTAAAACACATTCCTATGGTCGCCAAATCCTTCGTCTCTCCGGAACCACCAGGAAGGCATTGCTTCAGAGAGGGGCTAATGCACATCGCACCCTCAAGGTTAGCTGCGTAGCCTACAGCAACGAACATCGATGACTCGCTTTGGAGAGTCCATCACGGTAGCATGCTGGCGCTTAGCCAGTTTCCCGAGTGGTCCTCACCACTTCATTTGTCCTCGGAAGGCGGGCAGGGTCAACCCCGCTCGCTCCCAACTGCTTGGCAGACATCAAGAACAGTAGAATAACTAGCCAAAGAAGTCCAATGTCGCAGCTGTTCGTGTGGCTAACATCTAGTATGCCACGGCCTTACAGCACCAGCAGCGGTACTAGAAGTGTCTAGTTAAATTTGTTTGCCAAAACAAAAGGTCCTCTACAAGATGACCACTAAAAATAGTAAATTAGTGCAATTAACGTTATTAAAATATTTAAATGAGAAAAGTGACTGCAGCGCCATTGAAGTTCTAGTGTATTTCTATTTCAAGAACTGATGCCCACGTGCAACCCGATCTGACCTGTTGAAGGAAAGGGTATCACTACCCTCCAGGCCCTATCAGCTGCACCAGAAGGTTGCTGACAGCAGGGTCTCCACCTGCCCCGACCCTTGCCGGGGACCCCTCTCCAACCGCTGGCTCGGATCCAACCCAGTAGACCGACGCCACGACAGTACCACTACCGGGACTTCCTCTCCGCGGCCACTTAAGGTTCAATTGAGGATGACAAATGTTCCAGAACTAAAAGAGCACTTTTTCCCAAAATGATCCACAAATCGAAGAAAATAAGAATGTCCGAGTGTTTATTTTGTCAATTATGACAATCGGGCACGCTGGTTTTGTTTGCTTTTTTGTCATTCTAGAGAAAAGTGCTTTATCAGTTTAAGATAATATGCGATTTTCATTTGAGCCTTAATCGCTGTAAGGGTCGGTCTCGACCGCAGGGCACCAGTATGACCTACGAAGCCGACTCCGAGCCCCTAAACCATCTCTTGTACTGCATCTGAACTAGCCATTCTCCGAGTCTACGCGCCACCTCCTCTGTAGCTCCCAGACGATATGGGTGATAGCCGTTGAATCGGCGTTCCAGCCAAACTCATCCCTACACATTCTCTGGATCAAATTGTCCGGAGTTATGTCCTCCCCGCATGTGGCAAGCATGCGGTCACGCATTGTGCGAAAACGCGGGCACACGAACAAAACGTGTTCCGCCGTTTCCTCTAAACCATTATTGCACACTGGGCATTCGGGAGAATCCGCATGCCCGAAACGGTGTAGATACTGTCGGAAGCAACCATGACCTGAAAGGACCTGTGTCAGGTGGAATGAAACTTCCCCATGGCGCCTATTAATCCAACTATCTACCCTCGGTATCAACCTATGGGTCCACCTTCCTTTGGTGGAACTGTCCCACGCGCGCTGCCATTTGACCATAGAGGCAATCCTGGCAGTCCTGCGTATGCCTCTTGTGCCGCGCACTCCATGTGCTCACTGATAAGGATGCCGATAGGCACCATACCAGTAATGACGCAGAGAGCGTCGTGTGACACGGTACGGTATGCGCTCGCAACCCTCAAGCACATTAGCTTGTAAGTACTTTCCAGCTTCCGTCGGTAGCATTTAGTACTTAGCGCAGTGCCCCACGCCGGGCCGCCATATTTAAATATGGACACTAGCCAGAAGCTTGCGCTTACTGGCGTACACCGCAGAGCTATTGGACATCATCCGGGACATTGCCGCAATAGCCGTGGAGGCTCTTTTACAGACATAATCAACGCGGCTATCGAAGGTAAGCTTATCGTCGATCATCAAGTATTTGACGGTCCTACATTAATAAAAACAAAAAAAAGTATTTGACGGAGCGCTTTGACAGGATAGTGCACTCACCTACAATGATCTCCGCTTGCTGCTCTGACTTCCGGTTGTTAACAACCGTCACCTCAGTCTTGTGGCAAGCCAGCTCCAATTTCCTGGACCGCATCCACGCCTCCACAACCTTGATCGAATGGTCGGTAGTCAACGTCACCTCCTCGATCGCTTCACCGTAGATTTCGACCGTAATGTCATCGGCAAATCCGACAATCTCCACTCCCACTGGGTACTCTAACCTTAACACCTCGTCGTACATGACATTCCATAACACCGGACCCATGATGGAACCTTGCGGGACTCCTGAGGTTATGTGAAAGCACTTCTGCCCACCTCCGTGTCGTAAGCTTGTACTCGATTCTGAAAGTAACTTTCGAGAATCTTGTACAGGTACCCCGGTATCCCCAGACGCAAGAGCGCATCGGCTATAGCAGACCAGCTGGCGCTATTAAACGCATTCCTAACATCCGAATTCCCCTCCTCTTAGGCTCGAGTGCTTTCTCGGCGGTTTTTGTAACCGACAAGATAGCGTCTACGGTGGACTTCCCCTTCCGGAAGCCGTACTGGTTACTCGAAAGGCCATTTTCGCCCTCGGTGAACCTCAACATTCTATTGAGGATGATCTTTTCGAGCACCTTCCCTCATTGCGAACGACGCGTTTGATCGCCTTCCAGGTAGCATTGTTCTTCCTCTACAAGTGGTTGAGGAAGCGTTGCCTGTACGATAGGCAAACAGTTTCAAACAATAAACAAATCGCTTTCGCTCTTCGTACATATGTACAACAGAGATGGTTATATTTGCGGTTTAGGGGAAGATGATATAGATCGATGAGATTAGAATTGAACCTTATGACAACTAAGTTGCCGGGTCATTAATTGGCTCGGTAGCTTAGTTGGTAAAGCACTTGTCTAGCGAATAAGGGTCGTGAGTTCAAATCTCACCTGAGCTGTGGATTTTTTCTCAATTTAACCAATAATTTACCCATCTGTACATATGTACGTTGAGTTATTTGAATTTCATAATTTGACCACACGGATTGGTATTACCGAAAATTTGCACTTCAAGTGAGTCAGGTTAATGTTGTTATTCTGTTAATTTGAAACTCAAACAAATTGACGTTGAATTGACATACAATATTTGAAAATATTGGAATCCTTTACCGTACATTCAAAATGAAATAAGTTGATTTTCCGGCAGTTTCCGGGAAATCTGCTTTTAGTGTATGATAAAACTATTGTTCCTCTTTCAAATGCAGAAAGAAAACCTTCCGGATGTTTCCGATTTCAAAAGTTGCAACACTTTGACAAAATCATGATAATTATATTATTATATGATATTATTTGCCATAAAACACTATTTGGCCCTCTGAACTTATTTATGCTGAAAACTAGAATTCAACAGCTTTCAAGCAAAAAAAGAAGTTTAAAATCGGTCAACTGGTTCAAAAGTAGGGATTTTTTGAAAAATTTTAGTTTCGAAAAATCTTGACTTTTACAATCATAAAATTGGTCACTCTAATGACGAAATAAAAAAATACGAAATCTATGAAATACACTGCCCATAATCGCATAGTTGACGTAAGCGCCACTGTAGTTTTCAGCACGCTTTTGAAATTTTAGCAATGATTAATGAGAAGTTTATGATTTTTTTAATGTTAATATCTAGCGAGTGATTAGATCTTGTGCTCTTTTGAATAAAACTGGTCACAACTATGCACATTTTATAGATATTAGCTTGTGAGTGCTCACATTGTCAATGGTGGTTACGTCAGCTATGCGATTATGGGCAGTACATTTCATTATCAATTTGGGTTGCATTTGGGTTGCGAAAATGCGTCAAAATAATTTTGATCAGTTTTGATGTACTAGGTGCTCCACTGTGCGGCGCTAAGTATCGAAAACTACATTGGTAAGCTGGTATGTTCTTATAGGCTAATGTGCCTGAGGGTTGCAAACGCGTACCATACCGTGTCACACGATGCACTCTGCGTCATCACTGGTATGGTACCTCTCGGTATCTTTATCGGGGAGGGCATAGAATGCTTCGAAATGCGCGGCACAAGAGGCATACTCAGGACTTCCAGATTCATCTCCATGGCAGCGCGTTTGGGTCAGTTCCACCAAAGGAAGGTGGACCCACAGGTTGATTCCGAGGGTAGATAGTTGGGTTAACCGGTGCCATGAGGCAGTAACATTTACTTGACTTAGATCCTTTCAGGTCATGGCTGCTTTCGACAGTATCTACATCGTTTCGGTCATGCGGATTCTCGCAAATGTCCGGTTTGTGCTGGTTTAGAGGAAACGGCGGAACACGTTTTGTTCGTTTGCCCGCGTTTTCACACAATGCGTGACCGCATGCCTGCCACATGCGGGGAGGACACAACTTCGGACAAATATGTCCAGAGGATGAGGGATTGGCTGGAATACCGTTTCAATGGCTATCACTCACATCGTCTTGGAGCTCCAGAGGAGGTTCAGACGTTATACAAGAAGTGGTCCAAGGGTTCTAAGTTGACTACGTAGGTCATAACGGTACCATGCGATTGAAATCGACCCTTACAGCGAAAAAGTGGCCGCGGGAAGAACATCCTGGAAGCGTTGTTGTCGGGCGTCGGTTGGATCTGAGACCGCGGTTGGAAAAGGCTCCCCGGCAAGATGAAGGTCCCACTGTCAGCAACTCCTTCTGGTGCTAGCTGATAGGGCCTGATCCTTCAGTAGTTTAAATCGCTAACATTAAGGGTGCGATATGCACAAGCCCCTCTCTGAAGCAATGCCGCTTAGTCTTGCACAGATAGTAGAGAGTTGCAAGTTGGAATAGTTTGAGAATCCCTGCTATGATCAATTCAACTTGGAACAATCCTGCGTTTAAGTGAGGGATTGTCATAATTTATACATATCTTGAATTATCATTTTTGTTTGTAAAATGCTGACGTAAACTGATGCTAACATTAATTCCAAAGTGTTGACCGAGAGTGTAAGTAATGGCGAGTGTTTTTTGCGAGTTTTGAAATTAGTCATGCCAACAAGCATTGTTGATAGTATAACATTAGCCAATCAACCATCTCAAACAAACTTCACTTACTAACTACGTGCTCAAGCTGTGAGCCCAACATCAGTGGTAATCATTTCAAAACAACAGTACAAAAACATTGTGGTTGAAGCTAACCGGATGGTAATTGGCAATGCTCAAGGCAGACAGAAGCAATAGAAATCGGCAGAGGAAGCCGGGTCGGACGGATGACCTACAAACACAGCAAACCAAATGTAGGTAGGTACGCAACGCATACTCAATACCCATGTACTCGTGACACGATTGGCAGCTACTGGCAACAGGTATATGCAAGACCATCTCAAGGGTCATCGAAAATTACCCCTAACAACCATAGCGACTAAAACAACGCATCGCCGCTTCTCAGAACAGCCAGGAACCTCATTAAGACGAACTGAACGGCCCAACGGCGGTGCAAAAAATAACAATATGATCATTTTTCAATGGGTACCCTCAGCTGGTCATCCATCCCATTATCGGCTTACATTCTGATGCGCCGGCTATCGAGCCAAGTGATCCTATTAGTTTGTTATACGCAAAATTACCCTTCTCTTCGCCTATGGTGAAGCGATTTTTTTTCTGTTCCTCTCGCCATTCTCAGCGAATGGAAGGCCTGGTATATGATCATGCAGCAGCCAGAGTGTTCCAAAAATTTCCTCTATCGAGTGGAATAACGGATCTTCTTGGGCACTTTTTTCGCCAAAGGGAGGCGCAGCAGCACCGCATCGGATGGGGCACATGGAGCGAATAACAGCACATTTTTCACACACCGCACCGCACCGTGGTGGTGCGGCACTAGGTCGTTCGTCGTTCGAGAGGAGATATGGGTGTGATTTTTTTTTTTCGGATCTATTCTTTGCTCTCAGACGATGAATAATTGACTGGGTATAGGTAGGAAAACATACACCTGGTGTGACCAATGATGTGGGAATTTTGTTGTTGCTGGTGGCTGCAGAGAGCGGTAGCTGCTCGGCTTGTTGGTGTAGGTTACCTAGGTTTAGTGTATTTCGGGGTCATTAGTGGCAAAAACATGGTTTTGTTATTGATGCTGATCGGCGGGTTGAGTTATTGGATCACAGTGGAATGTTAATTCTGTTTTCTTGAGTTGTTATAGCTCAACGTAACTACATACAAGGTAAGATTTTTCCGCAAATGTCAATAACAATTAATCTGCGTTAGTTTTGATAAATAGGTGTTTCTACTCTAAAATATAAATATTTCGGCAAACCTCAGAAAATTTTCTGAAGAGGTATTGTTAGCAATTTCAGAAGGAATCTTAGAATAACATTGGGGTAATTCTCGCTGAGACCGGCCCACTATTTACACCTTGTCTTCAAAAATGTTTAAGGTGACGATTTTCTGAAAGCCTTCACTGAAAAAGTAAGGAAAATGCATTTGGTTACTCAAATTGATGGACCCCCCGTTAGTTAGAGCCACAACAATTTTTGCAGACCCCTTGATTTCGGTCAAATGGTGGCAGATTTAAACCGTTATGACTCGAAAACTTGTCCAAAAACCACCTCAAAACGAATTTTTGTTGAAAAGACGGAAGAGGCCATATTGGTTTTGGCCGCCATTTTGGATTTTTATGAATTATACATTTTTTCACCATGATGACAACTACCGATTTTCAATTTTTTGCATCAATTGAATGCTGAGACATTTATACATAATATATAAAAAAAAAATAGAGATGTATTTTTCTTCTTTCAAAAGTTATCTGCCGTTTTGTAAAACACGTCACTTTTGCGCACTGGGCCCGGTGCCGGTAGTTTACATACATAAATGCAACGTTATTTCGTAGTGTTTACGTACACGAATTTAAAAGCTGAACCCACTAATAGAAAGCTAGGATTAAGCTTTCCAAAACACTAAAAAAGTTATAAAAGCAATGCCCGCATCATTGAGAAACAATAAAAAAAACGAAAATAAGACATCTCTAATTTTTTGATATGTTATGTATAAAGTCTCAGCTGCAAAAATTTTAAAAATCGGTAGTTGTCATCATAGTGAAAAAATGTTTTGGTATAAAAATCCAAGATGGCGGCCAAAATCAATATGGCCGACCTAACTTTTTATTATTGTAAATAGTAGCTCTATCTTTCCTCTTTTCAACAACAATTCGTTTTGAGGTGGTTTTTGTACAAGTTTTCGAGTTATAACGGTTTAAATGAGCCACTATTTGGCCAAAATCAAGGAGTCTGCAAAAATTGTTGTGGCTCTAACTAACGGGGGGTCCATCAATTTGAGTAACCAAATGCACTTTTCTTACTTTTTTAGCGAGGACTTTCAGAAAATCGGCACCTTAAATATTTTTGATAACAAGGTGTAAATAGTGGGCCGGTCCCAGCGAAAGTTACCCATTGTGGTAGCATCATTGGAGGCATTTTGGGAGAAATTGTCATAACAATTTATGCGGGGAAATTGCAGGTGGAATTTTTGGGTAAATTTTGGGAGGACTAAGCGGGAGTATTCCTTCAACAGAGTTAGGAATATGTCTTGACGTACATATTAAGGCGAAACTGGGTCCATTTCCTCACTTTTTGGTTTTTGATTTTTTATAAAATAACGAAGCAATATTTTCAAAATCGGGTTTCGTGCACATGTAGAGTATGGATCAAGGTATCTTCTGATTTTTTTCCAGATGTAAAATGTTTTTAGTTTTTGCAGAAACCATTTTTAAACAAAATTTCACTAAAGAATGGTTTCTGCAAAAACGAAAGACATTTTCCAACTGAAAAAAAAACAGGAGATACCTTGATTCATACTCTACATGTGTACGAAAACCGATTTTGAAAATATTGCTTCGTTATTTTATAAAAAATTAAAACCAAAAAATTGAGGAAATGCTTCCAGTTTCGCCTTTAGTAGTCGTTATCGCAGAAGTTTTTGGGGTAATCCTTGGAGAAGTTTCTGATGGAATTTCTGGAGAAACTCACAAGGAGCCATTTTTTGAAGAATGCTCGTAATTTTTTAGGAGAAGTTTAGGAAAGATATTTTGGAAAAGTTTCTGAGTGAATTCTCACATAATCTTGAACGAAACCTTCAAGACAATCCTCGCAACTATTTCTAAAGGAAAGTTTGGAATATTTCCCTGAAGAATTAATGGAGTAACTCTAAAAAATGCTTTCGCATTAATTTCTAGGGGGAAAACTAAGAAGAGATTTTGGAAGAATCCCTGGACGAATCAACGCAGAAGTTCAAAAATCTATGTCCTCGAAGCAGGGATGCCAGATTATTTTTTAAAAATATCTGTATCACTCTTTTCAAAAATCTGTATCCCATACAACAATAAAATAGTCCCTCTAGCTCAAAATTCTGTATTTCATATAAAACTAAATCTGTAAATGTGGCATCCCTGCCTCGAAGAAACTCATGGAATAATGCTTCAAAGAATTTTAGAAAAAAATTTCGGAGCAATTTCTAGACTCATACTTTCTCAGAAATTCTCACAGAAACTTTTGAAAGAATCCAAGCAGGAAGGAGAAGATTCTTTTTAGAGTAATCCTCGTGAAAAATCTGAAACGTGAATAGTACGAAACCATTCTAGAGTATTCTTCAGTGTAATTTATGGAGGATTTTTTGAAGAAACTCAAAGCTGAAAGCTCTTTTGAAAAAAATAGTAGTTGATAGTAGTATTGCTGGCCGGGCTCCCCAATGAGCATTATTTCATGATCATGGCCCTTGAGAACTGGGAAACACTGAACACCGGAGATTCCATCAAAACCAAAATGGCTCTAATATTTCGTGTGTGGATACGGTACTGCCTACTAGTGGGAGCGGCAGCAAAAAAAACGGTAAGCAATCCAAAAAATGGATCCCCTAAGAAGTGTAGAATATGTCAAATGGAGGCACCACGAAGGTGGTAGCTACGAGTTCAACGGCACTCACACCATAATGACAGGAAGAGGTCATTGCGGTCAAGGAACCCAACAGGGGAGAAAAAAAAAACATTTTGATGGCCAGTTAGTCTTGTAGAGGTTGTGAGAACAGTCATAAAACCTAATACCTTTCATTTTCGTTTTATGATGGCTTTAAGAACCTCTTCTAGTCTGTTTGACTTCAAAATGTTACTTGGGAAGTGCAGCTGTTGCCAGAGCTCAGTGCTAACGTTCTGTCCGTGAGCCAAATTGTGAAGCAGTTACTAGCAATGCTATTGAAGACACTTTAGTGCTATAACAGTGAGAGTAACACGTTAACAGATTCAGAGATCAAAATGGCTTCCGTGCTTACAGTGCACTGCAACAATTTTGAAATCCATCTTGGTGACTTGGCGAAGAACGAGTAGTGTGTTCATTGATCGGAGCCGGAATTGCGGTGAGCAAGGAGTTTTACGAGCCCTGCAGGCTTGCTAAAACAGAAGCCTATGCCGAAGATCTTACTATCCTGCAGAAACAGAAAGAATCAGAGGGACATTGTTCGTTGAAACTTGACCAAAACTTGAGTAAAAAGAAAATCGGGTCAAGTACTGTTCCTTTTTATTCCATTTAGAATCCTTTGACAGCATCATTAGCAAATTTATACGTACTAGCTTTTATAACTAAACGCAACACGATGAAATTCCATATAACAACATTATATTCTAAAAGCATTTAGGCAGTCACGCCTTTCTATTTTGTACAATACGTTGAAAAAAGCTCGCCTGTTCTACACAAATCAGCGAGTTGCTGGTAGTAATGGCCAATTTCTGAAAGATTTAGAATTTTTCTGTCTCGTGCAGTATTCTGGACCTCATAATATATGTTTTTAATTACTGAAAAACTTTCGTAAGATATCATAGCTCAACTCTTTCAGAAATTACGATTTTTCTATGACTAACTCATAACTTCATCATGATTTCCTTCAATTTTTTTGTCCAGAAAATGGAAACCCGTCCGAAGCTTTTTTTGTAAATGTCTACACCATATCTTCCACGACTAACTGGAGTTCTTTCAATTTTTATCCATCCAGTTTGTCTATGATTACCAGCAATCTTGGAGAGTCCTGGATCTCTATTCCTCTAGTAATAAACCTTTAGTTTATTGTTCCGAGTACATCCTTGCCGGAATTCCCTTAAAGACAGTTTTATGTACTCATATACTCATCTCAGAGTATAATAATATAGAAATGTCAGTTGACGTATTCCTGGTTAAATACTTGGAAGAATTCTTGAAGGTTTTCTCGTAAAATTTTTGAAATTATCACTGGAGGAAACCCTTGATGTAAGCCTCGATGTAGGAACTCCCGGAGAAATTCCAGAAAAAATTTCTGAATGTATACCTGATGGGATTCCGAGAGGAATCCCTGGATAAATCACTAGAGAAATTCTGAGAGGAATCCCTGGGAAAATTTCGGAAGAAATCTCTTGTGGAGTTCTGAGAGGATTTTCTGAAGAAATCATTGGAGAAAATTCTGGAAGAATTCCTGGAAGAATTGTAGAAGAAATCCCTGTAGAATGTCCTGGAAGAATCCCTGAAAGAAATCCTGGAGGAGTCTTTGGAGGAAAAGCTGAACCTCACGGAGTTCCTGAAGGAAACTCTGGAGGAATTCCTGGAGAAATCCCTGTAAAAATTCCTGTAGGAATCTCTAGATGAATTCCTGGAGTAATTCCTAGAGGAATTCTGGGAGGAATCCCTGGAGAAAGGATAGCAAGTTTCAACTGGATGGTTGTTAACTTTGGGAGATTTCAGATTTCAATCGAATAGATTACGTTGATCAATTGCTTATCATCGCCGAAGTTTAGGTTTGGCTATCGAGCCCTGAAGATAGTTCAATAGCTGGACCGAAACGTCGGCGATGATAAGAAATGAATCTTACTGAAAGCCGGAATCTCCCAAAGTTCCATGGAGAGATTTTCTCTTGAGAAATTCCTGAAAAAAATCATGGAGGAATTCTGAAGGTACACGTGGAGAAGAATTTGAAGAATTATTGTGATAAATTCATGAAGGAATTTTCGAAGGAATTCCTGAAGGAATTCCAGTGGGAATCCCTGGAGGAACTCTTAGAGAAATCCCTGAATCAAATCCTGGAGAATTCTTGGGAGAAGTGTCCGGAGGAACATCTGCACAAATTCCAGGCGGAGTCCCTGAAGAATTTTCTGGATAAATATTGGTTAATTTGCGACCGCCTTGATAATTTATGGGTTTTTTTTGTCGCTATATCGGTCTTCGGGATTCTTTAAAAACAACCGTTTAGGTTAAAAGCCGGCGTTTCGAATGTTTATTCATTCATCCTCAGGGAAAACTACAAATTTCACATGTAGTCACTTATTAACATATAACATACAGATTATTCAATTTACTTACACCAAACAGTTATTTCTATGTCAAGTGGTTTTAGAACATGGATTATGAAACGGCTGAAAAGTGACACTGCAATATTTAAACAAAATTCGGATAAATTAACGGAGAAACACCTGGAGGAATTTTTGGAGCAATCCCTGGAGGAATATCTGAAGGAATACCCGAAGGAATCCCTAGAGGAATTCCGGGAGAAATTCCTGGGGAAATTTCTGTAGAAAACCCTTATGAAATTCCTGGAGGAGATCCTAGAAGCATTTCTGGAGGAATTCCTGAAGAAATCCTTGGAGGAATTCCAGGAGGAAGCCCTGGAAGGATCCCTGGAAGTATTCATGGAAAAATCCGTGAAGTAATCCCTGAAGTAATGCTTGAAGGAATCACTGAAAGAATTTCTAGAGGAATTCCTTGATAAATTAATGGAGAAAACCCTGGAGGAATTCTTGGAGGAATCACAGGAGGAATTTCTGAAGAACTACCTGAAGGAATCCCTGCTCTTCTTCTTATTCTTCTTTATGGTTCTACGTCCCCACTGGGACTTGGCCTGCCTCGCTTCAACTTCAACTTTCCAGGGATTCCTCCAGGAATTTTTCTAGGATTTTTTTCCTTCAGGAATTCCTACAGGGATTCTCCCAGGGATTTCACCTAGGATTTCTCCAGGTTTCTTTGGATTCCTCTAGAAATTTCTTCAAAGATTCTTTCAGAAATTGCCGTAGTGATTTTTCCCTGAATCTCTCCAGGAATTAATCCAGGAATTCCTCGATGGATTCTTTCATAGATTCCTTCAAGAATTGGAATTTATACAGGGATTCCTCAGGGTCTCCAGTTAGCCTAGTGGTTAAGGCTATCGTACACCCATCCGGAGACGGTGAGTTGGGTTCCCGTTCCGGTCAGGAACATTTTCTCGCTTCCTTGGGCATAGTGTATCATTGTGTTTGCCCCACAATATACAAATTCATGCAATGGCAGGCAAAGAAAGCCCTACAATTAATAACTGTAGAAGTGCTCAATGAACACAAAGTTTAAGTGAGGCAGGCCAAGTTCCATTGGGAACGTAGAGCCATGCAGAAGAAGCAGAAGTTCCTTCAGAAATCCCAAAAAGGCACTCCGGAATCAATCTTAGGGAAGAATGTCCAGAATAAATTCAGAAAAACTCTGACAGATATCCCAGGATCAGCACCGGAAAGAATCTTCTGAGAGAAGACCCAGAAGAAACTCCGAGAGCAATCTCAGATAAAACTCCAGAAGAAATCCCACGAGCACCTTTAGGGAATATACCAGCTGAAACTCCTGTAGAAATCCAGGAAGACAATCTAGAAGAAATCTTACGCAGATATCTTGAAGAAATTGCAGGAGAAACTTCGGGCGAAATATCGGGATGAAGTCTTGCAGAGAATTCTGAAATATTTTAGGGGGAGTTCTAGAAGAAATCCAACTCCTGTCGAAAGTCTGGAAGTAATCCCGGAAAGATCTTCTGGGGAAGTCCCAAAAGGATAAATCTTCAAGAGTAGACTTCACTTCTTACAATACTTCCCTCGCATTCGAGCTCTCTAGAAATGGCCCCAAACTTTAAGGGCGATAAAAATCGAACTATTTTATATTGCAAAAACTTAAAAGAAAAAGTTTTCAAATCGGTCAACTAGTTTTTAAGATATCGTGATCACCGTAACGGCACTCGACGGGCTTGGTGGTATTTTGACTACCGCTTCTGATTCGTATGCAGAAGGCCCTGGGTCCAATCCCTGGCCTGTCCCTTTCCTTCTACTTTGTATCTTTCTATATACTTTCTCTCTTCTAGCTACCTATACAACTCATATGTTCATAGCCATAGCTAGAACCAGAAACGGTTTAAAAGCCGTTTCTCCTCCTTCCAACTTTCACAGCACAGTGTTTAATCTATCATATAACGCCTACGAATTATGCCATCACGCGAACTGTGCCGCAAGCTTCATAGTAATAGTCACACGAATCTATCGTCTTACGCCTGGCATCCACGCACCAATACGTGAACCCTCTGCCAACCATATCCCACCAACATTCCGACATCCGCATGAATTTGTGCAGACGCTGGGGTACATGCGGTCTGCTGTGGTTACAAACGATTGCAATCATCACTTCCTTCCCCTTCCACACATTGACCTGCAACCTGTCACCCAAAAATAGAAAGATCACCAACTATCACACCCTGAAGATGTCTGCTAGTCCCCGGCAGATATCTCATTGGTTCGTTGTGTGAGTGTAGCTGGTCTGGCGATACTGGAGTAGCATCCACGGGCGGTCAATCAAGCTCAAACTCAAGCTTCAAACGTATCGCTTTTTTGTAGTATGTTCAATAATTGTAGTGTAGTAAACTCGTTTTGATTCAAACGAACATGTTCCACAAGTAGTATCTACTACAAAAAATGTAGGTTTTATACTTTTTAGTCACACGACCCGTGTTGCATTCTCACCTTTATGTATTAATATATCCTCGATCTGAAAATAAAAACAAAAATATTTTTATTAGAAAGGTCGGAGTTGTGGTGTTAAATATGAACCATTTAACTTATACGTTTGGGCTAGTGAGAAGTCCCTTTGTTCTGAATTCTGTGCATCTTTCAAGGTACATCATAATTTAAAAACTTGTGCCAACCGATAAACAAATTTGCCCTACAAAATATTATAAAACAAAAAACAAGAATAGCACTCCAATATATCTTCCACGGCCTTCGGGACCAGTTCCGATAAAATAAAGCTGACACCCCACAACTCCAATTAGCTTAATAATAATCCACAATTAAAACACGTTAATTCAATTTCCTTGGCGTCCGCGGATTGCTTGCAAGCCAGCCGCATTCACGAATAAAAACGACAATGTTATGCCTCCCGTCGCAAATAACGGCCATAAATACAGAACCCGCGACACCTCGCCGAACAACGAACACGGGAGAAGCACACTGGCTGGATGCCCCAGCTCCGGTCGGTCCCTTCTTCTTCTAGGTGGAATCGCTGCGAGTGCTCGTAACTCATCCGGTCGTTGAATATCTCTATATCGAGAGCTTGTACGGCATCCGCGAGTAGAATAGTTGTTTTAATGTTTACCTTCGGGAGTATACCCGGTGCAATTTATCCATTTTTATCTCGTTGCATGTGCAGGTCGTACATGCACCCATTGTGGAGACAGACAGTAGGTAGACCGTCGACGTCGTCGTCGTCACGTCAATCGGAGTTGGATCATGGCATGGCGGGATTGCGTGCGTGGGCGTTTGGGAATGAGTTTCTGGTGCTTTGTTGACGCCCCCACCGACCGACCGCTTCCATGGCCCATTAGTAACACTATGCGCTGAACGCTCTGCGTAGAGCTAGTAGTGCATATGGCTTGGTTCAGCCTGGGGGTCTGGTGATCGTGCCTGCAATGCACTCTTAAATCTCAGGTAATTAATTTTTCGTTGTCTCAATCTCTTAGTCCGGACTGAACGAATACGTGGAGGAAATATGTAGATTTCACTTTTGCTCACAACTGCTCGTTTAAACATAAGTTTACGATCAAGTTTGAAGCAGAACGAGGTTCTAGATGTGGGTTCGCATACTGATTGTGTGAACTGGTGTATGCAGACTGTAGCTTTTATTTATTGTTAGTATGCGAATAAATAAGTCTAATAAAGTATTTTGTTGAAATGACCATGGTTTGAGTAAGGTTGATTGATAAAAACTGAGTTGAAATACACTTCATGCTCAGCCTACACGCCGCCAAATTCTAAGCCTCTCCTGGACCACCAAGAAGGCCTGCTTCGGAGAAGGCCAAGTGCACATCGCACCCTCAACGTTAGCTGCGTAGCTATGCAGCAACGAAAATCTATGACTCGCTTTGGGGAGTCCACCAAGGTAGCATGCTGGCGCTCAGCCAGCTTCCCGAGTGATCCCTACCACTCCTTTTGTCCTCAGAAGACGAGCATGGTCAACCCCCACCCCGCTCCCAATTGTTCTGTAAGCATCTCATGAACTGCTACTGCGTACAACGCGATATGGTCTGCTGAAAGCTTAGGCCCTATCAGCTAGCATCAGCAAAATTTGCTGACAGTGGGTCCTCCACCTGCCCGGCTCTTATACTCCGGGCAGACATGTTATTATTATTATTATTATTTCTTTATTATAGAGATTTTCAGCCCTAGGCTGGTTCATCTCTTTAAAAATATGACGGGGGTTGAGAAGGGAAAGAGGAGAACCCTGGCAGAATCAGGGAGGGGAAAAGGGTTTAACAGAGTTTTTGTGCGTAGTATGAACGCGAAAATAACTGGCAACTGGTGGGGTTGTCTGGTCCGAGTCTAGCTGGGTCTGTCATAATCAAGCTTGGTAGGTCTTGTAATAATCCATCGGGGTCCGTTTTCGTTGCAGGTCAGTCTTCTTGGTTTGTAGCTCCGTTCGTGTTCCAAATACAGTTCCTGTGGTGCGGTCTGCCTCAGAATCTCACTCCGTGCCAGTTCGGGTTTGGAATCCACATGAAACCGGGATGAGTGAGTCGCAGGTTAGTTTTGTTGTTGTCCGTGTCAGGCTGGGTCTTTCATTGGCTTGAGGGAGTGGATGTTTGGTTCCTTAGAAGTGTCCGTTGTTTGAGCTGGGTCGTTATCGGGGTTTGTGGTTACAAGTTCAATTTCAAAGAGAGTGCCCTTGATGTGCTCAGGGCTCCACCCTGTGCGAGTCCTGGCTTGGAACCCACAGGGGGCAGAGATGACGAGCCACGGACAGTGGGATGTTTTAAATTTGGTCGTACAGCCCTGCGTCTTTTAGAAATAGAAGCAACGTTGTTTGCCGGACCTCATCTGGAGATAGAGCGCTTTGTATGTCCGTAATATTGTACTGAGTACGTAGATCCTCCAAGGTTCTGCAGTTTGCGATGTTCCACTGAATTTGGTTCTGAGCAGGAATCGCAACGAAGTCGGAAATTTCCGGCGCCGCCCATACTATGGGAAAGTCTAGTATGCCCTGTTCGCAGTCTAGACAGAACAACTTGATCTCTTCGAGATGTCAGGTCCGGCCAACGCTGCGGGCTCGGTTTGATCTTCCGGATAAAAAGTGTTTGCCTCGACCAGAGAGAGTCCCACGCTTCTCTGACCCTGTGTCTAAGCCACATCTTGACATCGTCCCCCGGTATCTTCGGGGTGAGGAGTGCTCCTTCACGACCGAGAGAAGCCAGGCTGTCAGCTTCTTCGTTCCCCTTGATACCGCAGTGGCCCGGCACCCACATGAAGGTGACCTCATTTTGGCATTCGTTCAGCAACTCCTGAATCTCCTGGACGAAAGGATGTTTATTACTAGGGCTCTGCAGAGCATCGAGTACGCTGGCCGAATCTGACACGATTAGCAGTGGGGCAGAGCGGGGGTGAGCAATGGCTCGCGATATCGCTGCCGCCTCGGCTGAGAACACCGAGCACAGGCTTCCTAGTCGGTGAAACTCGTTGTAGTCTTTACTATGAATGCCGATGCCAACCAACTCATCCTTTTTAGAGCCGTCAGTGTAGATAATTTCCGTTTCTCGGTACTTCTCACAGACTCTTCTTGCAAAGCTGGCCTTGACGCTTTTAGGGTTTGCGCCTTTGCGGAAATGCCTCTTGATGGTTACGTCCACCATTGGCTTCTCTGCCGCCCAGCTTCTAGGGCCGATCCGGTGGAGACCAGCCACCGGGGGAAGCCGAGGGATGGCCATATCCGTTAGGGCTCGGTTGGCTTGGTTGCCGAGGAAGCCAACGGACATCGTCAATTGTGCTCTGTAGGTATCCGACGGCTCGGCAGCTAATCGTCAAGGTTAGCTTATGTTGAAACGGCAGTGCACCTATCTCGGCACAAGCTGCCAGGGCAGGTGTTGACGGTAATAAACCTGATATTGTGCGGATTGCACCGTTGTAAACTGGTCCTAGGGTATTCAGTAACTGCTCCGTCGCCCGGCAGGTGATTTCGACCCCGTAAAAAATTCGGCTGGTGATAATAGCATCGGCTACTCGAAGACGGGACTGTCGGTCACTACGCGTGCGTTTCCCAGATATCGCTCTGAGCAGATTTAATCGGGTCTTGCATCGGTCCTTGGCCTTGCCAAAATGGTTGCGAAATGAAAGCGTTCGATCCAGTGTGATTCCAAGCACTTCTAAGGTTTTTTGATTAGGGATCGGAACACCTTTGACTTTCAGCTGTGCTGAGGGATGCGTGTGACGATGTTCACAGATATGCAGCCGGGCACATTTTTTAGCTGCAAGCTCAAAACCATTTTTGTCCGCCCATCCAGCGACCGCAGTGACTGCGGCTTGCAGCTTCCTCCGTGTGGCCTTTGGGTGTTTACCGGTGACTAGCAACAGAATGTCATCTGCGTATACTAGGATGTATACTCCTGCTGGCAAGATGTTGAAAACACCATTCATTGCTACCAGGAACAGGGTTACCGCAATTACCGAGCCCTGGGGGACTCCAGTTTCCTCTCGAGTTGGCTTGGATAAATGGTTGCCAACTTGGAAAGTGCGGTTGGTAAGGTAGTGCTTGATGAAGTGCAAACAGTGACCTGTTACGCCCCAATCGGCGAGCTGCTGCATGACTCCCGGCATCCAGGCTCTGTTATACGCTTTAGCCAAGTCTAGTGATGCTACCTTAATGTGGTCTCCTCTCTCCAACGCTTCGTCTAAAATTTGGCCCAGGGCGGCCAGGTATGACCCCGTGCCGTGGCCAGCTCTGAAGGCGTGCTGCCTGTGATCCAGACGGCCTTCGGTTTCGAGGTGATGCAAAAGCCGTCTGTTTACCAGTCGTTCCATCACTTTGGCAATGCAGCTTTTTTTTTTTCTTTACTTAAAACGTGTTTATTTATATTCTGGTTTTGTTTGTACAGTGTTACAAGCACATGTTATTAAAAACAATTCAATAGTTTACAATTGTATTACAATCAAAACTAAATTTTAGAACATCAACGGATAGCACTTCTGGATCATTTGAAAAAACATAATTTAAAAATTCTACAAATATTCGAGATGCTAATGTTTTTTCTACCTCAGTGTATGCTCTCAAAACTGGAAACTTAAAAGTATCGAAGCTAACATTTCTGAACTTTCTCCTATTTAATAATTTTATCTTTGTTACGGTAAACCACCAACAGTTCCTAACTTTCGAGCATGTCGAAAATTTATGCTTCAAATCCTCAATTTCTTGAGGACAATAAGAACAATTTGGAGATGCACGACTGCCAAAACGAAACTGTTTTTCAGCACAAATGATTTTCTCATTGATTAGGAGAAACCATGTAACTTGATGGTCTGATGAAAGGTGTCTATCAAATACATTCTTCCAAATAACGTTCCAATTATATTGTGGATATTTCTCGATCACATGTGGCTTTGGTAACTTACTACACAAAAGGCTATAAATGCTATGAGATGTTGGATTATGTTTGATGTTTTCAGGAATGTATGCGAGTTCTAAATATATAATTTTAAGAAAATGAGCACTAACTGGTAAATCTTTAACATTTGGTGGATTTTCAATTCGGTCAGTGTAAACATGTAGAAAAGGAGAAACGTGTCGCAATTGTAAGTATCTATTGATTAGTAGAGATTTACATTTATATTCTGGCGCAATGAGACCTAAACCTCCTAGTTTTCTGGGTAGACAGAGTTGATCGAAGGAGACTCTCAATGTACTGCGGTACCACAAAAAATTTCCGTAAAGTGTTTTAATTTTAGCTAGCGTTTTCTTGTTAACCGAAATCGTTGACGACATATACCAAATACGAGATGATGCATAAGTATTTAAGAATATCACCTTTTGTATTAAATTCAAACTTCTAAACTGACTATTCCAAAGTAAAAATCTCAAACTCTGTAAAACTTCATCCCAGTTCTTTTGCATCATTGAATTGCTGTTGTTGTTGTACCACAATCCAAGGATTTTTAAGTTCTCGTTCTGTTCAACCCAATCAGGTAAGATATAATTGTTGTTCGATCCTATTTTCATTGCCTTAGTTTTTTCATATTTAACTTTTGCTCCCGCTACTGATTCGAAATCTTCGAATATTTGCTTAACTTTGCAAAGCTTTCGAATATCTTGTATGATCAAACTTATGTCGTCCGCGTAACTGACAAGCAAATCTACGTCTACTTCACAAATCCTATTGAGTTTTTGCAAGAGCGGTTCAAGATATAAGCAAAACAATATCATTGCTAAAGGGTCGCCTTGTCGTACTGACCTCTCAATCCTAATTGATTCAGATAAATTACCGTTAATCAGAATCCTCGAAAATGTATGTTCCTGGCTAATTTTTATAAACTCAACAAATCTGTTATTTATACCCATTTTTGACAGTGTTCTTAATAAAAATCCATAGTTGACCCTATCGAACGCCTTTTCTAGATCAAATGAGATAAGTACTCCTTTCTTCTTTTTTAAGTTAATTTCTAAAATTTTATCTCTAATTCCACATGTGGCTTCAAAAATTGTTTTTGAGCCATTAGAACACTTTTGTGTATTGGACAATAATATCCCATTCAGTTTTATCAAACGATTTTTCAGAATTCTTGACACTAACTTATAATCAAAGTTTAATAAAGTAATCGGTCTATAACCACCTAAACTGTTATTCGCATTTTTCTTTTTAATTAAAACAATCACTCCTTCTAAAAATTTCGCTGATGTTTTTCCGTTAATTACTTCATTTGCTACAAAGACAAGTTCTGATTTGATGATTTCCCAACATTTAACGTAAAAAGTTTTAGTTAAACCGTCACTACCAGGACTTTTTCGCGATTGACTAGACTTTATAGCTTTTAACAATTCATCTTCTGAAATTGGATCCATCAATTCTCTATTCGCAGGAAAATTATCTGGTACTGTGTTCTCTGGCTCAAAAGAGCTCGATGCATTTGTTGGACTATTAGCATAAAGTGTTTTGTAAAATTGCGTTATTTCTTTGGTGACTATCTCAATGTTCGATTCTTCTTGTCCGTGTATAAATAAAGATTTTATTTTGGTTTTTTCTCTACGTTGTTTTTGTTCTCCCACCTGATAAATTGATGCATTTTCCCCACATATGAATGTTTCGGAACGAGTATAGAAATGATTGGTTATCTCCCTTTGCAAAGCAAGCATCTTACCTTTTACTTTTTGGATTTCACTCAATAACCCTGGATTCGTCAAATAATCTTTATATAAAATGTTTAACGCTGCGTAAAAAAATTCCATTGAATCATGATAACGTCGTTTGAGTAAGCTGTATTTCCACTTGAAAAAAGAAGCTGTTTTAACTTTTGCATATTCATTCCACCACGAAAACCAAGAATCAAAATATCGTTTTTGACTCACCCAATATGCCCACTTTTCCCTATACTCTGCTAAGTTTTCCTCCGTCAAAACAATATCATTCAATCGCCACAATCCTCGTCCAAACGATCTACCCAAATTTGGTAGTCTAAGTTTCATAATTACTACCTTATGATCGGAAAATGAACAAAGATTTGTCTGCACAGTTCTCACTTGCTCCTTCAAATCCTCACTTACATAAATTCTATCAAGTCGCGCCCCCGATCCGTTTCGAATAAAAGTGTAATCAACTGTGTTTTTATGAACTATTTCCCATGCATCTTTCAACTTCAAAGATTGTACAAAAAACTTCAACGATTGACTGAAATTCGAACTATGATTAGCATCTTTCTTGTCGATGACCGAATTGAAATCACCTCCAACAATCAACCTTGCGTCTCCATGATTAATGTAGTAGTGCACCGTGTCTGTGAAGAATCTTTCTCTTAGAGCTTTTTGAGCGCTACCGGAAGGAGCATATATGTTACATATAGTTGTGTGGTTTTCAATTTTTAAGCTTATTATTCTGGAGTCGATACTTTTTTGTATATGTGATGTTTTGATATGAGATTTGACCAATATAGCTGTACCACGTTTGTTGAGATCAATGTTTGAAAAGGTATCGAAACCGCTAATGTTAATGTGCTCATGAACTTCCTGCTACATCAATACATCTAGATCCATCATATAGACGAACGATCTCAAAGCATTTAATTTGTTATCATTTGCAATTCCATTGATATTAAGAGAGCCAATGTTGTACGAGAGCATATCCATTTCACGATTACTCTGAAGAATCTATCGACAGACTAAGCTTTTTTCGCGATGGAGACTTACACACATCTGTGTGTGTACCATCCATATCATCATCAGAAATGTCGAGACCATCAAATGTGTTGGAAACTTCAATACCAGAGACGCTGTTGATCGCTACAAGTGGATCACGTGCTTCTTTTGAAATGTTCGTTTTGGCAGATGTGCTTTTCATGTTGTCGTTGGTGAGTTGATTTTTCGTTTTACTTGAGGTGTTAGTGTTAGTGTTAATGTTAGTAGTCTTAATCGCTTGTTTATCTTCTACGGTGTTAGTATTAGTAGCCTTTCTCGTTTGATGCGTAGTCTTGCTGAATAGTTGGGTTAGGTTGGTGTAGCTCGGGCCTGCCTCATCCCCTGTCTCCCCGCTTGCCACTTTTCGTGTTTCCTGACCTGACTGAGTTTTCAATGCCCCTGCATAATCAACTCCTGACGCTTTCAACCTATCACTGATGTTACCTCCATTGATCTGCATTTCCATGTATCCAGCTTCTATGCATTTCCGCCCCCAATGCACAGGTTTTCCGCAATGTCGACACGTTTGTTGTTGGTGTTTGTATGTAACCAATGTGACTTCCCCGTTGATGTTGATGTAAGATGGGATCGCTGTGTGTAATCGGATCCTGACTGACCTGACACCGTTCGAAATACCTTTCAGAACAGCTGGTTCCGTCCAAACTTCCTCCTTCAGCCAGACTACGTCACCGAATCTTTCCAATTCCTTTTCAATCGACGAGTTCTCCGTTTGCGGTGATATATCGTGTACACGAACCGTTGTTGCTCCATCTTCCATAAACACGTTGACCTTGTACTTCACGTTGTCCACGCTGATCTCGTAAATCCCATCGTTACGCTCTGTGATTGCTACGGCCTGTTCCTCCGTCTGACACTCGATGAACACCAAGGACTTCCCTGTGTTATGTTGCAACGACTGGATGCTCGAAAACTGTATTCTTAACTTGTCGTGTATGAACTTCGCGATCAACTCCATGTTAACTTTCCTGACCGGCAAATTTGCGAGATCGATGACCAACGTGTTAATACGTGGTCCGTTCGACGTTAGGTGATATGGCGATGAGGCCATTGTTTTGTGTTTGTTCTGTGATTTATTGTTTTATTGTTCTATTGAACCAGCCGAAACTGGAAAAACGAAATAGCGTATATAACACTCCGCGCGATACAATAGCGTCTGCTCTGAACGAAAGCCAAAGAGTAACTGTGATATCGCTCTGAGCAGATTTAATCGGGTCTTGCATCGGTCCTTGACCTTGCCAAAATGGTTGCGAAATGAAAGCGTTCGATCCAGTGTGATTCCAAGCACTTCTAAGGTTTTTTGATTAGGGATCGGAACACCTTTGACTTTCAGCTGTGCTGAGGGATGCGTGTGACGATGTTCACAGATATGCAGCCGGGCACATTTTTTAGCTGCAAGCTCAAAACCATTTTTGTCCGCCCATCCAGCGACCGCAGTGACTGCGGCTTGCAGCTTCCTCCGTGTGGCCTTTGGGTGTTTACCGGTGACTAGCAACAGAATGTCATCTGCGTATACTAGGATGTATACTCCTGCTGGCAAGATGTTGAAAACACCATTCATTGCTACCAGGAACAGGGTTACCGCAATTACCGAGCCCTGGGGGACTCCAGTTTCCTCTCGAGTTGGCTTGGATAAATGGTTGCCAACTTGGAAAGTGCGGTTGGTAAGGTAGTGCTTGATGAAGTGCAAACAGTGACCTGTTACGCCCCAATCGGCGAGCTGCTGCATGACTCCCGGCATCCAGGCTCTGTTATACGCTTTAGCCAAGTCTAGTGATGCTACCTCAATGTGGTCTCCTCTCTCCAACGCTTCGTCTAAAATTTGGCCCAGGGCGGCCAGGTATGACCCCGTGCCGTGGCCAGCTCTGAAGGCGTGCTGCCTGTGATCCAGACGGCCTTCGGTTTCGAGGTGATGCAAAAGCCGTCTGTTTACCAGTCGTTCCATCACTTTGGCAATGCAGCTGGTAAGTGTGATTGGGCGAAAGTTGTCCACAGTGTTTGTGGGACCCGATCCCTTCGGAATTGGGATAACGATGCCGTGTCCCCAACTGCTGGGCAGAGTATCGTTTAGCCATTCTTTATTGATGGTGTCTAACAGGCGCTTCTTACCGATCGGGGGGAGATTTCGGAGCATCGGGTATCCAATTTTGTCTGGGCCGGCTGATTTGCCTTTGGTTTTCCGAAGGACGAAGATTAATTCCTCCATTGTGAAGGGTGAGTTGAAAAACTGTCCCTGATCCGCCGGCACTATAAAATCAGTGACGGCTGTTGCAGCTGTCGGATGTCGCTTAAGAAAGGCGTCACTGTATCGGTTGATAGATGATATTCCCCCAAAATGGTCGGATGGAGCATCCGCTATTGTTGCTGCGTCTCTGGTTGTGGTATTTTGTATTTTCAGGGCAAATCCCTTTTGTCGCCTTTTTCCTTGCAGAGCATTCAATCGTCCCCAAAGTTGGGACGCAGATTGGTCGTCGTTAATCTGGTCTAGGAAGGTGGCCCAGGAAGCATCCTTTGCCTCTCGGATGACCTGCCTGCACTTGTTTCGAGCTTCATGCCATTCGTTCGCTATTTTCTCCCAATCCGGGTGTTCAGTCGGGAGTCGCTTCAGGTACCTCAGAGCTTTCCGACGTGCTTTTACCGATTTCTTTACCTCGTCTGTCCACCAGTGGAGAGCTTTCCGGCCTGGATTAGGGCTGGTTTGGGGTATCGTGTTCGCCGCTGCCTCTCCAATGACAGAGGAAAGATCCAGTATGTCTTCTGGGGGGTTAGTATATAGACGATCCTCAAGCTGCGCTTGAAAGCTAGCCCAGTCTGCTTGGTCAAACTTCCATCTAGGCCTCCTGGAAGTTTTTGGGACATCGCTGCCCGTGAGGGTGACCAATATTGGCCGGTGATCGCTTCCGTGCATGTCCTGGTCTGCTTCCCACGTCAATTTTATTAATTATCTGTGTGGATGCTAAAGTGACGTCTATGGCCGATTCTATTATGTTTTCCTTGCTTCTGCGGTTCACTCGGCCAAAGGTATTAGAACCGTCATTCAAGATTGAAAGTCCATGTTTGTTGGCAGTGTTGACAAGTATAGAACCCCGGAGATTTGATGTCCTGCTTCCCCATGCTCGATGATGACTATTGACGTCACCGAGGATCAGCCTAGGTTCTGGAATCTGTTGGAGAATTTCGTCAATCTTTTTCTTTAAGTCTGGCACCTTTCCATTTGGCAGGTATAACGACACGACGGATAGTGGGAAAGGCCATGTGATCCGTGCTGCGATTATTGGTAGGTCGCTGTTCAGATCTATCAACTCCGAGGATAGTTCGGTGGCTATTCCCAATGCAACCGAGTGGTAGATGTTCTGCTCGGTTCTGATATACCATCGATGGCTACTTCGAAGAGTTCGGTTCATTTGTTCTGTTGTTGCTTGGTGGACCTCTTGCAGGGCAATCACTGCTGGAGCGTGCATATCTTGGAGTATCTCCAGGTCTGGGAGATTATGGAAGAAGCCGTTAATGTTCCATTGCAGGGCTAAAACCTGGCGAGGGCTTCGGGCTGGAAAATGGGTCTTACAACCCGGGTTGGGGTTCCCGGGATGCCCAGGTTCCTCGCTTGGAGGACGAACCCGGTTTTTGTGGGACTTACAGCCCGGGTGTGGGTTCCCGGGATGCCCACCCGGCCGACGTCTTGTAACGTCGTGATTGGCAGTGGTATTGGGGGATCGGTGCTGGAATGTACGGCTCTTGCTGAGGTTTCCGGATTCTGGTATGGCACGATAGGTGTAACATTCGGTTATTGGCTCTGGGTTGTGGGTTCTATCTGCATCTATAGCAACGTGGAGTCTCTGCACGGATGAACTACAGCTTGGGTTGATGTTCCCAGGAAGCACATGCGACCTGCCTGCTTTGATCACGGCGTAGGGCCCGTAGCGAGCGCTGTGCAACTGGTCGTAAAGCTGAGAGTTCCAGGCGGCTGGCCCAAGTGGGCCTAACGGCGCAGTTTCGTCGGAGGGTTGGTGGCGGGACTTACAGCCCGGGTTGAGGTGCCCGGGATGCCCAGACGTCTCACAGAGAGAGTCATTCGGTCTGGAATTCGATTTACTGCGCATCTGGTTCAATCGAACAGGAGAGTTTGAGATACGACAGTATCTGAAGGGGTTTCGTCTTGGGTTGGTGTTCGCTCCCACGACGTCCTTCCGAGGATTGGGCGATCCGATTTTTTCCAACAGAGTAGTTGCTTGGCTATTGTTAACTTTTTTTGGGTTGAGGTTCCCAGGAAGCACGTGTGACCTGCCTGCTTTGATCACGGCATGAGGCCCATAGCGAGCGCGGTGCAATTGGTCGTAAAGCTGAGGGTTCCAGGCGGCTGGCCCAAGTGGACCTAACGGCGCGGTCTCGTCGGAGAGCTGTTGGCGGGACTTACAACCCGGGTTGAGGTGCCCGGGATGCCCAGGCAGACATGTGATACGAGTGTGATACTTGAATGAAGATAATTATCAGTGTGGCACACATTTCAAACTCAATTGTACCGTGATTCCTGGAGCGACTAAACAACCGGATGTCGCCACAGCATACGCGCAGAATCTCGAGGCCGCGTTGCCAGACAAGGGCGAGCTCGATGAAGCTCCTCTATAGGACTGCTGGAGTACAGTGAAAGCAGCCATCAACGACGCAGCACCATCGGGTACGTGGAACGGAATCGACGGATTAAATGATTCAACGAAGAGTGTAGAACGGTTTTGGAGGAGAAGAACACAGTGCGGGTGGTAATGCTGCAGCAAGGAACCCGACAGAAGGTGGAATGTTACAAACAGAAGCGGAAACAGCAAACCTGCCTCTTTCGGGAGAAAAAGCGCCGCTTGGAAGAAGTGGAGTGCGAAGAAATGGAACTGCTGTGCCGTTCCCAAGAAACACGGAAGCTCTATCAGAAGCTCAACGCATCCCGCAACGGCTTCGTGCCGCGAGCCGAAATATGCAGGGATAAAGACGGAGGCCGCTTGACGGACGGACGTGAGGTGATCGAAAGGTGGAAGCAGCACTTCGATCGGCACCTGAATGGCGTGGAGAACATGGGCACGGAAGACCACGGCAACAGAGGAAACGACTACGCCAGTGCAGCGGAGGACGGAAATGAACCAACTCTCACGCTGAGGGAAGTTAAGGATGCCATTCATCAGCTCAAAACCAACAAAGCAGCTGGTAAGGATGGTATCGCAGCTGAACTAATCAAGATGGGCCCAGAATAGTTGGCCACCTGTCTGCATCGGCTGATAGTCATGATCTGGGAAACCGAACAGCTACCGGAGGAGTGGAAGCAAGGGGTAATCTGCCCCATTCACAAGAAAGGCGACCATTTGGAATGTGAGAACGTCAGGGCGACCACTATTTTGAATGCTGTCTACAAATTGCTATCCGAGATCATTTTCCGTCGTCTGTCACCTAAAACGAATGAGTTCGTGGGAAGTTATCAAGCCGGCTTCATCGACGGCCGGTCGACAACGGATCAGCTCTTTACCGTACGGCAAATCCTTCAGAAATGCCGTGAATACCAGGTCCCAACGCATCACCTGTTCATCGACTTCAAAGCGACATACGACAGTATCGACCACGCAAAGCTATGGAGAATCATGGACGAAAACGGCTTCCCTGGGAAGCTGACTAGATTGATTAAAGCAACGATGGACGGTGTGCAAAACTGCGTAAGGATTTCAGGTGAACTATCCAGTTCATTCGAATCTCGCCGGGGACTGCGACAAGGTGATGGACTCTCATGCCTACTCTTCAACATCGCTCTGGAAGGTGTGATGCGACGAGGCGGGCTCAACAGCCGGGGAACGATTTTCACAAAATTCGGCCAATTTGTGTGCTTTGAGGACGACATGGACATTATCGCCAGAACATTTGGAACGGTGGCAGAGCTGTACACCCGCCTGAAACGCGAAGCAGCAAAGATCGAACTGGTGGTGAATGCCTCAAAAACAAAGTACATGCTGGTAGGCGGAACCAAACACGACCGGATCCGTCTGGGTAGTAATGTTACGATAGACGGGGATACTTTCGAGGTGGTGAAGGAATTCGTCTACCTCGGATCCTTACTGACGGCGGACAACAACGTGAGCCGTGAAAATCGAAGGCGCATCATCAGCGAAAGTCGGGCCTACTACGGGTCTGTGGTCGAAAAAGATTCACCCACGCACCAAATGCACCATGTACAAAACGCTAATAAGACCGATGGTCCTCTACGGACACGAGACATGGACCATGCTCGGGGAGGACCTGCAAGTACTCGGAGTTTTCGAGCGACGCGTGCTAAGGACGATCTTCGGCGGTGTGCAGAAGAACAGTGTGTGGCGGAGATGAACGAGCGCGCTGCACTTTACGGCGAACCCAGCTTCCTGAAGGTGGCCAAAGCCGGAAGGATACGGTGGGCAGGGCATGTTGCAAGAATGCCGGACAACAACCCTGCAAAGCTGGTGTTTGCTACTGATCCGGTTGGCACAAGAAGGCGTGGAGCGCAGAGAGCACGATGGGCAGACCAGGTGGAGCGTGACCTGGCGAACATTGGGCGCGTCCGAGGATGGCGTACTATTGTTGATTATGTCTTGTCTTAAATGTGATGTTGAACAAATAAATGTATGTACGTATGTAGGTATGTTTGGGATGAAAAATATGTTCGATTGTGGGATTGAAAATATGAGCACTATTAACAATCAAAAATCTTGTGGTAGCGGTAGTTGCAAATTCAATCCTTTGCAAGAAATGGGCTAACAAGGTCTTCTCTAGGAGATGGATAAGGGTCATCAATAAAAATATAAATGGAATCTCTGCGGTGGAGGTGGCTGCGCAGTAGCTTGACTTTATCATTGACTTGGTGTCCTCGAGGTTCAACATTAGCAAGGACCTCAAGCAGGCCCTGCTGAGAATTCGAAAGCCAATGACGGCAGCTAAGCAAGACCATGAGAAACATAGGGAACTGCGGTAGCGGCTGAATCCGTGAAGTCAAAGGTACCGAAGTCTACCCAGACGGAGGCCTTCAGTTTCGCAGGTAGCCCAAAGAGTGTGGCGGAAGCGATTGTTTAGACAAGCAATCGTAGAAGAGTGTGAGCCAGCTGTCAGATGAGAAGCGACTAAGCGGCCCTTAACTCCGAAGGTTGGCACGGCAGTAAAACCGACAAGTCGGACCGCAGTCAGGTGTCCTGGAAAGATGGGAAAGTTGGCATGAAAATGCCAGGTCCATCATGGATCGAAGGAAAGAGAGAGTTACGGCAGGAGGGCAGGTACCAAGCGTAAGAAGGGCGACGCGCTCGTCATCTAGATTGAACAAGTCAAATACTCGGAACTCTTGAAGGTGATGAGGAGCGACGCCAAACTCGTGGATCTGGGAGCTGACGTGCGCAGTATTAGACGTACTCGTACGGGTGATGTGATCCTCGAGCTCAAGTGCGACAAGAAGCACAAGAGCGCCGTCTATGAAAGTCCGGCGGAAGAGGTTCTTGGAGAGGGTGCCGAAGTGAGGGCTCTTGCAGCAGAGGAGTCTCTGAAGGTGTAAAACCTAGACGAGTGCCCGGCGGGGTCAGATATTCTGCTCCAGGCACTGGCTATGCTTAATGTCGATCTGGCTTATGTCGGTACCGTAAACTGGGGTGTAGTTGATCAGTGGGGTGAACCTGATCACTCAATTACCCACGGATATCGGCTTTCAAGGAAGGTGCCATTCCATTTTTACGTCATTGGATTGCGAATGATTAAAATGTAATTGTTGCTTCCTTGAAAGTCGATATCCACGAATAATTGAGTGATCAGGTTCACTCCTCTGATCAACTACACCCCAGTTTACGGTACCAGAAGTAGTTTTAGTGGGAACGGAGCGGAGGCGATTATCGACGTTGCTTTTTGTAGTCCTGACCTAACACTTCGGACTGAACGATCGCCTAGTGGTTCGCTACAGTATCAACTACAATAAAGACAGGCAGCGGGTGGAGGAAGAGACGGCTAGGTCAAGGCCAAGCCCTCGTAGGTGAAAGACATCATACTTCAACAACGGAGGGAAGGCGCTCTATTGTGAGCGAAACCTACTCGGAGTAAGCGGTGACTAGTTTACTGGTGGACTCAAGCGATTGAGGACTTGCGTCGCGCTTGCCTACGGTCTAGGCGGCGGATGCAGCGAGCACGAACGAAGAACGAGATGAACTGCGGGTAGTGTTCGCCGCTGCTAAAGTCTGGATGAAGATTGAAATAAGGTCAAGCAAAAAGGGCTGCTTTGAGGGTCACAGTAAGAGTGCCAATGCGAATTCGTGGGGTGATGCCTACAGAGTCGTGATGGCCAAGACAAGAGGTATAATGGCTCCTACAGAGCAGTCTCCATGGATGTTGGAGGGGATCATCGATGAGCTTTTTTCCACGTCATGGTCTTAGTCCTTGTCCTCCTTTTGTAGGGCAGCCGGGGACTGGGGCTGGCGGTGAGCAGAGGGTCACCGATGTGGAACTTACAGGTATATCAAAGTTCCTTATTGTAAGGAAAGGCCCTCGGTCCGGACGGTGCTCTGAACCTGGTCTTAAAAGTAGGTATTGCAGAGGCTCCCGGGATGTTCAGGTCTGTTATGTAGAAATGCCTGGACGAGAGGGTTTTCCCAGAGGTGTGGATGCGGCAGAGCCTGGTCCTATTGCCAAAGGCGGGGAAATCACCCGGAGATCCGTCGGCTTAATAGCAATATGCTTGATCGACAAGGCGGGGAGGTTGCTCGATAAGACCATCCTCAAAATCAACTGAGATTAAATCAATTGACTGTTGAGGCACATCGAGGGTATAATTGGTAGACACTATCCTGTCGGTTTCAATTACTGTCGAGATAGCACTCCAGCGTAAAAGGAGAGGGATTCGCTACTGTGTAGTAGTAACTTTGGATGCATGAACCGCGTTCAATAGCGCTAGTTGGGCGGCTATTGCCGATGCACTCCTGCGTCTGGGGATAACCGGGTACCTGTACAAGATTCTCGGAAGTTACTTCCAGATTGGAGTACTAGTTTACGACACAGAGGTGGGTCAAAAACGTTTACTCATAACCTCAGAAGTCCCGCAAGGTTCCATCCTGGGTCTGGTGTTATGGAAAGTCATGTACGATGAGGTGTTGAGGTTAAAGTTCCTGGTGGTAGTGACAATAGTCGACTTCCCTGACGACATTACGCTGGAGGTCTATGGTGAATCGATTGAAGAAGTGAAATTGACTGCAGCCAACTCGATCGCAGTTGTGGAGGAATAAATGAGTCCCAGGAAAGTGGAATTGGCTCTCCATAAAACTGAGGTGGTGGTTGTGAACAACTAGAAGTCGGAGTAGCGGTGAAGAAGATTGCATTATCACATCGAAGTGCTCCGTCAAACATTTGGGAATGATGATCAATGATAAACTTACTTTCGGTGGCCACGTAGATTAGGCCTGCAAGAGGGCCTCCACAGCTATAGTGGCACTGTCCTAGATGACGTCCAATAGCTCTGCAATGCATGCCAGACGGCTTCGATAAGCCAGTCGGTCAAGGAAATTTTTATATTGAAAATTTCCCTGACTTACTTGGCATAAGAGTATCTTCAATGCTTACTACACGATCCACACATGTGAAATCGTCATGTAGAAAAATGTCATTGGAAGTGCTCAAACAACTCTAAGCTGAGATGTGAGCATTGTTTCTGTTCACGCCAAGAAGAATGAACGATATGTCATTGTAAAATAAATCAAACTTCTTTCACATCTAACAGATTCTTCATTGAAATATAAACGATTAATTCAGACCACTCTAAATAGTTTTTTGCTGTAGTATATCATCCACATTCAGTCCAGTCCCGTTGAAAGATCGACGTCAATACCGATCGTAGGATGAACCTACCTACAATTTCCAGGCTCCCATCCCTCATAATTATTAACAAATCATCCCCGCCTCATCATCATCATCATCGTCGTCGTCGTCCGTCGCTCTTCTAGCCACTCTGTGGTCGTTGCGTTGAAGGCTCCGGCTGAAGCCGGTTGACCTCAACCCCGACGACACGAGGATCCCGAAGTCAATTGCGGTCATCGCCGCCACCGCCGTCGCCGAAAAGCATTACCATCAGGGACCAACCCACGACACTACTGCGCGTCCGTGTGATCCGCGTTACCACCATCCACTTTCGATCAGATGACCACCAATCATTTCCGCGTTTTAACGATCGCTTGCCGCAATTATACACATTCCACCTGGGTTAACCTTTTATCGCAATCGTCTCTGACAGGAAAAAGGCAACCGAATTGACCCATTTCGCCGAGATTCAGATTCGGATCTGGTCATGCTCAAATGCACTGCAACAACGCAGTGGCGGGTAGGGCCAACGAGCAGTCGATCGATCAACTATAGCTCGATTCGGGAAGAAGACCTGATCGAAGGTACCTTCCAAAATTGACCGGGGTCCGAAATTGCTTGCCCTCCAATCTTACACGGTAGGCGAGCGCACACGTCGTCGTCAGAGGGACTTAATGTAGGCCACCCAATTAAATTTTCGACCGGCCCGCCTCCTCTCGCTTTCGGTGGATCCTCTCCATTTTACTATATGCCTAGATAGACCTAGTGAGAGCAGGTCGTGCATCACGTTTAGATTCGCTTTTTCTGCAGCAACTACCGTGAGCAGCAATTGTTCGGGAGTCTACCAGGCAACCGACCAACCGTAGAGGATGGCTGTTAGCCATCAGATGAGAAAAGAAACCATTTCAAGTGCGAAAAGTTAGCTAGCGATGCTGAAGAAGAAAACAAAAAAATGCTACAGATTGAGCGTAATTGTTCACCACACAGTTGATTGTAATTTGATGAAAATCAACAATAGTGGGTAGGTATCAGGAAATTCCGATTCACTTTCAAATTTACATCCAGTGGTGTTTTCCAAACAGAGCACAAATCCCAAACCCCCACTTGTCACAGAAGAGTCACGGCGGCGCAGGTTTTTGTTGTGTAGATGTTAGAAGAAGTATGTCATAGATTTCTTTCTCCGCCTTTTACCTAAAATGCCGAGCTGACGGTTTCAGCAAAAAAAAATGCTGAAATTTAGCAATTTTTTGTGGATTTGTTCAGTAAGCTCTGCTGATCACCACCCAAGTAACCACGCTGCTCAAGCCGTAATGCGTGCCTACATTACAGTGTATATAAAACGAGAATTACTGTGTATGTACAATTAAAGTTGGATTAAAGTGGGAAAGGGTCCCAATATAGTCGCATTGTAGCTAATTTCAATTTAGCTTTATTGGGGCCCTTCCCCACTTTAATCCAACAATAATTGTACATACATAGTAATGCTTGCTTTATATACACCATATTTATGCATGCATTACGACTCAAGCAGCGTAGTTACCTGGGCAGTAACGTTATGCTGAAATTCAGCATACTTTGCTGAAAATTCAAGAAAAAAAATTGTTGGACCCTTCAGCTCGGCAAAATTCAGCAAAATATTACTGACAGCGTTTGGTGTGTAGTTCCGTAAACTATATGAGTAAGAACAATTCCTCCAAGATTCTTTCCAAAGCTTGCTGCAGTGAATCCATCATGGAAGCCTCCGGAAATTCCTTCAAGAATGAATCTAAAGATTCCTCGCGACAATTCTTTTGGGATTTGATCTGAGATATACTTAGAGGTTCCTCCAGTGGTTGTTCCAGTGCTTTTTTTTGAGGTTTCCTTCAGGAATTTCTCCAGAGATCCTTTAAGTAAGGTATTTCTGCAGGTATTCCTTCAGAGATTTCTACAGCGATTTCTCCATTTAGTCCTTCTGGGATTAGGTTATTGCTCCAATTATGTCATCTGGATTGATTCGAAGTGTTTCTGCAGGAATAAGTTCCAAAAATTCTTTCAGAAAAATTTACTATAAATTATTTAAATATAATCCAGAAATTGTTTGAAAAAATGTGTAATAAAACTTAAGGTATTTAAGTATTTAAGTATTCCTTTGATAATTCGTCCAGAAATTATTGTATAGACATCGATTTCTTCAGATTTTTTTATCTAGGGATTCCTACTGAAATTCATCTGGGAATTCGCTATAAAAGCTCTCCTGAGATTCCCTAAAGAAATCCTCATGAGTTTGCTTCTGGGATTCTTCATGGGGTATCTTCAGAAATTCTTCCAAGAATTCCTCCAGGGATTCACCCAGGAATTCCTTCTGTGATTCCTTCAGGAACAACATACGGAACTATTTCAAAAATGCCTGCAGAACTTTTCTGGGGATTCCTTCAGAAACTTCTTCAGGAAATAATCCAGGATTTCAGGATTTTCTCAGGAATTTCAGCGAATTCTTCAATACTTCCCCTGAGATTTCTTTAGAAACTCCTCTTGGAATTCCCTGAGAAATTAAACTTCGTATTTCTCCTAGAATTCTTATTGGGATTCCTCCAGGAATTCCTCGAGGGATTCCTCCAGAAATTTGTCTAGGAATTCTTTGAGGATTCCCCTGAGAATTCTTGCATGAAATCTTTAAAAACTCCTACAGGGATTCGTCCAAGAATTCTTCTAGAAATTCCTCTAGGGATTCTTCTAGGAATGCCTCTAGGAATTCCTCTAATTCCTCTAGCGATTCCTCCAGGATTTTTTTCAGGGATTACTCCTGAAAGTGCTCCAGTAATTCAAGGATTTTTTCCAGGGATTCCTCGTAGAATTTATGCAGGGAGTAATCCAGGAAACCCTCTAGAGATTTCTCAAGGAGTTTCTCTAGAGATTCCTCGAGGCATTCGTACAGACATGCCTCCAGGAATTTCTCCAAGGGTTCCTACAGGCATTCCTCCAGGAATTCATCGAGGAATTTTTCCAGGGATTTCAACGGAAATTCTTCCAAGAATAGTCACGGATTTTCCCCAAGAATTCTAGAGATTTCTCCAGGAATTCTTCCTGGGTTTCCGACAGGAATTTGTCCAGGCATTCTTCCTGAGGTTATTCCAAGAATTTCTCTAGAAATTACTCTAAGGATACCTCCAGGAATTCCTCAAGAGGTTTCTTCAGAAATACCCCAGGAATTCCTTCAGAAATTCCTCCAGGAATTGATCCACGAATTCCTTCAGAAACTACTACCGCAACTCATCAAGGAATTTCTCCAGCAAATCTTCCAGGGATTCCTTCAGAAATTCGCCCAGAAATTGCATCGGGAGTTAATCCAGGAATCATTCCCAGAACTCCTCCAGGGATTCCTGCATGAGATCCTCCTGAGATTCCTCAAGAAATTTCTTCAAGGATTTCTTTAGGAATCATCCAGAAAATCCTCCAGAGATTGCTTCAGAAATTCGGGCGTAAATTTCTCCCGGAGTTTATCCAGGCATTATTCCAGATATTTCTCCAGGCATTCTTCCAGGATTTTATCCAGGCATTTCTCCAGGGACTCCTCCAGGAATTCCACCAAGAATTCCTCCATGAATTACGTCTGGTGTTTCTTCAGGAATTCCTTCAGGTATTTCGGTAGAAATTCATCTAGGGATTGCTCTGGGAACTCTTCTAAAGGTCCCTCCCAGAATTTCTCTGAAGATTTCATCAGGAATTCGTCTAGGAATTTATCAAGGAATTTCTCCAGGGATGCCTCCACGAAATCCTTAATTTATTCCTTCAGAAATTCCTCAGGAACTTGTCCAAGGATTTCGCCAGGAATTTGCCCAAAAGGTTCTCTAGGATTTTCTTCAGAGATTCCTCTAGGAATTGCTTCAGGGATTTCTCCAGAAATTCCTCCTATGAGTTTTCCAAGAATCCTGCTAGGGATTTCTCCCGGAATTCGCCAACAAATTCCTCCAAGGATTCATCCAGAACTTTTTCTACGAATTCCTACAGAGATCCCTGATGCGGTTTCTTCAGATTTTGTTTTCCAGGGATTCCTCCAGGTATATTTCCAGAAATTTCTCCTGGAATTCCTACAGAGTTTACTCCAGGCATATCTGCAGAAATTCCTCTAGAGATTTCTCCAGGAATCTCTTCAGGGATTGCTCCGTGAATTTCTGTGGTGATTCATTCAGAAATTCCTCTCTGGATCTTTTCAAAAATTTATTCAAAGGTTAGTTCAGAAATTCCCGTACCCCTCCCATCATCTTTTCAGAGATTTTCCAAGATTTTTTTCCCAGGATTACCTGAAGATCTTGTGAATTATTCGAAGGATTTCCAGAGGAATTCCTGCAGCGATTTGCATTGGAACACATGCAAAATATTATAAGCTTCAGAAGAAGCAATGCACGAGTAAACAAAAACCCTTAATCCTTCAGAAATTTGTCAACGCTACCAGCACCACGCTGGTTTGTGTAGAATAGGCAAGGTTTTTTCCAGGTTTTTTTTTTAAAGTAATGTACAAAATACATCATCGTGACTGCTGAAGATTGAAGTAATGCTTTTCAAGAATATAATAATATTATTTTCAATTTCATCGTGTTACCATTAGTTTAAAAGGTAGCTGGTATAAATTTGCTAAGGCTGCTCAAACCAACCTCTCCAGGCCGAACAGCTGTCTTTGCCCTTTTTACTTTATCTTTTTGGCGTAACATTGAAACTAGGATAACGCCTGAATCTCAGCTTAGAGTTAATTGAGAACTTTTATAGATATTATAACTTCCGCAATGAACATTTTAATTTGTGCATTGTTTGATAGGCGCGCAAATACTCGATGTCCAAGAAAGACAAAGATATTATAGTTACCGACTAGAAATGGGCCCTTTATTATGTAACATATATTTTCTCTGAATTCCATTGTAAATTCTAGCAGATTTTTTTTAACAAAATAGTTTTTCAAACCATTGCTACTTATATAATTCTGATTATATCGTTATCTCAGAGTCAATTACAAAGACCATTTTGGATAATGACCTTGTAAAGAGTGATACATTGAGAATAGTCTCTAATAACTATCAATTTGAACACTTATTATGCCATATCAATATCGAAGTATTACAGGTCTATGTTTGTCATTAAGACAGTGTTTTTTCAGTTTTTTTTTGTTAATTTCCATATATAAAGTCATGAAAAATTTCTGAGGAGGGCCTGGCGGATTCTGGGGGGGGGGGGGGGGCAGGCCCCACAGCCCACCCCTCTAGCTACGCCAATGCAAACTGAGTCCTATCACCATGAACACTCCCTTTTGGTATAGAAACCAATTTCCAACACATTCGCATTTGTGCCCATTAGGATAAAATCAAACTGTAGTTGAGCCAGAAAAGAGATGGTAGGCTCACTTGGTTGAGGATAGTCTAACAAGCGTATGACGTTGTTAATCCTCTTATACCCAAATTTTTGATTTTGATCTAAATATCATTTTCCGTCATCTAAAATCGATGTAAACATGTTTTGAAAGATAATTATTTTTAATTCTCGATTTCGTGAATTTCAGTTTATGATTTTTCTAATTTTTATTTTTGAACATCCCCACACTTTAATATTTTTCGTGGAAGCCTATTAGGGATACGGATTTTTCGAGATGAAAACATTTTGAGATTTTATCATTATTGTTGAAATATTTTTATCATAATTTTTTTTCATAGGAAATTTTATTTTCTGTGTAATTTTAAGGAAAATAATTTTAGAGTGTACTCGATTACCTCAAACTATTAACCTAGGATAGAATGATTTGGGAAAAAAATAAAATATGTTAATTGTAGCGATTCAGTGCAAAATAAACAATGACTTCTAAAAGGTGACTAAAACATCAATTTTTCAATGATTTTTAAAAAATGTGAATACGCTTTAAAATACACCAAACATTATTTTGAGGTATACAAAACAGTCCTAAATATCAGCCAAAAATATAGAAAGTTTGATTTTCCACGAAGCAAAAATTACAAAAATGCTCAAACTATACCCCGTCTAAAGGCGGGGTTGGGTATTAGAGGGTTGTTAAAGGGAGGCAGGTTTTGAGGTGTACAATTGTGGACTCAATCTTATTTTTGTTAAGGTTTTTAATTAAATGAAGGAATGAATATCCACGCGGAAAACATCGCTGAGTTTCCTGAAGTGTACTGCGGATGTGTTCCAATTCAAATAAATTAAAGCTGAAAGTGTAATGACTAACAACACATCGACAATTAGTTTCAAATTTTATACTTACCTCAGAAATAACTGGATAAGTTCGTCATGTTTCTATGACATTTGACAGTTATCTGTGTATCAGATCTTCAGTATCTCAATTGATTTAATCCAAAAACATATTTCCTGAACCAACTGAATCGAATTATTCTTCGGCTTCGTTATGTCCCTTCCCGATAGCGTTCCCCTTGTTGCCGGACTGGTTTGATTCAGCCACAAAGCCACCTCAAATGCTGCACCTCCGGCGCTTAACGGGCGAACGGCGGTAATGTGGTGGCGACCGGTATGTATAACGACCGCTTTCCTGCACCAAATTCAAATCCGAACGTGCAAGCGATTTGTTCCGGTACAGGCCATTTGTACCACTTACTAAGACGGCCGGTCGTCGTCACCAACCGACCAAGCTTGTGCGCAACTCTGTGACACACAAATCGTGGCATACAAAGTGTTCCACCATTTCGAACCGCGCCGGGTTATGGGCAACTACAATGTTCTACATCGGATGTTATTGGTTTGTGCGCTCTTTACGTGAATGTATCTACGTACCTATATGCATATGTACCATGTACCACCAGCCAGTCCGCCAGCGCCAGCAGTAATGGTCCGGGAGGAGGAAATTGGAAACATTTTGCCATCGTAGTGGAACAGAAACATACCTATTACAGATTAATATCTTAATTATAATTTCCAAGGTGAACCAAAAGAGCACCAGTTCCACGATCTGCACCACCGGAATACAGCTCATGTGTTTGGATTTCGAGTTCTTACCGTTCTTTTTTGTTCTGCAGTCTATTTGCTTACGGGAACAAATTTGGATGCAGAACATAGTGCAGACATATCGATGTGGTTCTCACTTTGAATCATTGCAATGCCGAAGTCACGTTTATTATTCAGTATGGATAATAATGGGCTGCAAAACAGTGAGTCGATAAGGAGAGCGTCCAACATAGCGTCCAACATAGGGTAATTGATCCGATCATGGAGGAGTTAAGCACCGGGTACATGTTTAAAGCACAATCGTTATCGCCCCAAGCAAACTTTTTACATGGATGGAATTGAAAATAATAAAATCCATCCTTAATCTACGGGAAAATAACGAAATATTTCCACTTTGATGTTGTTATGAGCATTTTATTCGTTTTTATCTGAAAGAACATTGTGTTCCTAATGTTGCGGTATCCCATTGAAATCATATGACTAAAAATACCTTTTGGTAACATTTCAGTCGAAAAAGTGCTTAATTGCCATTACCGCAACATTAGGTGCTACCACAACGATGGGAACAATTACCCTATGTAAAACTTCGAAAAAGCGCTATGACTTGCTAACTTTTGCGATTGTAATGAAACCTGCAGAAACTACTCCAAACATGAAACCATAAGTGAGGGGCCCAGATACAAAGGAGTGTAAGTGACCATTTTATCGAATTTGAGTTAAGCAATCAAACAAATCTTCAGACTTTAAGCGTAAGATTTTTTTTATATTAATTAGAAAAATTACAATAAATTGGAGAAAATTGAGTTGATTTTGAATCTTCTGACATTTTGTATTTTATTTTTTATAGAATGAGAAAATCTGCAACAGATACCCAAGAGGTGGTTCCTCGGGTGATGTGGGGATCGACCCAATAAAAACTCATTCTCTCCCTTCCTTACCTTCGCGGTACGCCCGTTAGGGATGACTTCGAGAAGGGGGGGGACCGTACATGAGTACACTCTAATAGTAAGCGTTCCACCAGCTACCGCCTTAAGTTGTTCACTCTCCCCTGGAGGCTCGGGTCCTGGCTAGTACTTAGACTACCCGTTGAACTCAAGCTCCTGGATGGGGAAGGGGGGCCAACTCAACAAGCTGTTGTTCGGCTCGCCATTTACTCTGTAATTCAAGTACGATTCGAGAAACCGTGGAAGTAACGGAGTCCCACTTGTTCGCCCCCATACACATCCTTTCAACAATGTTGTCAGGCGTGATATCTATACCGCATACCTCCTGCATACTCGACCTTTGCTCCACGAAACGTGGACATTCAAAGAGCACATGCTCCGCGGTCTCGTCGCAGTCTGCACACTCCGAACATGCGGGGGAGCCTGCGTGTCCGAATCTGTGCAGATACCACCTAAAGCACCCATGACCTGACAGAAATTGAGTCAAGTGAAAATTCACCTCGCCATGGGGCCTGCTCGTCCACATGGACACGCTCGGTATGAGCCTATGTGTCCATCTACCCTTGCTGGAGGAATCCCATTCCCTCTGCCACTTCAGCATAGACGAGGTTCAGGCGATACGCCTCGCGCCTCTTATGCCGCGTCGCTCGAAACATTCTTCATCCTCTGCCACTACTAAAGCTATGGGCATCATGCCCGCTAGCACACATACCGCGTCCTTTGAGATCGTGCGGTATGCGCTCACCACCCTAAGGCACATCAGCCTGTTTAACCACTAGCGCCTTCGACCATGCAGCGGCGCCATACCGTAGTATGGAGACCGCTACTGCCGCGAGCAGCTTACGCTTACTCGAGACTATTGCCGAGCTATTTGACATTATCTTTGACAATGCCATTATCGCCATGCTTGCTTTTTTGCAGGCATATTCTACGTGGCTTTCGAATTTCAGCTTATCGTCGATCATGACCCCCAATTGCTTCAGTGAGCGCTTAGAGTTGATCGTGCATCCACCTGTGGTGACCACTGCCTGCTGTTCAGACTTGCGGTTGTTTACCACCACCACCTCCGTTTTGTGGTGCGCGAGTGCCAAATGTCTCGACCTCATCCAGTCCTCCACTATGCCAATTGCGTGAGTTGCTGTCAGTTCCACTTCCTCTATCGACTCGCCGTATACCACGAGGGTAATATCATCGGCGAAGACGACCAGCTTTACGCCCGGTGGAAGTTTGAGCCTCAATACGCCATCATACGCCGCGTTCCATAGTACCGGGCTCAAGATGGACCTTTGCGGTACCCCTGCGGTGATGTTGTAGCTCCTCTCGCCTTCCTCGGTGTCATAGATTAGCACCCTATTCTGGAAGTAGCTCTCCAATATCCGGCATAGGCTAACCGGGACTCCTAGGTGGTGTATTGCGCACTCAATGGCGGCCCAGCTGACGCTGTTGAACTCATTCTTAACGTTCAGCGTGACGACCGCGCAATAGCGGATTCCTGTTCGATTCTTTTAGAGCGCTATCTCGGCCGTTTTGGTTACAGCCCTAATAGCGTCCACCGTCGATCGATTCTTCCGGAAGCCGAACTGGTTATCCGAGAGACCAGAGTCATCGGGTTTCTCGGTATAGGCCATCAGCCTCGACAGAATGATCCGTTCCAACAGTTTTTCGGCGGTGTCCAGCAGGCAGATAGGTCTGTATGCCGACGGGTCGCCAGGTGGCTTCCCGGGTTTGGGCAGTAGAACCAATCTTTGCCTTTTCCACCTCTCCGGAAATTCGCCTCTGTCTAGGCACATCTGCATAGCCATTCTGAACATGTCAGGCTTAGCCTCGATGGCCGTCTTGATGGCTAATGTCGGGATACCATCCGGACCCGGAACCTTGTTCAACTTAAGCGACTTCGCTATTGCAATGAGTTCGTCGTTCGTCACCGGGGCTACCTCGCTATGGCCGGTTTGGCTATAGGAAAAGGGGGCCCATGGTCTTGTATCGTGGCGCGGGAACAGCGTTTCCACGATCTTCTGCAGCATCGCTGGGGAGCGTTCTGGGGGTGCTGACGCGCCCTTCGTTTTGGCCATGACTACTCTGTAGGCATCACCCCATGGGGTCGTGTTGGCTGCCTGGCAGAGATTTTCGAAGCACGCCCGCTTACGAGTCTTAATCTCTTTATACAGTGCAACAGGATGCGCGGAGTTCTGCGATTTCTGGACACCACCAGTACACCGGTTTGCGTCCATTTCTGGGTAGGGATCGCCTTGGCATAGCGGCGTCACATGCACGGCTTAGGGTTCCGACTAGATCATCGCTGGATAGATCGTCGGTGTTACCCTCCATAAGCAATCGCTCCACAAATGCCGGCTTATTGAATCGCGAAGTCAGCCATCCCCGATGACGGTCGATGACCTTCAGCTGAGGCCGTCTTCCTCCGTGTTCCACTCTGTATCGAATCGCCAGATGGTCACTATGCGTGTATCCATCGTCGACCCTCCAGTCCGAGCTAGGGTTTAGACCCGGGCTCCAGAAGGTCACATCAATGATGGACTCTGCACCATTCCTACTGTAGGTTTTTTTGTAGCCTACGTTCGCGACATCCAAGTTTAGTCTAGCCATAGCTTCGAGTAAGGCCCAACCTCTCGCGTTAGTCAAGCGGCTACCCCACTCAATCGCCCAGGCGTTGAAGTCTCCACCGATGACCACAGGACTCAATCCCACCATTGCGCTTGTTAACGATTCCAGCATAGACGAGAACTGGTCTATCGTCCACCTGAGAGGGGCATAACAACTGCAGTAGTATACCCCGTTGATTGCGAAGCCCTCGTGCGACGTGGAAACTATTTCCTGGACCGAAAAACGACCGGTTGTACAGATCGCCGCTAGCTTGGTCTTATACGCTACCCAGTTTCCGTTATCGGAAGGGATGCGGTATGGGTCCGATAGTAGTGCGATGTCTGTACTTGACTCCGAGACTGATTGCCATAACAACGGTTGTGCGGCTTCACAGTGGTTCAGGTTTAGTTGTGTAACCTGCATTATCGTTTGGAACTTCGACCTCCTTTCTGGACATTTAGACCCGCCCGTCGTGTGGTCCTTGTTCGCCGTGCAAATCAGGCATTTTGGTTCAGAGTTGCAATCCCTGGCGATATGGCCTTCTACTCCACACTTCCTGCAGAGCTTACTCCGGTCTGGGCATGCCCAGGACTTATGCCCTTGCTCAAAGCACTTGAAGCACGCCACTGGCGGCTCGTATATGCTGAGCGGGCACACTGACCAAGCTACCTTGATCTTCCCGACTGAAATCGCCTTGTTCGCATCCCCTACGGGGAGTTTGAACGCGGCAATCTGCGTGCCAGCCGGACCTTTACGCGGGCGGATCGATGCACTTGGTACATCTATCTCACACTGCTGTTTGAGTGCGGCTGCGAGCTCCTCTGCGTCGGTAATCTCGTCCAGGTTTTTACACTGGAGAGTTGCCTCCGCCGTTAGGGCTCTAACCTGCACCTTTTCGCCAAGTACCTCTTGGGCTAGTGCTTTGTAGGAAGTACTTTTATTAGCTGCTTCCTTCTCCAGCACTAGCATCATCTCTCCAGTCCTGGTGCGCCGGATGCTTTTTACATCCGCGCCCAACGGTGAGAGACGATTCTCGCCTCGCATGGCCTTCGGCACCTCGGCGTATGTGTCTGCCTCGGTTTTGAAGACCAGCTCGTCACTTCTCGCTCGTTTGCGGGCTGGTTTCGTAGTTCTCACCTTCTTCTTTTTTCCTACCGTAATCCAAGGGTTCTCCTTCCCTTGGTCCGGTTGCATTTTGTATGGGACGATAGATTGGTGCAAAACTTTAAACCTCATTTACGCAAAAGTTGCATTTTGTCACTTACCATTCTTTGCTTGTATTACTTGTCATTATGAAACAATCTGAATTGGTGTTGTTTTTCTAATTTACTAAACAAATCATATGTTTTTTTTTATTCACGCAGATGAAAGATAATCTGAAGAAAGATACAATTATTCAACTTTGCGCAAAGTGTGAGACTGACTTGCGATTCGTGGCAGTGTACTAATCGCTGAAACCGAAAAAAAAACTTATCATATCGCGCGTGGTTTAACACGGATAAATTTTATATGCCTGGTATGATGTTATAGAATTTTAAACAAAGTAGAACCGAATTAAACGCTATGTTTTTTTGTGTCATTACAGGTAATCTTCGATATAACGTACCCTCGATATAGTGCATTCGATACACGTACATTTTGTTTCGATTTAGCGTACAACATTGAAAAACAAATATTTTTCTTCAGTAATAACCCTCACATGGGAGCGTCCATAAATTACGTCACGCAAAAACTGCCCATTTCCAAACCCTCCCTCCCCCGTATGTCACACTTTTTGTATTAAACCTCTGAAATTTTTGTATGGGTTCTCACATTTTATTAAACCCCTCTCCCCCTAAAAGCGTTACGTAATTCTATGGACGGTCCCCATCAACTACAAAATCACTCAAATCAATGTATTGTTGCAGCATCAGCCTTGTTACCCAAAATTAGCGCAAATTGGAAAAAAGTGTACGTTATATCGAAGCAAAATGAACATTCTATAGAAGCACAAAAGACGAATTGGCTTTTTCGTGAAAACTCATGTTTTTCATTATTGTTTTTGTGAATATCACTGAAATCATTATATGGGGTTAATTTCACGTCGAGTCCATCAACACTAGTACAAAAAATGTATTTTTTCTGCTTCGATATAACGTGCGAAGAGACAATTTATGTGTACGTTATATCGAAGAGTACCTGTAAAAGAATTCTTATGAAATGGATAAAGTGCGATATTTATCAACTTATCACTTAAGTTTGGTTGAAATAAATTTTCGAAGGCACTAGAACGGCACCATCACCGCTAAGTGGATTGATTGTTTTTAATTTAGAATTTTAACTTTTCGACCTTCACGGTTTATTGTTACTCGATATTTCGTCACAGATTCGTAATTTTGAAAGAACTTCCGGAACAAATTTCGATAAACCAAATAATAACAACCAATTTGTTGGCCCACATTGTGGACAAGGAACTTTCGTTTAACTTTATTCGGTAGTTATAAAAATCTTAATGCTCTCCGCATAGACCAATTCTAAAGTGAAGAACAAATCCCAGTCTTTATACTCAATGATGCTGATCGATATGAGAATAGCTCTCGCCATGCGGGTGCTGGGCATGTCCGACGCGCTGCACATGGGCCTGGAATCCGTTGTGGTCATCGGAGTTGTAGGTCACCACCCGGTGGGTTCCGTCGGCTTCATCGACCGAGTACGATCCAACCACAACGTCTCCGTCCCGGTGCTCCCACTGGCTCTTGTGATCACCGGTGTGCGGATCCATAACTCCGTATTCGAATTTGTACTTCGGGTAGGCATCGTAGTGGTCGTCGTGTTCCTGATGCTCCTCAACTACGTAGTATTCCGCCGATACTACCACAAGGACTAAGCAGGCAACCAATGCGATGACCTGGAAGGATGGGTTGTTACAAGATTAAGGGATGTTAGGTTGTTGCGATTCAGGGATCTTCAGATCACTCACTTTGAACATTTTGATTTTTTTTCTGAACTGACGTTGACCACGGGTTGCAGTGCACTGGTAGAACACTTCGGATGAACTGATGCCGTTAGAAGCGCATCACAGATTATTTATACTGAATTGATCTGATCGGTCGGGGTTCGCTTCTTACAACCGTCTCGAGTTCGTCGGGGTTCGAGAACGTACAGTCGTTATTCCGAAAAAATGCATAATTTTCCAATTTTCGCGTTCCATTCATGGTAACTTCTGCCATCATCATTGCCGTTTCAACTTACCTAGCTACTATTGGTCTCCTCCGGTTGTTGGCTCCAAAGTATGGCTCGCAGGGGCCCGACCTTGCGAGACATTGAACGAAAGAAAAATTGAAACTTCTTGAGAATTACCGGTCGCTATCCGTACGTGGCCTTCCTCTCGCTCGCTTCCACCCCTTTGGCACTTGATATACATTGAAGTATTGGGCTGTTTGCTTTCGAAACAGTTCGCAGTTGTAGCTTTTTTCCTTCGAGCTATCGTCTCTTTCCGACCGATCGACGTCAGCTTCCCATGGCACGGCGGTGGATCGGGGGCCCGATTTCTGGGTATTTGTTGCTTCAGTGCAGTTCAGTCCATACCAGCTGGTGTGGTTTATGCTCATTTTAGAGCATTTTCAAATTTACCGCTATAATGGGAGGAATTTGTTTCAAGTTGCTCGCCCCTCAACTCCTCCGAGATGGATGGGATTGTTTGAATCGTACACGAGTTACATACATTATGTGCAATTGGATGGGTTAATCACCAGAGCGGCAGTGGAAACTCTACCACGGAACTTTGGTTCAGTTTGGTTGATCGTCCTGCCGGAATGATCAATTTTTGGTGTCATTACTTGGCATCATTGCTTTGTCCATTCGTTGCATTGTGAACGGTGTTATGAGAATGATTGGATATTTCATTATCTTTTGTCTTTATTGGTCTTATATCATTCTGGCTATTTATATGAGACCATATGGGAATTAAGTTGTGTTACTCAGGATGATGTTAATGGTTTCCAGTAATTATATTTATTTAGTGTAGAAACAGGAAATTCAATATCACCGAATCGAACATAACACTTGTCAGAATACTGACTAAAAACTATCACATGTACCTAATGCTTAGGAACTAAAAAAAAGGTTCTTGTGGGTCCCCTAAAATATGCGTCAGTTCATGTTTGAAAATAGAGGACTGCCTTTTTCTTATCTTTAAAACGGTTTTTTTTATAAAATCTATTTTCTTCACATTTCTTGAAAACGTCATATTTTGTATTCAATCAAAAGGTCTAAATCAAAATAAACATCTGCATGTTTTGCTACTGGGTTTTTTCCTCCTCTTTTGGGGGAGATTAAGCTACTGCGTCTAATAAGCTGAACTTTTGTGGCATCCTAATGGGTAATATGTTGTACCAACGATTTAGTGCAGGGGTTCTCAAACTTTTTCAGCTTGCGACCCACTTTTGATTTTTATTAGAGTTGGCGACCCACCAGCACGCATTTTCAAAAAATACGTCATTTTTCTGCAAATTTGACCCATGATTTGATCTAACTTTTTAAATAACGTTCGTTACGTAGCAATCAAACTAAAATAATATGTTTTTTTTTAATTTACAGTGTTTTTTTTTGTTTAATTAAAAAAAAGTCTGAGTAAGAGTAAGGTGCTCTAATGTTCAGCTTCAGTAAACTCTTGCGTTGTCTTAAGAATTTGAGATAGGTTTCCAAGTTTCTAATATATTTAATCAGTCTGGATCCAATGCAACACTATAAAACACATTCTAGAAAAAAAAAAACAATAAATATTATATATTTTTTACAAAGTCTTTGAAGATATAGTGGCAGATTTAGGCTTCTGTGAAATTTCAAAGTTTTTAGAATTATAGCTGGATGATCAGATGAATCTTCATGAAACTTTTAATCTTTTTCTTCATACACACGTATTTTTTCTGTTATTCGTTAAAATCACTTTTCAGTTGTTCTGATATCCATAAAAATTTAAATTATTGACATTAACAGAATTTTACCGAAGCTTAGCTTTATTGTAGGTCGGTAAAAGTAAGGTTTCTTGTCGAAGTTTGTTATTTTCTCCTTTTGCTGATTTTTGGTATTTGTTTTGCATTTTTTGATATTTTAACTGCTGAACTCGGCGTGTTAATCTACACTCAATCGAAAAGGGTATTCTGCGTAGAAGTTTCGAAAAGTCAATACAAGAATGTAAATCTAACTGAAACACAAACTGCAAGCAAAAACATAAACTTTTTTTTTCCACCACTTAGGTTAAATTCTGAAATGTTACCCTGATCTTGAACTTTTTGATCAAAAACTCAATTTTAAAATGCAGACAATTCAACATTCAAAGTACTCCCGATTAAGACCTATAAAAAAATTAACAGAATTAAGGAGAACCCGAATTCCTAGAACTCTGACGCTTCTCCAAGGGAGTATTTTTATAATGAAAAATGGCTAGCAATATCATTTGACATAAGTTAATTAATAGACCGGCCCACATTTGTATGGCGAGAAAGAAAAGTTGGAAAAATTCACGGGGCACCCTCTAGAATCGTGCCTTTGGATGAGAAGAACAATCTGTGAAAGATTCAGCTCAATCGGTTTAAAACTGAGCTGGCGCAAATGAGTTGAAGGTTTGTATGGGATTTTCAGTCCAAATATATGGGAAATTGGATGGCCTACAGTCTCTCACTCAGTACGCCGGTTCAGCGAGTTCGATTTAGCTCAGAATTGAGAGAATGGTAGTTGATACCCTAAGAAACAATTTTGTAGAAGACCATATCATGATAAAACTTAATTTAGTTGCAGTTTCAGCTAACGAAAGCAGGATGAGGACATCTTCCCCCGTTAACTCTCGGTTGTTACATGCAGCACGTGTTTGCTGTTCGAAACTTGCGCTCTTCATCATAGGCGGCTATGTTGTCCTTCACACCAATTGCTCACGCACGTGTGCGGGTATCGAAAAAATGAAGAATCACATAGCTGCCTATGATGTAGCGCGCAAGCTTCGACCGACAAACACGTGCTGCATGTAACAACCGAGAGTAAACGGGGGAAGATGTCCTCATCCTGCTTTCGTTAGCTGAAACTGCAACTAAATTAAGTTTTATCGTGATATGGTCTTCTACAAAATTATTCCTTAGGGTATCAACTACCATTCTTTCAATTCTGAGCTAAATCGAACTCGCTGCACCGGCGTACTGAGTGAGAGACTGTAGGCCATCCAATTTCCCATATATTTGGACTGAAAATCCCATACAAACCTTCAACTCATTTGCGCCAGCTCAATTTTAAACCGATTGAGCTGAAATTTTCACAGATTGATCTTCTCATCCAAAGGCACGATTCTAGAGGGTGCCCCGTGGAATTTTTTCGACATTTTTGTTTTTGGGCCGGTCTATTAATTAAGCCATTTAGGGTAGCGAACCACTTGAGCAGCGGCCGGTATTTTGGGCACTCTTCGCTATAACTCAGTCAATTCCAAACCAATGGACTTGAAATTTTGTACACGGCTAGATACTATACGTATATCATCGCGGTCCAAAAATTGTGTCAATTGGTTCAGAATTGGCTGAGTTATAGCAGAAAAGTGCCCAAAATAGGACCCCTGCCGAGAAGGTTCCACTTCCCTATTACAATATCACTCAAGCCCTCGCGACCCACCAAAAATCAACCCGCGACCCACCAGTGGGTCGCGACCCATAGTTTGAGAAACGCTGATTTAGTGTATGAAGTTTTATATAGAAGGCTTTTGAAAAAAAATTGCATGACTGGAAAAGAACGCTTCAAATTGTATGTGACAGTAAGTAAGAGAAACACAATAACTATATGCGTGTTTCCGATGCTAGATTCTATGTATCCAAATTTATAATAATATACTCTAGGAAACCAAAACATCTACCAGGATCCTTCCCTGTACCGTTGCATGTACAAATTCATGGAAGCGGTGCTCTTCCCGCGGACTAACAGTACCGTCATTCTCCATAAAGCATCGTAAAATGGATCTGGCACAAGACCCGGCTGGATTGTGAAATTCTTCACCCAATATTTTCCGGATGGAAATGGACACAGCCCTTCCGGACCGACCTGAGGTATGTTTGATGTTTCTTTAAAAAGATGCTGATATTCTCGGTAGGTGGTATTTAAATAGTCACAAAAACGTTGACTTGGGATCTTCATGGGATACTCCACAAATTGATTGTTGCCGAGGCGACTATAGGCAAACTTCATTTGATGCTGTTGAGAAAAAGGAGTTTGAATTTGGAAAATTGTTATTTTTGTAGCCAACTTACCAAGTAGTTATTGTCCACGTCAACGAATACATCGACCGTTCCATTTAGAACTGCGCAAGTACGATTCAGTTTAGTTACGCGAAGGTCTGCCTTAAAGATATTAAATCCGGTGGTTTGCTCGAACCGTTGCAGAATGAGTTCACCTTCCATTGCCAAGGATGGAAGAACTTGGAGGATTACAAGCGGCACGACGAAGTGGAACATGATGCTTCTAACTAAAGAATCGATCATCACACGAGCTGTAGCTGTAACGCTTTGAATGAATCCATGGCATCGAAGCCGAATATATGAGGGTTCGATATCTATATTGCTTCCGTTTGACATGGCCGCTAACATGACAACAGTCCGGTTATTATGCAACATACTTGTTTTATTATTTACATTGTTGAACATGTAACTTGCAACATGTAAAAGTCGACTGCACGCACAATTACTTGTGTTGCATGGAACACACAGTCATCGTAAGCGTTGTCAACATCCGTTCTTTTCAATTATTTTGGCAAGAAAGCAAAAGTGTTATATTAAATTCACAAAACAGCAGCTACTTACAAGTGATAAACTATTATAACATAGTACATTGAGGTAGCTGTCGCCAGGAACTATTAACGAGCTTATCAACATAATCCGTTGCTTACCTGAAACGAGAAAAAGTAAAACATAAACTAATTAATAATTTTCTCATAGCAAATCAAAACAATACCAAACGTATGAAGTTTAATGATAAACATAATTTGATGAATTAGAATTGTAACAATAATTCATCAATGTGTTGTTAAAACTCGTTGAAGTCATAGTGAGCATGAGCATGAGCAGCCGTCCACGGTCATCGAGGATGGGTTAGTAAGACAAACGTTGTTATAAAGACCGCGAATCGCTGCATCTCCACGTTTGTCTCAGGAAGAAGTTCTTGATAGTAGGGAAAGGTATCCATTGTGGATCTAAAGCCTGGAACACATAGCGTCCGTTCCGTCGAGGTTTGCGTTTTTTTGACAGTTTTCCCATGGGAAATGTGTCAAACAACTGTCACGCACACGCAAACGTATGCATTGTGTGGGGCACTTAATAGTCACCCATGGTTGTTGATACGAACTGACAATGGCTCAATATACACAAACCGCCACCCAAAACTATTCACTTTTCCACGATAAAACAAAGCGAAAAAAATCTATTACGCGTCTCCACCCCATTAGGGAGCAGAAACTTTTAGTCTATTCCACACAGAAATAAACTGAACGCAACGCTCTATATGGACTGCCATTGCTCACTTTATACGAAAAGTAAACAATCTGATGATCGCTCAATACTTACTACAAACTACACAACAGGATATTCAAACTGACTCGTCACTGCTCGCTTCACTCGGGAAGCAAACGATCCACAAACTACGTCAATGTTCAACTCTTAGACCCTCAATGGTCACTCAATGTTAACTCTTAGAACCTCTTTTACTGTACATAAAAACTTGATTAGGAGTAAATGCCGTTACTTGAAGTAACGGACCAATCAAAGTGTGTTTCAAATATAAAAATTAGACAAAACAGGCAAAAATAAATTAAAAAAAAAGTCTACGGTAATAGGGCACGATTGGTGACGTACTAGACCCGTAGCAATGAGGCGAACTCTCCGCCTCCGTAAGGAAACCGTACAAAAAGCGTGGGTACCATGACTCCCCGTCCAACCCGACGCCGTCCGAGCAAAATGTCGAAAAACCGTATTGTTGTTTTCTTCATTTCTTGGCTCTTCAACATCATAGTTTTCCAAAGCTCAAACAGCACCAAATTAGACAAGGAATCACAACACCCACACCCCCTGCACAACCTCGCTACAGAAACGGAGAAACCGCCCTCCCACCACACAAAAAATCAGCCCATTACCACAACTCCAGCACTACACCGAACGTGTCCTTTTGCACAAATATTATCTCAATTAGTTACAGTAAACAATAGTATGAAACGAGCTCACCCATTCATGTGCCTCCATCTATCTCTCCATCGCTGGTTGTCCTGGTTTCTTGTAATCAGTGGGAGAACATGGACCCAAAATCGCAACTTTTAGAAGCCGCTGATTTGGCAAAGCATCAAATACCTATTTCTATGTAAAAAATGACAAGGAATCGAATGGTGGTGGTCTCGTTTTGTGCAGACCACGGGAAAGGTCCCATTTCGCCCCATTTTGCCCTTTTTTGCACTATTTTAATGCAAAATATAACAAAGTAGCAAACATAAACCTCTGCCGCCGACATATAACCCGGGAAAACGTTAAATACTATAGTAGAGGTTGTTCTCAATTGAAATGGATCATTTCCGTGCTGACCAGATCACTATAACGCCCCATTTTGCCCCACACTACTTATTAATTATGAAAAAACTAGTTTTATCTATGGATTTTCAAGCAGTTTTCGATGTTTCCATTCAAATCATAGCAATCATGATGGAAATATTCTTAAACAACTGGATAGAGTTGATTTCCACCATGGCAGAGCACGAGTTGTGGCTTACTTTGCACCAATTCTCCCTTATTTTCATGTTTCGGTGCTAAATTTTACCAAAAAGCATATGAAGATCTCCGCTAACGATCTGTATCTATAAAAAAAGTTCAATATTTCAGCGAAGATGATCCACAATGAGGGTGGAACATTTTCATGTTGTCCCATTTTACCCCATATTCCTTAAAATTATTAAAATGAGTTTTTTTTAAGTTCTCCTGATGTATTCGAAGCTTCCATGCAAATCATAGCAATCATGATGCAAATACTCTTTAAAAAAAACTAGATAGAATTGTTTTTCACCATGGAAGAGCACGAGATGTGACCTATTTTGCCTCAATTCACTTTAATTTTGATGTTTCGGTGCCAAATATGTCCAGAAAGCATATGAAGATCTCCGCTGATGTTCTACATCCATAAAATACGTTCAATATTTTAGCAAAGATTATCCACCACAAGGGTGGAGCATTTTCAAGTTGCCCATATCACGATAATGTTCCATTTTGCCCCATATTCCTTCAAAACTATGGAAAATTAGTTTTTTCATATATTTTCAACCTGTTTTCGAAGTTTTCATGTAATAACATGCAATTATGACGCAAATACTCTTAAATAAAACTAGACAGAGTTTATTTTTACCATGGATGAGCAATGGATGTGACCTATTTTGCTCCAATTCATTCTAATTTTCATGTTTCGTTGCCAAATTTGACCGGAAAGCATATGAAGGTCTCCGTTGATGATCTACATCCATTATTATTCTAGCAAAGATTATCCGCAACGAAAATGGAACATTTTCATGCTGCCCATATCACAATAATGTCCCATTTTAACCCATATTCCCTAAAAATTGAAAAAAATAGTTTTGATAGGGTTTCAAGCTGTTTTCGAAGTTTCCATGCAAATTATGTCAATCACGATTCAAATACTTTTAAGAAATGAAATAAAGTTGATCTTCACCATGTAAAAACACGGAATGTGACCTATTTTGCCCCAATTCAGTCTAATTTTTATATTTCGGTGCAAAACTTGACCAAAAAACATATTAATGCAACTGTTGGTGATCTATATCTTTTAAAAACGCTCAATACTATAGAAAAGATAATTTGATATGAGGGAAGAACATTACCGTGCTGTTAAGACCCCATATACCTTAAACATGATGAAAATTTATGTTTCTCCATAGCTGTTAGATCTACTTTTATATCCTTCGAATAAAGAATAATAAAGATGTTATAAGTCCAAGGCTTATGCAGTCTCTCAACAAAAAAAAAATCCCTTAACAACTCAATTGCATGCACACGTTTCCTTGATTCGCGTCGCCACGTTTATGCCCTAGATAGACTTGATTTCCACCATGGCAAAGCACGAAGTGTGATCTATTTTACCCCAATCCACAGTTGCAGTTGAATAATAATGGATGTAGATCATCAACGGAGACCTTCATATGCTTTCCGGTAAAATTTGGCAACGAAACATGAAAATTAGAATGAATTGGTGCAAAATAGGTCACATCCCTTGCTCATCCATGGTAAAAATAAACTCTATCTAGTTTTATTTAAGAGTATTTGCATCATAATTGCATGTTATTGCATGAAAACTTCGAAAACAGCTTGAAAATATATGAAAAAACTAATTTTTCATAGTTTTGAAGGAATATGGGGCAAAATGAAACATTATCGTGATATGGGCAACTTGAAAATGCTCCACCCTTGTGGTGGATAATCTTTGCTAAAATATTGAACGTATTTTATGGATGTAGAACATCAGCGGAGATCTTCATATGCTTTCTGGACATATTTGGCACCGAAACATCAAAATTAAAGTGAATTGGGGCAGAATAGGTCACATATCGTGCTCTTCCATGGTAAAAAACAACTCTATCTAGTTTTTTTTAAAGAGTATTTGCATCATGATTGCTATGATTTGCATGGAAGCTTCGAATACATCAGGAGAACTTAAAAAAAACTCATTTTAATAGATTTTATGGAATATGGGGCAAAATGGGACATTATAGTGATATGGGCAACATGTAAATGTTCCACCCTCATTGTGGATCATCTTCGTTGAAATATTGAACGTTTTTTATAGATACAGATAGTTAGCGGAGATCTTCATATGCTTTTTGGTAAAATTTAGCACCGAAACATGAAAATAAGGGAGAATTGGGGCTAAGTAAGCCACAACTCGTGCTCTGCCATGGTGGAATTCAACTCTATCCAGTTGTTCAAGAGTATTTGCATCATGATTGCTAAGATTTGAATGGAAACATCGAAAACTGCTTGAAAATCCATGGATAAAACTAGTTTTTTCATAATTTATAAGTAGTGTGGGCGAAATGGGGCGTTATAGTGATCTGGTCAGCACGGAAATGTCCCATTTCAATTGAGATCAACCTCTACTATAGTATTTAACGTTTTCCCGGGTTATATGTCGGCGACAGAGGTTTATCTTTGCTACTTTGTTATGTTTTGCATTAAAATAGTGCAAAAAAGGGCAAAATGGGGCGAAATGGGATCTTTCACGTGGTCTGCACAGAACGAGACCACCACCATTCGATTCCTTGTCATTTTTTACATATAAATAGGTATTTAATGCTTTTCCAAACCAGCGGCTTCTAAAAGTTGCGATTTTGGGTTCATTTTTTCCCACTGTGCACTGGCGTAGCCGCTTTATCACGATGCACGATGCATTATTTCTACATCCCCACAAGATTAATTTGGTTAAAATTCTCAAAACAACACCAACGACTTCCGAAGGGCACTATTATGAAAGATTGGCGTTCCAGTCAAAACTCGACTTATTTATTTTGATAAATAATTATTTATTTCTAGCACTCTATACTTGAAAAGTGTGTTTCAGTTGGAATGGAACTATATTTTCAAAGAATAAGAACAAGTAATGTGATGAAAAAAACTATGCTCATTCATTCTAGTTTATATTTTGAGACGTTATTCATCTTTATTTTTTATTTTGTAACAGTTTTTTACATGAGTTTAAATCAGTCATTATTGTCTTTTGTATGTTTTCCCGGAATTTCAATATAACTTACTTTACCACGAGCTGAATGGGGCACGTTCGGAGTAGTACTAGATTTGTAGTAATGAGCTGAATTTTCGTATGGTGAGAAGGTCAATTCTCCGTTTCTGCAATGAAATGGTGCAAAAAGCGTGGGTATTATGATTCCTTGCCTAATTTGATGCTGTTTGAGCAAAAGTTTGGGCAACAATGTTGTTGTTTTCTCCATTTCTTGCAACACAAACAACATAGTTATCCAAAGTTTTGCTAAAACAGCATCAATTTAGGTAAGGAATCATAGTACCCACGCTTTTTGTACCATTTCATTGCAGAAACAGAGAACTGACCTTCTCACCATACGAAAATTCAGCTCATTACTACAAATCTAGTACTACACCGAACGTGCCCCATTGATTTAAATTAACATAGATCATGGCTTCCTTCATCAAAGGATCAATTTATGATGTGAAGCTGAATTTTACTGATATTTACTTCCACATGAAAATAATTTTGCAAGTATGTTTGTCAAGTTCTATATTTAAGCTTTAACACGTTTTGGTACCGTTCCAATATTGAATATTACTCAGATGCTCATTTTTAGGGACAATGGAAATTCGCAATTTCGCGAAATTGGATCTCGTCCACGAAATTTGAAACATCCTGCGAAATCTGGCGGATATGAGAAAACACCCTACAAATTTACATTAATTTTAAACTTTTATGCGAAAATTGGCTGTTAGTTTTTGACAGTGTTGAGTAATTTACGATTCCTTATCTGCATGATAAAACATTAATGCATTTTAAATCTATGCTTCTTATCTCATGATCATCAAATTTGTTACTTTTTCGATGAATTTATGATTGCACTTAATAAAAATTTCAAACATTTGGCCTTTAATGTTGAAGTTTTCATCAACAAAACGGTCAAAATTGAGAGTCCGCGAAATTCACAATAGTAGCCCGCGAAATTTGAGAAAGTTTGCCGTGAATTTCTATTGTCCCTACTCATTTTTATTGCAATAAAAAAAGCAACACAATTAATCTAGTAATGATTTTTTGTAAAGAAGTCGAACTTGGAAAAACAAACAAGATTAAATATTTATATAAAACTGTTTCTTCCTATAAACTTATTAGGATTTGAGAGAAAATTGAACGAAATGCCCGAATTGTTTTCATTGTATGCCACCATAGTCACAAAATGATGAATGTTGACAGTGTTCATTAACATACCATAAGTTGTTAGAGAATTTATCTTTTCATATGAGTTTCTTAGATTTTCAAAAAGATTTTTAAAATTCTCACTTGGGATTTGTCTATAACTTTCGGAAATATATTGTTGTACATTCTAAGTTAATTATTACATTTCAGCACTCTCTTATTTTACACAGTATGCAATATTTTGCTATAAAACAATTTACTTTTAGCAAGAAGAGTCTCACATTGACGAAGTGACATCACATTTAAAAAATCAAACGCAGCGTGACAGCGCTCTGCTTTATTTTTATTTATACAAACGACCGGTGCGAAAATGGGTTGGGTAGCGGAATTAAAACCAGCTAACGACGTGCTGGTGCATGAGTAGTTTACAGCCCACGGGTGGGGTTAGTCTTATGACAATGCACAATTGGTAGCTAACCCACCTACCAATAGCCTTCCCTGTACAGTTTCACGTACAAATTCATGGCAGCGGTGCTGCTTCCGCGAACTATTTGGATCGACATTCTCCAAAAAGCACCATAAAATGAAACTGGAAAAAGCTCCGACTGGATTGTGAAATTCTTCAACCAATACTTGCCGGATGGGATGTTTCTTCAAAAAGATGCTGATATTCTCGGTAGGTCCCATTTAAATATTCGCAAAAACGTTGGTTGAGAATTTTCATGGGATATTCCACAAATTGATTGTTTCCGAGGCGACTATAGGCAAACGTCAATTGATACTGTTTTGAATAAGAAAAAGCGGTTTAAATTTGAATATTTTTTTTATTTGTGTAACCAACTTACCGAATAGTTATTATCCAGATCGTTGAATATATCGATCGTCCCATTTAGAACTGCGCAAGTCCGATTTAGTTTAGTAACACGAAGGTCTGTTTTAACGATGTTGAATCCACTGGTTTGCTCGAAACTTTGTAGGATAACCTCACTTTTTATTTCTAAGGATGGAAGGACTTGGACAATAACAAGCAACAATTTGAAGAGTAGCATAGTGTTTTTAAAGAATCTATCATAACACAATGAGCTACCGGAGGTATAATACCATGAATGAGCTGACGACTCCGAAGCCGTGAGGGTTAGATATCTATATTGCTTCTGTTTGACATAGCTGCTAACATGAGTACAGTTCCGGTTATTGTGAGACATGTATGTTTTATGCATGCTTGATTGTTGATTATAACTAGAGGGTCTTGTTTCCCGGACTGAAAAAAATCCCAGGATTCGGGATTTTTATTTTCCAAATCCCGGGATTTCCCGGGATCCCGGGAAAAATCTAAATTTTCTAAAAAACGATGAAAAAGTTAATGGAACGATTTCTTAAGCACTTTTAATTAACTTCGATTAACTAATAACCATTATATTCGAAAGAAAATACATATTTCATAGACATTTGATTGTGTGAGGGCAGCTGGAGACATCCAAAGGTATTTGTAAATTTTCAAATAAAGTTCATCCTCTTCCGTAATAGGTTAACTTGGGCTATAGGTTAACTTCTGCCTTACTTATCCGAAGGATTTTTTTGACAGAACTTGATGATATTTCTAGAGTAATTCCTTACAATTTACCCTGAGACGTGAATGAATTCAGTGTGAGAATTTCATGACGGAGTTAAAATGGCAGTGTTGAAATGGTGATTTGAAAACTTCAAACGGCAATTTCTCAAGATATTATTTGTCTGCATTTTATTTTTTTTATCTTTAAGAAAATGTGTGACTATTTCAATTATATGTATATCCATGTAAATATTTTAGAATCTCGATTAGTTGTTTTGGTGAAATACATTGAAGAAACTGTGAAAAAAATCCAGAATAATTCAAGACAGACCCTCTCAACAAGCTTCTTGTTAAACTGATATGAATATCTTCAAAAAAAATCCTTATAAAATTCTTTCGAAAATTTATTTATGATTTCCATTTTAACATTTCTATCCCGAAAGTCCATTGATCTTTTTTTCGATTTATTTGGCAAGATGACAACTTTAACAATTTATTCAGATGTTTTTTTCGGTGGTTTTAACAACAACTTTTATATTTCTATCATTTCCATTATATGGCATTAAATTATATTCTTCGATTTTATTGTACGATTCGGTTTATTTGGTTTTTTTTTGCAATTCGATATTGCTCTGTTTTTCACCATAAATCATCACAGAAATTTCTGCAGAAGATCTAAAAACGGTGTGCTGTTGTAAATAAATTCCTGATTTCTCTGAGAAATTTCGTCAAAATTATCACTTGTATTATCTCTAGTGATTGTTGAAATGAGTTCCGCAGAAAATTTCGCCTGGACTTAAGAACAAAATGTCTCAACGAATTTTATCGCAAATATCTTTACGAAATCGTCAACAAATAGTTCAAAGATTGCCAAAGTCCTGCAGAGGTTAGGGATTGTTTATCCGTTTTTTTGAAAATTCTGCGAATTTTCCTCATAGTTTAAACGTAAATGTGCAAGCAATTGATCAGGGCTGTTGAATATTATATAACAACACAGTATTCTTAAGGGATAACTCCAGAAACATCTAAAAATATTTGCAACAGTTTACATATTTCACATATTGTAAAAATGTTGAACATTGCCATAAATTTAAAGAATACTACCAGAACAATCTAGTTTGAAATAAATCATTTTATTTTACAGTCCGATATTCTGTCTGTTGATTCAGTTTGATTTTAATTGTAATGTAACGCCACACAAATTAAAAATGGAAAGACAGTAATAAATTGTAAAATGTAAAATCAATGTAGAAACAAAAGATTTCGGCTCAGCTATGCCCATGTGGCGCCCGAGCCTTCCAAATAAACGAATAAGTAAAAAAAATGAAAAATGAATGACATAAATTCAGCCAAAATATCTTTGGTTTAATTAGTTGGATTTTCATTTAAACTTGATTTAAGTAGAAATAAACTATACCTGACAGATAGCGTAGAATTGGATGGAAAAAGGAAACATTGATAAAGAGAAGATTTCAAAGTAAAAAGATTTGTTTTAGTATTGCCATTTTTTTTTTTATTTTCGGGAAATCCCGGGAATTCTGAAAAATATCCCGGGATTCGGGATTTTTCAGATCCCGGGATATCCCGGGATTTTTGTCCCGGGAAATCCCGGGCAAGACCCTCTAATTATAACCGCATTAGGTACTGCGAAAATTTACGTACAACAAACATTCTAATTCAATCCACGTTCTGAAACCATCCATTTCAGTCATATTGACAAGACACGAAATGGCAATATAACTAGTTGAAATTCATGAAAAGCAGCTAAAAGTGACATCAAGTGACTAATAAAAACTCAAATAAAGTACTCTGTAGAAGAATATGCCAGGTGCTACTCACAAATTGATCAATACAAATAGTCGCTTACCTGAAACGAGAAAGAAAAAAAACATGTTAATGAATTTTTCATAGTAAATCGTTAAATACAACACCAAACTCGACACAAATGCCACTCTAGTGGTAAAGTGTCTTAATAAACTAATAATAATAACACCAAACGGTTTATGAACAAACATAATGCAGTCCCAAAAATCTTCAAAGTGAGTTCTTATTATCTAGGAAATTATTGACGCTTCGTTAGCTCTCGTGACTATGCTCCACTTATAAGATCGGAACTCTGTGAGCTTGTTCTATTTATAATCCGACTTCGTGTTGAAACCGCAACACACAAATCTGAACACAAACGTCTATTTATGTTTGACGTTCAATTAAAACACGTTTTTTTACACGGAGCAAAGATGCTTAAATTTGAAACAACAAACATGGTTTTGCACTGCAAACATGATAACTGTTAACAAACTGTTTTTGTTGATTCAAACCCATTTCAGTCGTTTGAAATTACCAACGGAATTAGTTGTTTCTAATATTAATTTTTTTTTCTAAAACAAACACAAGCATGGTGGTCTCAAATCCATAATATTAGTTTGTTTTTACCGGATTTCAGGTTGTTCATTTTTAATCAGAAGTCAATGAATCAAACCAAAATCATAGATCACTTCAACCGGAGCTGCCGGGTAAAATAAAAGAACCGGTCGATTAGAGAAAAAACAACCGGAAAATCAGTTCAAAACAAACCAATATTTCAGTTTGTTACAGAGTTGACATGCTGCCGTCGCCGCCTGCCTTATACTGTTATCGCCATCATTGTTCGGCACCGAATAATTTAGTGAAGAATTTATTCCTTTAACCATCCTTCAAAGAAAGTAATAGGCATTTCAAAATTACAACAAAGTTCTTTGTGAAATGCACAAATGAGATTCAGCAGTAAATTAGTAAGTTTTAATCTTTTGATAATGTTGTATTTAAAATAACAAATTGCATTATTTTACCACCCAGTACACATTTTTATTGCCAAATAAAGCCATTACGAAGCAGCGAAGAGTTTTTGCAGATTTATCTACAGCTCTTCCTTCAACATCGAAGATCTTGGAGGAAGTTCGACTCCTTATGTGTATATTTGGAGGTTTTGGCTTTCAGTCTGAAATCCATAACCTCTAAACATATGTAAGACAACTATGGACAAATAACACAAAAATTGTTTATACAAATTAATAAGTAGACAAAACTAAGAGGTAGTAGCATTATATTGGTTTACCAGCAAGAAGCAGATGTAAGAATTTATCTCTTTTATTTTATTATGTATCTATAATTCTCCTCTTAGGCAAGGAATTCCTGTAGGAAATTATGGAGAACTCCTGATTGAATCCCTAAATAATACTCAAAAGGCAAACAAAGGTAAGCTTTCCGTAGCCTCTCGAATTTCGAGGGGTGAACGACGATTGCTTCTCTCAGCAGCTGATGCAGCTTGTGATTCATTCGCCTTCTCCAAGTCCCGTCTTCCATCTGCACTCCGCCGTAGACGGTACGCAACACATTCCGTTCGAAAACTCCAAAGAAGCGTTGGTCCTCTGCACGTAGTGTCCATGCTTCGTACCCATAGAGGACTACCGGTCCAATCAGCGTTTTGTAGATAGTTAACTTCGTGTGACGTCGTACTTTGGTCGATCGCATAGAGTTCCGAAGAGTCCGAAGTAAGCTCGATTTCCTGCCACAATGTGCGTCTCTGAATTTCTCTGCTGGTGTCGTTGTCGGCGGTCACCAGAGAGCCCAAGCACACCGTCTCGATTTCATCACCGTCGGTAGAAATTCGGGGTGGTGGGCTTGGTGATCCCTCCTTGGAGCCCTTTGCCATCATGAATTTTGTTTTTGAATTAATGACTAATCAGATTCGCTTGGCTTCATTCTTCAGTCGGATGTACGTTTCCACCATGGTTTCAAATTTGCGAACTATCACATTAATATCTTCAGCGAAACCAAGCAGCTGAATGGACTTCGTGAAAATCGTTCCAATCGTGTTTATTCCCGCTTTCCTTATTACGTCCTCTAAAGCAATGTTAAACAGCAAGCACGAAAGACCATCACCTTGCCGTAGCCCTCTGCAAGATTCGAAGGGACTCGAAAGTGTCCCTGATACTCGAGCTGCGCACATCAGTCAATCCATTGTCACCTTGATCAATCGTATCAGTTTAGGGGCTATCCATTAATTACGTAAGGGTTTATGGTGGGAGGGAGGGTTTGAAAAATCTTACGCGTCATACAAAAACATTTGGGTTCTCATACAAAAAATCTTACAAGGGGGGGAGGGGGTGTCGAAAAATCGCTAAAATTCCCTTACGTAATTAATGGACAGCCCCTTATCCGGGAATCCGCATTCGTGCATATTCTTCCATAGCTGGTCTCGATCGATTGTATCATACACCGATTTAAAATCGATGAACATGTGATATGTGGGCACGTTGTATTCACGTCATTTCTGCAACACCTGGTGGATGGCGAGCATCTGGTCCGTTGTAGCGCGGCATAAAATTTGAGAGAGTATCTTGTAGGCAGCGCTCAGTAGTGTTATCGCACGATAGTTCCTACTACTCTACTTACTTTCAGTCCTGAGCATCCATGGTGGTGCAGAACCCCGAATTGAAAGGTCTCTATCCTGAGCGATTGTTGGCCATCGCAGCGATGCATCGCCTTAACCTATGGTCAGATCAAATTTCTGTCGATTTCCTTTTTTTCCTTGTTGAGACTGCGACACCATGAGTCTCTGGGTCTGCCTCTGCTGCGATGTCCTGTTGGGCTGAAATCTAACGCTTGTTTGCAGATTTCATTCCCGCCCCTGCGTAGAGTGCGGCCGACCCACCTCCACTTTCGCTCCCGAATTTCTGTCGCTATCGGCTTTTGATGACATCGACGATGGAGCTCCACGTTGGAGGTCCAATTGTGAGGTCACCATGCACGAATTATAAACCGCAAGCTTCTATTGATGAAGACCTGTTAGCCGTAGAGTGTTCTCCGCCGATACACACCAAACTTCACTGGCGTAATGAAGCACAGATTTCACATTCAAGTTGATCATTCGGATTTTGATGTGTCGACTAATCTGATTGTTTTTCCATACATTTTTGAAACTCGCAAAGGCAGCCCTCGCCTTCCTGATCCGTGTACTCATGTCGATCTTGGTGCCACCATCGGCCGCCATTTGGCTACCAGATATTGGAAGCTTTCAACATTCTCCACTGATTGCACAGCTACCGTGAAGCTGGAAGGGTTGACCGTGTTTACATCTAACGATTTGGTTTTGTTGACGTTGATGGTGAGACCTGCCGCCGAGGAGCGATCGGCAAGATAATCGAGCTTACTCTGCATATCAGAGCGCCACTGGGCTAAGAGAGCAACGTCATCAGCCAGTTCATAGTCACGATCAATCGCACCTACCAGGATCTTTTTGATTACGATGAGGAACAGTAGCGGTGATAGGATACATCCTTGCCTCACTCCAGCAACGAAAATGCCCTGCACTGTGCTTCAATGAGGCCGATAATTATCTCAGGGACACCCTTGCGCCTGAGGGTTCTCCACATGTTTTCGTGATTGAGACGGTCGAATGCTTTTTCGTATTCAATGAACACCAGGTAGCGAGATTCTTGGAATTCATTGATTTGCTCCAAGATGATACGAAGCGTGACAATATGGTCCACACAGGATCATCCGGCACGGAATCCTGCTTGCTGCCGCCGGAGAGTTGCATCAATCTTCTCCTGTATCCGGTTAATGATCACTTTGCAGAGGACATTGAGAATGGTGACAGCAACATGATACCCCACCAATTATCGCATACAGTCAGGTCACCCATTTGGGCACCTTTACTAAGACGCCTTGCATCCAGTCGACTTTAGTAATACCTAGAAGTTCACTTGGGTGAATCTTTAGAAGATTTCTAGAATAATCTCTGGAGTAATTCGAGGAAGAAATTCTCGTTAGAATCCAAGAACATCGATATCCTTTTTTTGTTATGTTCATTAACCCCTATTGTTGTTTAACTTTAGCGAGGTTCAGAAGTACAAATTGGTATCGTTACCAAATGGACGCTTTTGGCCTTCCCCCCAAAACATAACACGCTACCGGCGCAAATAGGAATCATTTATTGATAGACAACCCAATCTACCAATCAATCAATTCATTTCCTTGGTAGTGTGGAGCGTGGAGCTGTTGTGGCATCACAGTGCCAGAGTTAATTAGTACCTTACTCGCATCATTGGCCAATTATTAGCCATCGCAGCAGTGATTGCTACCTGTTGATTATTTGCAACAATTACCGCATATCCGTCGATTACCCCGAACCACCACCACCACCGCGCCATGCCGAGAAAACATTGTATCCTAGCGAAAAGAAAACGATTCGCGTGCGGTTTGCATATTTCCAGTTGACGTCGTCGTGAAACATTTCATAACGCTATTAAAAACTGTACACTGCCATTTTAATGCCCACATTATTGGGGGGACCCGATAATGACGAAGGGTAGCAGTAGTAGTACGTTTTTCTCAGATCCATTAATATGGGTTAATTTGCGAAGTATTTTACGCATTTTCCAAGTCTCTCGCCAAAACGACTATTAGCGGGAGCGATCGTGTAAATTGCGGTTTGCTCCCATGCCGAGCAACGGTGGTTCACTATATGTCAAAAGATTGTATTTCGTAAAAAAATGTTTAGGATATAGGAAATACATGGAAACTTTGTTGACTTTCTTTCGGCAACAAATGCAAACAAAAAGAACAAGCATAATACATTCATGTGTAATTAGAGCTCATATTGCTACTAGACATATTACTATCCGTCCCACAGTGAGCGTTAGACGGGATTAGGGTTCACGCGTCTGCCTTATCCACTTTCGACGGGTCGCGCCAATTGTAGGCTGTTCCACATCCCAGAGAGACCGTCGCGTCTGGCGCAGTGTGCTAGCAGCAGCTGCTCCCAAGTCTGCGTATAAAGTAGTTCGCACCATGACCAAGCGATTTGGTTCTTTCTTCCCCCGATCGTGTCTATGATGGGGACTAGGTTTCTCCCACAACACGCTTATATAGGGAGGTAAAGCCAAGGCTACCCAGTACCGAACCTTCCCACCGAGCATCGGTCGTACAGCCATGCGTGCACCCAGACCTGAGCAGCGCGAAGCCACACAGCAAAGCCATCCGAATGTCGGAAAATAGATAAAATTATTAATAATCTGTTTAGCTCATGTTGTTTTTTCCCTATGCTTTGACCGAAACCGTTAGGCGGCCCGAGAGCGGCAGCGGCGTCTGGAGCTCAGATATTTGTCTTGGAGATCAGTACCAGTTCCAAACGGTTATGCAGGTCTCGAGGTCCGATAGCAGTTACGATCGTAGGAAATGTATGAAATTAGTATTTAAGGATCGAAAATTTTGATTTTGCAGAAAACCAGAAAAAAACTGAAGATTTTTTTGCCATTATTCGATTAATATTTGAAATGAAAATTCGGAGAAAGAACTCTGTTCAAAACGGTAAAGATTTCTGGCCCGGACCCCCATATTTTAGCATTAGCATTAGCGTAGCAACGGTATACTTCGTAGATTGGGTACTAACAACATCAATGTACCTTTTGATAATATTGCTCGGATTGCTTTTCAGAACAAGGCCGGAAAGTTAACTTTGCTCCAATCTTAAGTAAGAATACCAAGATCACAAATGTCACACCCATCTTTACCGTAACTTGGGATAGGAGAAGAAAATGTTGATGTAACACTTACCCATAGCCATGCTATAAATCACTTACACCAACTGCCAAGCCTCAAAACAGTGGGAACGGTATTTTTCAACTTCTAATATCTCAGCCGGTTTCCATCCGATTTGTAAAAGTTTTGAAGCAATGACTTTTCCCAGCTTCTAGATGAATATAACGTGTTCAAAATGCCCATTGAACCAGTTATATTTTTGAGACCTCAAAAACTCGGGGCAAGTACCTTAAAAAATGCAGTTTTTGTGAAGCTATTACAAAAGTAAAGTAGTTTCCACGCATATTTTGATATAAATTGCCTATATTGATAAAGCAAAAATATTGCATAAAAATATCTGAGATACTCAAACTTAAGACTATAAAATCTTCACAGAATTACGTATAATACAGGAAATTTGTATATTCGTTTTGAACTTCACATTCATCGCGACAACCCTTGTGTTTCATTGCTCGAAAACAATCACTTGTATATATGAATACTTTTTCAAAACAATAGTGAAAAGTGTGAACCTTAGGAACTACAAGATTTTCACAAAACTACGTAAAATACAGAAAATTTGAATTTTTAGTTTGAACTTCACGTTCATTGCGGCAATCCCTGTGTTTTGTTGCGTGAAAACAATCACACATATGTTAAAATACTTTTCCAGAGCGATGGGGACAAGTATGGATCTTAAAAAATTACAAAATCTTCACAAAATTACGAATAGTACAGGAAATTTGTAATTTTGGTTTGAATTTCACGTTTCCCTGTGTTTTGTTGTTTGAAAACAATCATGAACTTTACGTTTACCGCTACAATCCCCGTGTTTTACATATTGCTTGAAAACGATCACGTGTCCATGAGTAAACTTTTTCAAAACGGTTGTAAAAATTATGAATCTTGAAAACTATAAAATTTACACAAAATTACGTATCATAGAGAAAATTTGTATTTTCAGTTTGAACTGACGTTTATCGCGGTAAACCCTGTGTTTTGTTGCGTGAAAACAAATACGCATATGTAAAAATAGTTTTCCAGAGCAATATGGACAAGTGTGGATCTTAAAAAAACTACAAAATACTCATAATATTACGTGTAATGCAGATTTTTTTTCGGTTTGAATTTCAGGTTCATCGCAACAATTTCTGTGTTTTATTGTTTGAAAACAATTATGTGTACATGAAAACACTTTTTCGAAACTATCATTAAAAATGTGAATCTTAGAAACCACAATTTTTCTCACAAAATAACGTATAATACAGAAAAAAGTATTTTCAGTTTGAATTTCACGTTCGTCACAACAATCCCTGTGTTTTGTTGCGTAAAAACAATCACGCATATGTAAAAATACTTATCCAGAGCGATGATGACAAGTATGGATCTAAAATACTACAAATCTTCACAACTTTACAAAATTACGTATAATACAGCAAATTTGTATGTATTTTCGGTTTGAACTCCAGATTCATCGCGAAAACTCCTGTATTTTTGCTTGAAAACAATCGCGAACAATGACCGGCACAAAAAAGATACAAAATTGATAAATGTCATAAGAATGTTATTTCGTCATTTGCCAATTTCACTGCACCCAGTAGGAAATGTTAATCGACGACATCATTGATAATAATCATCAATAGTTTTAACTGATGATTGACATGCAATGTATCACCCATCATAGTCTGTTGAAATTTTCATCCTATGGCTATTCTAAGGCCTCCAAAGTACTCCGAAGTTTGTGTCTCAAATCCAACATTCTTCTTCTTCTTCTTTATGGCTTTACGTCCCCACTGGGACTTGGCCTGCCTCGCTTCAACTCAGTGTGTGAGCACTTCCGCAGTTATTAATTGAAGGGCTTTCTTTGCCTGCCATTGCATGAACTTGCACATTGTGTAGCAAGTACAAAGATACTCAATGCCCAGGGAGTCGAGAAAAATTTTCCGACCGGAACGGGAATCGAACCCGCCGTCTCCGGATTGGCGATCAATAGCCTTAACCACTAGGCTAGCTGGAGACCCAAAAAATCCAACATTCTAGGGTACTCGAAATGCCCCAATGCACTGCTAGAAAATCCATGGAGCATGAATTAGGTGATCTAGGTCATCCAAACTACTCTGGAATTCATTTTCTTAAGATCGACTGGATCTACCATCATTTGTATTTACTTCAGGTATTCCTCCAACAATTTCTGCCAATAAGAAATTCTTCAAAAGTTCTTCAAGGAATTCCTCTAAGAATTCTACCATAAATTCCTACAAAAATCTCTTCAAGAATTCCACCTGGAATTTTTCCAATAATTCTTCCAGATATTCCTCTTCAACTTCTGTCAAGAATTCCTTAAAGAATTTCTCCAGGAAGTCCTCCAAAACTTTTGCCAAGAAATTCTCGAAACATTCCTCCAGGAATTCTTCCAAGAATTTCTCCACGAGTTTTTTCAAGAATCTCTCTAGGAATTTTCCCAGAAATTCCTTGAAAAGTCCCCCAGAAACCTGCAGGAGATCTTCCAGAAGTTCTTCCAAAAATTACTCCAGGGATTTTTCCGAGATTTCTCTCAGGCGTTTCTCCAGAAATTCCAACAGGAAGAAATTTTCAAAGGAATTCCTACAAAAATTACTACAAGAATTCCTCCAAGAACTTCTTCAGGAGTTCTTCGAAGAATTCGTCCAGATATTCCTCCATTCGTTTTTTTTTTCAAGAATTCCTCCAGATATTTCTCCATGAGTACCTCCAGGATCCTTCAGGAAATCTTTAGAATATGCTCCTGGGATCACCCGACTAGAAGCCCATAACAAGATCATAACAAAATTATAACATATTGTTGTAAAAATAACAATAGTTGATATTATTCTGTTATAAGGATTTTTTCATGTGAATATCCATCACAAATTCATATTAACATTTGTTATAATTTTAGTAACAAAATTTTAACAAAACTTGTTTCATTCATTCAATCAGACGTATAACAACATTTGTTATATTTACATCCATTGTAATATAATTGCTTCTAACATAACTTCGTAACACGTTTATTGCAATATTTGTTATATTTTCTGTAATAAAATAATTTAAATAATTTAAAAGATTTTTCGTGTTGTCGCGAAAAAGATTGATAGTTTTTGATATTTTGATCACTCGAGCCATGAGATTTATAACAAAACTTGTAATAGATTTGTTCTGAAATATATAACAGAACTTGTATAATTTTGTTATGATTTCGCATGTTTAGTCTAACAAAATTTGATATAATCTTGTTACGATTATATCTCAGCTTGTTATATTTTTGTTTAAATTGGAACAAGTTAGGTTAAAATTTTTGTTATTTTTACTACTAACGGTACAGGTTTCATAACAACCGTTGTTATTTGGAATTCTTCCAAGAATCCCTCAATAAATTCCCTATGGAATTACACCAGGAAATCCTCCAGAAATAGCCCCAGAAATTTATTTGGAAATTCCTTCAGGAAGTTCTCCAGGAATTCCTCTTATGATATCGTCAGGAACTCCACCAGGAATTCATCCAGGAATTCCACCAAGAATTTCCCAAGAATTCCATCAAGACTTCCTCAAGAAATTTCTCCAAGAATTCATCTAAGAATTTCTTCAAGACATCTGAAAGAAGAAAACGTGAAGTCTCTAGGACGTTAAGGTGATACGGGACGCCGTGTCAATTTTCCTATCTTCTCTTTCTATCAATTTCTATCGCATAGAAGAGGCTGAAAAACAATCAGCATATGCACTGCACGTGAGCATACACAATGATAAGTTTTGTTCCATAATATGAAGTAGAATCTGAGATTATCATCTTAGGTGAAACAGAGCAATGACGGATATTTCCTCGATCGTCCCGTTCGCCCTTAAACTAAAAAGTTAGATAGCAGAGATGCATTTGAACGCGTTCTGTTCATGTTCTGTTCAAAAGCTGTGCTCACGTGAGCCGTGTTCATGTTCAAACATTTCAAGTGCCTGATCACAGTGCTCTTCGTAGCTAGTAGCAACAGGTAGCAGATAGCAACAAATTTCTACCGTGCGTATGTGTCATGCAGCTATTCTTTCTGCATATGCTAGATATAGTTCCAAACTACAAAATGGAATTTGGAAGTAAAAATTAAATGATTCGATAATTAAATGATGGTTCAAGGTATCGAATGTGTGAACCTATTATTTAGTAATCTATTTGGAAGATATCCGAGCAATTACGGCATAATGCATGGGCCCCACACTGTGGGACAACCGACGGAGGCTTAACTGCTCCACGAATAGTATCGAATAAAAGGAATTTTCTCACTACACCCGGCCAAGCTCGGAAATCTATTTGTGTTCAACGGTATTATGACGTGGTTCTTACGCCATCCGCGTATCTGATGGTCCCAACCAGCCAAGAGTACGACAATATCGTTGTAATGGAATCGAAAAGCTCTCCCGGCCTGTTGTAATCAGAATGGCATACCTAACTAGAGCTAAGGGCTCGGAAGCATTGCAATGTTTCTTTCTCGTTGATAGAAAACGCTACTTCAAATTTTGCAACCCAATTCAAACGCATCTGACCCAAGATCAATTTTGAACACCGCTCTGTGTTCAATCTAGTAATCTAGATTGTGTTCAAAATTTTGAACATGCTCTCGAGAGCTTCAAGGGAACAGTTTTGGCACGCTCACAGCTCATGAGCGTTCAAAATGCATCTCTGTTAGATAGTGGTGCCACCTATGCGGATAAGTGGTGAACTACTAATTTCTTGGCAATTAATGCTTCGGATCATTAGAAAAAAAAAAAACTTTTGTACATGACACCAGTGTCGGAAATGGATCCTGGCCATAAGTGCAGTGTGGGCAAACAATATTTCAACAACGAGTGCGTGTATATGAAAGTCGCTTTAAAAAATACGACACTTTTTTGACAAATTGGAAATTGCATTCTTTGTCATTAAGCGAAGCCATTCGTTTCCTAAAAGTGCGCCGCGAATGAAATGATCTGAAAACCCCTGCTAACTAGCCTAATAGCTGGAGACTTCAAAGTGTATCGATTCTAAAGTGCCCCACTTTCCACATAGGGACCGTCCATAAATGACGTAGCTTTTTAAGGGGGGGGGGGGTAGTCTGAGATTGTGTAACGAACCTTGTATTGGGTATGGGAAAATATGCTACGAGGGGGGAGAGAGAGTAAAAAATCGGCCAAAAGATGCTACGTCATTTATGGACGCTCCCATAGGTATTCCATGCCAATATTTTACCTAGAATGACGGATATTTTGAGATTATGCAAGCTTTTATCACCAAATTAAAAATACCCATCTATCCAAAACCAGACAATCAGATAAATGATTTTGCACTTGTGAATGAACCTGAAATCGCAATCAAGTTAGGTATGTAAATCGCACGAGGAAAGATTACGTGACACCATTTGACATACATATTGAGGAAACCAACCGATAAAAACGAGATCAGCCAGCAGCATAGTAGGTACAGAAAGAGAGAGGTCAGGTCACACGCTGCGCTGGCTGCAGACTGGTCCAGGCACCCTGTCACTATTACCCAAGCAGCACACTTTGTTACAACTAAATCACGGTAATTTCTACGCGACAAATTCAAAAATCGATTTTGAATGACTGCAACGTCGATTTCTACAGCTATGTCACCGAAAAAGCGCAGGAGGTGGAGCCTTTGTGCAACATGTTGTTCGTCGCATAAGAGATTAGATGGTAACCAATGTGTAATATAGTTTGTTTACATAGCAGTAGAAAAATAAACTCAAAGTTACATTGCTTGTTTCGTCATAACAATTATGGAAAATGATAAACGGTGGATCAAACATGGCAATGGCGATTGGAAAAAAGTATCTCTCAAGTAAAATGGAAATGTGTTTCGTCAGTGCACCGTCTTAAAATTGACTGGGAATTGTATTTTTCTGGTGAAATTGTCAATTTTACTAGCGGAAAACACGTGCGCTTGCCAAATTCGAGAATTTTAGCATATACATTTGCACATCGCACTGCTTCGTTGTACGATTTTTGAACGGGATAAAGGATACTGCACTTGTAAGGCCAATTTATTTGTGAATTCTGATAAGTTTTCTTTTCTATTCTGTTTGCTTACGACTCCATAATCATAATTGAAAAATATATTAGGTCAGTTTTTTGTAACTGATACAACTAATCGCCATTGTGATGATTAGGCAGAACCAACATTGTCGGTTGGATGTCTGAAGATCCAATATCAATATCCACCTCAAACATTACTTCATACAGAATTCCCAACTATAAGTTTGAAAGCAAGATTTTTTAAATTCACGAAACCGTCATACTTGAGTTTTTTTTTTACGTCAACCCGTATTTCGACCCAATCAGATAAGTTTAAATAAATCGCACTAGATAAATTGCCTTTCCTCCATCAAAAAATATACTCAAGAGTAGGTAAATTCAACCCAAGACCCCCGCTCCTCTTAAGCAAACAAATCAAATTTGAGTAAAACCACATTTTCCCGAAATTGACTTATTTGGCCCTCCTTGGGTCAATGCATCTCTATTTGTTTTTTTTTTTTTTTGCCAAACTAGTTTATTCGATGAACTATTTTTTTTTTTGGTAAAATTCATCCAAAATACAGGTAATTCGGATTTTCCGTAAGCTACTTTAACATGATAAGTTCTAAACATCGTGTTTGTTAAGTTTTAGCATACGAACATATCTAATTACCAAATACTTTTGACGTGCAGTGTTGATCTTAACCTACTAGTAACAGTTAGGTTGCACATTTGTTACCAAGTAATCGTACGTTTTCATGCGTCTCATATGCGTTTACAATGAAACAACAAAAAGTTACACTGTCGTCATTTGGAAACGACTTTCGGTAACATGATACAAGGCAACTAAACTTTGACTTCGCAGTAACTAGTCTGGTCATTTGTTTTGGTTTTTGGTTTCGATGTAACAAGACAATGTCAATAATGTAACTTTCTGAATTTGACAGTTCAGGAGCATATTTCACGAGAGTCACTATGTAACATTAATGTAGCTTCTGCCGAAATAAGGTTGCATTGTGATGTCTGAGCAACCAGAATGTGTACTGCAAATATAAGATTGTTACCATTAGTCTACAGTGAAACGGCTATGCAATATTTTTTATTTTTCTAAAATATTCCGTAAGTTACAAGTGCTACTTGGGAGCGCACCGGTTTGAAGCAATAAACACCGTATTCACGAGCGCGAAGCGACCAATCGACCGAGCACGCCAAGATAAATTAGACCTATGCGCTTCCTCATAAAGCATGTCAAAGGACAATCACGGTGCCTCCACAGACCGCTATTATAAAATAAAAATGTCCATCAAAATTAAGTTTAGGGATCGAATCCTGGTGCCATTCTGCACCTCTGGGAAAATTTTTAAAATAATCCCTAGAAGGAATCTCGAGAAATCTCGATTTGATGTTTTATACCAAGAAATTTCAAAGAAATCCATGTTCAGATTGGACAATATCGCTTAAATACCTACAAAAATGTCCCCAAAGTGTTCAAAGTTGATTCAAATCAGTATATATTTATTCAATTATACATATTTATTATTTACTACTCCCCCTAACTCAATTAACTGACTAAACTGACATAAGTATGTTTTTCTAAGTCATACATCGGTTTTAACATACGTAATTCTTAAAAAGCGATTTTCCCATTGTTTTATAAACGTATTTTACTCCCAAATGTTGTACATTAAAATTTTCCCTAATTCTACACATGTCTACTATTTGCACTCGAATTTTCATAGCGATAATAGCGTTCACTGTGGAGTTATGGCAATAAATGTGAAACAGTGTTGAAACATTTTTGTTTTTATGATTTTCTACTGAGTTGATTAAGTATTAAGTAGCGTTGTATACTATAGTGTGCCTCTGTGCTCCGTTGAGATAAAACCGATCAAAAATGCATACTACCAAATATATGGAAAACTTAAGGACAACCCAGCCAGCAATTTGGTTGCTATATCGAAATTGCAAATGAAACAGTCACACATATATAGCACCAAGGAAATCGTATTCAATGCACGAAACAGGCATATACATACTAAAGTGGAGGCCATATCGAAACATATATACGATTACAGCGATTTCATCCAACATAATTTACGACTTCTTGAAAAATGTCTACGATTTCGCCGATTTTATCCGTCTAAATATACGATTATGCAAGATCTTATTACGATTGAGAGTACCGATTTACGACTCAAGATTTTCAAATTAAAAAAAAAATTGGTATTCAGTGCGAATCGAACTTAGGTCCTTTGATTGAGAGCTGCGCGTCATCTCTATTGGCCATATTGCCAAGTTGAAAATAAAATAGAGAGTTCAAAGTGAATGGCATGAAACGAATAAAGATTAGCATGATACGGGGCGTGACTTGTGGTGGGAGCGTTGTTGTTGTACATTGAGTGGCACCAAAAATGGTGCCGTGCAAGAAGCCCGGAATTCGCATCGTTGTTGGAATTTACACATCACTTATTGTAAGTCATCTGCTAGTACGAAAACCTATATATTTGGTTGTAATTATTGCTACCATGGAATGTGTCAACAACAACGAAAATACAAATTTGTGATAAATACCATTTTTTACTTTTTCTCCACCATACAAATATGTAAACAAAACCATTTACGATTTCCGTGATTAAAATTCGACTATAAACAGTGCAGTAACAATCATATGCGACTCCAAAAATGAATATACGATTTCTACGATTTCATTCACTTCGTATACGACGCAAGTGTGACGCAAACGATCAATATACAGCATTGTTATAGTTGTATACGATTTTACCGATTTTCATCATACCTTTAGGTAGCAATCTCGATTTAGAAGATTCATATACGATATGAAGCGACGAATTCCACGATTCAAAGAAATCATATATACGATGCTAACGATCTTGCTGCTTGACACTAAGAATGTATGTTTTTTTACGATTATATCCGATTCTGTGCGATCCTACCGATTGCATCTCGCACCTTTTATGATCGGAGACGACTATATGAAACAAAATCGCAACTGAAATTTAGTTTGGCATGAAATGCGATTTTACGCAATCATTGTCAACAAATATACATATTATTATACAATTCTGATTCAATATATGAAAATATACGATTTTTTACACTCAATGATTTACGATATGTGGTTGGCTGGGAAGGTACATTTAAAGTACATAGCTCCAATTTTCTCGAGCACAAATCTAGAGAACCGTCAAACTGATATGAAAATAAACTCAATGTAACTCAATATTTACTGTTCGAAAGTAAGCGTCAAGTCATATTTTTACCCAGATACGCTTGATGGTTCTCTAGATTTGTGCTCGAGAAAAATGGAGCTATGTACTTCAAATACCTTGTCCTCAAGTGATTTAAAAAAAAAACATTTTTAAGTTGGGTGCGAATTTTAAAGAAAATCAGTTGCATCGTATTCTTCCTTGCGTAAAACATATTCCTTGAAAAATGTAGCCACCTTTTATATAAATAGCGCCTAATGTTCACGAGAGATATCCTAGTTGATAAGGAAATACCATTTGGAAGATGTTATTCTACTTCGACGTGAATCCACAACAACGCATTATGTAATTAATTTAAATAAAAAATAGTATCCTGTTATTTTCCACATACATATATCTCAGTGATTTTCTAGTGTTAATGTGCAAGAATATGCAGCACTTTTCATTTAAAAAATGTTCAAAGTTCTGGGCAATATCAAGGCAAATCAAAGATAACTACGATGTACCCCGTAACGTGGGTAGATCACCTTAGAATGGTGCGTTGCGGTGTAAGATCTACCAAATCAAATTTTGATCTTGATATTTACCGTATTTTTAAATATTACAAGATCAAAGTTTGATGCTCTTTTCCTTGTGTTTTGTAGTATTTGTGCTTCAATGTACTGCTAATTAAGATTTTATTTCAGCAGGATTCAGGTAAATGTATCGTACGATATAAATAATATTTCAAAATTATGTAACTGTCGCGAGCGTATCACTAATATGTAGCTTATTTGACGTACGATGTTAATATTATCTGCATTAACATGTCTAAAGGGTCTAACTCGTTTTGTAAACAAACATTGTTTCTGTCGCTATAGGGCTCATCTCGATCCACCCACGCATCTGGGGGCCGTTATCAGAAAGATCTATCTTCGCTCTTTCTAAAAACGGCCCCCAGATGCGTGGGTGGATCGAGATGAGCCCTACAGCGACAGAAACAATGTTTGTTTACAAAACGAGTTAGACCCTTTAGACATGTTAATGCAGTTATTTAATATTTCAGATTATCAACCGAAGAATCTAGTAATTCAACCAAATGCCAACAAGATGACGAGGAAACCAGGATGAATGGGCAGACAACTGATTCGAAGCAGTCTAACAATGATGTGCCTGAACGTTAACCAAGCGTATCTTTTGGAGTTTACCCTTCCACTAACAACACCCAAATTCCCGTGACACCTAGGCCTGAGAGATCGTAGAGTTGTCTACATTTTTCATAGGTGTATAAAACTAACCATCCTTTCCCATTCCTCAGCAGTCGCAAGGACGTGGCCAGGACAGTGCTCGATCATTGGAGGATTGCGTCAGTCTTGTCTAAGAGTCAGAGATAAGTCCCAAATCTTTGTGCTTTGGTTCGGACGGGAAGGAGGCAACCCTCATAACAGCGGTCTAGGACTGTACCACCTACGAATTTGTGCGACTCGCTTAATGCTAATGCTAATGCTAATGCTAAATCAAAGATAAGGTACACCGGGGCAAGTTGAAACGCGAAGTTTTGAAATAGATTTCAATATTATTTGGAAATTTACCCTTCGCTAAAAGATTGTTTGAATCAAAATATATGTGTTATGGCAATCAAATTGTTCATCATCATTTGAAAACATCATGTTAACCCGCTGTTTCATCTTGCCCCACCCGTTTCAACTTGCCCCGGTGTACCTTAACTACGATGTGTACGTAGCTGCTACTCCGTGATTGACCAGAGCAATATCGAAGGTGCACAGAGAACCAATGAAAGTAAGGCTGCTCCAATTGGGTTGGTAATCAAAAGACACACAACAAGCAACGTTTTTTGCCTAGATTTTTTTTCTGACTTGTGTACACTGTCAAATGTTTGTCAGATAATCCTGAGCTACCGGATTATGTTAGTGTAAGTTATTCAAATCCAAACTCAGCTAATTTCTAATCATGATTCTGATTATAAAGATCGTATATCGTATATACCACAACGCACTTAATCAACTCAATAGAATGTTATAGGTAAATATATGTTTCAACACTGTTTAACATTTATTGCCATAACTCCTCAGTTAACTTTTTTTTTTGTTTTTATTTATGTGTATTTTAACTACACCCAAACCTTATTTTACGTCCACTATTGACTTAGCGAAAAAAAATTCTACCGACAAAATAATAATCATAATACACATTTTTATATTTTTGTACACTTCTCACAATCACGAAGATGTTTTAAAATATATAAAACTGTTGAGTTTGCTCATTGTCTTAGCGGTAGAATTTTTTGTCGCTGAGCCAAGCATGGACGTAAAAAAAGGACGAGGTGTAGTTGCTAATTCTACACTGCCTCAGTTAACGCTAATATCGCTATGAAAATTCGAGTGCAAATAGTAAACGTGTTGTAGAAACGAGGAAAATTTTAGTGTGTAACTTGGATGCAAAATATTTTTATGAAACAATGATGAAAAAATCTATTTTTAAATGCGTTTATTAAAACCAGTACATGGCTTAAATAACATACTTAAGCCATTTTAATCAGTTGAGTTGGGTGAGTAGTAAATATGTATGTATAATTGAAGTAACGTTAATATATATATATACGGGTTTGAAACAACTTTGAACACTTAGGGGACAATTTTTTATATGAATTTAAGCGATCTGAACATGGATTTCTTTGAAATTTCTTGGTATAAAACATCAAATCGAGATTTCTCGAGATTCCTCCTAGGGATTATTTTAAAAATTTAATCCTCTCCGAGCAATTCTCCCCCACGTACCTACATCGAACGAACACGATCACACGATGCGATGGATAGAAGAAAGTGTTGGCGCAAAATCCGTACAGTTGTTGGTAAATACAGGGCTTCATCTCGAAATCGAACAAGCTATGGGTTTGGTTCATGTTTTCGAGGTGATCCCCAGTGCCAACAGTTGCTGAGTTGATCGGCTGTCGTCGGTTTGGTTACTTGGTCGCTGCTTGCATTGCATTGCCACAACAGCTGCTAGAGCCTGATGATTGAGCTTTTCGGTGAGATTGTGGGATCGGAGCTGGAGTCGCATAATCGTCACAGCTGGAGAATGTACCCACCTACCTATATATCGTCTGTTCAGCATGTTTGGGGAGGTGGTACGATAGATTCGAGAGAATGAGATTGGCAATGTAGTGCCAGATTTGACTAGTCACGGGCAACGGAATCTTCTTTCTTACGGTTACTATTTATGATTCGGGTTGAACAAATAGGTCACTCTGGAACCAAATTAAAATTTTTTGAAAACGCTGTTTTAAAAGGGACTAGTATACAATGTGAAATGATCTACAAATGTAGCTATTATAGAAAATAATCATATGCATCAATAGCCGGGTGCTGGAGTTTTAGAATTTCACACTGTTTGATTTTAAATGAGAAGAGAAAGTGGAAGAGGTAGGCCAAGATTCAGTGGAGTTCTTAGACGCAATGGGATAATCAATTCATTGATCAACTCCCTTGAAAACAGTTGCTGACAATCCTTATGAACAGCCAATCCCAATATTTACAGCATCAGTAATCTCGGTCGTCAATATGTCAGACACCCACTATTATACATATGGACGCCACCCTTTTCTGAAAACTTCCAGTCCGTGCCCTTCGGGTGACTAATGCATCGTTTGAAACCTCGAAGAGACGCCTGGAGATGAAACCAGACCTTGATGGATCGTTGTTATGCAATGAAAAGAATTTACAGTCCGGCATATCTTGTTTCTACTCGGGCTCCACACTGTGGGTGTGTGATGTATGAGTTAGATGTTAGACGATCAACAATCACATTGCAGCGATTGCGCGTCGTCGATCAACTGTGGAGATTTAAATAAATAATCGTTGGAATTTGAGAGTACTCAATTCATAACCAGCTGTACGCTATCGGATTTCAACAGAATCGTTGAATGAGGTGCAATGTGTAGGATCGGTTAGTGGAATAGCAGAAAAAAATATTATTGATATAAGTATGAGGAAGAAACGATTTGGGAAAGTAATACTTTGGGAGCGTAAATATCTAGCCTAAAAAGCACAAACAGACAAAAGACTCTGATGTTTCCCGTCGTACACCGATTTAACATTATTTTTAAAAATTTGGTACACTGAAACCTCCATTTGGGTAGGATCCCTTTAGGTAAAATCTATTTAGGTCCCTCCATTTTGGTAATGTTAGCTAAATGGAATTTGATTGTGTTCAGAGCAGTTGGAGTACTCAAGATTATAAATAAAGTTGGTTTATGAAAAAAAAGCATAATTGAGAGTCAAGGGACGTTTACGGAGTGTTTAAGGGTTAAAAGTCTAAGAGTATCCGAGAACTCCCTGGAGTTTAGGCCATATGATCTACAAGCGTAATCAGTGATCTCTTGAAGCGTTATGAATGAAATTTCTGCTTACACAGTCTTATGTTCCTATGTGTTGTCAAGTGGTGAGTTCGTTGTCAGTTTGAGGATCTCTAAGAACTTTCTTGTGTATTGGTCATCGGATCTACCAATGGTTCTTTAAGGTTCTCCAAAAACTCCCTTCAATATAGGTCATCGAATCTACGAGGGCTACTAGTTGTATCTAGGAGCATTAGGAAGAAGGTTTATACTCACACAGCTCCAGGCATCTATGTTCTATCAAGTGGTGGGTTCTATGATTGCATAGCATATCCAAGAATTCCCTAGAGCTAAGATCATCTGATCTACAAGCGTTATCAATGATCTATTGGAGTCTTATGAATGAAATTTATGCTTGCATAGCATCATGCAACTGTGTGCTGTCAAGTGGTGAGTTCGTTGTCAGTTTGATGATCTCCAAGAACTTCCTTGACCATAAGTCATCGGATCTACTAACGTATTTGGTTGTCTCTAAGAGATTGACGCAATAGAAGAAAAAATAAATGGGCTTCTACATATATTCCCCTGAAACCGTTCTGAAGACCATTGAGATGCCTTGAAACGCTTGGAAACGCCTCTAGAAACCCCATCAAATCTTCATGAAATTCACCTGAGAGCCTCTGAACCCCCCCTCCCCGAAACCACTCTGAAACCTCCCGAAACGGCCTGAAACGCATTGAAACGCCTCAAAACGATTTGAAACGCCTCCAAAATCCCTATGAAAGCCCATGAGCCTCTGAGGCCCCTTAACCCTCCTGAAACGCATGGAAACGCATTGAAACGCCTTGAAACGCTTTGAAACGCCTCTCCTAAAACCTCCTCGGACGCCCTGCAACAAATTGAAAACCTTTGAAATATCTTGAAACGTTTGGAAACGCCTCTGAAACCCCTACAAAACCTCCATGAAATTTACCTGAGAGCCTCTGAAGCCCCCTAAAACCCCTGTGTAATCATCTGAAATGCCCTGCAACGCCCTGAAACGTGTTGGAACGTTTTAAAACGCTCTGCAACGCCTCTAAAATCGCTATGAAACGTCCGTAAAATTTACCTGAAACGCATTGAAACGCCTTGAAACGATTTGAAACGCCTCTGAAATCCCTATAAAACTTCCGTGAAATTTCCCTGAGATCCTCTGAAGCTTCCATAATAGCCCTGTGAAACACATTGAAACGCCTTGAAACGCCTCTAGAACCCTCATGAAACCTCCGTTGAATTCACCTGCGAGCCTCTTAAGGACATATATGATCGAATCCAAAGATGGCCGTCACAATGGCTGCCTTTCAAATACCGAAAGCACGGATATAGTCATCTAAGCAAAAAACAGAGTTCAAAATGCAATGAGTAGCCTTGCTCACTCGTGGTAAACATTGAGTAGCATATTCGTTTTTGGGCATTTTGTGGATGACGAGATCGGTGCTTTCAAAAACGCGGGTCAAAAATGCCCTTGGACGTGCTCCCATTTCACCTTAAGCCCCCTCAAATTCATCGGAAACCTTCTGAAATGCCCTGAAACGCATTGAAATGCTTTGAAATGCCATGAAACGCTTTGAAATGCCTCTGAAACCTCCTTGAAATTCACCTGCGATCCTCTGAAGTCCCCTTCAGCCCGGCACAAATGTCCCGAATCCCGGAGGATAACGTGCCTCTGGAGCTGGCCTTCTGATACCCCTGCAGCCCCCCTTAAACCTCCTGAAACGCCCAGAAACGCATTAGAACGCCATGAAACACCTTGAAACGCTTTGAAACGCCTTTTAAACCCCTATAAAACCTCCGTGAAATTCACCTGAGAGCTTCTGAGGCCCCCAAAAACCCTGTGAAACCTTCTGAAATTCCTTGAAATGGTCTAAAACGCATTGAAATGCCTTGAAACGCGTTGAAGCGCCTCTGAAACCTCCGTGAAACTAACACGCAGAAAAAAGCATGGTAAAATCAAAAATATTACAGATAAACTCAAATAAATTGTCGATTTGTTCTGGCAACAAAAATAAAACTGTTTGGAGCAAATCGAACGTCACATTTGAAGCAAATTCAATCCATTTTTGAAACAAACATGCATTTTCTGACAGGTAATGTTAGAAACAAATGTAAACATTTTTGTTTTTTTTTGTGGCAGGTCGGCCCTACGGAAATATTTGTTTTCCATTTATATTTACAAAGTCATTTCCTTCCCTAGCAAAACCTATTTCCCGTGTGGCACTTTCAATGCCAACATCATGTAGATAACATACGCTGTGAAACTTGACTTTTTTGCAAGAGGAAATCTTGTTTGGTGCTGCAGCTGGAACTTGAGAGTTTTGTTTATGTTCTCGACGGCGGAACGGGGGGCTCTTCAATGGGTATTGTAGAAATCAATATGCAATTGAGTTAGTTTTAAAAATTAATATTTTAGTTTTAAATATTTTAAATAAACATGAATATTTTTGTTTCAAACGAACGAAATTTGTCTCCGTGAACCTGAGAGATTCCGAAGCCCCCAAAGCCTCTCTGAAACCTCCAGAACCTTGAAACACATCTGAAATCAGAATGAAATCCATGTAAAACGCACCTGAAAGCCTCTGAAGCCCCTTAAAATACCTCTGAAACCTCTTGAAACGCCCTGAAGCGCCCTGAAACGCCTTGAAACGCTTTGGAACGCATCTGAAACTCCCGTGAAGTTTACATGAGCGCATATGAAGCCCCCTAGAAGCCCTCTGAAACCAACTGAAACGCCTTGAAACGACCAGAAGCACCTGGAAACGGGGGGGATCAGAGCCCCCTAAAACTCCCTTGAAATCCCTCTGACCATATCTACTTTACATCTGATAGCCTGACCCCCTCCCTTTGCATCTGCAAGCAACTTGCCCTTCTCAAACTTCTTTGCAACCTTGAAATCCATTTAGGTAATGAACTGAATCCATTCATTAAGGTAAAAATTCTATTTAGGCAGTCCCGACTCGTTACCTAAATGGAGGTTCGGATGTATTTGGCAAACTGGCCATCCGTGGCGCTCTCATCGTTTTTGTTCGAGTTTGACGTTTGCCCACTACCGCCACCTAGTTGATGGTTGGACTATTGTCAGTCCTTTTAGCATTGGGCGAACATGTTCCCGTGACTATGATTTGAATCCAAGTTTGAATCGAAAAGTGTTACGTCTGTTTGTCTGTGAGGGAACTTTAGAGGGACCTACATTAGGCACTTACTGCCGTAACTCAGGCAATATTGAACCAAATAAGTTGATTTTTGAGATACCCCAAGTAACATACTTGTCACAGAAGAGTCACGGCGGCGCAAGTTTTTGTTGCTCAAAAGTCACTGTGATTTACTTCTAACAAGTAAGTATTTATTTTCGAATGAGTGTAGGGCGGATTTAAAAGGTACTAAACTGATTACACTCATTCGAAGAGGGTATTCTGCTAAGAGGATTCGAAAAGTCGGTACCAGAGTTGATGTACACGTGCTGTAGTCCCATGTGCGGGAGCCACATTGCAAGCAAGCTCTTAGGAGCACAGTACATTTTGAGACTGAAAGTTGTGCGCCTCATTTTTCTCAAGATGTGTCTCATGAGCTTCGTCTCATGCGCTGATTAAATTAGAAAACTTCACGACAAAAACTTCCTAAACGAACGAGATTTGAAACCTTAACCTTTGCATTGAGAGTCCCTAGTCGTATCGCATAGACCAACCAGACACTTGTGTTGTATACGGAAAAAAAGTTGTTGAGGTTCTTCGTTACCAAGAAGTTGTTTTTCATCTTACATACCAACAGCTCACGCAGCGCATGAGACGAGCTCCCCGGGAGCTATGTGCCTAGCTCGCACCCACCAGATTTTCGTGAGCCTCCTAGCAGCGCAGCACACTGCGATTTTGAAGAGCTGGGAGATAATTTGGTGGGAGGCTCGCTGTCACATTTATGTACACATGAGCAATGGGAAACTCTGGTCGGTACAAGAAGTATTTATTTGTTAGAAATCACAGTAACTTCTGTGCAACGAAAAATTGTGCCTTCCTGACTCTTCCTGGAGGAAGATAGAGGAGCGAAGGAACGCCAAAGCTGCGATAGAGCGAGCAAAAACACGAGGAGCCAAATCCGTAGCCCGTCGCGCTATTCGGCTCTCGAGAAGGAAGTGAAACGCTCGTGTAGACGTGACAAAAGAGCGTGGGCGGACTCCCTAGCCGACGAAGGCGAGAAAGCCGCAAACACCGACGACATCCGTCTTCTCTACGATGTTTCACGTCGCCTTAGTGGGACTATGATGAATTCTACAATGCCCGTGAAAGACACGACTGGACAGTTACTGACCGACCCGGCCGACCAGTTGAAACACTGGTTCGAGCACTTTGGAAACCTTTTTCAAGTGTCGGCCACGCCATCAACACCTCAGCATGATCCGCCAAGAGTTCGACGCATTACCAGTGTCAACACCGCAACTCTATCAGTGCAGGAGATAGCAACAGGCATCCGTAGCATGAAATCGAACAGGGCCCCAGAGGTCGATCACATATCAACTGAGATGCTTAAAGCTGGCCCCGTAGTATCTGCACAACTGCTGCAGCAATTGTTCTGCAACATATGGGAAACCGCGCCATTTCCGGCCGACTGGATTCAAGGCGTTTTAGTAAAGGTACCCAAAAAGGGTGACCTGACCGTATGCGATAATTGACGGGGCATCATGTTACTGTGTATCGTTCTCAAAGCCCTCTGCAAAGTGATCCTTAGCCGGATACAGAAGAGATTGACGCAACTCTCCGACGACAGCAAGCAGGATTCCGTGCCGGACGATCCTGTGTGGACCATATTGTCACGCTCCGTATCATCCTGGAACAAATCAATGAATTTCAAGAGTCTCTTTATCTGGTGTTCATTGATTACGGAAAAGCTTTCGACCGTTTCATGTGGAAACATGTGGGAAGCCCTCAGGCGCAAGGGTCTCCCTGAGAAAATCATCGGCCTCATTGAAGCACAGTACAGGGCATTTTCGTGCAGAGTACTGCACAATGGTGTTTTGTCCGATCCCATCCGGGTCGTTGCTGGAGTGAGGCAAGGATGTATACTATCACAGCTACTATTCTTCTTCGCAATCGATGAGACCTTGAAAGGTGAAATTTACCGTGAACCAAATCGTGGATTACCATGGAGCACCTAAATGACTTCGAATTGGCTGATGACGTAGCTCTCCTAGCTCAACGGCGTTCTGATATGCAGAGCAAGATTAAGGTTCTTGCCAATCGCTCCTCAGCGGCAGGTCTTACCATCAACGTCAACAAGACGAAATCGTTGGATGTAAACACGGTCAACCCTTCCAGCTTTACGGTAGCTGGGCAATCAGTGGAGAATGTTGAACACTTTCAATATCTGGTAGCCAAATGGCAGCCGATGGTGGCACCAAGATCGACATAGGTGCACGGATCAAGAAGGCGAGAGCTGCTTTTGCGAGTTTAAGAAACGTATGGAAAAACAACCAGATTAGTCGACGCACCAAAATCCGAATTATCAACTCAAACGTGAAATCTATGCTGCTATACGCCAGTGAAACCTGGTGTGAATCAGTGGAGAACACTCAACGGCTGCGGGTCTTCATCATTAGATGCCTGCGGTATATAATTCGTGCATGGTGGCTTCACAATTGGATCTCCAACGTGGAGCTCCATCGTCGATGTCATCAAAAGCCGATGGCGACAGAAATTCGGGAGGGAAAGTGGAGGTGGGTCGGCCACACTCTACGCAAGGAAATGAAATCTGCAAGCAAGCGTTAGATTAGGACCCAGCAGGACATCGCAGCAGAGGCAGACCCAGAGGCTCATGGCGGCGCAGCCTCAACAACGAAATCAAGAAAGTCGACAGAAATTTGACCTGGCAACCCGATCAGAAAGGCATAACAAAATTATAACCGATTGAGTTATTTATTTCAAAAAATTTTCATAACAGAATGAGTTATAAAATTCGCCGGTTAGGTGTTAAAATAACAAAAATTATAACAAAAATTGCTCTAGCCATAACATAATTATAACAGGTCTTGATACAATTTTAACAAATTTATAACAACGTGAGATATAATAAATCTTGGAATGATCGAAAAATTATAACACATGTTGTTATAAATTAGATATAAATATATTGGGTAAAAATTGAGTTGGGTAAATTTTAACTCATTTTTTGGTTAATTTTTATTAAGAGTGTTATTTATTTTTAGCGAAAAGTTTTTTTTTGTATAAAAAACTTGCCCCACTTAGTATGTAAAAAACCCACACCCAGACGGGAATCGAACCTAGGACGCCAGCCTTCAACTACAATCCGGCGCCTTTATCCATGAGGCCATTGCAGCACTTGAAGTGAGGGAAGGTTTAAGATCAAGTGGTTCTTCGTTTTGGTGGCTGGTCTATAAATAGACTCGTTTGTCCAACGCACAGGCGAGGGAAACTATGACGTCACATAAAAGTATTCTTGATACAATTGATCGCAATTACGTCATCTTAGGATATAATAACAAAAGTGGATATAATTTAGTTACAATTGTAACTCAAGAATGTGCTCTGCATTTTAGCATGTTTTGTCTCGTGATTCAGACCAGAAATCAATGTCGTATCTTCTTTAAAGTGGTAAAGATAGTCAATCGCTCTCAGACATTGAAAAGAGTGGTACAGTAATGTTCCGATTTTATCACCCCCTTTCCATAAATGTTTTCAAACACTGTAAAAATCTATATGCGTTTTCAATATTTTGAACGTTGGAAAGCATGCATACAAACTTCATCCTGAAGAAGAGGGAGGAGATTTTCCCTAAAATGTAACAGGGCATTAATAAAAAATGAAGGTCTGACGCGTGGAGGTGGTGATAAAGTCGGAACATAACTGTATACAATTTCACCTTTTCTTGGCGCTAGCGAGATAATTATCTAATGTTTCTCACCATAAAGGAAGTTCCTGCCTAGCAAAGTTATGCAGTAGTCTTGTGATTGGAAATTACATCACTTCGTGGCGTTAGTATGCATTCCTGGAGATTGTCAGATTTAGGTGGCTTGTGAAATAAAAAAATAAGTGTTTAAAGCCCAATTTAAACATTATATGGTACAAGAATTGACATACTAAAGCAACTTTGTGAGTTTTGCTTTGCCTCGTGATCTCATATAATGTTTTTATTTTCAGCAAAAATACTCACAACTAGCAATTTCCTCAAGTATTCCAAGCTACTAGGTACTTCACTAAATACTAAGTATTCCAACTTCGAACTTCGGTATTTGCCTTGGCATTTGCTCAATATGCATGACGATGTCCATCAACATATCGATAATATTCTGCTATTGATTGGTTTTTCAAAAGCTTTTAACAGGGTTTCTCATTTTGAACTGCTGCAGAGATTATCACATCTATTTGATTTCCGTTGAGATTCTGTGTCACTGAGTAAATCCTATTTGAATAACCGCTTTCAAATAGAGGAAGTTAAAGCAAATCATTCTAGCCCGATCGGTATTCCATCGGGAGTGCTACAAGGATCGGTTTCAGAACCATTGCTGTTAGCCATATGTGCCAACGGCCTTCCATCATCTTTGAAAGTATGTAATATCTATATTAGCTCAAAAAATCGTTTTTGCTCCACACCGCTTACTGGGGGAACAGGGTCGTTGAAATATGATGAAATTGGAGTCACGTAAAAATCACCAGTTGCGACGCCCTGATTGAACTATTTGATGGGCATCACTGCAATTAGCAGTGAAACATAGTAGCCATGATTTCTGTGTTCTATCTTTGGACCCATATACAGCAGCAATGTTGCCTGCTGGGAAGCTGGAGGATCACTGTTAAAGTTTCTCCAGTTCGATGAAAATCGATAACTAATTAATTAGCCGTCCGATTTCAAAGCGGTCTTCGGCAAAGTTGTAGCTAATAAAGTTGCCTATGAGTATCAGGGTTCAATTAATCATCTTAGACAGTTGAGAAAATGTTACGGTCGATTGAATGAAAAACGTCGTTTTCCCGTAGTAATTCCCATATAAACTTTGAAGGGCTTGTGCAGTCTCAATTTTCAACCAAATTAGCTCAAATTTTGGGAGGAGACATAGATTCTGGTTACAAATCGAATAAGCGGTGTGGAGCAAAATCGATTTTTTGAACCACGCTAATCTACATGTTTGCAGATGATCAGCAGCTGTATTTCTACTGAATTATTATGAACGTTAATTGTATGGCATATATTTAAGTCATGTTATTTTACAACGAACATTCACGATAAAATAATAGCATGAAACCAGCTCACCCATTTATGCGAATATGGCTTTGCTGCTGCCGAACCACCGCACACTACTCTATCAAAGTTTCTAATGGTAAACGATTGCAAAAATTATTACATCAGTTTGATTTCAGTAGAGATTTTGTATCATTGCTTTAATCCTATTTGAATACCGCTCTCAAATTGTAAGTGGATGTTAAACGAAATCATTCAAACATGATCAGTGGAGGATTGTGACACTTAAAACTTATTACAGGAATGTTGACAATCATCCTTTTCAAATCCCTTTTGATGCCTCACTTATCATATAGATTAGAATCAATATTAAACGCTTCTGTAGCTGCATATAATTGTTTGAGATGTGTCTAGATACTCTAGTACTACTAGTAGCACTCGTGTCCTGAATAAAGGTAGCCAATATCAGTGGAGCACGCTTAATTTTTTTAGCACTAATATATGTGTAACCCTAATAGACCAAATCCGTGGCGCTCAACGAGTGACTAAGACTTACATAGATCGAAAATCAGCTCGTGCAACCACTTACGCGAATATTTTGCAATAATTTCGGCATGGGAACCACGTTTGGTTTACAAATCACCTTGGAATACCAAAACATGTTGGTATTTGACAAAAATTTACGACAAACATGCCTAAAGGTCCAATCTGCAAAAGAGAGGCTCTCTTTGTTCTGATTCTCATTAAATTATCACGATGTCACATTTTTACAATTTGTTATGTGTAGATCAAAAAAGGGTTGCTTTATCTACCATCTGACATGAGAAAAATCCAAATTCATAAATACAAGTACGTTGTAATCAAAATAGAGGAGACTTAAAGAGAGTCTCTCATCTCCAGATAACCCCTATAGGCATGTTTGTCGTCAAATGGGAGCGTACGAGTAATTTTGAAATTTGTGTAAATGTTAATCGTTCAATGAATGCCATGCAAAAGTGTAAACTTTGGTTCTCCGTGAGGAGTAGTGGCTGGCCCATATAGCCACAGCTGTAAGGGCGTGGGTAGGGTATCCAGCAAGACCACGCTGGGTGTGAAGAGTTCGATTTCCGGTGGGTCCAGGAACTTTGCATAAAGGAAATTTTCTTGCCTTCCTTGGGCATAGAGTATCTTCGTGCCTGCTGCACGATGCACACATGCAAAATGGTCATTGGCAGCGGCAGCTCTCAGTTAATAACTTAAGCTGAGAAGCTGGATTTGACCCAGTGGGGACGTTACGTCAAGACGAAGAATTAGTATGGGAGTGAAGAGTATGGCTGTACACCACAGAGCGGCGAAATTGCGCACCAAACACCACCTGTAACATATTCATTTGACATACACTTCATTTTCAAAACTATAACTGAGTTTGTTATAATGTTGATATAAAGATGATCAACATGAATTTATTTTGATTATAACTGATCTTGTTATAATTCTGATATAATTATATCAGGTTTTCAGATCAATTCTGTCAAATATATCTAAATATAACAAACGTTGATATATATATCAACCGTTGATATAATTTTGTTACATTTTTGTTATGCCTTTCTGATCGGGAACAAACCAAGGCGATGACTGGCAATCGCCCAGGAAGGAAATCTTTCAGTTCGGCCCTCTGCACTATTGTGGGTGCCCAGGACTGAAAGTAAGTAGTAAGTAGATTTCGGTTCTTCATCCGTCAGAGGACATTTTCTCGACTTCTTCGGCTTAAAAGTAGTAAATAAAATTTAAACCGTTTCTAGAGATTGCTTGTGCAAAACGAGCTAAAATAGAAAAAAAGGTTGGAAACGCCCTCATAATGAGCAAAGCTGTAAACTAGAATGCATTCAGCTTCAATTATCAAATACTCCTTTGGTAGGAAGGTTGCAAACCTGCTGTATTTCGCGATAGTTACTTCTCAGCAGCAGCATTCTCTGGCTGCCACAAAGCGCACCTATTTCTTAATACGCTCTCTGCGATCTTCTGCAATTTATGCATTATCACGAAAATGAGTTTGAACAACCTCCACCGCAGCTCAAAATAAGAAAACCACAAAAGTGTCTAGCGAAAATGAACTCCAAACCGCAAGACAGCTCAAGAAATCGCCCCATGCGCACGCCGTGGAATGACACGATACACGACGATAGCATCGCAGAAGAGGCAAAAGTTCCAACGAAAAATTGTAAAACACCATTTGCACATAAACGATTACGCATTTATTAAAGGCGACTGCAAACGACGACACGACAATTTTCTGCTGCTGGAACGCGACGCGACGGATGACGACAACTGAACGCCCGGCCCCGGGTCGGTCAGAGCTCGCTCTCTGATCAGTAGACGCAGTAGGCACATGAAGCTCTGCAGCTCATCGGGTGGCTAAAAGACTGGACATCCACTAGGGTCAACTTTTTTTATTTAACTCTTTGCATTTAAAGGGTCAAAATTTCTTTATAACGATTTTATTTTCAGTCTTCCTCTGTCTTCCGTTTTCTATTTATCTCTCTGTTTATCTTTCTGTTAATCTTTATTTTCTCTATTTTTATCATTGTCATTCTGCGTTGTACATTTTAGCTTCTTTTCACATTGTATCGTTCATCTTCGGATTTCATTTTTTCAATTTTATTATGTTCAGTAAGTGATTCTTTCGCTTCAGAATGCTGAATTAATTATGGTCAATTTTCAACGAAACCAGTCATAGTGCTGGAAAACTTTCGGAGCTGGTAGTTGGTTGACTTTGCCTACCTCAATCCACCTTCGCCGCCGTCGCAGATGTGTACCGAGACCGACTGGCGTATGCGCAGCGCAGTTGTTACCGACAACCTTGAGAAGTGGATTTTATAATTATGAGAGACGGGGCGGCCGCCGGGTGTGTATTATATAACCATCTCTCCTTTTCTCGGGCTGCTCTTGGTAGGTACCACCGCACCGCAGAGCTACGTGCACATCAATCCAAACGGTAACCGACCAGCAGCAAAGTCGGAATCGCGCAAAGCCACCACAGCAGATAGGAATGGGTAAAGTGCCAAATCGAGTCAGATAGAAAGAGCGAGCGTCCACACGGAGGGCACGACGAAGTTCGGTCTCGAGAAGTAGCGAGCAGACACTCTTACCCGGCAAAGATCAACAAAACATCACCGCCGATCGCGCATCACATCGCCGCGTGAATGCGTAATCGTTGACGAAAGTTTACAGGGCATGGCACGAATGGGGCAAAGTCTGCTCCGGAGGATTTCATCCCGGGCGGTTTGGGCCCCTTGTGCAGTGGTTGTGCAGTACAGTGTGGATTATTTTTTATAATGTCATAGTTGCACGCAAATTACTGGAGTCGAAGTGGAGCAATAGTGATCGCTGAAAGGGAGGAATGGGTATAAATTGTTCACACAAACGTGTCTAAAATATTTATATATAGCTTTACCCATGTAAAAATCATCAAAATCAGTAATTAGTATTGGCTGAGATAAACTTGGAGCAAGAGAATTTTGATTGGAAAATCTTGTACCTTTTGGAATTGGAATGTATTAACTCTTGCCCAGCAGGGTAAACTGGCACAACTATCCAATGAGGCATGCCGTATGAAGCTTGAGATCCTGAGACTGAGCGAAGTCCGTTGGCCAAACTTTGGAGATTGCTTCAACTACGCACCCAGAGAAAACAGTGGATCACAGATGATACCTGCGGGGGATAGATAAGCGAAAGAACGCCAAAGCTGCGATAGAGCGAGCGAAAACACGAGGAGCCAAAGCCGTAGCCCGTCAGCGCCATTCGGCTCTCGGGAAGGACATTTCCGGCCGAATGGATGCAAGGCGCCTTAGTAAAGAAACCCAAAAAGGGTGACTTGACTGTATGCGATAATTGGCAATGCATCATATATCCCTCTCAAAGTATATCGTTCTCAAAGTCCTCTGCAAAGTGACCCTTAACCGGATACAGGGGAAGATTGGCGCAACTCTCCGTCGGCATCTAGCAGGATTCTGTGTCGAACAATCATGTGTAGACCTTTCATTTTATTGATATCGTGCATTTATCCGAAATGGCGATTGAAAAACCTCGAAAATTTTCGTTTATCAAAAATTTCAAATCAATGTCGCTCCTCTGTCGCCAGTTTCTGCTTCGATTCCTGTTTGAATTATTTTAACGATTCCTCCAGAATTTTTCCGCGATTTGCTTCAGAAATTCTTCATGAGTGTCTTTTAGAAAACTCTTTAGGGACTTTTTTTTTTCATTTTTATTTATGTGTATTTTAACTTACATGCTAATTCTACACTCCTTTAGGGACTTTTCAACAAACTTCTTCAGAAACTTTTCCATGAATTAGTCCAAAAGTTTCTCATAAAATTCTTCTAAGAATTCCTCCTTCAGAACCTAGTCCGACAATTACTTCACACAAATTTTCTTAACATTTTTTTCTTGGAAGTTTTACATAGTTATCTCAAAAAGTTCCTCCAGATACTCCCCAGAGATTCCTACAGAAACTCCTCCAAAGATTGCTTCAGAAATTGCTTCAGAGAATTTTGTTTAGGAATCTTTTTAGGATTTTTCTTGGAATTTCCAGGCATTCCATCAGAAATTATTTCAGGGAACGCGTGAAAAATTGCTCTAGTATTTGGGAGATGTTTCTTAACGAATCGCTGGTGAATTATCTTAACTTATGACATCCCTGAAAAATACTTTTGCAAGAATATTCGAAAGATTATTTCAAGAAATCCCTGGAGAAATTTTCTAAAGAATGGTTAAAAAATCCCAGTAAGAATGTCTGGAATGGTGAATAATTTTCTGAAAGAATCTCAAGATAAATTTCCGTAATAATACATGGAGAAATTTCTTAAGCATGGAAGATTTCTTATTAACATTTGTTCGTGCTGAGTTTCCTCCGAAAATTCCTCTAGCAATTATTTTAAATTTTATTCTATGGATTGTTGTTCACTTCGATCATTTTGCAAGATATTCTTTTTAGAACACTATATCTCCAGCAGTTGTTTCAGAACATCCTCCAAGAAACCCTTCAGTAATTTGTATATGGATTTATTTAAGAGCTTCTCCAATATCTTTGTCTGTAGTTTCAGCACGAATTCCTGCATACATTATGTAAAGGATTCATACAGATTTTTTTCCGAGATTTACTTCAGAAATTCCTCAAGTGTGTCCTTCAGAAAACTCTTCAGGGATTTTTCACGAAACTCATTCAGAAACATTTCCTTGAATTAGTCCAAAAGTTGCTTATAGAATTCTTCTAGGATTTCCTTCAGAGTTATTTCGAGGGGTTTCTCCAGAAACAAGTCCGACGCTTCCCGAGCAGAGGAAAAAAGCTCAATATTAACATATTTTGATATGGAGAACAAAAAGTGATATTTGTTTGTTTGAGATAATAGGTAAAAGTACTGAAAATAATATCTCAATTTTGCTCCTGCAACATCATCATCATAGCACGTTTAGCTTTTGTTAAGATCTAACCAATAGCAGTGAGCTATTTGAATGAGCTTCAAATATCATATTTTGCTATAGGTTAGATGGTTCAAGAACAAATTTTTGCTTTTATTTTCACTACTTTTACCTCTTATCTCAAACAAACCAATATCACATTTTGATCGTCAGTACTTGAACTCTGCCCGGGTTACTTCAAAAAGAAAAATCTCATAAAATTCTTCTAGTCGAGGCCCGTGGCATAGTTGGTCACACGTTCGCTTCAGATGCGGATGGTCATGGGTTTGATTCCCAGCCCCGGCACTTGCAATTTTTCGTCAGTTGCTCTTCCCCCGAGAGTGGCTAACGCTGACCCTCTTCTGAGCCCCATGGCTCAAACGAACCCTAATACCTGGACATCGGCGAACTGCTACTCATACTGGACCCCCAATCGGACTGGAAAGGAACAACGATCATCCATCATCATCCATGTGCTCATCATTCTACCATATATAGAGTAGAAAAGTGAAAGCAGCAGAAAGGCAACCAGTTCGATAAAGTAGAATAGAATACATCTAGGCGCTGTACAAAATGTATGTGCAGCTGTCAATTGAAATCGCTCACGTAGTGCCCTAGTAGACAATAGAGCTGTAAATTAGGTTAAATGATTTAGAATAAAAAAAATCTAAGAAGTTTTACAAAGTCATCTCAAGAAGTTCCTCCAGGTACTCCCCAGAGATTCCTTCAGAAACTCCTCCAAAGATTACTTCAGAAATCGCTTCAGAGAATTTTGTTCAGCAATTTCTTCAGGATATTTTCCTGGAATCATCAAAAATTCCTTCAGGAAATCTGTGAAAAACTTCTCCAGTATTTTTTGTGTAATTTCATGAAGATCTTCTTTAAAACCCGTGAAGAATTATCGGAAAGAATTCTTGGAGGAATCTCAGAAGGAATCCCAGGAGGTATTTCTGAAGGAACCGCAGGAGCAGTATCAAAAAGAAACTTTCTAGAAATGTTTACAGTATAACCCTGACAAAATTTTCAAAGGGATTTCTGGAGGAACCCTTGGAAGAATTCTCAAAACAATCGCTGAAGAATTTTTGAAAAAAGCTCCAGATAAATTTCTGAGAATAAAATTCATGGAAGAATTTCTGCGAAATCCCTTACTGATATTCGAAGAAAAATCCTGAAACTACTGCAGGAATCACTGGAAATATTTCTGGATAAATCCCTGAAGAAGTTTCAGAAAGAATCATTTAAGAGATTTTTGAATAAATCTTCTGTCTAACCTCTGTAGAAGTCTCTGAAGATTATACTTCTGAAAGAATCATAGGGAAATTCTTAAAAAAAATCTAGAAGATGTTGCTAAATATATTCCTTAAGTAATACCTGGATAAACTGTTTGAGAAAGCCTTGGTGGATTTTTTTGGGAATTGGAGGAATCCCTTATCAAAATTAATGGATTTTCTTGCACAATAGTCATAGGGCTGCGAACCACTCGGGCAGTGGCCGGTATTTTGGGCACTCTTCGCCTATAACTTAGTCAATTCCAAACCGATTGACTTGTAATTTTGTACACGGCTAGATGCCATACCTATCTCACCGCGTTCCAAAAATTGTGTCAATTGGTTCAAAATTGACTGAGTTATAGCAGAAAAATGCCCAAAATAGGAGCCCTGCCGAGATGGTTCCACTTCCCTAAAAGTTTTGTGAAGTTCTGTGTGCATTTTTGCATGAAACACTGGAGAAATACCTGCTTGGAGCCATGGAGAAATTTATTTAAAAATCCCTAAATGTTTATGTGAATTGTTTGTAAATTGTTTGGAGATATTTTTGAAAAGGAAACTTCTATAAATTAAGGAGAGACGAATGATCAGCACCGTGTGACGACCCATATACAAATTTTAGAGGTCCCATACAAAGCTCAGCCATAGGGGAAACGGGAGGTTTAAAATGGACAATTTTTGCGTAATGCCTTTTTTAGACGTTCTTCTCAATGAAGCAACTTTAGACGGAATACATAGAAGGTTCACTCTAGTAACTTTAATGGAAATTTATAGAAGAATCTTTGAAAGAATTTCTGAAGAGAACTTGGGAAATGTTTCTTAACGAATCGCTGGTAAACTATCCTAAGCCATTCCTGAAAAAATACTTCTGTAAGAATATTTGGAAGATTTTTTTAAGAACTCCCTAAAGAAATTTATTTAAAATCTCGCAGTAAATATGTCTGGAATCCGTGAATGGTCTTCTGAAAAAAATCTCAGGAGAAATAATCCATGGAGAAATTTCTTTGGTACGGAAGGTTTTCCATGAATATTCTTGGCGAAATTCCTGGAAGTTCGGGGAGGAATCTCTAAAGAAATTCGTGGAAAAGTTTGGGAGATTTCGGCTTTCAGTCTAATAGATTGCGTTGATTATTTTTTATAAGGCATTAGTCAACGCAATCTATTAGACTAAAAGCCGAAATCTCCCAAAGTTAACAACCATCCAGTCGAAACTTACAATTCGTGAAAAAGTTTCTGAAGGGATCCGTGGAAAATTATCATAAAAGAATCTATGATAAAATCTCTAGAAAAGTTCCTGAAAAAAAATAGGATTTAAGTAGGATCGGGAATCAAGTACGCCTCTATTATTAGGCCAATAGGAATAACCCGAAAATCTATCAAGGGAAAAAGTCATCACTTTACGAATGGACGTGCTCTCACCGGATCAACTAGCAGGTTGTCCGTGAGGAGCTCTATTTGTTATGCCCCCTTGCTTTAGTCTTGCATTAGCCTTCCTTGAGCCTAGCTTAAGCCTTGCTTTAGACTTGCTTTGACCTTGCTTTAGCCTTGCTTGAGCCTTTCTTAAGCCTTGCTTTAACCTTGCTTTGACCTTGCTTTAGCCTTGCTTGTGCCTTGCTCTAGCCTTGCTTTAGCCTTGCTTTGGCCTTGCTTTAGCCTTGCTTGTACCTTACTCTAGCCTTTCTTTAGCCTTGCTTTAGCCTTGTTTTAGCCTTGCTTTAGCCTTGCTTTAGCCTTGCTTGAGCCTTGCTTTTGCCTTGCTTTAGTCTTGCTTTAGCCTTGCTTTAGCCTTGCGTTAGCCTTGCTTTAGCCTTGCTTTAGCCTTGCTTTAGCCTTGCTTTAGCCTTGCTTTAGCCTTGTATGAGCCTTTCTTAAGCCTTGCTTTAACCTTGCTTTGACCTTGCTTTAGCCATGCTTGTGCCTTGCTCTAGCCTTGCTTTTACCTTGCTTTAGCTTTGCTTTAGCCTTGCTTGTGCCTTACTCTAGCCTTTCTTTAGCCTTATTTTAGCCTTGCTTTAGCCTTTCTTTAGCCTTGCTTTAGTCTTGCTTTAGCCTTGCTTTAGTCTTGCTTTAGCCTTGCTTTAGCCTTGCTTTAGCCTTGCTTTAGCCTTGCGTTAGGCTTGCTTTAGCCTTTAGCCTTGCTTTAGCCTTGCTTTAGCCTTGCGTTAGCCTTGCTTTAGCCTTGCTTTAGCCTTGCTTTAGCCTTGCTTTAGCCTTGCTTTAGCCTTGCTTTAGCCTTGCTTTAGCCTTGCTTTAGCCTTGCTTTAGCCTTGCTTTAGCCTTGCTTTAGCCTTGCTTTAGCCTTGCTTTGGCCTTGCTTTAGCCTTGCTTTAGCCTTGCTTTAGCCTTGCTTTAGCCTTGCGTTAGCCTTGCTTTAGCCTTGCTTTAGCCTTGCTTTAGCCTTGCGTTAGCCTTGCTTTAGCCTTGCTTTGGCCTTGCTTTAGCCTTGCTTTAGCCTTGCTTTAGCCTTGCTTTAGCCTTGCTTTAGCATTGCTTTGACCTTGCTGTAGCCTTGCTTTAGCCTTGCATTAAGTTTAACAGGTTTCAGAAAACATTCTGTTACAAAGATAACTAATGACAAAAAAAGAACAAGTTCTCCTACGATGTATTTCTTTTTCTGTAATTGTACTTTCCATTTACATGCAGGATTTATCAAAAAAGTTTTTTTTATCGGTGATTGTATCGGTATATTGTCAAATCAACCAATCAATATCCATTGCAGAAACGTCTCAAGGCATCGGTGATATCACCGAAATCGGTCTCCATTTAAATTTTCTAAATAGTTGATCAACGGCGTAACGTGATCGCATGCAAAGCATGCTCAATTTTTATCGCCTTCCAGAAAAGTGGAAAAGTGTGGAAATTTCGTTTCCCCGCCGCCCAGCTTATTCAAATCCATCCCGGAAATCCCAAATTTCGCTATCAATAGTAGGAAACAGAAATCGTAGTAGAAAACTCCACTGCTCGCGGTTTAATTGCCGTGTTACTTGAAAGCCAACCGCACTCAACCGTTTCATGAATAATTGAAAGTGTACACAAACAGAGGCGAAAGCGCAATCTTAATGAGCGAACCCCACTCGATAAGACAATGCAATGCGCGCAAAAACAAACTCCAATAGAGAGAAAGAATAATTCGGAGAACCGCGCGGCCTTAACAAAACCCCCGAAAAGAACGGTAATTCAGACAGAAGTAGACGCGCAGAATGATAATTAAAACACGGTACGGTTAAAAATCTCCCAAGATTCGAAGAGACCCCCGCTTTGCGGTACATTGAACCGGCTTCGAAGCTTTGAGGTTGATTTTTGGTAGCATCAACCGAAACCGCCGACAATGACCAAAAGAAAATAAAAAACATTCGATTTGGGATCCAGTCCAGTCACCAAACGAATCGCCGACGACAGACAGACGGTTAGCTGGTGAATTTGAACAGTGCCAGACATTGTTCCTTCAATAGTCGGTGCTGGCCGGGGGTCCAGGAGGGTTGGTCTTATTGATTTAATGAGTTGCACTTTTCTTCAGATGGAAATCACCTTTGTTGTGGATGGTAAATGATTACAATATGAATGAAGCGATCAGCGGTAAAATGAATCATGAGAACTTTTTTTTCTTAATTCGTGAGTTGAGACAACACAACTGAGCGAATCTCGAAGGGTTAATACTCTATCGCTTCTAAAGGATGAGGCTCGTCAATAACAGAATTGAAATTCGCAAAATCACGCAATTGTTCCATTCATGCGTTCTATTGAAGCAGAAAATAAAAGGTTTTTAATGAAATTCTTGTCTGACGTGCAAAGGCTAGAACGATCATTTTCTACTTTCAATGATGACAGCATTGTTCCTCAGGAACGTCAAGTTCAAGTTTGCATACAACTAATATGTTATTCAACTATTACTGAGTCATCCTCATCATTAGGCAAAACCGCAGCAACAACTGCTGACTACTTCTTCCTTACTCAGTACAGTAGCATGGTATAGGATAGAGCATTGTAATTATCAATATCACTTTGATTGGCAAGCGATCGTCAATGTTTTAATCGTGTCTATGCATATAGAGTTGTGCATAGATTCTTGTAGAAGCTGCTGTAAAGCTTCCGGTAGCTTCAGATCTACGGTTTTGTTTTCATATTATTATATCTGATTCAAACATCTACGAAGAGATCGTGTATATAGCCGGGTAGACGAGAATATCTAAATCGTATCTCAAATCGAACACTTTTTGCTGTCATAGCTCGATGTGATTTCGATGAGTTATTCAAAAATCTAATGAATATCGCACAAATAGCTCAAAGTGATATGATATCAGTTTATGTTCTTATCGAAATAGCTGAAAATTTTTACATAAGTACAAGTTTAGCTCTTCTGCACGAAATGGAACACATGCACCCATAGATATGGTTCAATGTTAGTGAAATGCCATATGTGCCCCTTTCTGAGCTGTGGAAACGAAGAACCGCATGCTCTTATTCCCATGTTATTTACAACAGCGAGCCACAGTTGAGTGGTAAGCATCGCTGCCTGTGAAATCTTTAGGTCGTAGGTTCGATGCTGGATGCAGACATTTATTTTATTTTTTTTTTCTAGAAAAAAGTGACAAATCTTGTCTGCTATTGTTTTGATCTTGTAATATCATAACGAGCTATTATTGAGCAGTTCACCATATTAGATTTTGCTATTATTTTTGTTCTTTTACCTTTTATATCAATCAAACCAATATCAGTTTTTGCTCTTCAGTAATTCAATCAATCATAACTGAATATGCTATTCATCAGATTTTCCCACCTACTCGGGATGTCTAGAGTCTAGATGTATGTGCACAAAAGAACATGATAAATTGACTGCAGGCTTGGAAAAATGCGATTAGATACTATCTGTGATACCGCCTTTGAAAAAGGTGGATACAAATTTTGATTTTTACTTATGAACCAAAAACGAAAAATCGATACCAACATGCTAAAAATAATTTAAAAAAAAAAATTAAAGTAAAGTTGCAAAAAATGCCCATTTTTTAAATGACCGTTTTTATCCAAAGAAAGACAATTTGATTGTCTAAAAGTTCGGTATATATTGAAAGATGAGCACTTTTAAGGAAAAATACTAGACCCTTTTAGAATTATATGTTTCTCATGTGTGGGCCACCCTAGTGCACATGCACCTACGTTGTGTTAATTAAACAGTGCTGTCATGGTAAAATCAGAGCCCCCCCATACTGGTACACTCCCAAGGAAATGACTTCACTATTGTGCCTAATTAGTAATTATTCCGGTTAAACCCTTCCATGCATCATTATTTAACTTTTTTCTGTAATATATATCGCGGAAGAGACATTTTGCATTCTTTTCATGATATTTACAAGAATTCTTCTTAAAATGGTTAGAAAATTCTCCAGAATTACTACCAGGGACACGTCAGAAATTGCTTTGGGAATTATTTGAGGAATTATCAAAACAATTCTGGAATGTTTACAGAAAGACAATTCTCGCAGAATTTCTTAGAATGATTGTAGAAAGAATTCTCCTAAAGATTCCTCTTAGTGACCCTTCAAAATGCATCTCTGTCTTCTTGTGGAGCCTATAACCATTGCTACAGAGACGGGCAAAAACCCAAAAGAAAATCGTTAGAAAAGTGCAATCATCGGTAATTTGAGTCGAAGCTGGAAATCCTTTTAAATACCTAGAAGTAAAATTAGATTGCTTTTTCATCAGCATCATCAGTTTGATCAGAATATGAAGAGCCATTAGAATTAAAAGTTACTGGTTGTAAAGTTTGTGGGAATGGTACAAAAAACGAAGGTACCTATCATAACTTCTTGTGGAGCCTTGTAGCCGTGGTGAGAGCCACTAAGCTTCTAATCGTACAAAAATGTGGAGTGAGGGTTTGATTCCCGCTTTGGGCGATTCGTAAAAATTGTACATTCTCAGTATCCACTGGTGCATGCTCCGTGTATCCCTTGTCAAATGTTAAGTTTCATTCAGTCTTTGGCTGAAGACGGTGTCCGTGTATTTTTTTAATTTCTCCAGGGATTCTTATTCTTTTAGGAATTTCCACAGATATTGGTAATTCTTCAGAAGTTTCTCCTGATTTTTTTTTAAAGATTAATACTGAAACAGGCCTACGGGTCTCTTCCTGGGATTCCTTAAAAGATTCTATAGAAAATTCTTTCATATTAAATAAATACATTCTTGTAATTTTTCATGTATTTATTGAAACGTTTTCGAATAAATTCCTCTAGTAATATTGTCAGAATTTTCACTGATGTTTCTCTTTAGATTTCCCCAAAAATTCTCAAGAAATTCTTCTAGGTTTTTTTTCGGGAGTTTGTCCAGGTTTTTTTTTTCAGAATTTCCCCAACGGTTTTCCTTTAGAAATTCAGATTTTTTTTCTACAAACTTTATCAGAAATTATTGCTTAAATTTCTCCAGAGGTTACAGGTTTTACTTTTTCAAGCATTTTTTCTTTATTCTTTCTCAAATTATTTGCAGAGTTCCTTCATAAGTATTTAAGTGTTGTATTCAGAGAACAAAAGGGGACAACTTAAGTTTTTTTTATCAGGTATTCTCTTAGGTATTATCCTAGACATTCATCCAGAATTTGTTCATAAAATAACTTTAGAAATTGCTTCAGGATTTCTTTTCCCTAAGAAACTTTTTTTTCCTGAGAGTTTTGAAGATTTTTCTTGAGGCAATCCTCCAGTGATTTCATAGAAATTCCTTTAAGAATTCCTTAAATAATTCTTCGTATTCTTGTGTAATTTTCGGAAGAACTTTTGAAAATATATGGAGGAATATCTGAACAAATTCTGCAAAGATCTCTAAAGGAGATATTTCTGATGTAACCACTTGAGCAATATCTTAAGAATATCCTTATAAGAATTTCTACAGAATTCTCAAAAAAAATCTTGGAGAAAAATTCTCGAAGCAATCCATGTGCAAAAAAAAAAATTAAGAAGAATTTCTGAAAAACTCCTTGCAATTTTTTTAAAGAAATCCCTCGCTCAAATTCTTAAAGAAATTCTGAAGAAGTCTCTGGTAATAAAAAAAAATCTCCTCTAAGGAATTTCAGAAATATTTCTGAAGTGTCCGCATGGACCTCTTAGTCTATGAAAGTATCAGTACACTTACCGCGTACAACCTACAGCGAAACTCCACATTTAGGTGCAAGAATTTTTGGCAATGAAGAAATCTTCAGTAAAATCACAGTAGAAATCTTAGGATCTACTTTTGAATCTTTGGAGGAGTATCAGAAGGAATCCTCGGGAACTTCTTGAAGAAATCTCAGGAGAAATTTCTAGGAACTTCTGGAGAAACTTCTCGGTAAATCGTTGGTAAAATTCCTGGATAAAATATTGAGGAATTTTGGAAAAGATTTTCTAGAAGTTATTTTAGAGGAAACAATGGACAAATTCCTGAGAAAAAATACTGAATACCTCGAGAAACGCATAGATATAAGCATCTGCAAAGATCTCAGAAAAATACTCTTGAGATATTCCTAAATGAGATTTCGTAAAAATTCCAAGGACATATTTTTGAATAAATTTCCTAAAGAATCCACGGAGAAATCCTTAGTTATCCTTAGAGAAAATGCCGGATAAATTTCTGCGATAATACGACGAGCGAAACATATCTGAAGGAATCTCTGTATAAATTCCTGCAGGAATTAACGCCTAAATCACTAAAAGTGATAATGTCAGAATCTTAGAAATAATTTTAGCAGGATTTTCTGGATGAATCCCTGACGAAATTTCTGGTCCCCTTTATGTGGACATTTTCAATGGGACTCCTAGATCAATTCTTGAGCAAATCTCTGTTGGAATTCCTGAAGAAAAACCTAGAGAAAATTTCTATAACTTTTTTAAATGAATTCCCAGAATAATCTATGTTTTCAAAGTGCTTCCACGAGTAACTCTTAATGGCTTCGGGATAGTTTCTAACAGTGTATCTCGGGATTTATGCAGAAGTTTTTCCAGGCATTCCTTCTGATTGTGTTGTTCTATGCTGTGCTTGCATCACTCCTGTAGGGGTGAGTATGGCAACATAATCGATCACGTTCGCTATTGTCTCGAGTGAAAATCAAAACAATAGATGCGTGGGTGTTTAGTATTCAGTATTGTGTTGTTCTTTGCTGTGCTTGCATCACTCCTGTAGGGGTGAGTATGGCAGCATAACCGATCGCGTTCGCTATTGTCTCGAGTGAAAATCAAAACAATAGATGCGTGGGTGTTTAGTGTTCAGTATTGTGTTGTTCTTTGCTGAGTATTGTGTTGTTCTTTACAGAGAAGAACATTAATCAAGATAATTAGATGATCGGCATTGAACCACAAAAACCCCACAACAATTGGTGAGATCTTTCCCATATTATTTATTTATAAATAATTCTTCTTCAGTATATTTACTTTATAACTGCATATAAGTTGAAAATTCGCTATTTTCAACATCCTCTCATCTATTGGAAGATGCTTCAGTTCTGGGCTCTTTCTAAGTTGATGAAGGGATTTATAAATGCTTGCAAGGACTTGGCCAGGTGTGTGGAGCTGAGTGAATCTATGACATTGTAGATAATAGCGACATCAGCAATGTCAATGGAAATATTCAACTTTGCAACTCCATCCAAGATTTGTGCAAGTATTCATGCTATGCTATGCTATGCTAAGTTTTTCCAGGCATTCCTTCTCTTTTTTTTTTTAAAGACACGGACACGTTTAGTACTTCCAGTGAGCTATTCGCTCTTTGAAGGAAGCACGACACTAGACAACGGACTAGCATGCAACGCCCAGTGGCGCAGCCAAAAACTTTTCCTGACAGCTGCAGCGGGAATCGAACCCACGCTCCTAGCACGATGCGACTAAATGCTTTGTGACACTAGCCACACGACCACGAAGCCACCTGGGTTTACTCCCAGAACTTTTTTTTTCCGAAATGTCCCAGTTTCCCTTAGGATTTATTTCGAGATTTCTCCAATTAGTCTTTGAGGTATTTTTTTTTAACAAATTTGACCGAGAATCCTCCAGATATTTCTTAAAAGAAATTTTGTAAATTATCCCAGGAGACATTCCGAGAAAAACTCTGAGACATTCTGGGAAGAACTCTGGAGACAATTATTGAAGAAAGTCCAAAAAGGAGCATCCAGAATAATTTCTGGTAGAGATTCCGAAAATGGCTCTGCGAATAATCCCGAGGGAATCTGTAAAAAAAAATAATCTCATGTGGATCACTTCAAAAAATAAGTAATCAACTATAAGGAACAGCTTTGAAAAATATTCGTAAAAACGCGGGAAGACCTCCATGAATAATACCAGCAGTAGTCCTGCAGAAATCACGGAAAAATTTGCAAAAAAAATTAGAAGAAATTCCAGGATACATTCTGAATAACTTTGGGAGACATCCCAGGATCAACACAGGAAGGACTCTTTCAAGGGGAGTCCCGGGAGAAACTGCGGGAGAAATCTCAGGTGAAACATCAAAAGAAATCTCGCGAGAACCTCTGGGAAACATACCAACTGGAACTGCTGTAGAAAACCAAGGAGAAACTTCGGAAAAAATCTAGGAATGAATTCCTGCAGAAAATTAGTCAAAAACTCCTTAAACCCCTGTTACGGGTATAAATATTTGATACAATTATAAGACAGAATAATTGTTTAACCCCTTCGGGACGACTTGTTTCGCCAACCTCGCCGCTGTAAAACGCGTCAGCGAGGAGAAAATGACCCAACCGTCCTGAAAGGGTTAATGAGATTAAAGTTTATATTCCGTGCGTTCTTTGTGTTGTATGTTCTATTTTATGAGGTTCTGGAGAAAGGCCCATGAAATGCAATCCCACTTTGATTGCCAATTCAGGGCATTTAGGGCAGCGGTCAAGTACTAGAGATGAAACCTTTCCCAGACACAGACTTCAAGTTATAGAACTCTAGTGGTGAAACCCAAATCGGGATGCCCGATGAGGATTAGTTTTCCTAGACAAAATCAAGCTATGAACAATCTAAAATACAATTCCAGGATGACTGATGGACCAGGAACAAATATGAAACCTCGTCATCCCGTGATCGGAAGATGTTATCAACCTGGATAACTGGGTATATTTGTGGTCTGTATTGTGCTGCGTAAATTTGTGATGTATTTTATTGTGTATTTGTAAGGTTCAGTGTGTCGTGTTATGTTGATGTTTTGTGATAATTAACTTTATTTTACTTGAGTAACATGGCGCCAAACGTGGAGCCCTAGCATTTGTAGGGTTCCATATTGAATTTATGCAACATAGCGCCCAACTAAACCCCGCACAGCTAACCGGAAAGATTATAACGACAGTTTTAAGGCCATTTTAGTTTTTGGACAAGAGCTCGTCCATAAAAGTAAAGTTTAGTTGAGGTATTCGTTACAAAATCTGGAGTGCAGTTTGGCTTTCGGGTAACATAAATCTAGCTTTGAGTTGATGTGTTTTTTGGGGACTTGTTAGTCTTGTTCACTGCTACGTTTCTGGAATGCATTGTGGCTAGCTATGGTAGCATAACTCGTTTTGGTTTGTTTTGAGTTTAGGTTAAGTTATTTACCTTTATCGTAGTGTTAAGTATATGGCCTTAACACTATTGTTAGAAGGTTATAAAGCATATGGGAGCTGAATTTTTCGTGAATCTATGAACGATTCACGAAAAATTCTTGCTCAAACGTTGGATTGTGGTACGGGTATAAATATTTGTTACAATTATAAGACAGAATAATTGTTTAATGAGTTTAAAGTTTATATTTCGTGCGTTCTTTGTGTTGTATGTTTTATTTTAACTTGTTTATTTTAACTTGTTAATGCACATTTATGTGGTTCGAAAAAAAGGCCAATGAAATGCAATCCCACTTTGATTGTTTCAGGCCATTTCGGGCAGCGGACAAGTACTAGAGATGTAAACCTTTCCCAGACACAGACTTCAAGTTATTGAACTCTAGTGGTGAAACCCGAATCGGGATACCCGATTAGGACTAGTTTTCCTAGATAAAATCAAGCTATGAACACAGCAGCAAAGACTGTGAACTAAAAGGCAAACTGCCATCTAATATACAATTCCAGTATGACTGATGGACTAAGAAAAAATATGAAACCTCGTCATCCTGTGATCGGAAGATGTTATCAACCTGGATAACAAGGCATATTTGTGTTCTGTAAATTTGTGATGTCTTTTATTGTGTACTAGCTGTCCCGGCAAACTTCGTCTTGCCAAGCTGTGGTGGTTTGGCAATTGTTGAGGTTATCGCAGCAACGCACTCTACTGCCCATAATCGCATAGTTGACGTAAGCGCCACTGCAGTTTTCAATACACTTTTGCAATTTTAACAATGATTAATGAAAAGTTTATATTTTTTTTCACGTCGATATCTAGCTAGTGATTAGCTCTTGTGCTCTATTGAATAAAACTGGTCACAAGTACGCACATTTTATAGGTATTAGCTCGCGAGTGCTGACATTGTCAATGGTGGTTACGTCAATTATGCGATTATGGGCAGTCTAGATTGATTTCATTTCGATCACGCTGAATTTCTTCCCGGCTCATAAAAAATCAGTATTTTCACAATTTTTATACTTTTTTCAATGATTTTTTTTTTACATATAAACACAGCCACCATGAATACGAATCGAACCATGCAAGAGCCATCCTAATCGGTTCAGCCGTTTGTGAGTTTTGTTGCCTCAAAGGGATTTCAAACTCATTTATATATATATATATATATAGATTTGTAAGGTTATGTGTATCGTGATGTGTTGAACCTTTGTAATCACATTATTACAAAATATAGTTGTACAACAATTTGATTGAAAAAAATTGCAACTGTTGATGCCAATTCACAACAATCGATCCTTCTTCTACATAGTTCTAGCGCATTCTCTTAGACAATTATGCTCCAAGTTCAAGCTAGAATTCACATTTAGATATCAAGTTCAACCGCAACTCCAAGTTTGGTAGCACTTATCTGATTATGTTTCCGAAAGATACATCTGATGGCCGAGTTGCCTCCCAATCGCAGGCTGGCGAAGGTACCTTGCAAGGCCGCTTGATTTCTCATTCGCCAGCCAGCCAGCCAGCAGCAGTTAGTGGCCTGCAGCTATTAGTGTCTATTCGTGCGCGCGGATGTTTGATTAGTTGTTTAAAGATAATGACTTTTCGTTTCGTCTCGTTGTTGATGGCGTTGATGGACGATGATGGCGGCGGCTGCGGCGGTGGCGATCGTACTGCAGCAGCCTTACGAAAGGCTGTTTCGATTGGTGATGGTCGTGTTTGCCCATAGGAGTTGGTCACGCTGCCTGGTGCTGGCGATTAGCCGGGTTCCTATGAGGCACATGTGAGGATAGAATTGCGCAAGACCTAGAAGTCTAGCCTTTTCATTCCGCGCTGTGGATGATGTGAGTCGTCCGAGCTGGTGTTTCAGTTAGAATATTTGAACAATCGATGACTCAACAGAAAGGCGCGGGGCAAATGCTAATAGAGACCGGTAGCTGGGCTTCTCCAAACAGGTGATGTAAATATTTTAGAACTAAGCAACGGGTTGTTTGCGCATGGTTAGACTCAGCCGAATCGGATGCTCGGATCATTGCGGTTGATTATAGTGGACGAGTACATCGACCTTGTCAAGAACTGTCAGATAATTGTTAGGTTCTTTTTTGGGATGATTGTTGTGCATAAATCAAGCATGAAATTACCTTTCCCAAACAATGGATGAGACGACCTTGGTATAGCTCTACAATTTCAGACCGCAATTAGTTAACAAATGAGTTTATTTCGAATGCAAACCAAATCGTCAACCACTTGTCTTTCAACAAGCGACAACTTGTTGCACAAAACGGTTGATAATTTATTGCCAATTCAGCAGCTTCCAACAGCTCTAGACAACATCATCCACCTAACGATTGCAGAACAACCGCAGCAGGTAGGCCACTTGCCCGAGTTTCTTCCCACAGCCCCCCATTTCCAAAACTAGCCAAATAATGTGCGATAATTTGAAAATAAATGAATCGTTTGGCGCAACAAAAAGCGCTCCCATTATGCTGCTACCGTTGCCGGAGCCATCGGTAATTGCTAGCAAACTAACTCTCTGGGCACGTCACCTACTTTGGGCGAGTCCATCTTCGTCTAACGACGAACCAGCAACCGACACAAGCATTAGAGCATCACAAAAAATACCTCCAATCCACTCTCTTATCTTCCCATTGTAATCTTAATGCTTTCCAAGCTCAGCAATCTCCTTGGGCTTGGGCGGGGTGTGAGATGGAAATGTCGGGTTTGCCAAATGTTTAGCCAACTTCTGTTTGTTGCGTTCATCTTCGAGAGGAGTTGCTACCGGGTGTGCTGTCAAAACCGGCCGATGGGCAACTGGAGATAGCCAAATGTTGAATGGACGATGAAAAGTAAAACGGCAAACAGCAGTCGACACTTGGCGGATTATAATAGATACAAGAATGAATTCTAGATTGATTTCACATGTTCTTACCATTTATTAACGTGATGGTCAGTCAAGGAGAGTTATATTAGATTTGGCCCAACCGAAATTGGAAAGTTTAGCCACCGTTAATATTTATGTTCACCGTTAGGTTTATGAAATTGAATAATTTAGGAAGCGTTGGCATCATACTCGTTAAGTAGAATTTGTTGTTCACGATAATTGAGGCCCAAAATTGGAACACTATTTGTAGATCTAGACATGTTCTGATTGATAAAGCGTGACAGCAGTTCAATTTCCTACACCCAACATACTTTTGGCAGATATCCAGCAGATTTAGCTGAGTTTTGCCATGCTGGCCTGGCTGCATTCTGCAAAACAAATATCTGAATTTCAGCACCATTTATTTACTTATTAATTTATTTATTTGTACTGATAGACTAAAGTGGGGCAAAAGTTCAAATGGGGCAAGAATTTCTTTTGTAGTTTTTGAGCTCAATTCAAATTATTTCTTTCGGGTGTCGAAGCCTTTTTGAAAAAAAAAGTCTTTCACTCCAAAAATTATGAAAATTGATCAATATTTCGAAAAGTTATGACAAAATGTTGGTTTTTGATCAAAAATTTGTAATATGCGATGATCCTTCCAACCAGACTTGTTAGAGACCACAGTCATTGGAACTTTTTCGTCGACATTAGGCCTCCTTTGACTCCGACATTCGCAACACAAGCAATCAAACTACCGTACGAAACAAAAATGTCAAACGAATGCACTTCACCACGATTGCGTCTTCGGGAGACGCTTCGGTTTTTGTTATTCCTGTCTTCTTCGATAATGAGACCTGTGTTGGCCATATGTGCGTCGTATTCAGTGCAACATGCAAGAATAAACTAATATTAACATTCATAATCGAAATTGGTTGAAAATCTATGCGAAAAGCTAAAATTAGACAAATGTCATCGTGTCATACGACTTTGATTTGACATATTCTTATGTTTATTGATCTTCGTTCTACCGCTCGTGTTGTGTGTAAGAGGTAACGGTAGCGCACGAATGTAACAAAGCAATCTGACACACGACTGCGGCAACGAAATGAAGGTAGTGAAAAGTGTCGAATGTTTACAAGACTGCTTCCAACGCATCGAATGGAATTGTAATGAAATCGAATTCGATATTTTATTTTGGGGCGTAACTAGATATATTTTGAAGATGCTTTAGAATGTATAACTTTTGGCAAAACAGATTTGGAAATCATGTTTTACACATAGTGGGGCAAAAGTTCGAATTGTGGAGCAAGAGTTCTAGTCTTGCGGCACCTTTAAATAAAAACCAAAATTATTTTTTATCTGAATTTGGCGGAAAACTACTAATTTTTAGTGTACTAAATTTAACCCTGATTTGAGAAAAATCCAAATCGAACTTTAAGGTGTATTCCAGTTGCCCGTTGCCGGCTTAGAATAGCACTACGGACCCCCTGTTCCGGGGGTAAAAGTCCACCAAACAGGGAACCCCAATGCAAGGTGTCAGGCGACCCGTGCTGATGGATGAATGGTTGAGGGGGTTTCAAAGATGCTCGATCGTTAACGGATCCCGTAACGTAGGTAGATCGCCTTTTCGTGTTGCGTTACGGGGTAAAATCTACTGAAACCTTGTGTCGTACTGCTTTTCCAATTTTGGAATATGCGTTCTGGCAATTCAAGAAATCATAGTATTTAGTCCTTGTCACTGGTATCGTGGTGACTTACGGTCTCTGAATAAACCTAAGTTAACCAACTTTACTTTGCAGATAGTTAATCGGGTTATTGATCCATGTATGTACTAACTCTTCAAAGACAGGTAAGTGCTGGTATGCAAGGAACATACTAGAAACCTTATTACTGAACATATGTTCCATTATTGGAATGGCATTGCTGCTAATGTTAAAACCCAGGTTCTAAACTTCTTACTGGAAAGAATTTAGCAGTAAAACAAGGGTGATGCTAGCTTTCCGATGCATGGCCGGCCAATCATCAGTACTCTTGTTTTGTTTTCTATATTGCTCCTGAAGCACATAAGAAAGCAAAACAAAAACTGTATCAGAATCGATACTTTATTGCCCTTCAATGGCAATTGAGTAATGCGACATGCACTACACTAAGGATACGGGTAATGTCACAACAGATCTAAAAATTGGTCGCAGTGTCAAACCCGAACAGGAATAAAAAAAAGTGTATTCCAGTTCCGACATCAAATATTAACTTGTTTTAGATATTCCTATTACCAAAGTGTCAAAATAGTGTGCTACGGTTAGCGAAATTCTACAAACACTAGATTTGAACTTTTGCCCCGGTGCACTATGGGAGATTCCCTCCCATACAAGCAGGCGGACAAAAATATTTTTATTACATTTTCGAGGATTTCTTAGTTTCCTTTATTTGGTACAGCTAAAATATATTGTTAATGAAGATTTTAAAGCATCTCGATCGAGTTTTGAAAAGGTTGTATTTTTAATATGGCAGTATAACTGATAGTGCATAAAAAAGTTTGAATTTTTTAAATTTTATCTTATTTTTATGTTTTCTTCACTTGGAATGATCAAAATAATGTGGATTTACTGAAAAAAATAGTTCCAAAGGGAATCTGCTTAAAATTTTTGAGAATCGTCGTTTAATCTCAAGGGGCGTTTCCATGTGAAAAAAAAACGCTGAATCTCCCAAGACTGCAATTTACCGCAGCATTTCGCATTGAAAATCGTTAGTGTAGACCTAAAGTTTGACCAAAGACGGATTTTGGGCCTGGGAATGTGTGGAAAAAAAAAAGATGCCGATTGACAAAATTCGAATTTTATGCCTTTTTCAACTTCTTCTTCTTCTTTTACCGTTTTTGTTACAATTTGTTTTTTTTTTTTACAAATAGTTGAATTCACAAAACCACCTGTTTGTTGGAAAGATTGGTTCATTACCTTACCAATGATGTATTTAAACCAATAGATGATGATGATATTAATTAGAAAATATCGATTTGTTGTTATATGTTGTTTTTTAGCGAAAATCGTTTTTTTAACTTTACTTAACTTTGATGCACAATATCTTTGTAACTACATCAACTAGAAACTTGAAAATCTAGATCATTGCAACTGATGTGATATTTTATTGGTTTTTGTAAAAACTAAAACTTTTTTGTGACCAACACGCAAAACTAGTTATTTTCTACCACATATTGAAATTCCATCATGGTAAATCATCAATTGGATTTTTAAACGAATTTTAAAGATGCCCAATCAGTGATATTCACACATCATCACAGTCAGTCCAGTTCTGATAGAACAAGGAAAGTGACGGTGACTCAATAGAGCGCACGCTGGCTTAGTCGGCCTATCCAAATCAGCGATTTGCTTAGCATTGACAGTGACCGAGTGCAACTCTGCGCATGGCTCACCCGATATTTTTAGCTAGAAATGCATTCAAGTCAATTGCTTGTTGTTTCGTATTTATTGCTAAATTTAGAATAGCCTCTTTGATATTTTTCAATTGTGAATTTTTAAATGTATTATGGAAAATTGGATTTATTTATGAAATTTGTGCATTTGTTGAATTATTCCTGGAAGAATCTATGACGAAAGGTCGAAAGACATATGGTCGAAGGACAAAAACTCGAATGAACAAAAGGTCGAATAGGACAAAAGGTTGAATGGACAAAAGAAAAATTGGAAGACATAAAAAAGTGATGAGCATTTGACAGAAAAACGATAGTAAAAATTTCGATAGGTGATTCCAAAATTTTTCAACATTTCAATAAATAAAACATTGTTGAAAGATAGGAAATTGTCTACTAAAACTTGCAATAGCTAATATGCAGCAATTTATTGCCGCAGTGCAATTCAAAATAGGTGCCCATAAACGATAGAAAGCAAAATTAGCACTCTATGACATTTGTGTGACATTTGTGAGTCTCCAGTAATAGCCTAGTGGTTAAGGCTATGGATCACCAATCCGGAGACGGCGGGTTCGATTCCCGTTCCGGTCGGGAAAATTTTCTCGACTCCCTGGGCATAGTGTGTCATTGTACTTGCCTCACAATATACAAATTCATGCAATGGCAGGCAAAGGAAGCCCTTCAATTGATAACTGTGAAAGTGCTCAAAGAACACTAAGTTGAAAATAGGCAGGCCAAGTCCCAATGGGTACGTAGAGCAAAAAGAAGAAGAAGAAGAAGAAGAAGAAGAAGAAGACATTTGTGTGATATTTTTTATTCGGTGACTGTGATTCTGTTTAGCCCTTTTGTAACACAATATATAATCTATCAGATCAATATCCCTTTAGTGATTTTGATTTGCATTATTCACGGCAAGATTTGTTTATAAAACTGTTTGTCGTAAAGGCATCGCAGTAATGATTTAAATACATTCGTTTGTCATTCTTGCGATAGGATTTAACATTTTATACGAATAGAATTTATATTGAATGAAATGAAATGAAATAAGATTTTACATGTACACTCCCGATAAAAAGTTTGGGGTCACCCCCTCAAAAACATGTTATTTTTTTAGGCCCATATCTCCGCCAATTTGCGTCCGATTTCAAAACCCCAGGTCGCATTCAAAAGATAATAAGTCAAAATAAATTTGAACATGATTTAAATGAAAACTTTTCATTCCCTGTTGTGCATTTGGACGAGTCGGACGTGTGCTCCGTATCTCACCACGCGATAGACCTCGTAGAAGTAGAGTTTTTTCCCCCGCAATTGCGGAAGGTTTTTTATATCGTGCGTTCTCCTGCTTGTGCGAAGTGTAGTGTCGCAAGGTGGTATCCAGCGCAACGCGGAAGCGAGGTGCTTGCATCATCGTACATCAAGGTCAACGAATAATCGCATCCAAAAGTCATCATTATCGCCATCATCAGCCCCTCCGTCAACAAAGAGGACGGCGGCGACGGGTGCGAAGGCAGACGCGACGGACAGCTTTACCATCTGCCTGCTTGTGATAAATATCTACCTGCTCCGGTCAGATAAGTATCACTCTTTCGATACACTCTTTTGTCCGCCCAATTTGTTTTGATCGCTTTTGTCTATTGTATCCCCAGTCCACATTCGACCACGTGCTTTTTTTTGACATCCACAACAGTGGTTCCCAAACTACTGTATACGGGTAAGGGTGTACAAACTGTAAATAACAGAACATTTTTTTTTTGTTTTTTTTATTAGCTATTTTTTCTTTTTTTTTCAATACCGTTTTTTTTGCATCCTACAGGGTGCGCTAAAATAAACATAAGAATTGAATTCGTATATTATTAGTACAAGTTTTTTTTTTTTTTGCTTTATTTTTTTTTCTATATATTATTAATATTGTTTGGTTTACAAACCAAACAGTTGTCGTCCTAAGGAAGAAAGTGCACTGTAAATACTTTAAGGTTTTTCTCTTCCCCTTTTGCACTTTTGAGTTATTTTCCATAAATTTGTTTCCACATGGACGATTCGATTGGAGGCGAAACGCCTCCCAATGATATCATTGCTCGTACGCGGTTTTATCAGCCATCTTCGCCTGGACCTTGGGTTGTCTATTTCCGGCGCAAATGCAAACCATTGAATATGCTTTCGATTTCTCGAGAGCTGACGCGTAAGTATCCTGGGACCGTTATTCACCAAGTGAAAGCATCCAAGCTGCGTGTTACCGCACCTAGCTACAAAGCAGCAAATGAAATTGCTCAACACGAAGCGTTTACTGTTGAATACGCGGTCTATGTGCCAGCACGAGAAGTGGAGGTGGAGGGGAAGATCCTCGACGAAATGCTGACATGTGAGGACATCAAGACCGGCTTTGGTCGATTCAAAAATAGGTCAATTCCTGATGTGGCTATCCTAGACTGTAAACGCTTATCTAAGGTTTCCATGGAAGGAAATAAAAAGGTGTACTCGCCTTCAGCGTTTTTTCGAGTGACTTTTCCAGGTTCCGTCCTCCCGGAATTTGTTGTAATTGATGGTGGTTTTTACCCAGTGCATCTTTTTAGGCCGAAGGTTTTTAATTGTACCAAATGCAAGCAGTTTGGTCACAGTGATAGCTTTTGCGACAACAAGCCCCGTTGTGGCAAATGCAACCAAGCTCACTTGGAGGACTCTTGCACACAGGAAGCGGAAAAATGTAGCTACTGTGGCGGAGATCCACACGACTTGCAAGTTTGCCCGGCTTACAAAAGACGCATTCGAAATGAGAGTCGCTCTATCATAAAGCGCTCCAAACAGACATATGCGGAGATGGTGAAATCTTTTAAAACACCAGATTCCGTGTCTGAATCAGCTGTCCCAGTTGAAAATCCCTATCAGGAGTTGTCTTCCGATGATCAGGACGATGGCGAAACTGATGAGGGTGGATCTCTTTCGGAGGTACACGCACCTGGAAAAAGGAAGTCATCATCTTCCCCGGGATTGCGCCGAAAGGTCTTTTTAAAGTCTTCCCTCAAAAGTTTGCCTAATGATAAAGGAGACGGGGTAAACTTAAAAACTCCGAAGAATCAGGTTCCTCTAGCTTCAGCTCCATGTTGTAGCAAGAACCTGTCACCCCCGTCTCCGCCTGTTAAATACACTTCAAAGAGAAATAATCGACAAGGTAGCAAGAAAAAAGCTACCAAAGTTCCTCGCAGTTCAAGCAAGCCTCCTAGACCCAAGCGAGGACTGTTTACTTTTAGGGTTCTCGTGGATCGCTTATATAATGCCCTCAGCCTTCCAGAAACATTAAGAGGCATTATTGATATGTTTATACCTACAGTAGAAGAATATTTTCGGAATCTGACACAATCATGGCCCCTCCTTGCTGCGATCATATCTTTCGATGGATAATTCATCAAGTGAGGTACAAGATATGATCACTGTGCTACAGTGGAACTGTCATAGTCTAAAACCTAAATTAGACCTGTTTAAGTTTTTGATTCACAACTCTGATTGTGATATTTTTGCCCTTTGTGAAACATGGCTTTCTTCTGAAGATGAACTCAACTTCCACGATTTTAACATTATACGCCAGGATAGAGATGACCATTATGGGGGAGTTCTTTTGGGGATCAAAAAGACTTACTCATTTTATAGAATTCCAATCGCGACTCATCCTGGCGTAGAAATCGTCGCTTGCCAAATAAACGTAAAGGGTAAAGAACTTTGCGTAGCTTCCGTTTACATTCCTCCAAGAATTTCAATTAACCGCCGTCATCTTTGGAATGCGGTTTCTGCACTATCACATCCAGTTTTAATTCTGGGTGATATGAACGCGCATGGTACAGGGTGGGGCGAACCATATGACGATAATAGAGCGGCCATTTTCTATGATTTGTGCGACGATTTCAATTTGAACATTTTAAATACAGGTGAAGTGACACGTATTGCATCTGACGGCAAAGAAAGTCGTCTCGACCTATCACTGGGGTCAAGCTCACTATTATTCGATTGCTTGTGGAAGGTAATCGAGGATCCTCATGGTAGTGATCACTTACCCATTATAACCACCATAAAGCATAATAGTGAAAGGTCAGACCATCCAATTCAGGTTCCTTTTGACCTCACAAGGAATATCGATTGGCAAAAGTATGCAGAAGCGGTATCTTTTGGCATCGAATCATTCAATCCCCTCCCACCTTTGGATGAGTATCGATTCCTGTCTGAACTGATATATAAAAGTGCATTAGAATCACAAAAACGACGTGTTCCAAGTGCAACCTTCAAAAGAAGACCAGCCACACTAGGTTGGGATGATGATTGCACCCAGTTGTATCTTAAAAAATCTGATGCTTTCAAAACTTTTCGTAGGCACGGTACCTCAGATCTTTATCAAGAGTACGCAAAGCTCGAAAGACAGCTGAGAAACCTGCTGAAAGCGAAGAAGCGTAGTTATTGGCGACACTTCATTGAGGGTCTCTCAAGAGAAACTTCAATGACAACGCTTTGGAGAGTGGCTCGCAACATGCGAAACCGCTCTCCTTCTAATGAGAGTGACGAATACTCCAACCGTTGGATATTCAGCTTTGCGAAAAAGGTCTGCCCAGACTCAGTCCCAGCACAACCGATTTCTTGGGAAACATCCCCAAGAGACGGTTCTCTGGACAGACCCTTCACTATGCTGGAACTTTCTATGGCTCTTCTTTCATCAAACAATTCCGCTCCGGGAAGCGATATGATCAAGTTCAATCTTCTAAAGAATCTCCCAGATATCGCGAAAAGACGATTACTGGACCTGTTCAACTCATTCATGGAGAACAACATCGTTCCGCATGAATGGAGACAGGTCAAAGTAATAGCTATTCAAAAGCCTGGTAAACCAGCGTCTGATCATAATTCATACCGCCCAATTGCTATGTTATCATGTTTAAGGAAATTGTTGGAAAAAATGATCCTATCACGACTCGATCATTGGGTCGAATCGAATAACTTGCTTTCAAATACACAGTTCGGGTTTCGCAAGGGCAAAGGAACAAACGATTGTCTAGCGTTGCTTTCAACAGATATTCAACTGGCCTTTGCGGAAAAGGAGCAACTGGCTTCAGTTTTCTTGGATATTAAGGGCGCCTTTGATTCAGTTTCCATAGGAATATTGTCAGAAAAACTGCACAATAGTGGACTTCCAGGAATTTTAAATAATTTCTTGTATAATTTGTTGTCAGAAAAACATATGAGCTTCAATCTCGGACAACTGACAACTTCCAGAATAAGTTACATGGGCCTACCCCAAGGCTCATGTTTAAGTCCCTTGCTTTATAATTTTTACGTGAAAGACATTGATAGTTGCTTGGAAGGACAATGCACGCTAAGACAACTTGCAGATGATGCTGTGGTTTCTCTAAAAGGCCCACATGCAGAAATGTTGCAAAGACCATTGCAAAATTCTCTAAATAATCTGTCAATCTGGGCAAGAGATTTAGGGATCGAGTTTGCTCCGCAAAAAACTCAATTGGTTGTGTTTTCTAGAAAGCGGAACCCAGCCCAACTGAAACTCAATCTTTTGGGAATAGAAATCGACCAGTCTTTGACTTCGAAATACCTTGGGGTCTGGTTTGATGCAAAAGGCACTTGGGGTACCCAAATCAAGTATTTGGTGCAAAAATGTCAACAAAGGATCAATTTTCTACGCACAATTACCGGAACATGGTGGGGTGCTCACCCGGAAGACCTCATAAAACTTTACAAAACGACTATTCTCTCTGTTATTGAGTATGGCTCTTTCTGCTTCCACTCAGCAGCAAACTGCCACCTAATAAAGTTGGAACGAATTCAATACCGTTGCTTGCGTATTGCTCTCGGCTGTATGCACTCAACGCATAATGCGAGCCTTGAGGTCCTGGCAGGGGTGAAACCTCTCCAGAACCGATTCTGGGAGCTCTCGCTAAGGTTACTTATCAAGTGTGGAGTGAGCAACACACTTGTCATTGAAAATTTCGAAGAAATGCTCAGTCTGAACATTCAATCAAAATTCATGAGAATCTATCTGTTCTACATGTCATCTGATATAAGCCTACCAAGTTATAATCCTCCCCGTGTACACTTCACTAATGACAGTTCCTCTGTTAAATACGATCTGTCCATGAAACAAGCTATTCATGGAATACCAGATCAACTTCGATGTATATCTATTCCTCGCATTTTTAACGAAAAGTACCAAAATGTCAATTCCTGTAAGAGATTCTTCACTGATGGGTCTCGCATAAATGGATCCACTGGTTTCGGTGTTTTCAATGAAAATTTCACCGCCTTCCGCAAACTTCAGGAACCTTGTTCGGTTTATGTTGCTGAGCTGGCAGCAATCAACTTCGCTTTGGGGATGATTTCCAACATGCCCGTAGACCATTTCTTCATCTTCTCGGATAGCCTTAGTTCGATTGAGGCACTCCGGTCGATGAAACCTGTAAAACATTCATCTTACTTTCTTACAAAAATAAGGGAGCAGATGGGTGCACTGGTCGAAAGATCATACAAGATTACCTTTGTATGGGTCCCCTCACATTGCTCAATTTATGGCAATGAGAAGGCGGACTCTCTCGCAAAGGTGGGCGCACAGGAAGGTGAGATCTATGATAGAAGAATTTCACATGATGAATTTTTCCATTTTGTTCGCCAGAGTTCTCTTCAAAGTTGGCAAAATGGTTGGCGAGATTGCCAGCTGGGACGGTGGTTACATTCCATTATTCCTAATGTTTCTTTGCGAGTGTGGTGGTATGGTCTGGATGTAAGTCGCAATTTCATTCGCGTGATGTCAAGACTTATGTCCAACCATTACTCGCTAGACGCGCATTTACATAGGATTAACCTCGCGTTGAGCAATGTTTGTACTAAGTGCGGTTCCGGTTATGATGACATCGACCACGTAGTTTGGCAATGCCCGGATAATGACGCCTCCAGAGCGCTACTTTTGGATACCCTTGAGGCCCGAGGTAGACAACCCTTTGTTCTTGTGAGAGATGTGTTGGGGACCCGCGATGTCACATACATGGGATGTATTTTCGACTTTCTTCGCTCTGCTGGTATAAAAGTTTAATTTGCTTGTGTTTTCTTCTCCAGTTTTTTTTTCTCTGTTTTGTCCTCTTTGTGTTACCAAGCTGCTCCTGGCCATCCGGAAAACCAAGTCCCACAACAAGTTGGTACCAACACCACAAGGCACCGAATACGCTAGCAAGATGCGATTCACCCCCGGATGAGCAGCAGTGAAACCTTTGGCCCAATCCTTACCCTGTCCATCCCTCAAAATGTGACCTTCTAACCTCGAGCTGCCACGAGTACCCTGGCTTCCACCCATTACTAACAGATATCATTAAAAAGTTATTACTCTGTATAATGTATACTATTAAGTACAAAGAAAGATCCTCGGCTCCGTAAAGCGTTATACGCGATTGAGCCCCAAATAAACGAACTAGATAAAAAAAAAAAAAAAATGAAAACTTTTCAAAAATGTGTGTATGTAAACTTAACCCAAAGTTGCCAAATTTTCTAAAAACTGAATATAAACTCACGGCAGTGTCGCCGGAAATTGGGTCGACCAAATTTTAAGATCAGAGCGGTAATATAACCCATTTTCTATTAGGTTTCGACTGCTTTTTACCGAACTTAGCTAAAAAATCTAGAAAAAAAAGTTATTAAGTAAATTAACTCTTGATGTCATCGACCAAAAGTTTGGGGTCACCCCTCAAAATGGTGTATCGGCAAAAAGTTTAGGTTCACTATCGTAGAATATGGAAAAGTGATTTGTTGATATCTTTGTCGTCTATCATTCAATTTTAATTCTTCTTGGCTTATTTGAAACATAATGAATGGTACTTACTGTACAGCCATTGAACCACACATATTTGTTAAAATTCATACACTAAAACTTAACGTAAAATTGCCTCATTTTTTGAAAGTTGGTGAAATGTGTTAAATTTACATAACATTTTTATACATAAAAATCGTTGAATACGTTAAATTTAAAACATCAAACGTAAATTTAATTAATTATCTTTGAAATGAGCCAAAAATAATTCAAATTCAACAATAAATGACGAAGATATTAACAAATCACTTTTCCATGTTCTACGATAGTAACCCCAAACTTTTGGCCGATACACCATTTTGAGGGGTGACCCCAAACTTTTGGTCGATGACATCAAGAGTTAATTTACTTAATAACTTTTTTTTCTAGATTTTTTAGCTAAGTTCGGTAAAAAGCAGTCGAAACCTAATAGAAAATGGGTTATATTACCGCTCTGATCTTAAAATTTGGTCGACCCAATTTCCGGCGACACTGCCGTGAGTTTATATTCAGTTTTTAGAAAATTTGGCAACTTTGGGTTAAGTTTACATACACACATTTTTGAAAAAGTTTCACCTAAAGCATGTTCAAAGTTTCTTTGACTTATTATCGTTTGAATGAGACCAAGAGTTTTGAAATCGGAAGCAAATTGGCGAAGATATGGACCTAAAAAAAGGGCATGTTTTTGAGGGGGTGTACATGCTTATGCGATATGTGGTTCACTGGGAATTTGATGCTGAATAATCGTTTTCCAACCATTTGAAAGCAGACTTCATTTGAACAAAAGCTGAGCACAAGATGTACAATGCATTATTCAGCCCCGAAAGATCTAAATTTGGTGATTTATCCAATGTTATGCTGGTTTAATGTTCATTGAGAGGCTGATTTAAGGCTTAATATGCACTTAGACAGCAATCAATTGAATTTATTGAATTTGGTAGAAAATAAAAAAAAAACATATTTTAAACTTATTTTCACCATTTGCGACTTTCCTTTTCCAGTAGAGATGCTTCGGAATGTGTAAATCAATCTATGGGAAAACTGGGAATTGAACTCGGAACTTCTGATTTATAGTCACTCACCTACTGACTCAAATACAAATAAGCAATCATTGTTTCAACTCTTTTTGTCACATTGGAGACTCTATAGTACAGCTAATCGCCAACCTTTTTTAATTACAGCATTTTGTATCTATCTACACTCAACCAAATAAACTTAAGATTTTCATAAGGCTTTCATAAGCTTATGAAACGGCCTTTAAAGAATTCATAATGAATAGGATGAATTTCGCAATGACGCAAAATCATCTCACAGCTTGGGTTAATACCCATATATGCTTAGCAACATGATATTCTCAAGCGTCGGTAGCCGTGCGGATAACACGGGCACAGTTCATGGATCGAATGGATCATGGATCAGTCATTTTACGATTTTTTTGCTCTTCATAAGTCTATCTTATGAGATTTGTCATAATAAGCACGATCATTTTTCATAAGGTATTCTTATGGCATCCATAATTTTTACTTATAGCAAAATAAAAACATAAGGTATTTTTATGAATTTCGTTAGTTTTTTTTCGCAGAGTGTACTGCTTTTGCTTCCCAAGTAACAATTTCATTGCTGATTAGTGTTGTTTGATTTTTATTAGGGTTTTATTACAGCAATAATTGAAACTCGCAGTTTTATGACTGCTTTTATGAAAACCATTGATAAAATGTTTTATAGTATACTTGAAGATATCCATAAAGACAGATTTTAAGAGTAAACAAATCTTTTCGATTTGTAAACCTTCCGGCAATCATTATTACCACAATAAAACTGTTAAAACTCTCAACAGATGGCGATCCGTTAGATCAGTAATGACATCTGTTGGTGGGAAAGCAGAACTACGACATTTCTAGGTTTATTGCGGTCATCATAAAAGTAAACTTGCTTTCGTTTTATTTTCGCTGATGATGGTTGTCGCCATATTGAAGAATTAGCTAACGTGAATGGAAAATAGTTAATTTTGCTCAAATTAGCAATGAATTGTTAGTTTACCACAATTTCCATAGCATGCTCACATAAATAAACTCTCTCTGTTGAGTTTTTTTGTGATTCGAGATAGTTTTACTAAATAAACAAATTGATTTATTTCATTCTAGGAGGATAATATTCACTATTTTTGAAGCGCATTAATTTTATGATTCTGCCACCCCAATATTCACGGTAAAATTAAATGCGCATAAGCCGACTAACACAATAACAACTAAAATATTACTTTGAAATGATCGCATCTACTCACGAATGATGTATCGTCCTGAACTTTACGTGCCATCGAAGAAGCTTCTCTGCATCTTGATCTGTCATGGTTTTTGTTGAAAAAAAAACAACAACAATCGAGAATGGGAAATTTTTCTACTAGATTTTAAAACGGTTTTATTGCTACTCTTAATGCGGTTTACAAAACCTCTCCGAGAGTGGTCCACTTAGCCGGAAGATGCTCTTAAAGAGGTTATCAAGAGGTTTTGATGTATAAATCAGATTTTTTGCGGGTTTTATAAAATTGGTCATGAAGATCTCTTGTAGAGCCGAACAAAACTTAAAATGTTACTTGGGTTGCTTGCTCCTTTTTAAGAAAAAACACTAGACCACGGGTTCCCAACCGGTGGTCCGCGGCCACAATTGAAGGAACAAATGTTCAGTATAAAACGCTCTCAGAAGAAAAAAAAAATTTCGGCTGCGCCGCTATTTAAGAGCTACCACTCAAATTGAATGTATATGTTGACAGGTACATCATTGTTTACGAAATGTGAGTGTCAAATAAAAAAAAAGTATCATTGATCGTCGAAAATCCCTCCCACAGTAAATTTCTGGTTACGCCACTGTACATAAATAACTCGGTTTCATCTATTTAATTCATATTTTTTTCTAAAAAAAATCATTGGGCCCCAAATGTTTTGACAATTTTTAAAGGGGATCGACACCTCAAAAAGGTTGGTAACCCCTGTACTAGACTGTATCAAAACAAACGCTCGAGGTCGCTGCTCCCATCAGCTGTTCTGAAACGTCTCAAAAATTGGCTCATTGTTCGTTGAAAAATAGCAGTACAATCAAGATCAAGCTACTTATTTGGCAATTATGCTGACCACTAGCTGGCTAGGGGGGCCTTTGTGTAGAGGCCGTTCACTGACATCTCATAAAAAAATCACCGAAAAGAAAGTGACATTCGAGGACTGCCAATAGTAGTCTGACATGATCGAGGAAAACAACAGGAAAACCTTTGCAATTAAAATCATAACAATAAGGTTTTTTCGATAATTTTGAAAAATTCACATTTTTTTAAATCCAAAGATTTTTTTTTATTCTTAGCAGTTTATTTTATAGTTAGTTCTCCAACAAATGTGTATATATTTTATCAACAACGGTGCTGCTGCAGTATTGTTGATCGTTAAGCTTATTTGATTTATGATGAGTGAACATTTATGACGTCTTCGAATGGTGAGAATTAAAAACATAAAGGAAAAAAAAACGACAAAAATGTTAAAAAGACAAAGGGGCTTTTGCCTCTATAAATTTTTTAGTTAAAAATAACTAACATTAACAATGTGGAAAAGGCGTAGCTTCAGTTTACCTGTTCCTCCTTGCATTAGCATCAAGCGAGTTGCATAAATTCGTAGGTGGTACAGTCCTAGACCGCTCCCAAGCAACACACTTGGACATTAATAAGTTCTTGTAATTTGTATGCAACTATATTGAAAGTTATGCCATTTAAACCAATCGTCTTATTAACGACTAAATTGCAACCAAAAAAGCGCAAGAGGTGAAGCCAATATAAAACATCCATTCGTGATATAAACGGTTTTAATACGCAATCGAATTATAACCAAGATACAACTTATAGTCGACTCAAAAAATGGTAACCGATTCGACAACTAGTCAGCTAGTCACCACATTCGTCACTGCCAATTATTATGTATCAACAGATTCGTTCAGGTGATTAATTAATTGTGTGCATAAATATGCCGCAAATAAGGCTGACCGAGAACGTCAATTTGTGTGCCGCTCCAGATTTATCGGTAAGTTACGCATTTTAGCTCCGTATTCTCAACGCGCCTCAGTCTACCTATCATTTTGCGAGTGAAAATTTAGGCATTTGTGGTAAAAATTAACTCGCCTTGCTTTGGCGGAGTGCATTTAAGCAGCTTATTTAATGCACCCATAAAATGCTGAAAAATAATTTTAGAATTTAGAAAGATACTGTTTGCTGAATTATGTCTATGTGAATCCGTATTGACAAAGTACAACAACGATGCACGTGGTATTCAGAACCTCCAAACTACCAAAAATTGGATTCTTTTGACGCAATCCTATAGTTCGGCCCAATAAGTCAACATTTGAGTGAATCGATTAAACTCACAGAAGGTAAATTGCCTTAACCTCCAACTTAAAATATATTCAAGAGTAGGTAAATTCAACCCAAGACCCCCTTCATTCAACCCAAATTTAAGTAAAAAATTGGCTTATTGGCGTCAAGGACCCCCATTGGGTAGACGCATCTCTGTTTATTCACGACAACATCTGTGGGGGAGAGAGGAAAAACAACCTAATTTTGGGTAACTAATCACTTTGATATACTCATTTTAGGGTCAAATCGACCCAAAATAAGGTAGTTTGAATTTTCCGTGTAGGACATAAGGCTGTCCATTTATTACGTATCGAAAATTTCACGTTTTTTGTAAAAAAATGTAAACCCATTGTAAAATTTTTCGTGGGAAACTCCTTTATTAAAATCTTCATAGTGGTTGGTACCAGTCGTTCAGTACTGCGAAAATGAGGCAGAATTTTTTTATTGGGTCAATATTATACTTCCAATCATATTTTTTTTTCCATTTTACCCCTCTAATTTTATAAAATATGGAATATGTCGATAAATTTATGAAGAAAAGGTTACATTTTATTTGTACATGATTTCGTTATTTTTGAAACATTTTGGTTTTTTATAGTGCATTTTATATTTTTCGTGATCACAAAAATATTTTGCCGCATATTTTGGAACTTCTATCTCTTCTGTCAAAATTGTTCGTTATGTTCTAAATAAGTTCCAGGTGCAACATGTTTATAACAATCAGAATCATTGTTTTGGTTGATTTGGTTTGTAAACGGTTTTAACTAAGATTCGTTGAAACAATCAGATCATACTTCAGTTACAAATTGGTTTCGCAAGTTTCAACTAATGATGACGTTTGTTTTCATTTTGCTAGTTGTTATAAAACTGTTGCACCTCAGTTTGACATTACCAACAGGGTTTTAATAGGTTTTAATTTTGTTTGTTTCATGAAAACTCAGTTGCAACATGTTTGCAACGATGATCATTTCCATTTTAGTTGCAGGTGCTACTTGGGCTGTTATGAGGGTTACCTCCTTATCGTCCGAACGAAAGCACAAAGATTTGGGACTAATCTCTGATTCTTAGACAAGACTGACGCAATCCTCCAATGGTCGAAAACTGTGCTGGCCACGTCCTTGCGACTGCTGAGGAATGGGATAAGGATGGTTAGTTTTGGACACATATGAAAAATGTAGACTGCTCTACGATCTCTCAGGCCTAGATGTCACAGGAATTCGGGTGTTGTTGGTGGAAGATTAATCTCCAAAGGGTTGGTAAACGTTAAGGCGCAAAAAATAGTATTTGGTTGTGTTGAGACAGCTGCCAGCATTATTCATCTGGCTTGTTTTTCCATCTCAGTCGTTGCAGGACTAGATGGCCGAAAATCTGGAATAGCGAACGGTATTAACATCTTTCATTGAATTAGCTATTTGTGATACGCTTGCAACGGAATATACCTTACGATAACTCCAGCATTATATAATAAACTCAACTGACTCCTCCAGAAACAAAATGTTCATACAGGTACTCTTCGATATAACGTACAAAAAATATTCTCTTTGTACGTTATATCGAAGTGTATGTTATATCGAAGCAGAGAAAAAATAATATTTTTTATTCTAGTGTTGATGTATTCGACGTGAAATTAACCCCAATTAATGATTTCGGTGAAATGCACAAAACCAATAATGAAAAACATGAGTTTTCACGAAAAAGTCATTTCGTTTTTTGTGCTTCGATATAACATACATTTTGCTTCGATATAACGTACACTAAATTTTTCGTAAAATTGCGCTAATTTTGGGTAACAAGGCTAATGCTGCAGCACAGCATAGATTTGAGTAGTGATTTCGTAGTCTAACTGAGGGCTATTTCTGGGAAAAAATGAAAATTTCAATGTTGTACGTTATATCGAAGCAAAATGTACGTTATATCGAATTCGCTATATCGAGGGTACGCTATATCGAGGGTACGTTATATCGAAGAATACCTGTATCAGTAAACACAGTTAACACATAAACGGAAACACAAAAAAAAACTACATCAAATCTTGATCCTGGAATGTTCCTACAGGATCCTGACTACATTTGTTAGGAAAATTACAAGATCAAAATTTAATATGGTGGATCTTACGCCGTAACGCAGCATTCCAAGATCATGTACCCACGTTACGAGAAAACTTCAGTTTACCCGTTCCTCCTAGCCAAAAAATTGGAGTCCTCGCTAAATTCATGTACCGTCCTACCCCGCTTATTCGATAATTTTTATTACGACACATTTGCAAAATCCCGTTTATTTGTCGAATTAAAAAAATGATCAAATGTCACAGCGCACTGTGGGGAAAGTGGTGACCAAAAATCGAAATACTGGCTTGCTTTGAATGGCGTGTCTTGTATACCATTTGATAGTTCAAACCTAGATTCCTAAAATTTCAGCCCTCTCAGCGGGGGATTGTCTTCTTATTGTACAAATTGGGACGAATGTTCTCGGAATTTAATGATATTTTTTTACTAGTAGGGTTTATGTTAAAATTATGAACAAAACCTAAATTGAAGACAATCATCAATCAGGAATTAGGAAAATACATATTTAAACATTCCTTGTTAACATTAATCTGGATGCAGAATTTTGCGATATATGTACCTGAAAACATGCGTCTTGATTGGAAAGCACTTCCAAACTTCATACTGCACAATAATGATCCTCAATCAAGCAAATCAGACTCAGTTGAAACTCAACCAAATGGAAGCATTTAAATCGAAGGTACGAGTAGTGCTAATATCAACCCTGCGCCGTGCAATTTCGATCCATAAACACCATAATTGAAGAAAATGAATCTTACCTCTTAGCTGCTAGGTACTCGTTGGAATGCGCTGCTACTCACAAACCGCGTCGAATTGATCGTTGACAAGCAGCAGCAGCAGCAGCAGCAGCACCTGAACGAGAGTTATCCAACACACCCTCTCCTCCCGGGCGGCGCGGAATGGTGGTGCAGTTTGGAGTGTGTATGATAGTCCAAAATAAGCCCTAGTTTAATAAATTGGGCACAAACAACAGTCGTCGAGTCGAGTCGAGTTTGCCTTTTTCTCCAACACTGACTGTTATTTTCGCGCACCACTGACGATGGATGAAAGGTAAGGCACTGCTGACCACGAGACTGAGGTGGAAAATATGTGCGCACGGCGATGTATAATTCAATAAATTCAAAATATAATCAAAGTGAAACTCCCTTTTTGCTCGCTTAGCTTGCAGATCAACCACTGAGCACCACAAAACACTTACACCGGAATTCGTCGGACAGCACTTTTCTTCCTGACCAAATTGCTTCTCGACACCTCTGCACGGAACGGGGTTCAGTCGATTGTGACCGGAGAGATATAAAAACTTTTAGTTGCCGTTTAGGTATGGTTTTATTGAATAATTGAAACCGATCGTAATAAAGCTGCACGAGAGTCGGCCGTTCGAATTCACACAAGACCAAACTTCAACCGTGGGGATTAGATAACTTCTCACTTGAGGTTCACTTGGTTGTTAAATGTCAACACTGAACTAGCAGAACCTCCACACATGTATCCACAGGAGTGTTAACTTTTAGGAACCGAAGATGACCTTTCGTTTAACAGCGACACGAATCTTAAAATTGAATTACAATCCACAAAGCTGGCCGCTTCTTTTGTAGCTAGCTATCACACGCCAACGCTTCTGGGAACCTACAGGAATTGCTGGGGTCGATTGGTAACGGTGTCTTTCTTTTCTGCTGCAACTCCACACACCACATTCGTTCCACCATAAACACATACACAACTCATATGGCCAAGTACAAATTCCGTATGTTTTCGCCTTTGCACCTTTTTCCTGCTTCTTTGGCACCAGCGCAGTTCACAGATTGGACCAAATCTCTTACGTTCTCGTTTGCCTCCGGCTGAACTCGGAACCACTATAAAGTATCCACCTCTTCACCGCGCAACGAACGGCTTCAGAACAGACGACTCGATTTCTTCTTTCAAGTTTCTTCCTTCCTAACCGGAGATTGGACCGCGCGCGGACCCCAGGATTTACTCGTATCACTCAACACCTCAGAGCGTTTCACCCTCGTATTTGCGAATTCGTACACACCGCACTTCTGCGAAAAGCCATCAAATTTTCGATTTCCCCATAAACTTGCGCAATTCCTAACGTTTCCTTCCTTCTTCGGAGAAGCACCGACCATTAAAATTCATTAGCCACCAAGATCTTCCAGTTTCCCAAGTAAACCCGAAACAACGTCCGAAGCGCTGCAGCGATGGCTCAGTATCTGCCGAAAATCACGTTCAACAACAGTATTATCCATCTGATTGTACGATAACACCAAGTTCACCAACAACACTACCGCTGCTGCTCAAATGCTCACCGCCAACCACAACGAAACACACGCGATCCAACGCGACGACGGGCCACACGATGGAAAACACACGTCCAGCTTCGATAGCGTCTCGATGCGAAATAAACGGAACACGACGCGAACTGGACTGATGGAGGTTGAGTGCCGTCGTCGTCGTCGTTGCCGGCGCGCGGCCCCGAGCGATTGCAAGTGAGTGCCAACACAGCCTTCCCCCATGGCAAAATTTGCAGAGTTCTGCAGACTACCTACCTTAGGAGTGCAATGCAGAGATGGTGCAGCAGCTAGCGGTATGTTGGCGGCGGCGGTAATCGTGGAGATCCCAAGTTCGCACTTGAACGCATTGCAAAAGCTTAATCCACACGGCCGAGTGGAGAATGATCGAACTGATTAACCGAGAGGTGCAGCCAGCAAGGTTGAGCGTATTGCGATCCGAAAAAAGCTTTTGATGCAAATGCAATGGATTACCCGCTTCGGCGGAAATTGCAACAGATGGCGCTAGTGAGCAGGAGTTTTTCACCGTTGAAAATGTATGCAGAAAGTCATAAAAATGAGTTTTTTCCACTAATAAAACATTTGTCGGAAAAAATATTTGGTACAGGTTGTAGGTCACAGTAATAGCCATCTGCGGTACCAAATCTGGAGCTCGATTTGAAAAGGTCGTATGTGCTTTAGTCGATTAAAAATTCGATCAGTTGGATTCGCTTATTATAGCAAAAACCGTTGAAATTAAACAAAGTTGATACATACAGCAGAATCATCACAAGACAAGCTTTCCGTTCCATCATTAAAAGTTTCCAAAATATCTTCCCTATTGCTACAATAACTAAAATAAACTTATCGAATTTTATATCGACAAATGTACATACGACCTATTCAAATCGAGCTCCAGAAATATTTTTTGCCAACATTTCGTAAAATATGAAATATATGAAAAAATGTTCAAATCTCCATACATTTTTTGGATCGAAAACTTCTGGCTCGATATTTATTGGTTGCTCTTCCTTTTTCTATACATGGCATAATTGATAGTGATATACATGGAGTCATGTTTGCTTTCGCATCTGTCAAACAGAAAACAAAGAACGAAAACAAAAAGTTTGGAACCAGCAGTCGGCAACCTCGGTAGCGGAACGGAAAAAAACGAGGGGAAGCGAGAAAAATAAAACGGCACGATCCGGAACGCCGGGCACCAGTATCTACGTCGTTCGCAGGGAAATTGTTCAAATCTCTAACAGGTTTGTATTTACCTTGATAAGCATTATGTTTAGATGATGCGAATTAGATTTGTGTTTACCTTTTGTTTTGCAGAACCACGAAGAAGCATCTGTAACCTGGTCAAGCCGGGAGTGTTCCTTTGGCCGCTAATGGATGTCACACTTTTGGAGGAAACAACCCGCCCGATGAAAAGCCTAATGTCGGCTGCCAAATTATTCCTGTCGTGCTGACTAATTTTGGATGACATCTGCGTTGCTGCGCATTGCCGTTGCCGTGACCCATGTACGGTTAGAGGAGACGGGAACAAACTTCCGACGGCGCTGTACAGATGATTATCGCGCAAGTGTTGCGCACCATTGTGAGAGAGAGCAGTATATGCTCAACACAACAACAAGGTAGGAATACTTACAGGGGGAGCTCAGGATGGGCCAATCGCGTTCAAATTTCTGAACAAGAACGAAGTAAAGTACCTTTGGATATTATCGGCAGGTTTATTCTGTTCGTCATGGGGGGAGGGCTTTGTCGGCCAAATTTCCTGAAGCTTGGTCATATATTCAGCTTGGTTGGGAAGGATTTGAGACAAACATTGAGTTCAATAGGTTTCAAATAAAATAAAAACCATGACGAAGAGAACAAAACTGCCGAAAATACATAAGCTTCCCTATGTAGGTAATACCTAGACATTGAACTTGCGTGTCAGAGCTCAAACGCAGCAAAACTCAAAAACATATTGCGCATTTCCCACCCCACTGGACCCCTTTCGCAGTTAGTTTAAGTGCGGGATCGTGAATAAAACTGCGATTTTGCATCTAATCGTATCGGTGTCTTCTGCGCACTTATGCATTACAAAGTGCTGAATAAGTGCGCAGAAGACACCGAAACGATTCGATGCAAAATCGCAGTTTTATTCACGATCCCGCACTTATACTAACTGCGAAAGGGGTCCAGTTGAATGGGAACTGCGCAATACCGTTCAGATCCCCATTTGACTCTGAGTTGTTATGCGCTTACGTTCTACTGATATGTCATGTATGGGTCCTGCAAAATTATGATTTCACGGTACATGTCCTTCCAACATACGTTATGGAGTTGGGGTGAGGCAGACACGGACAAATACGTCATAAAGAATTTGTAAGTTGTGGCCTCGGACCTTTCCTTTCCAAATTTTCAAAGAAATTTCCTTTACGTAAAGTCCATGGACCGACTGGGAATCGAACTCGCCACCCTCAGCATGAATATCCACGCCTATACAGCTGTGGCTTCGGCGGACATTAAGATATTGCACCGAAATACATATTTTCCCGAACGCAAATGATTCCTTCAGAGTTTCCTTCAAAGATTCCTACTTGAGTTTTTACAGAGTACCTTCAGGTGTTTATTCCGAGATTCCTTCAGAGGTTCCTCCAGGAGTTTCTTTAGGGATCCTTTCAGACATCTTTCTGGGATCCTTCAAAGAGTTGCTTCAGGAATTCCTCCAGGAGTTCATTCTGAAATTTTATAGGGGGGTTTCTCCATGGATTCTTTCAGAGATCTTTCCGGAATTCTTCCTGGAGTTCCTGCAGGGTTTGTCCCAAGAATTCTTTTAGGATTCAAAGATTTCTTCAGGAGTTCCATCAGGGATCTTTACATGAGGTTTTTCTAGGAATGCTTCTAGTAGTTTCTTATGCCATTCCTCGAAGACTTTCTTTAGGGATTCCTTCAGAAATTGCTTTAGAGATTCTTCAGGAGTTCCTCCAAGAGTTGTTTCCGTAGTGTATTTTCCAAGGATTCCTTCAAGAGTTCTTCCAGAGATCCATTTTGAAGTTCCTTCAGGGATTTTTACTGGAGTTTCTTCCGAGGTTCCTTCAAAGATTCTCCCAAGAGTTGCTTAAGAGAACCCTTCAGGAATTTCTTTAGTACTTTCTTTAGTACTTCTGTCAAGGGAATCCCAGATTTCCTCCCGGAAGTTGATTCTGGAGTTTCTAAGACTTCCATCAGGGATTTTTGCAGGAGGCCGTTCATGGATTTATGTAGAAGTTCGTTCAGGAATTCGTCCAGCAATTGTTTAAAGAGTTCCTTCAATAGTTCTTTTGGGGATTTTTGTTTTATCCAGTAGCTCAATCTTGGATTCTTTCAGGAGTACTTACATGGAATCCTTAAGGTATTTCTTCAGGAGTTCCTTCAGAGATTCCTTCAATGATTGCTTCTTAATTTCATACAAGGATTCTTCCAATAATTCCTTCTGATACCCTTTCAGGGATGTCACCAGGGATTCTTCCAAAAACCATTCAGTTTTTTTTTAATAGGAGTTCATGGAATTGTTCCTGCAATCCTTGGAATCCTTCCAAGAGTTCCTTCAGATTTTTTTTACAGTGTTTTCGTTAGAGTTTCATTTCGGAATATCTTCTTGCGTTTATCCAGGAAATTATTCAGGGATTCTCCAGGCTTTTCAGATTTTGCTCGAGAAGTTCCTTCCTAGTTTCTAAAAACTCCTTATGGGGATCGTCCAGTAGCTTCTTAAAGGATTTCTTCAATTGTTCCTTTAGGAGTTTTCCCAGGAATTTTACAGGAGACGCTCCAGGAGCTCTTTCATGTTTTAATCCACCAGTTCTTTCAGGGATTTTTCTAGGATTCCATTACGAGATTCATTCCAGCAGTTCTGTCAGAGATTTCTTCAGGATATAACGACTCTTCTTGGAGGTCCTTCAGACATGTGGAGCGGACCTGGTGTGATGGTTAGAACACTTGACTATCACGCCGAGGACCTGGGATCGAATCCCACTTCCGAGATGAACTAGCCTAGGGTTAAAAATCTCGTTAATACAGATAATAAAAAAAAATCCATTTAATGGATACTTCCAGGCATTTTTCAGGAGTTATTTCAGGGATTTAACCAAGAATTCAATCAGGATTTCTACCAGGAGTTCTTTGAGAGTTTGTTCAGCTTTTTACCCAAGAGTTCCTTCAAGATTTTATCCAGGATGTCCTTCAAGGACTTCAGAGATTCCTTCTGGAGTTCCTCTAGGTTTTTTTTTTCAGATTTCTCCTGGAGTACCATCTGAGATTTCTTTAGACATATCTTCAAAGATTTCTCCACAAGTTCCTAAAAAGCTTTCTCCAGGAGTTCCTTGAAGGATTCCTTCAGGAATTCTTTTTAAATTTATTCTAGTAGTCTTTCAGAGATTTCTCCAGGGGTTCCATCAAATGATCCTTCCAGGAATTCCTTCAGCGATTCATTCAGGGTTTTATTCCTCTTTCCAGGAGTTGCACCAAGGATTCCATCACAGACATGTGATTCCATCATATTTTTTATGGATTCTTCCAGGGGTTTATTTAACCCAACTATATTGCCACCTACTGTTTGTATTTTTTCTGTTTTATAACAATTTATTTCGAACTTTTTTTTGGTTTAAGCAAAATTGGGAACTACACAGTTTATATTATGGGTTAAGCCCTAATCCACTCTAAAATCTCTTTTCCGGCTTTTAGTCGAAGTCAAAAGAAGAAAAATACCCTAAACGGGCAGTGGCAAGAATATTGCCACCAGCGCTGGTGGCCTAAACGGTCAGTGGCAACTATATTGTCACCTCAAAAGCTCGTATTTGGGATAAACGGGCAGTGGCAACTATTTTGCCACCAGCGTTTTTGGGCTGAACGGGCAGTGGCAACTATATTGCCACCTAGATTTTTGAGAGTTTCTTTCAAACAAAAATTGTTTTGTACATGTTATCATGTATATAATTATTTCCATAATAGTATGCGTTGACAACTCTTCTAGTTTTCTCGGCCTTATAAAGGGTTAGCAATTCATCCTGGAGTTCATTCAGAGATTCTTTCAGGAACTCTTCTAGATGTTTCTTTCGGCTGAGGGTTCCTACAGGATTTTTTTTATTTCTTCAGGGATTCTGCGGGGATTCCTTAAGGGGTTACATAAGGAGATTTCTTGAAAAGTTTTATAGATTACTCAAAGGCTTTATTTTGTAGTTCTTTCAGTTCCTTCAACTCCTCCAAAAGTTCTTTCAGGGTTTCATCCTGAAGTTTATTCAGAGATTCCTTCAGGTGTTCATTCTGGCTTGTGAATCCTCCAGGAATTCCTTCAGGGAATCCTCCTGAAGCTTTTTCATGAATTACTTCAGGGATTCATTCAGAAATCTTCAATGTTTTATCCTGAAGTTCCTAAAAGGATTTTGCCGGGATTTCCAAAAGAACCCTTCCAGGAGTTTATTCAGTTTACTTAGAGATTTTACCAGAAATACTTCCAGGATCTTCGCTGTGTATCGTCAAGTGCTTATAAGGTAGTGGTAACGATCTTCTGGGAGTTTTTGAAGTTACAGCTATAACGTTAAACCATTGGAAGCACCGATTGCAATGCTCACTGATACACCTGTTAGTCTGTGCTACCCAGTGTTGGTAAAATCACACTCAAAGCTCACTCATGAACCGCTCCTGCGTGAGTAAACTCGCGCGCGATTCTGAATCATTTTCTCACGCGCGAGATTTTCATGCAAAATCTCGCTCTCGCGAATCAAGCGCCGAAATCTCGTTCGCTTGTAAAACGAACCCAAATCAATTTTAACGACATCCAATGTTATTGTACGATAGGTTTGCTTTTGTTCTATCATACAATTCTAAAAACTTCGATGTAAATAATAAGAACACCAAGAAATAACGCAATGAGTAAAATCGCGAGTCAACTCATGCATGATTTTTTCGGCAGTGAGTTTGGCGAGTCAAGAATCGCGCGTGAAACAACTCAAGCATGAGATTTGAGAATTTGAGTTTTTACCAACACTGGTGCTACCCTTATAGCTTATTGCGCATTGCAAACGGCACTAAAAGGTTTCCTAACGGCATGAGTTGGGAATTTGCTCCCGTTGTATTCTTAAATATTTTGTTTTATATTTCTTGCAGTTTCTTCTGGCGATCATGGCTGTTCCGGTTACCAACCCCACCCCATGGCAAACGAAATCAGATGCATCCCTATAAATACCTATAATACCGGACAAGTTCAAAAAATCTTTATCTACTATTATATATATTTATAAGTAATAAAAAAAACCTTTGGGGAGGGGGGGGGGGGGGTGTGTGTGTGGGAGTCTGTATAAAAAAATCCGAAAATCTTAGGATTGGTTCACCATATTCTCCAAAGTTATAACTTCGGAATATTTCATAACTTAATTTTGCATTTATCTACAACTAACCAAAGCTGGTTCGCCAAGTTCTCCGCAGATGCGAAGTGATGCAGCTCCTTACATCCTTTAATAGTTGGATAGTGATTCTTTTTTGAATCACAAATAACAAAGAATGGTTCACCAAGTTCTCTAAAGTTGCGAGGTGACGCACAACCTTGCATCTAAACCTTTGAAATAGTTGGTTAGTGATCCTTGCGTTTCCGGTTCACCAAGTTCTCCAAAATTGCGAGATGACGCACATTCTTATATCACAAACTTTGAAATGATCGCAAATAACCAAAACCGGCTCATCAAGTTCTCCAAAGTTGCGAGGTGACGCATATCCTTACATCTAAACCTTTGAAATAATAGATTAGTGATCCTTGCGTTTCCGGTTCACCAAGTTCTCCAAAATTGCGAGGTGACGCATATCCTTACATCTAACCCTTTGAAATAATTGATTAGTGATCCTTGCGTTTCCGGTTCACCAAGTTCTCCAAAGTTGCGAGATGACGCACATTCTTATATCTCAAACTTTGAAATGATCGCAAATAACCAAAACCGGTTCATCAAGTTCTCCAAAGTTGCGAGGTGACGCATATCCTTACATCTAAACCTTTGAAGTAGTTGGTTAGTGATCCTTGCGTTTCCGGTTCACCAAGTTCTCCAAAATTGCGAGGTGACGCATATCCTTACATCTAAACGTTTGAAAAAGTTGGTTAGTGATCCTTGCGTTTCCGGTTCACCAAGTTCTCCAAAATTGCGAGGTGACGCATATCCTTACATCTAACCCTTTGAAATAATTGATTAGTGATCCTTGCGTTTCCGGTTCACCAAGTTCTCCAAAGTTGCGAGGTGACGCATATCCTTACATCTAGAACTTTGAATTAGTTGGTTAGAGATCCTTGCGTTTCCGGTTCACCAAGTTCTCCAAAGTTGCGAGATGACGCGCATTCTTATATCTCAAAATTTGAAATGATCGCAAATAACCAAAATCGGTTCATCAAGTTCTCCAAAGTTGCGAGGTGAGCATATCCTTATATCTAAACCTTTGAAAAAGTTGGTTAGTGATCCTTGCGTTTCCGGTTCACCAAGTTCTCCAAAGTTGCGAGGTGACGCACATCCTTACATCTAAAACTTTTATATAGTTGGTTAGTGACCCTTGTATGTGATCAAAAATAACCAAAGCCGGTTCACCAAGTTCTCCAAAATTGCGAGGTGACGCATATCCTTACATCTAAAACTTTTAAAAAGTTGGTTAATGATCCTTGCGTTTGTTCTCAAATAACCAAAACCGGTTCTCCAAAGTTGCGAGGTGACGCATATCCTTACATCTAAACCTTTGAAATACTTGGTTAGTGATCCTTGCGTTTCCGGTTCACCAAGTTCTCCAAAATTGCGAGGTGACGCATATCCTTACATCTAAACCTTTGAAATAGTTGGTTAGTGATCCTTGCGTTTCCGGTTCACCAAGTTCTCCAAAATTGCGAGGTGACGCATATCCTTACATCTAAACCTTTGAAATAGTTGGTTAGTGATCCTTGCGTTTCCGGTTCTCCAAGTTCTCCAAAATTGCGAGGTGACGCATATCCTTACATCTAACCCTTTGAAATAATTGATTAGTGATCCTTGCGTTTCCGGTTCACCAAGTTCTCCAAAGTTGCGAGATGACGCACATTCTTATATCTCAAACTTTGAAATGATCGCAAATAACCAAAACCGGTTCATCAAGTTCTCCAAAGTTGCGAGGTGACGCATATCCTTACATCTAAACCTTTGAAGTAGTTGGTTAGTGATCCTTGCGTTTCCGGTTCACCAAGTTCTCCAAAATTGCGAGGTGACGCATATCCTTACATCTAAACGTTTGAAAAAGTTGGTTAGTGATCCTTGCGTTTCCGGTTCACCAAGTTCTCCAAAATTGCGAGGTGACGCATATCCTTACATCTAACCCTTTGAAATAATTGATTAGTGATCCTTGCGTTTCCGGTTCACCAAGTTCTCCAAAGTTGCGAGGTGACGCATATCCTTACATCTAGAACTTTGAATTAGTTGGTTAGAGATCCTTGCGTTTCCGGTTCACCAAGTTCTCCAAAGTTGCGAGATGACGCGCATTCTTATATCTCAAAATTTGAAATGATCGCAAATAACCAAAATCGGTTCATCAAGTTCTCCAAAGTTGCGAGGTGAGCATATCCTTATATCTAAACCTTTGAAAAAGTTGGTTAGTGATCCTTGCGTTTCCGGTTCACCAAGTTCTCCAAAGTTGCGAGGTGACGCACATCCTTACATCTAAAACTTTTATATAGTTGGTTAGTGACCCTTGTATGTGATCAAAAATAACCAAAGCCGGTTCACCAAGTTCTCCAAAATTGCGAGGTGACGCATATCCTTACATCTAAAACTTTTAAAAAGTTGGTTAATGATCCTTGCGTTTGTTCTCAAATAACCAAAACCGGTTCTCCAAAGTTGCGAGGTGACGCATATCCTTACATCTAAACCTTTAAAATAATTGATTAGTGATCCTTGCGTTTCCGGTTCACCAAGTTTTCCAAAGTTGCGAGGTGACGCATATCCTTACATCTAAACGTTTGAAAAAGTTGGTTAGTGATCCTTGCGTTTCCGGTTCACCAAGTTTTCCAAAGTTGCGAGGTGACGCATATCCTTACATCTAAACGTTTGAAAAAGTTGGTTAGTGATCCTTGCGTTTCCGGTTCACCAAGTTCTCCAAAGTTGCGAGGTGACGCACATCCTTACATCTAAAACTTTTATATAGTTGGTTAGTGACCCTTGTATGTGATCAAAAATAACCAAAGCCGGTTCACCAAGTTCTCCAAAATTGCGAGGTGACGCATATCCTTACATCTAAAACTTTTAAAAAGTTGGTTAATGATCCTTGCGTTTGTTCTCAAATAACCAAAACCGGTTCTCCAAAGTTGCGAGGTGACGCATATCCTTACATCTAAACCTTTAAAATAATTGATTAGTGATCCTTGCGTTTCCGGTTCACCAAGTTCTCCAAAATTGCGAGGTGACGCATATCCTTTCATCTAAACCTTTGAAATAGTTGGTTAGTGATCCTTGCGTTTCCGGTTCACCAAGTTCTCCAAAATTGCGAGGTGACGCATATCCTTACATCTAACCCTTTGAAATAATTGATTAGTGATCCTTGCGTTTCCGGTTCACCAAGTTCTCCAAAGTTGCGAGGTGACGCATATCCTTACATCTAGAACTTTGAATTAGTTGGTTAGAGATCCTTGCGTTTCCGGTTCACCAAGTTCTCCAAAGTTGCGAGATAACGCGTATTCTTATATCTCAAAATTTGAAATGATCGCAAATAACCAAAATCGGTTCATCAAGTTCTCCAAAGTTGCGAGGTGAGCATATCCTTACATCTAAACCATTAAAATAATTGATTAGTGATCCTTGCGTTTCCGGTTCACCAAGTTTTCCAAAGTTGCGAGGTGACGCATATCCTTACATCTAAACGTTTGAAAAAGTTGGTTAGTGATCCTTGCGTTTCCGGTTCACCAAGTTTTCCAAAGTTGCGAGGTGACGCATATCCTTACATCTAAACGTTTGAAAAAGTTGGTTGGGGAATTGCGGGTAACACCGTCAGGGTGGGTAAGCCCGTCACCTCAATGATTTGACCAGAAAACAGTTATTTAGTAGCTTTTTGGCCACACATCTCATTTGGTTTTACCATTTCTACTATTTTGAAGCACATGATACCAATATTGACCTGTCAAACGCGAAGAAAATAAACAAAACAAACACACGCGTCATCGCACTAATGGCGGATGTAGTTTTTCGTCGGTAGAATTTAGCCTCGGGATTACAAAACAAGTGCAGAAATTCACTTTCATCAATCATGTATTCTCATCTGTACTATTCTTTAGTGCCAAGATTCATCAAAAGGTCAGTTTCGACAATTATTCAGGAATTACGGTGTAATTTATAAAAAGTGGGCTTTTCGGGTAAGCCCGTCACTCATCGGTGGGGGTAACACCGTCATGCTCTTTGGATCACCGGGTGTTTGTTGAACTGACTAGGCATTTCTATTAGGTGCTACGCAACTACAAACGAAAGAACAACCGAGGAAATTTCTACATGGGTTTCTCTTGGAATTCCTGTGGGATTTTTTTATAGAGATTCTTCCATTTATTCCTTCGGTGATTTATCCAATTAAATCTTCTATGATTTCCCCAGGAGTTTCTGCTTGGATTCTTTTTGTTCCTTCAGAAACTTATAAGGGCATTATTCTCAGCGATTCTTGCGGAAGTTTTGTAAGGATCGCTACTGGCAAGATTCATCCAGGAATTTCTACAAGAAAATCATTGAAAGATTTCTCCAGGGATTCTTTCAGGTATTCTTTCAGGAATTCTTCTTGGGATTTCTTCAGGTATCCTTCCAGTGATTCATCAAGGAATCACGTAAGGGCTGACAAAATAGAACCAACATTACTTTTATCAAGTTCAGTTATTTGAGGGACAATCACGTTTAACGCTTTACGGAGCCGAACATTATATCAAGGTTAATGTTCTGTTATATCGATGTACGACTGTGTACATGGCTTCTACTCACAAAATATGAAAACATGTTCAGCTATTTGGGTGAATGTCGTTTGCCCGAACGCCATTTGACCAAATGCCATCTGATCGAATAATTTGTTTGGTCGAATGCTGGTTGGCCGAATAATGTTCGGATGAATTCAGAGGAACGGGAAATCTTCAGATAATCACAAGTGAGCTTAAAGCAATTTCTCAAACTTTAAGCGAAGATTTCCCCATCCTGTAACATATATTATCCTATTTTTTCTTATTTAGAAGGATTTTTTTGAGATTCTAGTTGCTAATATGATCATCAAATTATTTTCTTCTTTTGATAACTGGCGATTCTTCCGAGTTTAACCGTTAAAGAATCATTTAGCGCTGGAACTGCCAATATTTTCATCAGAAATTTTTCATTCTTCCATTTGGCGAATAGCATATGCCCGAACGCTACCAGGGATTTTTCCTTCTTTAACCGTTCAAGACGTTTGTCTGTTTGATTCCAAAACTGCACCATACTCGAGTATGCATATAGCCGATGCGGTTAGTGCACGGATAATCAGCATGACAATGGTGAGAGTAATGGGTTCGATTCTCGCACGGTCATGATCGCTTAAGAAGGTTTTTTTTCTTTTTCGACATTCGGTAAAAATTATCTTTTCGGCCAAATGGTGTTCGGCCAAATGTCATTCGGGCAAATGACCCTGAACCGAATATTTCATTTAAGCTAAAATAAACTACATCTAATTGATAACGAATGACTTCCGGAAAGATTTTATGTGTAGCATATACTTAAGTATTAACCATTATAGGATCTCCGGAACCTGTTTCAAATAACAAAACGACTGATGTACAATGATTGGTAAACCATCACTACACATCAAAAATATCTTTAAAATATTTTCAATTTGATATCCTCAAAATTTTCTTGAAAAACAGGTATGACGGACTTACCCCGATAGGTGACGGCCTTACCCCATAGGGGTGACGGTCTTACCCGCACTGAATTAAAAACATCAATATTTATTACGGTTGTATTATGCACACTGTTCGTCAGAATAAACATATTTTGACAATTGTAATGCACAAATCTTATAAAATACTCATGAATCAAAGATTCTGCGTACTGAAAATATTCATTTACGCCTTACATTAATTTTGAAAAATCCCAATGCTTAAGGTGACGGGGTTACCCCTTCCTCCCCTTAGTGATCCTTGCGTTTCCGGTTCACCAAGTTTTCCAAAGTTGCGAGTCGACGCATATCCTTACATCTAAACGTTTGAAAAAGTTGGTTAGTGATCCTTGCGTTTCCGGTTCACCAAGTTCTCCAAAGTTGCGAGGTGACGCATATCCTCAAATTTAAATCTTTGAAATAGTTAATTAGTGATCGTGGTGGTTAATCACTAAAGTGGTGGTTAAAACTAAAGACAACGCTTCCCCCGTATTTTCTATTTAGGGAAACTTACGTATTTTCGGCAGTTTTGTTCTCTTCGTCATGGGTTTTTTTTTTGAAACCTGTTGGTCTCAGAGTTGGCCTAAAATCCTTCCCAGCCAAGCTGAGTTATATGCCCAAATTTCAGGCAATTCGGCCTACAAAAACCCCCCATGATGAAGAGAACAAATCTGCCGATAATACCCTTCGCCACCCTATGTCTCTTGAAATTCCCGTTAAGGTAGCCCCCTGCTTTAGCACATCTACTTTCCACATGAAGATCACTTGTTTCTAATACTGCCTCTAAACAGCATGTTCTCACAGATTGCGGAGCATAACCCACTAGCGTATCTATTGCGGCCCACAAAAATAAATCCGGAGGAAATGAGTTTCGAACATTTATTTGAAAATACATGGTTTTTAATTTTCACTTATGAGTTCTACTTGTACATCGATGGCACCATCTACCGCTCTTCTCGGATGATTCGTCTATTTCTTTTGCGCCCCAACAGTTGCTGCCCAATCTTCCGGGATTAATCCGTTCCGCAGCATGTCCACACTTGGGTTGGCCGACTTGTTTGAAGCGAATCGTTTTCAGCCTTGAAATGTTTCGACGTGATGGTTGCTTCTCCATGGGACCATCCTTCCACCGGGTGTTCACGCGAAGGGATTTTTGTTTGGTCGTTGTCAACAACATTCCACTTCTTGACCATCTATACCTCCTTAGTTCCGTTCCTTCCGGATGCTTTTCCAATGGATACATCACTTTTTTCCCCATTCGCATGATTCGGTTCGATGTACTGGGATGCCAATCCTGCGGGAGCTTTTCCGTTTGGATCGGAGCAGCTGGCTATTACGTCCATTCACGACAATCGGTTCTACGGGAAACGATTTAATTCCGGTCTTTTCACACGCGTAATTTACTTGTTCGCACAGGTTCGCACTATTTTCTAGTTCATCTTCCGCAAATCAACTAAAATTTTAACGTTTACGATTACGATTTGATTTGTTTTTGTTGTGCGGATGTGAATGATTCCACGGCACGGGACACAAATCAGCTGTCAAAACGGTCTTGCCGTAGCTTTACCGTACTGAACCAACTTTGGAATAAAGTGGTTAATTTATACATTTTTAAATACACATAATTAAAAAAATATGTGACCTGTAATTGTTTTTTAAACAAATAAAATATAAATGTAAAACAATGCGTTGAAAAGAGATAAAAAAAATTAATTTACAGCATAATCTCAAGCAAAAACATTTGAAAAACTGCCTTCCCTAATTTGGTACAATCACTGTAAGCTTGTTTTCGCTACAGAGTCACCATCTGTTGGAATTTGATGGAACTTTCGATAGTTTTCGTTAGTTTCCGACAGAGTTCAAGAAAACTTGAAGCGCCTCTCGCGGTGGAAAGTGTCGGAAGCCGATGCAGGTAGTTCATTGTGTGATGTGTTATTGCTTGATGTGCGTGGAAGTTGCATTCGCAACATTTGGAAATTCCAGCTGTAGAACATTCTCGTGAATAGATATATATCCAGAATAAACACAAGATTCAATTAAATACAGTGTATCAAACAATTGCCCGTACAGCAATTTTTTGGTCACAATAATTTTTCATTCAAATGATAATAACTTTTTTATACGTCAATAAAATACGCTGAAATTTTGATCAATAATGAACCATATATTAAAGCTCCATTGGTAAAATTTTGAGCAAGATCGAATAAGTTTTCTGAAAGTTATAGAACTTTTAGTAAAAGTTATGAGATTTTTAAACACATTTTTAAAACATTATATCTCAATATGCACGCGATGAATTTTTTCCATTTTTTTGTGATATAGCTTATACCTAAGGCTATCATATGTAGCTTCGTTTGAGGTTTTATATTCACTACAAAAAATATGATAAATCTGTATATGTTCAGAGTGTTTTTTGGTAATTCATCATATTTTAATCAATAAAAAGTGCCAAGTGTTTTCAACGTTTTTAAACTCTCTAAAATATCACATTATTTTAATACAAGACCTAATAAACTACATATGAAGAGTAGGTCCTATGTATTTTTCGTTCAGTAAATGCACTTTTATTGGTGGAATACGTTTGGCAGATTATATGTGCAAAATAAGGTAAATTTTTAAACATCGTCAACTACATAAGCACATTTTTTATGTTTTTTGGAGTGAATATAAAACCTCAAACGAAGCTGCATATGAAAACCTTAAGTATCAGCTGTAACAGACAAAAAAATTGAAAAAGTTTCATCAAGTACATACTGAGATATAATGTTTTAAAAATGTATTCAAAAATCTAATAAGTTTTTCTAAAAGTTCTATAACTTTCAGAAAACTTATTCGATCTCGCTCGAAATTTTACCAATGGAGCTTTATTTATTAGAGCATGATTGGTCAAAATTTCAGCGTTTTAAGTTGATGTATAAAAAAGTTATAAACATTTGAATGAAAAAATATTTTGACCAAAAAATTGCTGTACGGACAATTGTTTGATACACTGTACATATTCAAACTGAAGCTTAGGAGAACATATGCAGATGGATCGACAAAATTCAAATTACACCAGTAGTAGAGTCTGGGACCATTTGGGCAGGAAAACCTATTTTGGCCACTTGCTGCTATAACTCAGTAAATTCCAATCCGATTGACTTGAATATTTGCACATGGTTAGTTACTGTGCGTATCTGATCATGTCTCAAAAATCAAGTCAATCGGTTCAAACTTGACTGAGTTATAGCAGCAAGTGCCCAAAATAGGTGCTCCTGCCCAAATGGTCCCAGGCCCTAATTAATACACTTTGAATATCTCCTAAATCAACGTTTCGAACTTGTACCGACTTTTCGAACCCTCTAAGCAGAATACCCTCTTCGAATGAGTGTAATCAGTTTCGTACCTTTCAATTCCACCCTATGTTGCTTATCCTTTGACAGATACGCGTATTTCGACTACCACTTGTAATCTTCCTCAGTGTCAGTTATCCAGTTAGTGGATAACTGACACTGAGGAAGATTACAAGTGTTTGTCGAAATACGCGTATCTGTCAAAGGATAAGCAACATAGGGTGGAATTGAAAGGTACGAAACTGATTACACTCATTCGAAAAACGTTTTGAAACCTAAACCAGTGAGATTTATAAACTGTATTTCATATTCAGTTACCTATTTCATATTTCTTTTGAGCTTTAACAGTGTAATTACTTATATTTATAATATTTTCAGTGAGTGGCTAAGATGCAAAGGGGTGTAATTGTTCATTTTTTCGATTTTGAGCTGAACATATCAAAAAATTCCTCAAATTTCAAGCTTTCAGGAACATTTTGCAAAAAAAAAACGAAAAAAATTGGGTCGATTTCGAAACATTATACATTTCGTATGGGATGAAAAATAGATCAAAAACTTTGAACCTCATTCGCTCGAAACGAAATCGAGTTTTGTCACTTACACCCATTCGTAGCTTATATGTACATATTCTAGCTGAGGAAGCCTTTCGTAGCCCGTTTTTGCGAGGCTCAAACTGCAAATAAATTTTATTTAATATCAATTTTGAGGTTATAATGTTTACATCTTACAGTAAGTTTCCTTATTGCTCTCGGCGAGATTTTGCTCTTATGCAGGTGGTAATGGAGGTTATGTGCTACCTGAAACTGTTCGGACATTGTTAAGATTTTTCATGGAATAATCACTCTATAGTCTTCTAGCCTTACTGGTTTCAATAGTCGCTAATTCCCTACGATTCTACAGTGCTTGTAGGCCCTACAATGTAGGGGTCACAAAGCTAGCAAATTTCTATAAAAAGGAGGTTAAGAATAAGCATTAATTTGTGGAAGACAACGATCAACACCACCTAGTATATCGAATTCAAGTTTAGGATAATCAAGTTAGCTTAACTTTCACGTTTGGGAATATGTACTGATTGTACGTTTAAATTGTTGCGAAAATTTACTTTCAGCTCGCGCCCATTTTCTCCGAACTGGCTTCTTCGACTTTTGTTTTGTTTACGTCCACCTATCCTAGCAATCCAAAAGGGCCTATTCATCGTTAGTTGTAACACTAGCTTTAATATCTATGACCATTTAACAGCTCGCAGACGTAGTGTACGTTATGGGTAAAAATAAAGACCTGATGCAAAAGGAGGGTTAAATGCACAGAACAACAGAAATAGGTCAAGGTGTATGTATACATAATCAGATTTTTTACGGTATGCGGTATGAGTTCTCAACAGTTGAAAATTTGGTAATTCGTTTAGAAATGGAATTGGTTCCGGAACAATTGTCAATCCTTTTGTTCCCAGCTGTGAAATTAAAGTTCAAAAAATCGCCAACAGCCCATTTCTCAACAGAATTTGACCAAATTTAAAATGCGAACTCGCACAACACTCTAGTTTTGGAAATATATGGGTACAATATTGCCTTGAACTTCTGGACGAAGTAAGGTCGGTGGGTCACTGGTTCAAGTCGGGTAAAATAAGGCCAAGTACGATTTGTACCACTAAAACTTTCTTCTTAAGGGGCTATCCATCAATTGCGTAAGGGATTTTTTACGATTTTTCGACACCCCCACCCCCCCTTGTAAGATTTTTTGTATTAGAGCCCAAAAATTTTTGTATGGCTCGTGACATTTTTCAAACCCCCCCCCCCCCCTCCCCCTATAAACCCTTACGTAATTAATGGACAATGGACAATGGAATTCCATTGCCTAATGATAGTTCAAGTTGCTACAGGTTCGATTTTGCGCTTCTCCGATGGGTCTCCTTTGAGTTCTTGGGATATTGAACATTCCGAAAAAAGCGGTTAGCTCCAGAAACCAATACTACACCAAACAGTAGTAAGTAAATTTATCGAATAGATTCCTGAGTATCCGGGAAGACCTGTTTGAAGTCAGATCTTGAGCTCATGGAACTGTTGATAAACAGAAATCACATATTTTACGTATGTATGTGGAACCTCTGTACTGATGATGATGATGATGATGATTGTGTACCCACCATCAGCGCAAGGATTACCTATGGCTGCAGAGTCATACCGGAACGGAATGATCTACCTGATGGTTTGTTGTAGCAGGGTAAGCTAAATTCACTGGGGACCTTCGGAAAACAACATGATAGTTGTTATCTCGTGACAATGTCTGGCCACCCCACGAACATTTGCCCGGAAACCAGTTCATTTAACTTCCTTAGGCTACCCCTCCGAGACCCCTATATATGTCATGTTCAATTATAAAAAGTAATAATAAGGAACGAACTCACCGGGTAATCCTGACCAGCTGGTTTTCTATGTTTGGCTTTGGTCTCAGCATGCAAACGGTCCAACCATATTAAATGTGCACTCGTTCACACCACTCGCTGATTCTCCGATCGTCCATCGAAGAATCCGAAAAAAATACATAAGCGAGAATACCCGATGCACTGAAAAACAATCTCTTGGATACTAGCATTTCCGAACTCGGAATAACGACGAACACGAGCACCACGATGCGGGCAATGTGGTCTCTTGCCACCGAGCCATCGTCGATCGTTTACATAAAGTGCGAACAAAAAACACAAAGAAAAATGCAAAAACGCGGTAAAGACGAAATGCGGCATGTTTCAGCCTCCGCGCCCTGCTTGTCACTGACGACCGACGACCGTTCACTCTTCCATCAGTGTTCCACTCAAGTACGAACGAAAACACAAAGAAAAATGCAAAAACGCGGTAAAGACGAAATACGGCATGTTTCAGCCTCCGCGCCCTGCTTGTCACTGACGACCGACGACCGTTCACTCTTCCATCAGTGTTCCACTCAAGTACGAACGAAAACACAAAGAAAAATGCAAAAACGCGGTAAAGACGAAATGCGGCATGTTTCAGCCTCCGCGCCCTGCTTGTCACTGAATATTAAAAGCACATGTTCACAACAAACTCGCGTATAAAATATAAGAGGCCGAGCGATTAAATACAATTCGGGAGCAAAGGTATTCTACCAACCGCGACATTGTCGTGAATTCCCGTCCGAACTCACTTCACTCGCGTCCGTCATCGGGCAAATCCGTTTCAAAACTGTATGTGGAACCTCTGTACTCTACATAAACTCATATTTTATCATGTATCAATGAGAAGTCCTCTCACAACTATTCCTAGGAAAATTTGATGACTTAAGCGTAGTCATGCCTTGACTTCAAAGAACTGTAGATGGACTATAATTAGAGCTATTTCCAAAAGGAAAACAGCGGTTGGCTCCAGATACCAATACTTCGCCAAACAAAAGTAAGTAAATTCCTCGAATAGATTCCTGAGTACCCTAGATGGCCTTGAGTTCATTGAGCTGTTGATAAACCATAATCACATGTTTCACCTATGGAACCTCTGTGCACTACATAAACTCATATTACATCATGCGTGACTGTAAAGTCGCTCATAACTATTCCAAGGACAATTTGATGCCTTGATTCCAGGTGAGAACCATAGATGGGCAGCAGTTGGAGTAATGTATTAGTATGGCAAACATATATGTTAGCTTTTGTAACCGAAATTACACAGAATAGAATAAATAAGCTTTTCGATTAGATTCATGAGAACCCAGGATGATTTGGTTGAAATTAATGCAAGAACTCAATTTGTTGTAGCTAAACTGTTATTATAGATTTTTATATGCATGAGGACTACTGTAAATTGTCCTACTTGCACATAAACAAGAAAATTTGAAATATTACGTGAATGTGAACAAAGTGAATGATGATGCATTTTTACACGATATGAAAATGTATTGGCATGTATTTTACAGATACAGCGCAGCGCAGCATGTACAGTACAGAACAGTTCGTCAGCATGTACAAAGTCTCAATCCTTTCGTTTTGCAAATAAGATGTGTTTGGATTTGAATATTTGGAAAAGTAATGCAAAATAATTCCGAAATGTGAGTTTATGTAGTACACAGAGGATCCATAGGTAAAACATGTGATTACAGATCATCTACAGCTCAATGAACTCATGGCCTGACTTCAACCAGGCCATCCTAGGTACTCAGGAATCTATTCGAGGAATTGATTTACTTAAGGACTGTATCGTTAATTATGAGTACACCTGGAAATTGCTGTATTTGATTTTTTTTGTTTATTTTGTAAATTTAACTCAATTACATTGTTTATTGACCATTAGAAAAGCCCATGACATCATTGTATATTTAATTTTTCGTGGATCTTGCCACCTCTCGCACTTTCTTCTTGGTTTTCTTCATAAGGTTTTGGACAACCGTTCCGACGATGGTTTTGCTTGGGTTGACCCAGTTTTTCCTGAATTTTTTTAAGTTTCTCAAAAACGATAAAAAGTACAGTAAGTTAAAAGAAATAATTATGATTGTGTAAGATTGAGTGCTATGCACGGTAAATTTGTCGAAACATATGAAAGTGATATAGGGTATTGTACCATTTGGGGAGGTGTATCTATTTTGGGCACTTGTCATTATAACTAAGTCAATTTCAAACCGATTGATTTGAATTTTTGTATAGAGTTAGGCTCGTATAGTGTCTAACTCTATACAAAAAATCAAATCAATCGGTTTGGAATTGACTTAGCTATAGCGGCAAGTGCCCAAAATAGGTACACCTGCCCAAATGGTACAAGACCCTAATGTATTTATTCAGAAAGTCTGTCCAAACTTTCTAAATTGTTATGAAAACATGTGCTGGTGATAGCCAACTTCCAAAACAATCAAAAGTGCAAAAAAGGAAGAGCCCACAACTCACATTTTGTGAGTTTGTCGGGAGTGGGATTCAATCCCAGGTCCTCGGCGTGATAGTCAAGTGTTTTTACCATCACACCAGGTCCGCTCCACAGTTGTATGTAATCTGGTCGTAATGTTGCTGACTTCAACGAAAAGTCCACCTGCCCAGACATGACTTATTTAAGTCAGTCCTTATAAATCTTCATACTATCAATACACTCCTTGAATACAATCCTTGATGGTAGTCCTAGAGGAGTTTATAAAGTAATCCCTGACCGAATTCCAGGAGGGATTCTTGGAGGAATTTTTGGCAGAAGTATTGGAGCAATTCTTTTAGAGTTCCTGTAGGAATACTTGAAAGAATTTGTGGAGAAATTCCTGGACGGATTTTTGGAGGAATTCTTAGCAGAAGTCTAGGAGGAATATCTGGAGAAATTCTTGGAAAAAATCCTTAAGGATTTTTTGAAGTAATTTGTGCAGGATTTTTGGAGAAATTGTTAACAGAATTCTTGGAGTAATTCCAGGAGAAATCGTTAAAGGAATTCTGGGAAGAAGTCTATGAATAGATCCTGTAGAAATCCCTGAAAGAATTCTTGGAGAAACTCTGGATGAATTGTTCGAAGAATTCATGAAGAAGTTCCTGAAGAAATTCCTGAAGTAATTTCTGTAGGAATGCCTAGAAAAATTTCTTGGCGAATTCCTGGAGGAATTTCTGGAGAAATGCCTGAAAGATATCTCGGAGGAATTCCAGGAGTAATTTTTGAAATAATTTCTGGAGGATTCCCTGGAGGAATTCTTAGAGGAATTTCTGGAGAAATTTCTATAGGGATTCTTGGAGGCATTACTTGAAGAATTCTTGGAGGAATTCCTGGAGAAATTCTTGGAGGAATTTCTGGACGAATGTTTTTCTTGGAAGAATGTCTTAGAGAAATTCCTAAAGGATTTTTTGAAGGAACTTTTGGAGGATTTATTGGAGGAATTCCTGGAGAAATTATCGGAATAATTCCTTAAGCAATTTTTGAGGATTTCCTAGAAAAAATAATTAGAAGGAATTCCTGGAGAAACTTTTAAAGAATTCCCGGGAGATTTTTTGGAGTAATGCCAGTAATAATTTCTAGAGGAATTTATGGAGAATTTCATCGTGGATCCTGGATGAATTCATGAAGGAGTTTTTGGCGGTATTCCTGGAGAAATTCCTGGAGCAAATGCTTGACAAAAGTCTTGGAGTACAAAAGAATCATGAAAGTATTTTACTAATAGTGTGAAGAGGAATAAGAATAGAGCCTGCGGATCTTGAATGTCTTAATTCCACAGTAGTTTAGATGACCTAGATCACCAAATGAATACATATATCAAAGTTATTTTCATTACAATCGCAGGCTTTTGTCATTATAATTGCCTAGATCATATTCGGCCAGCTTTCGCGAAAATGAAAATGTGTTGAGATATACACATTGGGATACAACAGTAATAATCGTGAAAGATTTACACCGATAAAGTAAAAAGATACAAAACTAGAGCTTGTAGACCTTGAAGGACTACATTCTAGAATAGTTTGGATGACCAAGTGAATGTTGCTAAGTTATTAGAATTGCACTCTGAGGATCTAAGAGTAGCATGGATTATATTCCGCGAGCATTGCTTCAATAAAAATATCCAAAGATTTACAGATATATCGACTCATACTACAAAATACATTGGTGTCCATTTATATGCCAGTGGACAGAACACCCAACTAGCAACTCATAGAGATACTCGTAATATTATGAGGTGCAACAGACACAACCGTGAAAGAATTATGCCGATTCAAGAGTAGAGCCTGTAGATCTTGAAGGTCCGAATTCCAGAATAGTTTGGAAAGCCTGGAATAATCCATGAATGTCAAAAATATCATAGTTGCGCACTGAGGCACCATCAGCACATAGACTATATTCCACGAATATGTTTTACAATTAAAGCTTGAAACAGTATGTAGATATCGTAATCCAAACTTCAAAGTGTATTGGAGGTCATTTGTATTTCACGGGATGTCCAACTACAACAATTTAAAGTTGCTCGTAGCATTATGAGGTTTAATAGATATCAACATGACTTAATTTCTTATTGAACAGAATGAACACAAATAATGCTAGATCTAGTAGATCTTAAGAAAATGAATTCCAGAGTAGTTTGGATGACCTAGATCACCCAATTTAGGCTTTTTGAGTACCGTAGACTATGTTCTGTGATCATTCATCGTATATAAAATTTGGTTCTGCATGTTGGATTTGAGACACAAACTTTGGAGTACTTTGGAGGCCTTAAAATAGGTCTGGGATGAAAACTTCATTAGAATATAATGGGTAGTAATGCAGTTTAAACTATTGATAATTAGCAAAACGATGAAATTTGAGTAAAAGCATGTAGAAGGGAAGTGGAACCATCCCGGCAGGGGTCCTATTTTGGGCACTTTTCTGCTATAACTAAGCCAATTTTGAACCAATTGACACAATATTTGGAACGTATAATATAAATACAAAAAAGCCACGTATTTTCGGGTACCACAAAAAGGGGAAGGGTACCATGCATTTCTTAGCGCAACTATTCCCCTTGACTAAATATAAGAAAAATCCAGGAAAAATAAAGAAGATCAGTTTGTATCTAGCTTTCGAAGCGAAAACACGTAGTTTGCCACTCGGTTAGCGTTTCCAAAGTTGTTTTCTCTACGGTTTGTTACAATGGCTGCCAATGGAAATCTCGGAGCAGGTAAACCCCGCGCGCGGAAATATGGTCAATCGGGCGGTGGACCATTTATCGTAATCGCGGAATCCGATAACGAAGAACTCCAACTTGCACGGCTAGCTAAGCTGGTGATACGAGACTTCGGAGAAGCCTATGTGAAAGCATTGCAGATGTCACGTAGAAAGGCGAAATTCCTCATGGCCTCCGCAGAGGCGGCCAACGCTCTATCGACTAAGCAATACGATGCTGTGAAATGGAACATTCCCCAAAGGCTGGTGGAATGCTTGGGAGTAGCATACGTCGAGAACGTTGAGGATGAGGACCTGGACTATTTGATTTCGTTTGAGAAAGCGAAGTGCTACCAAGTTAACAATCCCGAGATAATCGAGGTTAGGCGAATGGAGAGGAAAGGAGAGAGAGGACCAATACAACTACCGTTGGTGGTTATCACGTTCGCCGGACATAAAATTCCATCGCATGTCGAATTGGACGGCGCTCTGTACCCTGTTCGGCAATACAACTATCCGGTTAGACAATGTCGGCAGTGTTGGAGATTTGGCCACGTCATGAAACAATGTAAAAGCAAGCGTAGATGTCAATCCTGTCAAGCCGAAAGTGTAGATGAGGAGCACGTCTGTATTGGAGGACCACTCTGCGTTAATTGCTCTGGAGATCACAGAGCCAACGACAGCAAGAGATGTCCAATTTTCGAGAAAAAGCGTGAAGAGGAGAAGAAGAGGCAATCAAGTTTTTCGCAAGGAAAGACTGACTGGTTCGCCGCTCTGGCTCCGAACAATAATGTTGATGTAGCTGTGGAGTGTACCGCAGTCGAACACAATACCAATGCAATCGGTACTTGGCGTACCACTGAAGTGATCCCAAGCCCAACTGAGCAACCATCGAAATCGTTCTCGACCGCTGCAGTATCAGGTTCAACCGACGAAGAGGCAATTAGCATGAAGCGCAAAAGCTCAGAGAAACACGACTTCAGCGATGACGAAGCTTATCCGCCGTTGAAGGTGCGGTCCACAGTCGAAGTGGATATCATCGTCAGCAGCGATGATGAACATGTAGAACAAGGAGAATCGTCAGCCTTTCAACAAACAGTTGCTGCCGTAGGAGAGGATATACCGTGTGATATGTTCTCCGATTTGGACTCGACCGCAGGAGAGGTTATAAACATACAACAATTTCTCTCTACGGAACAAAGTAGTGGTGGAGAATGTGAGTCTCCCAACCGTTTATGAGCTCCACCAAGAACAACAATTCGACCCATGTACCCCTGAAGTTTCTCCAATGGAACTGTAGGGGCATCAAGAAAAAACATACAGCATTAGTAAATCTTACCAACACACTCGACACATCAATTATATTACTTTCGGAGACACATCTGGATCCATCAATGCAGTTTCAACTTAAAGGTTTCAAAGTGCTGAGGAAGGACCATCAGAGAAACTCTAGAGGCGTTATGATAGCCGTCGACGAGCGTATGAATCCTATGCCTTTACTTCTCAACGGCCCAGCAGGGATCGACGTGATTGGTTGCTCGATCGTAAGTTCCCAGGGAACTTTAACGATAGTTTCAATTTATATTCATTCTTGCTCAACAGTTAATGCACGAGAGCTGCAAACATTCCTCGAATCAATTCCAAAGCCTTTTATTGTGGGTGGGGACTGGAATGCCAAACACACTCTCTGGGGAAATCGAGAAAACGACAGAAAAGGAAACGCGGTACACGACGTGCTTGAAACTCTTGGGTTGGTCGTTCTCAACAATGGAAATCACACCAGGTTCGATCGGTCTAGAGCGTCCAGTGCTATCGACCTAACGGTCACGACTGCGGATATCAGCTTATGCTTCAACTGGGATACTTTGGACCATCCCTTCAGTAGTGATCATGTTCCTATTATATTTGATATGGAGCATACCACAAGCGATACTGCGAATAAAAAACCGTTCCATCGCGTAAATTGGGAAGAGTATCCAGCAGAAGTATTGAGAAGAGTAGAAAGGTCAACATGTGAAAATTTCGAAGTCTTCTATGATATTATCCAAGAAAGCATAGTGTCTGTGTCTACACCCAGAAAAAATAATAACTGTTACAGAACGCCACAACCATGGTGGGACTCAGAACTGGATAGGAAAGTGAAACAAGTTCGCGATAGCTTCCGTGCGTGGAGGCGTAGTGGTTATTCCGTGTGTTTGTATGAAGCGTACCAGAAATGTGAAAGTGAATTTAAGCAAATGGCCAAAGCTAAGAAGAGTGATGCGTGGAGTAAGTTTTGTGATTCGTTGGACAGTGACACATCTCTACCTGCATTGTGGCGCATGGCCCGTAAATTCAAAGGAAGACACAGTAGTAACAATCCAAGAGATCCAGAAATGATGGACGAGCTTCTTCAAAGATTGGCCCCTGCATCCACCATGGAGCCGTTGCATACTGGGCTACCCGTTGAGGTGAATGATGGAACACAGAGCTATTTCTCCATTCAAGATTTGGATAGAGTTCTAGAAGAGACAAGTAACTCAGCTCCTGGGGTTGACGGAATTTCTTATGCTGCCCTACGATATCTACCCAATGATGCCAGAGCAGTGTTGCTGAAAATTTACAACGAAGTCTTCATCTCAGGAGTCATTCCTGAAAGCTGGAAAGTGTTCAACATAGTGCCCATTCTGAAACCCGGTCAAAGTGCAGATGCAGCTAAATCGTTCAGACCGATTGCTCTTGCATCCTGTTTCCGTAAAGTGTTTGAGCTGATGATCAAGGAGAAGGTGGAGTGGATAATGGAATCTGAAGATTTGTTTACGGAAAATCTCTGCGGATTTCGCAAAGGGAAAGGTACTCAGGATGCCCTGTTATCAATAGTTAACGTTGCACGTGAAGCGATATCCAGCCGCGAGCATGCTCTCATGTGCATGCTAGACATACGAAGTGCTTATGACTGTGTAAATATCAACAAGCTGGTGGACGAACTTTTACGTTGGCGTATTCCCGTCAATCTTGTCAGAATCATCTACTACTTGTTTCGGGAACGAAGGCTAAATGTGCAAATCAACGATAGTGTGAACAATATACGAACTACCTGGATAGGGCTCCCACAAGGGTCTCCACTTAGCCCATTGTGTTTCAATGTGTACATAAACAATGTAGTGAAGAACGCGTCAGAACGAGATGGAGTGATTCTAGTTAGCTTTGCAGATGACATGACGCTGGTGACGTCTGGGAAGGATATAGCCAGGAGCGAAACAGTGGTCCAGCAAGCGTTGGATGGTGTAGTGTTCGACCTCACGAATATTGGGCTGGAATTATCGCCATCTAAATGCAGTACCCTGCTTTTTGCTTCACGTAAACCCGTATACGAGCCGAAGATCATCATTGGAAACGCTCGGATCCCTCACGAATACAACGCCAAGTTATTAGGGTTATATTTGACTTCAACTCTCTCCTGGAATAATCACGTGCAATACCTCAAGCGCCGAGTGTACCCCTACATAAACTTCCTTCGTAGTGTGGCTGGTCAGACATGGGGTTCTCACCCCTCAGTGCTGTTGAAAGTCTATAAGTCTTGTATAAGACCAATACTAGAGTATGGAGCAATATTTTTTGCAGACTGCCCCGAGTGGATCTCAGTCCAGTTAGATCGCATTCAGTGGCAGTGTATAAGAATATGCATTGGGGCCACGAAAACTACCCACACACAGTCATTGGAAGTGTTGAGTGGTATCGAACCTCTTCAGATCAGGAGAGAAATTGCTGCGGAAAACTTCGTGAGAAAAAGGTTCTCTCTTCGTAAGTGGCATGAGAAATACGCTGTACCGGTGATGGCCCGAGATGATACATCGTCTGCAATCAGCCGAGGTATTATAAGGATGAGGAACGCATTAACGGATGATGGGAGATTACTTGATCGTCTACCTTGTTATGTGTACGAAAGAGAAGTAAAACACTATGTGCCGAAAATCGATCTCTCCATTCATTCAAAACCAGGAAATGCGAATATGAGTTGGGATCAACAGGTTCAAGAAGTCTTGTCGACCAGGTATGATGGGTACACGTGTTTAGCCACGGATGGGTCTAAATGTGAAGACGACGTAGGAGCAGCGGTGATTTCTGCATCTCTACCGGAAGCTATATTAAGGAAACTCCCGAAGTGCTCATCCGTGTTTACTGCAGAAATGGTTGTGCTATTAAGTGCAGTGCAAAGCTTATTTGACTTGGGTGGCAGAAAGTTCGTCATATTAACAGACAGTATGAGTAGCTTAACTAGCCTGGCCAGCAACAGAATAACAAGTTCTACGCCTATGTTGTGGTTCGAGATCCGGAAGAATTTAAAGCTTTTGAAGGATGCAGGATATACGGTCAGCTTTCTTTGGGTCCCAGCTCACAAAGGAGTCAACCTAAACGAAGAAGCGGATAAGGCGGCAAAAGAAGCTTCTTTGCGAGGAATCCCTGACACAACGTTCATCTTCAGCATGGATATACGGCCAAGTTCAACATCGAGCTCCATGGCTAAATGGCAGCAGAGATGGAACAGCAGCGATAAAGGCAGATTTTGCTACAGTATCTTGCATACTGTGTCCCCAATTCCGTGGTTTTTGGAAGAAGGCTTGTCGAGGCGTGAAGTGGTGGTTTTGTGCAAACTAATTGCGAACCATTCCCGGTTGCCAGCTCATCTCTACAGAAATGGAATAATAAATTCGCCAGAGTGTATTTGCGGTTCTGCAGAGGCGTCTCCAAACCATATTTTCTTCGAGTGTGCGCAATATGAACAATCCGATCCCAGGCGGCGGTTGTGGATAACGGTACGGCAGGAAAACGTCCCTCCAGATGTGGAAACTATTCTTAGAAGAAGACGTATAGACATTATGAAGTGCTTATGTGATTTTGTAATCCGGAATGAAATCGACATGTGATGAATCATAGGTTATCAAGTTTAAAGCACCAAGCTTGGCTGTGAAGGTGAACAACAAAAGCCAGATTTAGTAATAAAGTTATTGGAAAAAAAAAAACCCTAATTTATCCACCTTGCAGTGATGGTGCCTTTCTCGTGCCTTCAAAAACACATTTCAACACAACTCAAGTGACATGTTGATGAATATCGCACTTTCATACGTTTAACAGAAATCCATTTCATGGCATCAGAGATCATATCATTTATCTGGTTTTTGGTTTTTGAGTCTTGAACTCTTTAAAAAAACAGCCGCAATCTTGAATTTTGAGCCACCATTTAGGATCTATGTCCAGCAGCTTGGAAATTCTGGTCGCTATTTTTGGACTCCAGACTTCTTCCCCATATCAGATACATCCATATTGAATGGTTTTAGAGCCCAAAACTCCATTAAACAGCCGCAATTTTGAATGTTGAGACGCCTTCTTGGATATTCTGGTAGCTATTTTTGAACTCCGGTTGTCTTCTCCATACCAAATATACCCATATTGAACGGTTTTAGAGCGTAAACCTCCATTAAAAAGCTGCCATCTTGAAGTTTATGCCGCCATCATGAATTTTAAGACGCCATATATCCATATAGTGAACATATAGCCTTTCAGTACACTTCGGTGTACGAGAAAGGCAAAACAATATTTTCGAGCTTAAATGCTGTAGAAAACTAGGATATTTAACTAAACCAACAGATTGAAAGATCTGATTTTGATACACACTAAAAAATTCTGAAATTTGCACGAGACAGAAACATCAATGAACGTAAACATTTTTAAGACTGAATCACAATTGTACGCGCATCATGTTAGTCCTGGTTGGTTGCGTTAGATGTCAACAAATCCACTTTACCAGAAACGTAGAATTATTATTACATTCATCTGCCACCTTCCAACTCGGTGAAATAGCCGAGAGGTAAGAGATGTGGCTCACAATCAGCAGATCCTGAGTTCGAATCCAGACATGTTATTATTATACTTTTATATGTTTTATTTATCAGATCGGTTCTAGCGATTGCTAGACGTTTAGAAAATATAAGTCCAAGGAGACGTAAATTTACATGTTTTGATCTCTAAATTTGTGTCTTTGAAGACGCTTGTATATGTCAGGTTCAGGACATCTAAAATGACATGATTTTTTTTCTAGGTGTGTAGAAAAGTCAATAAACTTTCGAATGAGGGTTAAAAAGCTGCAATAAGTTTGACCATTTTCAAGTTATAGCCAGTTTGAGGCAAGCAAAGTCAAAAACATGTAAAGTTCAATTACTATGTAACGGTCGAGATTTGACGATATGCGTACACATTGTTTTCACTATTGGTGATCCTCTATCACTTCTTAAAAAGTTTGCATTCACCCATCGGGACCCCCCGGAACCGGTTCCGGAACACTACCGGTTCAGATATGGTCCGATACTGTTTTCCTGCTAACCGTTCTTCAGGTTATCGAAAATGCCGCCGTTTGTTGTGTCGCATGAATGAGTTATGTTCAATTTTATATTTGGTCACTTCCGGCGGAACACCCAGAACCGGTTTTGGAACACTACCAGTTCATATATGATATGATACTGTTTCCCTGCTAATCGTTCACCACGTTATCGAAAATGCCGCTGTTTGATGTGTCGCATGCATGGGTTTGATTCTATTTTATATTTGGCCACTTCCGGCGGGACATCCGGAACCGGTTCTGTAACACTACCGGTTCTGATATGGTCTGAGACTATTTTCCTGCTTACCGTTCATCAGGTTATCAAATATGCCACGGTTTGATGTGCCGCATGCATGGGTTTGGTTCTCTTTTATATTTGGCCACTTCCGGCGGGACATCCGGAACCGGTTCCGGAACGCTACCGGTTCAGATATGATCTGATACTATTTTCCTGCTAACTGTTTATCAGGTTACCGAAAATGCTGCTGTTTGATGTGTCGCATGAATGATTTATGTTCAATTTTATATGTGGCCACTTCCGGCGGGATACCCAGAACCGGTTCCGGAACACTACCAGTTCAGATATGGTCTTATACTGTTTTCCTGTAAACCGTTCATCAGGTTATCGAAAATGCCGCTGTTTGATGTGTCACATGCATGGGTTTGATTCTCTTTTATATTTGGCAACTTCCGGTGAGACATCCGGAACCGGTTCCGGAACACTACCGGTTCTGATATGGTCTGAGACTATTTTCCTGCTTACCGTTCATCAGATTATCGAAAATGCCGTGGTTTGATGTGTCGCATGCATGGGTTTGGTTCTCTTTTATATTTGGCCACTTCCGACGGGACATCCGGAACCGGTTCCGGAACACTTTCGGTTCAGATATGGTCTGAGACTATTTTCCTGCTTTCCATTTATCAGATGATCAAAAATGCCGTGGTTTGATATGTCGCATGCATGGGTTTGTTGCATTTTCATGTCTGGCTCCTCCCAGAGGTACCTATCCGGAACACCTAAATGGCCATAACTCCGGAACGGCTGAACCGATCCGAACCATTTTCAATAGGAAACAATGGGACCAGATTCCGCGTCGAATGAACCGTCGGTCATTAAAATCGGTTGGGGTTTACTGCCAAAAAGTGATGTGAGTTTATTTTGTACACACACATACTCACACACACACATACACACACACACACATACATACACACACACAGACATCACCTCAATTCGTCGAGCTGAGTTGATTGGTATATATGACTCGACACTTCGGGCCTTCTATCAGAAAGTCATTTTTGGAGTGAACATATAGCCTTTCCAGTACACTTAGTGTACGAGAAAGGCAAAAATAAAGAAGATATTGCATTTTTAGCAAAAGAAGAACGTCCCGGGTGTTTACGAATTATCCCGGGAGTGGTCGCGTCGTGTACTGAGTGCACGCACAATGAAAAACGTACGCTTGTGGTACACATCATGAGCGTGGTGTCGCTGAAGGTGGTCGAAGATGCAACTGCTAGGACAATTTAAACTTTTACAAATTACAAAATTACAATTGACCAAGATTAAATTTGTTTTCTAAATTAAATGTGCCAAACGAGAACGGCTGCCTCGATGCTAGTTACCAGCCGTTCAAACAACCAGACTCCAAACATCTCATTTCGTACAGCACAACGTGCTCCAACATCCCAATGCCGCCCAACATCAGCCAGCAGTCAGCAGCAGCCAGCACATACACATGAAGGCAGCAGGGTACGGCAACCAAGTGACCAAACTGGTTTTTTTCCATTTCTGCCACAAGAAAGCTTAATTCTATGGGCTGCAATTTTTCGTTAGTTTGCTCTTGCTGCTTGGCACACTACTCACAGTCGTTGCCGTCGCCGTCGTCGTCGTCGTCGTTGTCTCCGCCACCGCAAACTGCTGCTGCTCCGCGGCCGCACCGTGGGGTAGCCTCATTGGCGGTGTCCTACGCTCTTTTACTTCTGACGTAAACCGCGCCCGTTTCCAGTTTCCACCGCGGTCCCAACCATGTTTTGGTTGGGGCCCGACGCGGCAAGCTCGTTTTCTGTGGATTTTGAGTGGCAATTTGCCATCAGAGCTTGAAGAGAGTGAGTTGCTTCTAGCGAGCTTTGGTTTCAGTTGGTGTAATCGCAAAAGCACGCGATGCGAAAGCGCGGTACGTGAAATGTTTCGCAACAATCGCTCAACAGCAGTATGGAACATATGCCATTTCATTCTTTTAAAATGAATAAATTCTGAATCTTCTACATTCGGAACAGAATGAATATGGAGAATGTGAATAAGGGAACGTCCATAAATTACGTCACGCTTTTAAGGCGGAAAACTCAATGGATATCCTTTTCAAGGGTTTCTTGGAGGAAAAATAAAGAATATCAACATATAGGGGAACTTACGTATTTTCGGCAGTTTTGTTCTCTTCGTCATGGGGGGTTTTTTGAAACCCATTGATCTCAGATTTGGCCTCAAATCCTTCCCAACCAGGCAATTTGGCATACAGAAAACCCCCATGACGAAGAGAACAAACCTGCCGATAACACCCTTCGTCACCCTATATTCCTGAAAGAATCGCAGGACAAATTTCTGTAGGAATCTGAAGCGGGAGCTGCAGCGGGTATTCTTGAAAACAAATTATGGATGGATTTCTTAACAAATCCGTGGATGAACTCCAAGAAGATTTTTTGAGATAATTTCTGCTTCCTGTATGCATTCTTCTAAAACTATCTTAAAGAATTCCAATAATAATCGCTGGAATAGTTCCTCGAAATCTTCCGGTAATCCTGGAGAAATTCGTGGGTGCATCCCATGAAAAGATGATGGAAACATTTCGGAAATTTCTGAAGGAACTACTGAATAAATTTTTCAAGAGATCGCGAAAGAAAATTCTGAAGAAATTACCGGAGGAATTCCTCGAGCAATCCGCCCACCCGAGCAGGAGAAAATAGCTGAAGAATAACAAACTCAGGTATGGAAAACCGAATACCTACAACCTGAATGAGGTATTAAGAAGCCCTGCATAAGAGGTAAAATACCTAAAATAATAACTGATGTGTTTCCTGTGCATAACACGCGAATAATGACTTCAGGTATGGTAATACCTAAATAATAATCGGTGATTTTTCCATACAAATTGCGATTTTTCCATAGTTGAATAATACCTCAATCAGTCCTCAAAACCAAAATAGTAACTTGTTGAGGTATTCTATCAATACCTACAAAATACCAAAGTAAGTTATTTTCAATACATGGACAACCGACCAATACCTGGTTTTGGTATGATACCTGACTTTGGTATACTCCAGTTATGTGTCAGTTATTCGTTCCTGGTCGGGCAGCCAACACAAAGCCGTATATGATGTAGAATAGGATGCGAAAGTGGAGGCCATATGCGTACATACTTCCATTTTACCGCGTGTAAAGTGTACGCATATCGCCTCCACTTTAGCATCCTATTCTACATCATATGCGATCGTGTGTTGACTGGGCGTGGAAGAGTTCCCGGAGTAATCCCTAGGAAAATTCTTGGAGAAATCCTAGGAGGCATTTCTGGATGTATCCCAGGAGAAATTCCTGGATGAATTCCTGGAGGAATTTTTGAAGGGATTATTGGAGAAATCATTAGAGGAATTCTTGGAGAAATCCCTGGAGAAACGTTTGAAGGACTAACAGTAGGATTTCCTTAAGGAACACCTGGAGAATATCCTGGTTGAATTCCTGGAACAATTCCTGGAAGAATTCCTGGAGTAATCTCTAGAGGTAATCTGGAAGGAATCCCTAAGGAAATTTCAGGAGGAATTCCTAGAGGAATTTCTGAAGAATCCGGGGAGGAATCTCTAGAAAAATCCTTGGAGGAATTCCCGGGGGGATTTCTGGAGGAATCCCTGAGGGATTTTTGAAAGTAGGAGGAGGTCTTGGAAATTTCTTAAGAAATTCCTGGATGAGGTTCTGGAGAAATCCCTGTTTGAATTTCTGGAGGAATTCCTGGAAGAATCACTAGAGAAATACCGGGAGAAATCCCTGGAGAAATTTCTAGAGGAACCCTTTGAGGAATTTTTGGAGGACTTTCTGGAGGGACCCTTAGAGGGATCCCTGGAAGGATGCCTGAAGAAATTCTTTAAAAAATCCTGGAGGAACTTCTGGACAAATTCCTGGGGGAATCCCTTGAGAAATTTGAAGAGGAAACCGTGGAGGAATTCCTGGAGAAATCTCTAGAGGAATTCTTGGAGGAATTTTTTGGAGCAATCTCTGGAGAAATTGCTGGAGCAATCCCTGGACGAATTTCTAGTGAAATTTCTGATGGAATACCAGGAGGAATCCCTGAAGCAATTCATGAGGGAATTCCTGAAGAAGTTCCGGAATAAATTCCCGGAGGAATTCCAGAGGGAATTCCTGGAGTTATCCCTGAAAAAAATCCTGAAGGATTTCCTGAAGAAACTCTTGGAGAAAATAATGTACGAATTTCTGAGCGTACTCCTGGAGGAATTCCTCAAACAATTCCTGAAAATATCCCTGGAGGAATTCCTGAAGAAACTCCTGGGGTAATTCATGGAGGAATTATGTGAGGAAATCCTTAAGGAAGGCCTAAAAAAATCCATTTAAGGAATTTCTGGGGGAACTTCTAGATGATCTCTTAGAGGAACTTTTGAATGAATGGCTGTAGGAATATCTAGAGGAGTGCCTGGACGAAATTCTGGAGGAATCCCTGGCGGAGAATTTCTTAAAAAATCACTGGAGCATTCCCAACAGGAACCCCTGAAGATATTTCTGGAGGAATGTCTGTAGGAATAACTAGAAGAACTTCTGGAGGAATCTCTATTGGAGTTTTCGAAGGATTTTTTAGAGGAATCCCTGCAATAATTCCCTGAAGAATTCCTGGAAAAAATCTTAAATTCGCGGAGAAATTTCTATAGTTATTCTTGGAGGTATCCCTAGAGGAATTTCAGGAAGAATTCATGAAGGAATTCCAAGTTTCTGAAGAATGCCCAGGAGGAGGAACTGATGACATCACAGAAGGAATTCTTGGAGAAATTCTGAAGGAATCTTAAGAAGAGTTCACGAAGGAACTCCTGTAGGCATCCCTATAGCAGTTCCTTAAGGAATCCCTGGGTAAATTTCTGAAGAAATCCCAGGAGAAATCCCGGAAGCAATCCCAAGAGGAATTCCTCCAATTTTGTTGTTGTTGTTGGACCATTTCCGCCAAGCAAAGGACATCGCTACTGCCTTACGGCCATTGATCGGTTCTCTCGGTGGCCTAAGGCGTTTACCATATCGGACATGACTACGCCAACGATTGCTGCAGCTATAGTCTCCGGATGGATTGCTCGGTTTGGTGTTCCAGCCAACGTCTCGACCGACCAAGGAGGGCAATTTGAGTCATCGCTGTTCTCCGAACTGACTCGCGACCGGGTGGTCGATATTCCACTCCACTACCGCTAGAAGGAAACCTAGTCTAGGAGTACTGTAGCATCATCAGCTTCATTCGTGTCGCATCATCAATCGGTGCGACATCCACAGCATCCGCGACCGAAAGGTCGTCCACTACACCGACCCGAGCAGAGGAGAATATCAAATTAATAACTACGAAATCGCATAATCTGTTTTTATATCTTGTTTTGTTATTATTTATTTATCAAGGCATAGCTTTTCCATAACACATTTTGTTGGACAATCTCATTTTGTTAAAATCAAGCTATTGATATACATTCACTCAATTTTATTCCAATAACATGTTTTGTTGAAGTACAAGTTTTGTTATTGTTATACTATTGATCAACAATAGCACAACAGTAACAAGTTTTGAAATCAAAGCAACAATTCGATAATAATGACCTGTCCTTTTATTTTGTTCCATTTTTATATTCAGTTAGGACGGAAATTTCTGATCTAATCCTTTGAAAATTCCTTTAATAATATTCGGAAAAACACTTGGAAGTTCTGGAGGAGGCCTTTGATACCCAGGAGAAGTATTCAAAAGAACTCCTGACGCAATCTTCCTAGAGATTCAAAAAGTAATTCTTCTGAGCAATTATTAGAACTCTTGACAAAATCTCTTAAAAAACTCATCGAGAATTTTCCTGGTGAAATTCTCAAAAAAAAAATCAGAAAAATCTTAAGATGAAATTCGGGACAAATAATCACGGGAAATTCTGGAGGATTTCCTGGAGGAGCCTTTGAAAATCTGGGTAGTCTAAGCTAGAAATCGAAAGATAAAGAGTAGTTCTTTCAAATGAGGAAAAATAATTACTGTTTTATTAGGAAACCCAAGAGTTCTGGAAAGTCAAAGTAAAGCCATTTGTATGAAAATTTCACTTTTTTGAGCTCCGTCCCAAAAGAATTATATCCCTTTTGGGATTATAATTCACTTAATTACGGTTTTGATATTATAACAAATTTTGCTTTTCGCTTATTATCAATAACATATTAATATCAAAATTTGTTATTGGAATATTTTCAAAATTCACTGTTATTAAGTTGTTATTGAAACTCACAAAACAAGTTATTGAAATGGTTTTCCAAGAACATTTTTTTGTTATGTTATTTGTTTTTTTGCCGCTTATGACAGACAAGTTTGTAACATAATATGTTATGTTAATAACTTAAAAATAATCGATTCCATGATTCAGTTATTTTACCCAAATAACACAGCTCCTTATGCTTCTGTTATTCCCTTCTGCTCGGGGACGACTATCTATAATAGTATCTACAACTGCTCTCAAATTTCTTTCGAAACAACACACTATTGTACCTCTCATACCATCCACACTTACAATAGCAGACAATGTATCACTGATTGAATTTTAATAAACCGAACATTATTAGTATTAGCTGTACAACTCAATTGGTGCACGCACACCGTCTCTTTTCGACCGAGAGAAGCCCCATACAAATTGTTTGTACGCTAAAGGAGCAACAAATATTTATTCGTGGACTCACAGAGCAACAGGGGACAATAAGTGAAGTTGACAATACAATATCAAAAATCAATCAAGCAACTGATATCACAACTGAATGAATTTAAATGAGCTAGGAATAGTTATTTGTAATTTAGAAAAAAAAATCAAAATGGAAGACACACCCATAAAGTGGCTTTCTTTCGAAAAACATGGAGTTCGTCCGTCAAGGTAACCAATTCGGTAGTTTTATTGAAGGGTTTCTGGAAAATTATGTTCTCAATGTTTAAAGATTAATCTGGTTGCAGTACTAAATAGCAGTTTACAATCGGTAAGTCGTGGTAATCTGGCAAATTGCAATTAGCAGTACATTACATAGTTTACATAGTACGTTTCATTTACAGTTGCCTCTCAGCCAATGAAATCATGTCTCCTTTCCGCGTCTAATAGTACTCGTATTCTCTGTAGTTCGATTCAAAAATAAATATAATTTCTTTGTAGTTCTATATCACCCTGTGTTTTGTATGTTTTCGCAAGTTTTCGAAAATTTTAATTTCTAACGTCATTTATTTAACACTTTTTACAAAACTTAAGTATAATTACGACACGCACTGGTTTCGTTTCTTTGCATTATTTTTTCATCTTGTTCTAAACTGTTACCGTACAGGTAGCTTTTGGTATTGTGTGTTTATGCAACGTAACATCCTGCCGCTAGTTTTTTTTTGTTTGCTCACTATGTTCATAAAATAAAATAGATAACTTCAACCGCTACAAAGTGTACCCACACTAGCAGATCTACTGCTGCTGCAGAAGGAGGTTCTCCAATTCGTCCGCACTTCGCATCAGGAACGCTGCACTTTCCCGGTAACCGGTCACCAGCTGCTTGACGGCGGTTATTTCGGCGCTGTTCAGCTTGTGTGCCAGGATAGGTCGCTTCATTGACAGATCGGTGGGTGCTGAAAGGGATAAAGGGTGGTGTTACTTAGCTGTTTAGGGGGGATAGGAAGCCCACAGGAGGGAGTCGGTTGATTGCATCGCTTACCAGTACCAGTAGCGGACATGGTTGTACTCGTGCTGGTGGAGTTGGTGGCCGAGTTCATGAAGTTCTGGTAGTGTTGAGAGCGATTGGTGAAACCGGTGTTGTAGTCGTGGAAGTTGGATATTGTTGGCACGGTTGTAGGAATGGTGGGTGTGGAGCTGGCACTGGCACTTGGGATGTTTCTGTGGAAACAAAAAATAATAGAAAGGAAAGTTGTCATTAATAATCACGTTGTTGGCTATTGAAGTTGATTTGAGAGTGAAGACAACTATGCTTCTGTAAGTTGATTAGTGTAACAGAATGTTTTCCAATTGTTTAGTAATATTTGTATGAATCTCATTTAAATATTACTTTCATAATGTTTATTCCAGGTGTTCACACTATAATCTTGATTTGGAATAATAAATTTAGATCGTTCTTATTTTCCTATAGAGTTTTGATACTTCTACGCAAAATTTCTAGAAGTTTCCGCCTACTCGGAGTATCTGTATGCCTAAGAGGATTAGGCTCTATGGATGTCATTAGTTGATTATTGCTCTTATCCTAATGAGATTTATTCAGATATATTGGATGTTGTTACAGTACAAATATTGTAGAAGGTTGAAAAAATCACCGCTTTTTGGATGCTGTTTAGGCTCTTCTTCCATTCCAACTAGTCTTGATACATCAGAAGAGATTTAGGGACAGCTCCAGCCGTCGAAAGAACACTCTAGAACTTTACGGACGTCCTCCAGATGCTACCTGCATCAATTCCTCCACCAGGCCGTGATACTTGGTTATCTTGCCGGAGAACATTGTAGATATATCTATTTTGCTGAACCGGGACCGGTTGGCACTTGTAGTAGATTACAAATATGTTGCCTATATTTACCTTACCGGTCACTAAGGCCTGACGGACCTCTGCTGTACACAGGAGTCGTCTCCATTACACTAGGTCCATAACTGTGTGTCTCCAGTTCCGTACTCTGCGAAGAGTCCGTCAATCGTCCTCCACTTGATCGACCCACCTAGCTAGCTGCGCATTACGTCTTCTTGTACCGGTCGGATGGCTCTCGAGAACCAATTCCTTCAATTCCCGTCTTCCATCTGCACTCCGCCGTAGATGGAACGCAACACCTTCGTTAGAAAACTCCAAGGGCGCGTTGGTCCTCTGCACGTAGGGTCCATGTTTCATGTCCATAGTGGACGACCGAATCAGCATTTTGTAGATACTTAGTTAACTTCGTGTTATGGCAAACTTTATTCGATCGTAGAGTTCTGCGGAGTCCAAAGTAAGCTCGATCTCCTGCCACAATGCGTCTCTGAATTTCTCTGCTAGTGTCGTTGTCTGCGGTCACCAGTAAGCCCAAGTACACGAATTCTTCAACCATCTCGATTTCATCACCGTCGATAGAAATTCGGGGTGACGGGCGTGATGATTCCTCCCTGGAGCCCTTTGCCATTATGTAATTTGTCTTAGAATCAATGACTAATTCGATTCGCCTGGCTTCACTCTTTAGTCGGATGTGCGATTTCGCCATCGTCTCAAATTTCCGAGCTATAATATCAATATCATCGAACTTCGTGAAAATCGTCCCACTCGTGTTTATCCCCGCTCTCCTTATTACACCCTCTAACGCAATGTTGAACAGCTAGCACAAAAGACCATCACCTTGTCGTAACCCTCTAAGAGATTCGAAGGGACTCGAGAGTGTCCCTGATACTCGGACTTCGCACATCACTCGATCCATCGTCGCCTTGATTAATATTTCTCTTCTTCTTCATTATGGCTTTACGTTCCCACTGGAACTTGGCCTGCCTCACTTCAACTAAGTGTTCTTTGAGCACTTCCACATTTATTGATTGAAGGGCTTCCTTTGCCTGCCATTGCATGAATTTGTGTATTGTGAGGCAAGTACAATGATACACTATGCCCAGGGAGTCGAGAAAATTTTCCCGACCAGAACGGGAATCGAACCCGCTCTCTCCGGATTGGCGATCCATAGCCTTAACCACTTGGCTAACTGGAGACCCTAGTTGATTGATTAATCGTATCAGTTTATCCGGGAATCCGTATTCGTGCATAATCTGCCATAGCTGTTCTCGATCGATTGTATCATACGCAGATTTGAAATCGATGAACAAGTAATGTGTGGGCACGTTGTATACGCGGCATTTATGCAACACCTGAAGGATGGCAAACATTTGGTCCGTTGTAGCGCGTTAACCCATGAATCCACCCTGATATTGCCCCACGAACTGTTTTGCGGTGATAGACGGCGGCATAAAATTTAAGAGAATATCTTGTACGCAGCGCTCAGTAGTATGATCGCGCGATACTTCCCGCGATCCACCTTGTCGCCCTTTTTGTAGATGGGACACACGATACCTTTCATCCACTCCTCCGGTAATGCTTCCTCCTCCCAAATCTTGGTAATGACCCAGTGTAGTGCTCTCACCAGTGCTTCTCCACCGTATTTTAGTAACTCGCTTGGTAGTTGATCTGCTCCAGCGGCTTTGTAGTTTTTAAAATAGCCAACCTCCTCCTCAACCTCTTGGAGGTCAGGGGCTGGAAATCTTTCGTCCTGCGTACGTACTCCTAAATCTGTTACCACGCCACGTTCGGTGCTTTCAACGTCGTCATTGAGGTGCTCATCGTAATGCTGCCGCCACCTCTCGACCACCTCACGCACGCTCGTGAGAAGATTTCCGCGATTATCTCGGCACATGTCGGCTTGTAGCACTAAGCCTCTGCGCGACGGGTTAAGCTTCTCGTGGAACTTTCAAGTGTCCTTAGCACGTTAAAGCACTTCCATCGCTTCGCGATCTCATTCTTTCTGCTGGCGTTTCTTCCACCGAAAGACTGAGTTCTGCCTGTTACGCGCTTGTCTATAACGTGCCTCATTCGCTCTCGTACGGTGTTGCAGAATTCTCGCCCATGCTGCATTCTTCTCGTTTTTCAACTGTTTACATTCGCCGTCGTACCAGTCGTTTCAGTGATTCGGAGTCGCGAAGCCTAGTGCTGTAGCCGAAGTACTACCTATGGCGGATCGGATGTCCTGCAAGCCATCTTCAAGTGTAGCAGTGTCAAGCTGCTCTTCCGATCGTTGGACCCCTGGTAGCTCCTGCGCGTAGTTTTGAGCCACTTCTACGTTACGCAGCTGCTCGATGTTGAGCCGCGGCGTTCAACTTCGATGCGTATTAATAACCGTCGAAAGTTTTGAGCGCATGAATACAGCAACTACACTCTCGTGCAAAAGTTTGGGGTCACCCCCTCAAAAACATGGAAATGTTTTTCGGTCATATCTCAGACATCTTTCATTTAATCCAGTCGATCTCAGACTCTATCGAAAGATAAAGAGTTAGATTTGATTCGTAGGTACTTTTCACAAATGTTTTATGAAATTTTTAGAATAAAAAGTTTACCTAAACTTTCATGTTTTTCCTAAATCTGTACGAAAAATTGTTTTCCGTGTAATTCAAAATTGGGTCGGCCAAATTTTAAAATTAAAGTTGCATTAGAACCCTATTTCTATCCTCTGTGAGAGCCATTCATTAGATTTTAGCGGAAAAAAATCAGAACATAGTTTAAATTAGTATGGATTTTATATACCATTTTCTACCTTAACTTAGTCTAGAGCTTAGTTGATGAACATTTCATAACCATTTCTGTGTCTTACCATTCAACTATCAAAGAAAGAATTGAAGTTGCATCGAAAAAAAATTTGAACAAAAATCCGACTCAGACTTCATTTGGAAGGTGACCCCAAACTTTTGCACGGTGACTTGTAAACTTAACTCGAAAATTTTAATTATGTTATGAATTTTTCGGCTAAAATCTAATGAATGACTCTCAAAGAGGATTGAAATTGGGTTCTAATGCAACTTTAATTTTGAAATTTGGTCGACCCAATTTTGAATTACACGGAAAACAATTGTTCGTACAAATTTAGGAAAAACATGTAAGTTTAGGTAAACTTTCTATACTAAAAATTTCATATAAATTTTTTGAAAAGTACCTACGAATCAAATCTTACTCTTTATCTTTTGATAGAGTCTGAGAACGGTTGGATTAAATGAAAGATGACTGAGATATGACCGAAAAACATTTCCATGTTTTTGAGGGGGTGACCCCAAACTTTTGCACGGGAGTGTATGTAGTGAACCGATTCTATATTTGCACTGCGGTATGTGCCGACTGTTTTTTTTGTTTTGTTTTTATTTATGTGTATTAACATAACGCTAATTCTACACTTGCCGACTGGTTATATCCGAGAAGACTTTACCGTCGATTGAAATGTGGTCGATTTGGTTTTCTGTTTCATGGACGGGTGATCCCCAGGTAACTTTATGGATATCTTTACGAGGAAAGAAAGTGCTTTGGACTTGGACTAGCGAACCACTTGGGCAGCGGCCGGTATTTTGGGTACTCTTCGCTTCAACCAAGCCAATTCCAAACCAATTGACTTGAAATTTTGTACCCGGCTAGATACTATACGTATCTCATCGCGTATGGCAGAAGATATGTGGGACTCCTGGTAGCTGCGTGGACCCAGCCAACATACTATAGTATATGCTTCTTTATAGAATTATCAAGTGTAGGCGATATACGTTAACTTTGCACACGGTTTAATGGAAGCATGTACACATATAACCTATTCTACATCATATAGGATAGCGAACCACTAGGGCGGCTGGTATTTTGGGCACTCTTCGCTTTAACTCAGTCAATTCCAAACCAATTGACTTGAAATTTTGCACCCGGCTAGATACTATACGTATCATCATCGCGATCTAAGAATTGTGTCAATTGGTTCAGAATTGACTGAGTTATAGCAGAAAAGTGTCCAAAAAAGGACCCCTGCCGAGATAGTTCCACTTCCCTACGGCTTGGCTGGGTGGTTTTCTAGCACCATGTTGAAGTATTGCGACATCCGCCCGTGAATACCGTGAACTTTTTTTGTACTAATGGTTCAGCACGAAATCGGGTTCTGGTGCAGCCTAATTCCTGGTACATCAGAGATCCTCACGTATATCCTGAGCGGATACAAAGGCCACTCCAATACAGTGCACAGTGGAAAAAATCGACCCAAAAAACGGATCTTTTGACGCCGCTGGTTTCGGTACGTGAAGTTGACCATTTCTGACGTAAAAAATACGAAAAATCGATTGGAGCTAAATTCATTCGCCGCACGGCACGGGAAGTGGTCCATTTTGCCCTATTTTGCCCCATAGAATTACTTACTTCGAAACGAAGCATTTCCGGCACATGATGCGTTCGACAAAGATTTTTTTTGTAATGATCAGAGGCATTGATTGCTAAGAAATTAGTAGTTCGCAACTTATCCGCATTGGTGGCGCCACAATCGCACTTGTTAGTTTTACGTCCTGGAGACATCGCGTCTTGGGCAAAGTTGTCCATTTTGACAAAATAAGCAACTTTTCTTAGACGTTAAAATTCCACAGCCTACTGTTTTGGAGTTATTGTAAAAATAAATTTATGTAGTAAAAATCAGTCTTTTGGTTTTTTACGAGAATATGTGAATTTAGAATATTTTCTGTTGCAGATATGTCAAATATTAACTTTCGGACAGAAGTTGGTGGAGTATTAACATGAAAAATTGAAGAAAAAATTAAAATATCTAAAAAATGGTGTAAATTTCAAATTATTATGACTCACAAACCGCAAAAATCGTAACTTGAAATTTTCAGCAATCAATACACATCAATACTAGGCAAACTGTCAAAAATTTGAAGAGGTATATTTTAATGTTTTTAATATATTTGACCTTTTGTAATAGTTTCGTAAAGGTGGTGCCAGCGTCTAACTTTTGACCGTGACACTATAGAGAGTTGGTTTCTTCGAGAAAGTTATTTGTTTTCACAAAATGAACAACTCATTCATAGGCGTCGAAATTCCATGGCCTACTGTTTTCAGGTTATTATTAGAAAAGCATTGTTTATGTTTTTGAAAGAGTATATATTCAGAATAAACTACATCTGCCAATAACTCAAACATAGTTTGTTTAGATTGTCTCTAGGACGTAAAACTAAAAGATTAGATAGTGGCGTCACCTATGCGGATGAGTTGCGAACTACTTATTTCTTGACATTTAATGCCCCTGATCATTACAATAAATTTAGTCCCAGACGTCATCTGCCGCAAATGCTTCGTTTCGGAGTAATTAATTTTGTCCCGCTAGATTGCGATCTTGGCCCTTAGTGCAATATACATGCGCTGGTAGGTGGAACCTAACACGACACACGTTATGTCTGAAAACTAGCAGATTATAAAAATTGAATGTACATCGGATTTCTTTCCACAGAATGTTAGAATTTATGCTATATTAGCATATGCAGAAAGTTTTAAAATATTTTATTGGGGAAATTTTGTTTTTTTTTTCATTTGTTTATGTAAGGAAAAATAGTCACCGATAGAATATTTTGAAAATATAGTTTCAATGCTGATATTTGGTGAAACAAAACCCGATGTACATACATTTTTTTATAATCTGCTGGTTCAGAGATAGCGTGCGATAGGTTTTGTCTAGAAAGTAAGGGGCTGTCCATTAACCACGGTATTATTTCTGAATATTACAAAACCATCCTCGATCCTCCCTTACTTCAAAATTTTATAGAAGAAAAAGAATTATCGATTAGATGGCTGGAGAACATCCTTTACCTTCTTGACAATAATCTTCATAATATCTCGTACTACCGAAGCTTGAAGGAACTATCCTCTCACTTATTTTCTTCTAAGTAACTTTATTGAATTGCTAAACATTTGAGCTGATACACTGAGTTCGCGGGGAAAACCCAGTGTAAGGCAATAGTTGATTGGACTCCATTTCAAGATTTTGAAGATTTTGTTGAGTTTTTTGGAAAACTACCACAAACTCAAAACTTTGATAACTACCTCTCAACAATAATAGATAGAAGAACTTATGTATTTTTGGTAGTTTTGTGCTCTTTGGGCGATATTTTAAAATCTGCTGAACTACGACCAAGTTTCAGGGAATGGCCGATAACTCCCGTCTTGAAGAAGAGAACCAAACTGCCGATAATACCCAAAAGTCATACTATCTGCTCAACATTTTCATTAACACAATACTTACAGTTTCATCTGGTTCATATCCGGGGTGGTATTCTGTATAGGAGACATCTTAGGAACACTGGCCATGGGCTCCGTTTTGACTGCAGGTACTGCTTCCGTTTCGCACTTCAACGTCTGATACAGACTCGGTACGTTCGGAGGTTCAGAAGTCTAAAATAAACAAAACGTTAAACCATCTCTCCTACTTCAATACATTTAACAAAGCTTCCTCTCGACAAGAGCATTGGAAGGGGACATTTTACCATAAAACTTACCGCCGTTGTTTGATTCACCGATTGACTGATAGGTTCCAAACCTATTCGCATCCGTTTGGCATTGAGGCTCTCGTTTTCGCAGGCCAGCGCCAGAATCTGTTCAGCTTGCACGGAGGTCAAATGAGCCGGTGTGGGACGTGACTAAAATGTAACAAAAACGTTCTTTCAGTTAAACCTATCCACACATCCATACCATGTGCTTTACGATCAACCTCACTTACAGTGTTCTCCCAGCCCTCGCGAGTTTTCTTGTTCCTCCGGCAGGACTTCAGATAGGTTCGTATGCGTTTGCGAGCCCGTTCGGCAAACTCGGGGAACTGGCGGGTGCAGGAGTCAATTATGGCTTGGATCTTTTCCTTGGGTTGTTTAGAAATGGGAATGATGCGGTCCAAGTTTTCGTCAACAAACAACCGAACAAACATGTTAAACGCCTTCAGCCGCTCCGGATCGTTAACGGTGGCTTCAATGCGATCTTCTGAATCGTCCTCCGATAGATCGTCGTCATCTTTCTGCTCCGAAGAGTTCGTTTCGTCCTGTTGCTCAATCGGGGACGGCTGCTGTCGCTCAGGGATTGGGAGCTGGTTGAAGGAAGTTTTTGCGTTCATTGCCAGGGCATTTTGATACTGTTGCCAGAGATTGGTCATAGTGGCAAGATCTGGACCTTCAGTACCATTTTGAGCTGTGGGGTGATGGGAAAGATTAGTTTGTATGTGTTCAAGAGTACAGTTGTTCGATACACTAACATTTACCTGCCGCCGAATTCTGGTAGTTCCACGCCAGGAGCATCAGTTTGAATTTATCTGCGTCTTTGATCAAACCTGAAGTTAAGAGATACAAATAATATTTATTGTGGAATACAAAAAAATCCTTATTATGGTCATTTTTTTAATATGTAAATCATAGCATGTACTTTTTATTAGATATAGTGAGGTTGCCCACATAGCCGAGGCGGTAAACGCACGGGTATTCAGCATGACCATGCTGAGGGCGACGGGTTCGATTCCCGGTCGGTCCAGGATCTTTTCGTAAAGGAAATTTCCTTGACTTCCTTGGGCATAAAGAGTATCTTCGTGCCTGCCACACGATATACACATGCAAAATGGTCATTGGCAGAGGAAGCTCTCAGTTAATAACTGTGGAAGTGCTCATAGAACACTAAGCTGAGAAGCAGGCTTTGTCCCAGTGAGGACGTTACGCCAAGAAGAAGAAGAAGAAGTGAGGTTGTGTGCCTCTCTAAAGATTTCAAGAGGAAATCACTCAATGGGGTTTTCCCTAATTTAAAAAAAAATCGAGAAAATGCCACTTTAGGCGAAATTGATTAAATTGATTGGTGCGAAAGTATTCAATTCAACATCAGTAAATGCCGGGGCCCGTAGCGTAGTGGCTACACGTTCACTTCATGAGTGGATGGTCATGGGTTCAATCCCAGCCCCGGCACTTGCAATTTTTCGTAAGTTGCTCTTCCCCCCGAGAGCGGCTGACATCTGACCCTCTTCTGAGCATATGCTCTAACGGACCTGGAAACTTGGATATCGGCTAACGGCAACTCATAATGGACCCCCAGTCGGACTGGAAATGGAACAAGAGCCACGCAGCAACATCGTGCTCATCATTCTACCATGGACAGGGTAGAAAAGTGACAGCTGCACAAAGGCTACCCAAGCAACACGACTTGTTGCTAATCCAGTAACAGTAACCTTAGTGCAATTTATTCACTGTCCGTATTACGAACGACAGAACACAATTGCTTCTTCTTTGAAACCCAAAAAGCGCAGATTCTGAATTCTTATGCAACATAAACGAGAAGGAATGATAAAAAAGTTGGGAAAAGATTTTGTCCAGACTCGAACCATGGACACCAGGAGTATTATCTACTCACCTTACATACTACACCAAAAGCTCTGTGAGAGAATCGATGCTCAACGCACCATAAAAGCTACTGAAGTTACTTGTTACTTTATTGCACCTTCTTTGTCACAAGTTAGAGAACTGTCAAAATGAAAATACGCTCAAGTTTTCTGTAACGCATATGGAACCTAATCTGAACAAACAAACCAGAGTTAGATGTTTCATGCATGTTACATAACACTTTTAGTGTAAGCTGACTGTATTATCACTTGCGAGCAATATGTAAGCTCCGCCTCCATAGATCGATGTCAAACACGTGGTAATTTGTGATTTCTATGAAACAAAGCTGCAACTTTACGGATTTCGGAATTTAAATGCAACTCAAATGACAAGATGGAAGTTTCGTGTGCTTCTAGTGCAACTCAATTAGACCAAAGCATAGAAAGCCACAATCTGCATGATGTTGCAAGTGCTGCTTGGGGAACAGTTTGAATTAGAATTTGTGGATTTAGAATAGAATACATTTTGGCGCTGTACAAAGTGTAAGTGCAGCCGCCAATTGGAATCGCTCACGCAGTGCTCTAGTGGACAATACTGCCGTGTGCAGCATAATTGTTCCATGTTAATAGGGATTCCCATAGAACATGGGACAACTATGCTGCACACGGCAGAATAGAGCTGTAAATTAGGTTAAGTGATTGAAGTTTAAAAAACATCAGTAAAAATATAAAAAAAAAATCCAAGATGGTGGTCCACAATTGAAGTTGGTGGCTCTTTTGAGGAGTTTTAGGCTCTAAAACCATATAGTACAAGTATATTTGGTATACGATATATGTCCGGAACAGGGTTGTTAACGTTAATCAACGATTAACGCCGTTAACGTTAATTCTTATCCAAATCAACGTCAACGCCGGTGCGTTGATTTTCTTGGCAATCAACCTTAACGTTAACGGGTTGCGTTGAATCAACGTCAACGGAAGCCGTTGATTTAATCGTTGAAAACCGTGCGATTTATGCTGTTGTAAATTTAGGGTAAACGCGCGGGTATTCCGCACCACCATGCTATGGGTGACAGATACGATTACCCGTCGGTTCAGGAACTTCTCGTAATGGAAGTTTCTTTGGCTTTTTTGGCAGAGTATGTTCATGCATGCTACACGATACACGAATGCGAAATAATCATGGGTAAGGAAGTTATAAATGATCAACTGTGGAAGTGGGCTTGAAACACTAGTCTGAGAAGCAAACTTGGTCGAGATGTTACGACAAGGGCAAAAAAGAGTGAGTTTTTTTTTCAATTCTGGGGTGAATAGTTTTTAGGATGCCATCACGAGTTATTGTAAGATTCGCAATGAGTTTTTCGCTTTTCATAGTTTCTGAATGTTGCTAAAATTTCTTTTACTGTACCGTCTCTTTAGTCGAGCACAACCGCTAAGGATACCTTAGTGGTATAGGAAGCTCAACAGGACATTAATGATCAGGCTGCCGTACATACCTACTAGCTAACTACCGATCTTTTACTGGTTGTTGTTGCATTGCATTGTCACTGATCAACCACGTGTTACCAACGACTTCCTGTCAATCACAGCAGGCATGCATATGTCAAACGCCAGTGTCATTTGAAACAATTTCCTTATCAAATCCTATCAAATCTACCAATGAGTAAATTGATTTAAGAAGATCAAAAAACAAGAATTTCCTTCAAGATCTTTTTGAGCATTGAACATTTTTGGATTACAGAAGACATTTAAGATTCTCAAGAGCTCAATACCTAATTTGGGGCTTCAAACGAAACAAAAATGCTGAAAACTGACCGAGAGCTGAAAAATCAAGATTCGACAGTTGAATTCTCTCCAGCTGAACCTCCAAGGTACATCCAACGAAAATTTCTATGGAAAAACCTGTACATTATTGACCAGTTAGGAGAAATTTCGGGAAATATTTTTTTGCAAGTTTTTTTTTGTTAAGATATACTTTTTTCTATAGAACGTTGTATTTATGTATGATACATCTTCATTTGAAATTAGACATCAATGATTGAATTCATCCTTGGCCGAAAATCTTTTGAAATATCTGTCGAAGCCATCATGTTCCACTTTTTTTTTCATTTCGAGTTCCATCAAATTGACTTAGGTATATGCTGTCTTATATGCTTTATAAATGACTAAATGCGCTGACTCGTTACCCATCAAAAGGCGCCCATATTAGTGGACTAATAACTCTTCGCGCACTAGGCAAGGTTCCAATACGTCGCTTAAAGAGTTGCCACATATAATTTTGGGTTAGCTAATGGAACACGAGACAAATCTTATCAAGTCAATTTAGAATGGCAGAAATTATGAAGAAAATCTTGCATTTTTCGTTTTTGACTCAAGGCTAGCTCGATTGACGGTAGTTTTAGAGCTAGAGAATGTTATTTAAACTAAACCCTAATTCAGAGAAATTATCACTGATTCACATTTATAAATAAATAAATAAATTAACGTAAAATTAACGAAGTCGTTGACGTTGGATCAACGCTCTGCGTTAACGTTAACGTTGATCAACGCGCCTGAAAAATCAACGCAAAATTCGCTAATCGTTACAATTAACGTTAACGAATTAACGAAACGGCGTTAACCGTTGATTAACGTTAACAACCCTGATCCGGAATCCAAAAATGACGACCAGAATATCCAAGATGGCCGCTCAAAATCCACTATGAAGGTTAAGTATTTAAGATGTCGACTGCTCTAGGGAGTTTTAGGTCCTAAAACCATCCAATATGGATATGAAGATGTCCGGAGTCGAGAAATAGTAACCAGAATATTCAAGATGATGACCCCAAATACAATATGGTGGCTCACATTGCAATATGGTGACTGATTAAAGCAGCTTGAGGCTCTGAACCATGCATGTGCATATTTGATAGAGAGAAGATGCCCGGAGTCAAATGGTAACCTGAATGTCCAAGATGGTGGTTCAAAACCCGTTATGTCGGCTCACAATTTAAGATGGTGGCTGTATAAAGGAGGTTAGACTCTGTAACCACCCAATATGGATATAGTGGATATGAAGAAGATGTCCGAAGTAAAAAAAAATGGTGACCAGATGACAGCCTTAAATTCAATATGGTGGCTGTTTTAAGGAGTATTGGGTTCTAATACTATGCAATTTGGGTATATTTGTTATGGAGAAGATGCACAGAGTCCAAATATGGCGACCAAAATATCCAGGATAGTAACTCAAAATCAAAGACGGCGACTGAAAATTCAAGATAGCCACTGTTTTAAAGAGTTTTATGATCGTAACCCATACAATATGGGTACATATATTTAGTATGGGAAAGTTGTCCGAAGTTTAAAAATGGCGATCAGAAATGTTTCTATATTTGAAATAGCTAAGACATCCGGAGTTCAAAAGCTATGATCAGAAAATATTATATATAAGATCAAAACTCAAGATGACCGCTTTAAGATTCTAATATTATGCAATATAGTAGTATTTATTAAAGACCGGCGCGCTGCAATGACGGCGTTATAGGCGTAAATTTTTTCATTTCATTTTCGTGAATTGTTACTGCTAGTCAATAGAATGTCAATATAGAACAATTTGTTTTCTATATACAAAGTACGTACAATGTGTGCCTACGTTGTGCGATAGGTTTGATCGTGAGGAAATCATGGGTTTCAATAAAAACTCACACGAGAAATTCGCTAAAGGTTTTTGAGGACGTTCACCAGGAAATAAATAAAGGATTCCTCTGGGTAGATGTGCACAAAATCATACACCTGTCCTAAGAATATTTCTATCACACATTTTAGGCCAGTGTAGTACCGTCATGATAAAATCAGACCTGTTTTTCTTTCTGGAATAATTGCAGGAACTCTGTTTTCTGAGTTCGGCAAAAATTCCACCAAAAATATCTTCAGTAATACCTTTTTTATTTTTTTTTTCAGGAATTCATCATGAAAATCTTCACAGGATAGGATTACAGGTTTTTTTTTTTTCTCTAGATATTCCTCCGGCTTTTTCTCCAATTCCTCCAGAAATTTCTAAACAGATTAAAGGGTAGTTCCTCTAACGATTACTTTAGATGTTTCAATAAAGATTCCTCCAGTTATTTATTCAGTAATTCCTCCAATTATTTTTGAAAATTCTTCAGAGGTTCCTCCGGGTATGCATGTCAAAACTACTCTATCAAATTTCTGTAGAAATTCAGGAAGAATTGCAGGGAGGCTTTCTGAAACTTTTACAGGGGCTCCTCGAGAGGTTGCTGCAGATTTTCTCTTTAAATTCCCCCAGGATTCTTCTTAGGAACTCCTCCGGGACTTTCTTAGGCATTTCTTCAGAAATTCTTTTACAAAATTCTCAGGAGATTCTTCTCGAAGATCCTCTAGGGGAGTTTCCCACAAGACCCTTAAAAATTCCTTCTGGGCTTGCATCATAAACTTCTTTTGGAACTTATTGAAACCTTTCTTCAGGGAGTCCTGAAGAGTGCCTGAATAATTTCTGAAAGAATAGAAATTATTCCAGCACTCTTCAGGACTCCCTTGAGAGATTCTTCTAGGAATTCTTTTCGAAATAACTTTTCATTAATAACTGACACGATTGCATTTTTTGTATAAAATGTCATAAATAAATAAAAAAAAGATCCAGGCATACCTTCAAAAAATCATTTTTTTAAGAAATTTCTTCTGACAGTCTTCTGAGAATTCTTCCAGATTTAATCTATATTTCTGTTGCCAAATTTTTCTCCGAAAATTCCTCTGTGGATTACTTCAGAAATTGCTTTAAGAATGTTGGTCCACATAATTCTTCCAAGATTTACCTCAGAACATTTTCCAGGAATCTTTTTCTATCTCTAGCGGTTTCTTTAGAAATTCCTTCGGGGAACCCTTGAAGAATTTCTCTAGTATTTTTTTTTTGTGATACTTCTGTAAAAACCCTTCTAGAGATTACTTCAATTACCCATGACAAAATTTCTAAGGAGTTCCTACACAAACCCTTGAAAAAAATCCAAATTATTTGCTGTTATTTTTTGTAAAAATCTTGATGAATTTTTGAAGAAGTCCCTTGCAGCAATTAATGATGAAATCCTTAAACTACAAATGGAGTCTCAGGAGATATTTCCGAAGGAATTCTTGAAGAAGTTTAAAAAGGAATCCAGGGAGGAATTTCTGAAGTAATCCTTGGAGGATTTCTTCTAAGTAATTCTATCTAATTCCTGTTGAAATCCCTGAAGATATACTTTGAAAAATCCCTGGAGGAAGATCTGAAAGAATCCCAGGAAAATTCCTGAAATAATTCTAGGAATTCTGCTCCTATTTAGTTGATTGATAAATGTTTATAAATTCGGAAACCTATTTTTAAAGGATTCCTTGGCAGAATGTCTGGAGAAACATCTAAACTTCTGTAAAGGTTTCTAGACAATTTTGATGAGAAAATTCCAAAGGAATTTCTGTGAAGTTTAAGGAATTATTTTGGAAGACATCAAGATTTTCTTAACGAATCCGAGCAAAATTTCCCAAAGGTATCCTTGGAAGAAATCCTGGAGGAATTTTTAGACAAATACATGAAGGAACTTTCGAAGGAATCTCTGTTTGAACTACTACAGGAATCTCTGATTTTGATTTATCTTTATTATAGACTTTCAGCCCTTGGCTGGTTCGTCTCTTCAGGAATCTCTGGAGGAATACCTGCTGCAATCACTGAACAAAAATTGAAAACGAACTTTTGGAGGAATTCCAGGAGACATTAATGCGGGATCTTTGGATCGATTCGCAGGAAAAATTCCTGTAGTAATCTCTGAAGGAATTCGTGAAAAAATATCTGTACGCATTACTAAACGAATCCCTGAAAAGTCTAGAAAAAAACATTGAAGAAACGTAACGATATATCTGGAGACATCTTCGGGAGTGTGAAGAATTGGCAAAAAAAAACATCCCTGCAGAAATTTTTGAAGGGGTTTCTGAAAAAAAACCCCTGCAAGATTTTCTGGAATAATCTATGGCCTCTGGCATCTGATGGATTCCATGAAAAAAGGAATTCTTGAAAAACACTGAAGAAGATAAGTTGGAGATAAGTTTGAAGGAAGCCTTGAAGAAATCTATTGAAAAATCCCAGAATTTATGAAGGAATAACTATATAAAGGAATGCCTGGAGTTATCTCTGAAAGTGGATCTTCGTTTAAGTACGTTTCTGTAGCCTTGACATTAGGCTAACTGGAGACTCGATTTTATGTACATTTTTTTAGTGGTAAAATTTTTAATACCCAATCAGTTTAAAACTTGCAGTTTGTATTATGATGACTTATAATGCTGGAGTTTTCAGCTTTATGACAAGCGAAGTACTTCATATCAATAAATTGTTTTTTGGAGCACTCATAATAGCGCCAAAGCATAACTCATACATCCCTTTCTGATTTCAGTTTTTATGAATATCTGTCGCTCTGTCGATGCTCACGGTGAGCGGAGTATATTTTTACAGATCCCTTAGCGATAACAACATTTTTGCGGATGCATGCAAACTGCTCATTCGTCAGACTTTTCCTCAAAGCTTTCTAACAAACTTTATTGAAGATTTCTTATGACTTTCTCACCGAGAGATGTAATGTATTCTTGATTTGTTTGGTAGATGCCTTATACTATCATGGCGTGTACTCGGCCGATGGAATTCCAAAATTTGTATCAAATTCCATAGAAGGGTAATTCTAATGCTTCGGCAGATTTCTGACAAGAAGAATATAAATACATTATTTCCAGTGCTGTTATGGTAAAATCAGAGCTTGTTAGTGTGAATTCCCATGGATGAAATTCTGGATGAATCTCTGAAATAACCGCTTGAGCAATTCCTGAATGAACTACTGAAACAACTTATTAAAGAATCCATAAAATCCATAGAATCCTTTTGAAGAAATCCTTGCTTGAATTTTTGAAGTAATTCTTGGAATTTTGAAGAAGTCTCTAAAAATATTTCCGAAGGTGTTTCTGAAGAAATTTCAGGATGAATTTAAAAAAAAAAATATGAACAAAATTTACAATGAATTCCTGAAAAATCCGGAATATTTTAGGAATCTATGGATGAATTTTCTGAAGAAATTTCAGGAGAAAACCCCAGGAATACTTAACAAAACCTCTTGAGATATTTTTGAAAAAAAAAATCTTTTTTTTTAATGTATACCTGGTATTCCTCCTGGAGGAATCCATAAAGAAACTCCTAGAGTTACGCTTGGAGGACATCCTGGAGGAATTTCTGAGAAAATTCACAGAGGAATACCCGGTGGAATTTCTGATGAAATCTCTCTTTGAATTCCTAAAACAATCCTAGGTGAAAATTTATTTGTTAGCTTCTGAGAAAACTTTGAAGGAGTTCTGAATTGATGATTCTTAATGTATCTGTAAATCATTTTCTACAAAAATCCATGGAATATTTTAAAAAAAAGTTTATCGGAGATTTTCTAGGTGAATGCTTTGAACAATTTCTCGAGGAATCTCTGAAGAAATTCATAGAGATTTTTTTTTGAGATTTTTTCAGGAACTTGTGAAAGATTTTTAAATCGAATCCAAGTATGGATTTCAGCACGGGTCCATGAAAGAATCAACGAAAAATCTGTGCAGGAGCCCCTAGTAGAGTTTCCATAGGAATCCCTGCAGAAAATTCTCGAATAGATCTCACACATTTTTAAGAGTCCCTGGGGGAATTTATAAAGAAGTCCCAAGAAGATTTTCTAATAGAAATTCAGATTTACAAAAAAAAACAACCCTGAAGCAATTTCTAAAGCAAACCCAGGAGAAAGTTTTGGAAAAATTTTTTGGAAGATCGTTTTAGAAAATGCATAAAGGAATACCCGAAGGATTTTTCGTAATGGAAAGAAAACTAGAAAAGTCCCAAAAAAACAGAGTAAATCTCTGAAGGACTTTTCTAAGAAATCCCTGGCGAATTTCTGAAGAAACTCATACACAACCTTCTTCTGCTGCGGGAATTTCTGGCGAAATCCTTAGAAGAATTTCCAAAGTAACCTCAGTACATTTTTTTAAGCAATAGTTAAAACCCTGGAATAGTTGCTGAAGGCTTCTCTGAAAGTTTGATTAAAGGAATCTCTGCAGAAATTTTTGAAATCTTTTGGAATAAATTTCCCAAGATTTTTTTAGGTAAATTTTCTAAAGAAATCTCCAATAGATTCTCCAAACGAATGCCTAAAGAAATTTCTGAATAAATATTCAGAGCAATTTCTGAAAAAATCTCTGAAATGGTTTGTGAAAAACTATGGAGGAATTGGTTACGCATTTCATGCCAGATTTCATAAGAGAAATCTTTGTAACACCTCTGCTCTGGAGGAACATATGGAAATTTTTTTGGAATAATCTGTAACATGATGATTTGATTTCGAAAGTTTTCTTCGGAGATCATCGTAATAAAGTTGAAAGTAAGTGAACCATGTACTTTGTTTAACACCACAGAGGTGCAACAAAAGGCGGTCGAGCAGATAGCGGTACAAACCTACACTACTCGTACAGAAAAATCATTCGGCAAATACAGCGCACCTAGTACCACGCTCCATCAAGTGCTTGTCACGAACCTCTAAATTTTCTGAAGAAACCCCTTAAGACATTTCAGAAAGGATCCCTGGAGGTATATCTGTAGCAATTTGTGAAGGAATTTTTTTAAAGCAATTCATAAAGGAATTTCAGGGCAAATCCTCTGGAGACATTTTCAAAGATTTTCTTTAAACTTCTGTTATTTCTGAGAGCAGATTACATAATTTTGTTATAGTCTTGTTATGTGCTCGTGGTCTGGCACAATTAAAGTATCAGTAGTTATTGATAGTTTCAAATAGTATCATTACTGAGCTGAGAATTAGGTTCAATCCAAGTTGGAATAGGATGCCAACAGAAAGAACCCAAGCAGCACCTGCAACATCATGCAGATTGTGGCTTTCTATGCTTTGGTCTAATTGAGTTGCACTAGAAGCACACGAAACTTCCATCTTGTCATTTGAGTTGCATTTAAATTCCGAAATCCGTAAAGTTGCAGCTTTGTTTCATAGAAATCACAAATTACCACGTGTTTGACATCGATCTATGGAGGCGGAGCTTACATATTGCTCGCAAGTGATAATACAGTCAGCTTACACTAAAAGTGTTATGTAACATGCATGAAACATCTAACTCTGGTTTGTTTGTTCAGATTAGGTTCCATATGCGTTACAGAAAACTTGAGCGTATTTTCATTTTGACAGTTCTCTAACTTGTGACAAAGAAGGTGCAATAAAGTAACAAGTAACTTCAGTAGCTTTTATGGTGCGTTGAGCATCGATTCTCTCACAGAGCTTTTGGTGTAGTATGTAAGGTGAGTAGATAATACTCCTGGTGTCCATGGTTCGAGTCTGGACAAAATCTTTTCCCAACTTTTTTATCATTCCTTCTCGTTTATGTTGCATAAGAATTCAGAATCTGCGCTTTTTGGGTTTCAAAGAAGAAGCAATTGTGTTCTGTCGTTCGTAATACGGACAGTGAATAAATTGCACTAAGGTTACTGTTACTGGATTAGCAACAAGTCGTGTTGCTTGGGAAAGAAATAGGTAAATAGGATAAAAACATATCAACTGGATCGAAGACAGGTACCCCACATCAAAAACATTACTTCATTCATAGATAAATATTTGAGGATCTTATGAGAGAATGTTAATATTACCTGCATATGCATCTTCACCGGCTGCAGCTCCAGTTGTGCCATTGTTTTCGGGTGTTTCGTTGTTAAACGGCATAGATAATGAGTCCTGAAAAAGAATGATAGAACGACCGGTTAAGTTATTGCTTAATGTCATGTCATACAGAAGTACAGAGCAAGAACTCCAGAACATTTATGTTAAAAATGATGAATTCTAACACGCTTTCAACGCATTTAGTAGTGAACGAATTTCAAAATGATAAGATGAATTACATGTTTAGAGGATGATAAAAAAAATTCTACTTCTGTGTGTCTTATCATGAACCATTGAGAACACTTCAGATGGCCAGTGAAACTGGACGAAATCGCAATATGCGGCGGAGGAACGGACAGCCGGACGAGATGATTTCATTGACTTCGCATATATTTCCGGCGACTGATGACGACGACAGCCCGAGCAGGCAGTGCGTAAATAGCGAGCATGCTGCTGATAGCGCGACTGGAATGGGTGAAGAAGATGAACGAGATGTTCAAATTAGAGTGTGCAGCACCGCATACGCAGCAGGAGGAAACTGGTGCCGTTCGGTGGGATGAGTGGACCATTCTGTGCGCCCCCTTGGGCTATTTGGTTCGGGATCAAAAGCAACTGCAATTGCACCGCCACGCAGCCATTGGTGATTAAGTGCGTTGCATGGGAAACTGAAGGGCGCTGTTGGTTGGGAACGGCAACGGATGCATCTGGAGGAGCCTGTGGGTGGTGCAGTGTGCACCCTTCGCTCGGATGCTACACCGCAGTCGACCGAGAGTGGAAATCGATGTTTGTGCCTTCATTGCAGGAAAACAGGCAGCTTATGTTGGATGTGTCGAGTGGAATGGGAAATTCGAAGGATGTACGGTTGTTCTCCCTCTAAATCTATCCCATACAGTGGATACCATCGAGGGTGAATCGATTCCTACATGGCACACGTCTGTATTCGGGAGCGCCAAACGTAAAAAGAAATACCAAACTCGGCGTAGATAATATATTATTCTGCGTTCCCTGCCTAGGACTGAACTACTCAGCACGAAAATGCTGCTCGACACGGGACCATGGGGAAACGACGACGGGTGCGTGAGATGGGATGAGTTCAATACATATAATCCCCATCAACCACCCACTATTCGGACATGTCCTCGATTCCGCTGTCACCCCCGTGTCAGAGCGTGGACCCGAAAGCAACCCTCGCAAAATATAATCACTCTCGTCTCCTGAAACTTTAGCCTTTATAAGAATTTCCCAACCCCTCGAGTGCTACCCAAAACTCCTTCCGTTGCACCTCACTCCCACGGCGACCAACAAAACCGTACCGCCAACCGCCCCCGTAGCAACTATTCTTCGGTCCTTCCAACTTTTCGTCTTACACAGGGATACCATCGGAGTGGCACCAAGAACAAAACCTTGGTCCCCTCGTTGTTTTTTTCTTCGTTCCATCGTCAACGTCGACATCATCCTCATCTTCGTAGTCGTCGTCGTCGTCGTCGTATTCTTCGTGTTCTTCCGCTTTTGCAGGCTCCCTTGTCATATCCCCAGGTCTTCTTTCTTCGGCTTAAGATTAATTAATTTTTATATTTTCAGCCATCAGACAGCACAGGAAAAAGGATCGCTCGAAAAGGGTATCAGTAATGGGGACTGATGCCGGGGAGAGGGAAAGTGGTGGGGGGAAGAAATGCGGGTACGGCGGAAATGCCGGACGGTTCCTTGCTAGAGAACTCCAACCGAGAGCCAAGATAAGAAAATGGGAAAAAATGAGCGTTGCGTTGGGGAGAGGGTAGGGTGAAGGGATGGGGATAAACTTAGATGAGGAAGCTGGGAGGAAAATTCGATTCGGACTTTTTTCGACGTTGGCTGCCGGCAGCTTTAGCCGTGTATAGAACAGGGTTTTCCAACTGATTGCAAGATATGAAGATTAGGTTTAAAAGCTTGAAGTTTGGATGAATAAATAGTGCTCCCAAAAACGATGTTCGAAAGTCAAGTGCGCGACCCTTAAGGCAGTATTTTTATAATACGTTTCGATTTTCTAAAACAAAACACGTAGAGGCTTTGCCAGGGCAATTTTTGAAAAATAACCGTATAAATCGTAATACTTTTTTCAACTACCGATTTTTCCAGTATTTTGGTATTTTTCTATGTACCTCTAAACGTTCTTGAAGGGTATCGGTATTGCGCTTATGTTGATTTCAGAACCGATTTTGTGTTAATGAAGTCTTTTTTCAGCATTTTTCAGCAAAATCATCTGAAAAAAATCATGTACTGTTCTTATTTTCAACAACAAAAGAAATATCTCATTGTACTATTTATAGGGTGACGAAGGGTATTATCGGCAGGTTTGAAATTTGGGCATATAAATCAGCTTGGTTGGGAAAGATTTGAGGCCAACTCTGAGACCTAGAGGTTTAAAAAAAAACCATGACGAAGAGAACAAAACTGCCGAAAATACGTACGTCCCCTATTATAAATTTCTGTGGAAAAAAGAGTTGAATTATCTTGTTTTCCTCCGGAAGTTTCTTCAGAAGTCAATTAGGAAACTCCCCCCAAGAGCTGGTTCGAAAAATGCTCCAGTATTATTCTCTCGGATTCCTTCAAGAATTTATTTTAATATATCTCCAGAAGATCCCACGGAAATTCCTCATAAAGTTCGTTTGGCAGTTTATCGGGTATTTTTCGAAGAAACAGTTGTGAAATTTTTTGAAGGAAATCTTCCAGAAAATTCCGAAGTAACTTGTTTAGAAAGTTATACCACAGAGCAGGAGCACTGCCTCTCTGTGGTTGGCAATAAACCTTAACCTTAACCTTAACCTTAACCTTAAACTCCGGGAGAAATACACAACGTGGGACCTGATCAACCGCTGGACCCAAACTTGGTCCAGAAGCGCATTCGTTGAGAAATTCCAGGAAAAAAATATTCTGAAGTATTTTTAAAAATACCTCCTTGAGAAATCCCCGAAAGAGCTACTGGACAAAATCTCATTGCAACTTTCTTAGAGACAGCCGAAGGAATGCCTGAAGTATTTTACGAAATGGTTCCTAAAAAAATTGGAGGCACCCCCAAAGGATTTTTGGAGGAACTATTGCCCAAATAATTAATTGAATCGTGGATCATCTGCAGGACTCGTAGATGATTCTTCTGAAGGATCTTGGATTGAAATGGCTAAGTAGTCTTTAAATTACCGATTGAACTCATCAATTGATCTGCCAAAAGATTCTTCTCTAAACTTTCCAAATATTTTTTTGGGAGAATTTTCGAAACAAGTGCTGGGAAATTGCACAAAGATTTCCTAAAGGGTTCTTATTTAATGCCAAAGTCTACTGTAGAACTGCAATTAATTTCCTGAAGAAATATCCAATTTACTTCCTTGACAATTTTTGGTGTAATTTTGAGATTTTTTTCCGAAAAAAAAATTGATTCGTACACTTCTAAATATACTCTTTGAGGAATACCTAAGATATTTCCGACTAACTCCAGAAGGAATTTTTAAAATAACTTATGGAGAAGTGCCCGAAAAAACTCTCCTGGATTATTTTTCATTAGAATTTCATGGGGAATTCAAGTAGGAATTTCAGAACTCCTCAAGATTTTTTTGTAGAGTTTCTAGATTAACTCATGGAAGGATTCTCGAAGAAGTTTCTGGAGGAGTGATATACGAAGCTTCTGGATAAATTTGCAAGAGTACTTTTGAAATAGTTTCCGAAGAAACTTTTCCAGAAATAATCAAATGCACTCTTGAACAAATTCACGAGAAAATAATTGTAGGAAATGCTGAGGGAACTTCAGGAATATTCCCTTTAGGAATTTTCCAAATTTCCTAGAGAAATTTTCATAGCTGCTCCATAAGGATTCTTGGGAAAAAAATCCGCAATAACTTCCAAAGAATATTAAAAATACTGGTGACACTCTCAAAAGAAATTCCAGAGGAACACCAGAAGAAAAACTAACAGAGAATTATACAAATAAATTCCTGGAAAAAATGCTATCCAACTTCAAAGAATTTCTGCAGAAACTCCTGGGAGAAGTGAAAGCTCTAAAAAATATTGCAAATCAATTCTTAAAGGGATTCCCGAAGAAACTTTCGAATGAACTTCGTTAGGAATCCTCAAATTCAGCAAGATCTTCCAGAAACGTTTCCAAATTTACTCCTGGAGAAATAATTGGTGAAAGATTATCATGGAGAAGTATTCGAAGGAACTCTGGAAAAAATCGCAAAGGAACTTCTGAAAGAAATGTTGAAGAAAGATATAAAGAATTTTGAAGAACTGTCAAAAGAGTTTTCGTACTCCTACTGCAGGAATTCCCGAAGTAGCTCCTGAAGTAATTTTGGAGAAACTTCTATAGAATTTTACGAATGATTTCCTGGAGAAGTTATTGAAAGAACCATTAAAAAATACAAAAGAGCTTCTGCAAGAATTTTCTAAGACACTTACTTAGAAGAACTTCCATATGAACTCCCTGATAAATTTTCGTAAAAAAGAAGTCCTAAATGAACTCCGAATGAATTCATGGAATAGATAGAACTTTTAGAGGAATTCTCAAACAAACCCTTGTCAAATTTTCTGAAGTAATTTTTGGAAGCATTCTCGAGGAAACTGCTGGAAGAATCGTTGGAGGAAATCCTTATAAAATCACTGAAAGTCTTCATGGAGAAATATTCTAATACTAGCTGCCGAAATTTAAATGCTGGTTGAATAGGAACACTCGTGAGTCTTATTAAAAAAAAACACATTTTTTGTTGCGCTACTGATTACTGGTTGTTCACTCCTCACTTCGTATTTTCCACTCCTCAGTGCTTCAAACTCCTCACTTTTATTTTTTTATTTCTCATTCCTCACTGCTAATTACTTACTTCTGAACCTAATACTGCTCACTTTTCTATCACCATTCCTCATTGTTTCCAACTTCTCGGTATTCACTCTCATATTTACGGCGTGAGAGCTCTTATATTATCAAACAAGTTATATTATGCTACAAGTTTGCTTACCAATACATTTTCATATTAAGCTTCTGAAATGAGTTATAGGCAAATGAGTCAAACGATTTTCAGGTAATTCAAAACATCCTTCACTCCTCTTTTCTCACTGCGCACTTTTTCCCATTATTCACTTTCACTGCTTATTGTATAGAGTTTACTTCTCACCTCTCGCTATTCACTACTCACATCTCACTCTGAATTTTTCACTTCTGAAACCTCACTCTTCACTGCTCAATACTGAGTTATCACTCTTACTAGTCATTCTTGACTCCTCACTGCTCACTTCTTCACACTCCTCACTGATTCACGCTCTCCACTTTTCATTTCGCTATTCGTGCTTCTCACTTCTCAATCTTCACTATTCACTGAACATTCTCTACTAATTATAGCTCACTCTTCACATATCAGTCTACACTGCTCACTTCTTATTCCTTACTGGCCGCTCTCAATTGGTTAGTAGGAAGGCGTGTTGCAGGATTCCCAGAGCCAATGGGATTTTGCCTAACTGGAGATGTAAGCGAATATCTCAGGCGTAATCCAAGATAGCGCCATACTTTCTTTGGCTATGTTGTAGTACTAGAAGAGATCAACCATACAATGCCAACTAACATCCAGTGAGTTGGTAATTTGGCCGATAGAGGAGCTATCTAGAAGTATGTAGTAGCTATGTACACTCGCCAGTAGAAGCACACATAAGTTATCACATGCGATATCTCAAGATCTAGTTTATTTGGAACCGAAGTAAACAAAGTTGGACAGTAGGTCAAGAACAATCTTGTGATTTCATTGCTAGGTGACGCTAGTTGTCAAGGCTTTATCTCGGGATCCAGAGCAGATATAAAAGTGATATCTTCGGCAACGTTCTTCAGGAAGTCGAGAGCAGTCTTGTGATTAAAAAGACGCGGACACCGTCTTCAGCCAGAGCATCTACAGACTGAATGAAACTTAACACTAGACAAAGAACACACGGACCATGCACTAGTGTATACAGAGAAGAAACTATTCTCACGAAAAGGTTCATCACCCAGAGCGGGAATCGAACCCTCACCCCATAGCACGGCGCGATTAGAAGCTTGGTTACCCTAACCACACGGCTACGAAGCCCCAAAATTAAACAATAAGTTGGTGATTTTGCTGCAAGGTGGTGCTTGTTGGCAAAGTTTTAAACAGCTCTATCACGAAATCCAGGTAGAAAAATATTTGGCAAAGTTCTTCAGAGAGTATAGAACAACCTGGTAATTCAACAATTAGTTGGTAGTTCACCGCTTCGTGGCGCTAGTTGGCAAAGAAGTTTAAATCTAGATCCGATAGAGGAGTGTTTACTCCACTTTAAACTTTTCTCGCTTGGGATCCACAGCAAATATAAGAGTTTCGTCTTCGGCATAATTCTTCAGGAAAACAAGAATATTCTGGTGAGTCAGTCAACAATTAGTTGATGGTTGTGCTACTAGGTGGCGCTAGTTAACAAGTGAAGTTTTGAACTTCTCAATCTCCAGATCCAAAGCAGACAGAAAAGTGTCGTTTTAGGCAAAGTTCCTAACAAAAACAAGAGCAATCTGATGATTCAACAATAAGATGGTGATTTCACCACTAGGTGGCACTAGTTAGCAAGTAAAGTTTTAAACTTCTCTTACTCGTAATTCAGAGTAGATAGAAGCATGTCGTTTTCGGCAAAGTTCTTGAGGAAGAGCAACTGGTGATTGAAAAATTAGTTGATGATTTCGCCGCTAGGTGGCGCTAGTTGACAAAAGAGCCGTAGCGTGCGGTTGGCCAGGTTGGCCCCAGCCAAGGGCGCCAGCCTCAGAGGGGCCCCGAAAAGGCCTAAGACTAGAAGGAAACAGGATGATGCTGTTTTCTTGAATGTTATCAAAATTTCACTATTTACAGTATCGAAGATTGATTGTGTGTTTTTTACGTTCTTCAATATTCTAGAAAAATCAGATTTTACTAGATTATTTTGATTATTTACCATGAAATAACCTGGGAATTTACCCACTATTTATGTTGAGAATAATAATTTTTAAGTTTTTTTTATGTACAAAGCAAAATATATATGCTTTCGAAATGCTAGTGGAAGCTTCTTTTTGAAAATTTGTAAATGTTCTTACTCTGGAATATCTAGAAATTACTTCTGATAGTTTTCATCGCCTTTATTCAACTATTTTACAATGTCCACTAATAGTATTTTAAATGGAAAATATTCAGGTCATGCTCTTTTAGTTCAATTTATTGTTATTTCCAGTAAATGTTTATTTGGAATTTACATCTAACAGAAATTATCGAAATCGTTTTCACTTAAAAACTATTAGCGAGTTTTTTTTATTTCTTCAATACAAATCCAGGAGTTTCTTTATATTTTTTATCAGGTAATTATTTGAAATTTATTGCTGCTTTTTTTCAAAAAAATCTTTAGAACATTCCAATAGTTCTTTCAGAAATTCCTTTTGGATTTTCTTTGAAAAACTCCTTGAGAAACTCTCACAGAAACTCCTTCAGGGATTCTTAAAAAATCAAATCAAAATCTCTTCTTGAGATTCTTCTCGAAATTTCTCGAGGGATTCCTTTTGAAATTCCTCCTGGGGGTTTTCCGAAATTCTTAAAGAGATACCTGCAAAAATATCTCTTTAAGGATTACTTCAAAACCCGTAATTAGATTTCCTCATTAATTCTTTCATGGATTCCTACAGAAACTCCTGCTGGAATTTCTTTAGAAATCTCTCCAAGAATTTCTTAAGAAATGGCTCTTTAAAAATTCTTTCAGGAATTCGCTTTTCAGAAAATCTTCTAAAGATTTCTTCAAAAATTCTATCAAAGTTTTCTTCAAAAAGTCTTCTATAGTTTTCTTTATAAGAAAGAAATCTCTTAAAGTGCTTGGCAAATCTTACATTGATTCCTTTAGAAATTGTCCCATGTTCTCTAGAGATTGCTCAATAAATTTCTGCTAGATTCTCACTTAAAAACCATTCATGAATTTCCTCATAAATTCCTCCAGAAAATCATAAATGCGTATTTTTTTCATAGATTTCTCCAAGTATTCCGTGAGAAAATTTCTCCACAGATTTATTTTTTCTTAACTTTTTGCAGGATTTTCTTTAAAAAAATCATCCAGTTCTTCATTTATGTATTTCTTCACAAACTGTTGCAGAAATTCATGTTATTCTCTCCATATAATAAATTGTAAACTTTATTTAAAGTGTCTCCTGGATTATCATCAGGTATTTCCCCGGATATTTCTGTAGGAATTCCTCCAGAAATTCTTGCGCAATTTCATTCAGTGATTCCAGCATGTACTCTTCCAGAGATTCCAACTGAAACTTACATCGAGATCTAATGATTTCAGAAAATTTTCTCACGGATCTTCTGGGACATATTTTGATTAAACTTACGACTTAGCCTTAGTGGGATTCTTGAAATTCAAAATGTGTTCGTACTTATGCTCGTATAGAAGAAAAACATTGTGGAAAATGTTTGGGCGACTCCCAAAATCCAACTTCTAAAGAAATTTTGAAAAAATAATAACGACAAACTTTTGCAAATTAAAAATGATCAATTAACGTGGGACGCCAATCTGGATGCTTGCCAAGGGCGCCTTGGGACCACGCTACGGCTCTGGTTGACAAGTATAATTTTAAACTTCCCTAGCTCGGGATCCAGTGCAGACAGAAGAGTGGCGTCTTTGACAAAGTTCTTCAGTAATTCAAGAGCAATCTACTGAGTTTTAAACGTCATTATATAGATGGCGAACTAAATTGTTCGTAATGTCACCACTAGGTTTCAAACACAGTTTAAATTTTCTTTATCTCGCGATGCAATTGATATGTAAAAGTGTCATCTTCAGCAAAGTTCTTCAGGAGGTCAAAAGCAATTCCTCAGTTTTCATTACAGATAAAGTATACAAAAATAAAAGCAAATAAGGAAGTTCTCATTGCAGCCTTTAAAATAACATTGTTGGTTTCTTAAAACAAAATCATTGACAAAAATTAAATGAAGATGTTTACAGTGTGTCCAATTGGAATCGACTCAAAATCTCTGCGTACGTTGGACTTCTATCTTCTTTGGATCCAGAAAGAGAGGAGTTTGAAACTATAAATACTTGCCAACTAGCGCCTAGCGGCGAAAACATCAACTAATTGTTAAATCTCCAGATTTCTCTTTAATTTCCGAAGAACTTTGCTGAAGATGACACTCTTCTATCTGCATTAGATCCCGAGATAGAGAAGTTTAAGTTTTGCTTGTCATCTAGCACCACTAGCGGATTGCCGTGTAATAGGTGACCGAGTAGGTAGACGGAACCCTTGTAGTGGGAGTCTAGGCTGTACAAATTTTTAAAAAAAGTTCAATTTACAATTAAATTATGTAACAAATCATAACAATTTTTAATTTCCCATTCACAACTTGTTCATTTCTCACTCATGCCAGTGTTTGTAAAACCTTGCCTTTAGAGGATTAAATGACCCTCACGTCGATCAAATTCACTCAAAATTACAGAAACTGATCCTTGGACCATTCCCTTGGCGAACCACTGCCCTGGCATCCGCCCTTAGGTTCGTTATCCAGCCAGCTAGCAGCAGCATCAGCAGCACAGTGTCCCCCCGACCAACATCGCCGGGATCCAACTTTTATATTTCTTCGAATGTGGCGTTGGGATCAAGGAGGAAACCCTCTTTCCTGATTCTTCTGGAGGTTCCTTAGATTGCGGTGCGGAGCAACGGCGGTGTGGCTGCTGCCGATGCTGTTGTCGACCAATTTTCATCCTTCCCCCTTCCACTGCATCCAGGCAGCAGGCAGCAGGATCCAGGCAGGCAAGGCAGGACCATCACGACGAAGCCAGCCAGCGACAACAACGCAGCAGCAACAACGGTAGGGTAGGAAATCTTGGCGACGACGACGACGACCAAAGGGAATGAGCCCAAACGGGAAACAGTGTGTAGCATCTCTAGCATCAACGCTGCTGGCTGCCGGCCGCCACCCCCACCGTCAAGGAAGGGACGACGTTCTTGCGTCGGTGTGTATTTTTTCCCTGCCTTCCTGCTTGACTGCACACTGTGCTACTGCTGCTGCTGCTGCTGCTGCTGCGGCTCGGTCGTCGGTGTCCTAGCCAGCGGAGGAAGGACACACAAAGAGTGTGGATGCTTACCGTCCGCCAGCAGTGCCTTATTGCTTGGTGGGAGGGTTCCTTCCTCATTTCTTGTTGGCGCTCAAACTGTCAAGAATTAAAAAAGATAGATGACATGGAAGAGGACTGGAGGTGTCCTTTCCAGGTTCGACTTCTGGCACGGGAGGCACGGAGGAATGGTGGCGAAAGCGACCAAATAGCTTTTTTTTGGGAATGGTTGGAGTGGGAGTATAGAGGAGTGGGAGGTTAGACTTTTCTCTGTGGGTGTTTTTTTTTTCTTGCTTAAAAACAAGTGGACCTTTTCTCGAGTTCATCGGTAGGAGGATCCGTGTATTCGGTCCTAATGGTTCGAAAATGGTATCGATTTTTAGTGATTTTTAGTGGAGACTTCCTGCTAGCTGTGGCCATAAACGTGCGGATTCAAATAAAGATGGACTTAACATTTTTTTTAATTTTTTTTTGCATTTCTTGGATGTGATAGCATGTTTTCTAAACAGCTACCAGGGGACACTTACAGAATTTCTTGCACCTTTCGAAAGCTCAAATTTCATGGTTTTTCATCAAGCCAATAGGCACTGTGCCGATAACCAACGATGGATCTGACCACTTCTGGATACTCCAGAATCGGATCCAATAGGGATCCAAAAACAACTCTCAGAATGTTTTGCAACTGTTCCGATCGACGACTTGGCACAGGGTGGCAATAGCAGAAGAGAAAAGAATGCACCGCTGTAAGAAACGGAAGCACGAAAAAGCGGTGATTGCTGAAGCGAAGAAAAACATGGACAAGAACGATATGCGTAGGTTCTATGCAATTACACCCGATTCCTTTTTTTTTGCACGTGTCTGGTTTTTGCTATAACCCAGTCATTTTTCAACCGATTCTCACGAAATTTTGTACACTGATAGTTCTAATGGTGCCTACATGTGTACAAAATTTCATGAGAAGCGGTTGAAAATTGACTGAGTTATTGCAAAAACCTTACCCGTGCAAAAAAAAATAATCGGGTGTATCAATAACGCGCTTACGATATGCGTAGTAACTGTTTAGAAATTTGCTGACAAACAAAATAACCAATGGTGGAAGCTCGGTGTCTCTTCGACGATTTGCTTCATAATCGTAATTGACGACGGCCAAACAGTTGAACCAACTAACACTGGATATGGTTAAGAATGCCATTAAGGAACTGAAAATCAGCCTGATCGAACTTCTTAAGCGCTCTAAGGGCGTGAGTATTCAGCATGACTATGCTGAGGGTGACAGGTTTGATTTCCGGTTTATCCAGAAATTTTTCTTTTTGCTTCGGAATGTTGGTTTAAAACCGAACGGACTCAATCTATATGAGTACAGTGCACGACGAAAAATATGTATGAAATGAAAATTGTCCTTGTAATCTACCATTTAGACGCATGCCATTTTTGACCAATTGGTAATTTGTAAAACTAACAAAATGTTTAAAAATGTTATATTGATAGTTGAATAACTATATTTTAGAACCCTTGAAAAAGGACTCATACCGAAAGGACCGATATAAACTAGTGTTTTCGATTCCTTCGGAAGGGAAGTAAAGCGTGGGTCCCGAGATGAACTAGCCTAGGGCTAAAAATCTCGTTAATGCAGATAAAAAATAAAAAAATAAAAAATTCCCTCAAAAGACTGCAAAGCCAACATTCCGTAGTATCTACAGAAACCTTCGTAAATTTCCTTGACTTACTTTGCCTGCCACACGATATACACATGTGAAATGGTCATTGGTAGATAAAGCTCTCAGTTAAAGAGCTGTGGAAGCGCTTATAGAACACTAAGCTGAGAATTCGGCTTTATTTCAGCGGGGACGGTACACCAAGAAGAAGATGAAGAAGCGTGGAAGCGAGTAGCTACATGAATCAATCTATCAGATTCTTGAAATTATATGGGAAGATGTAAAATTACCCAGCAACTGGTTAGATGATCTCATATGTTTAATCTACAATGAAGGGTATCGGCAAATTCGGCGTACAAAATACTGACGTGTGTCCTCCTCAACGGACTAAGACCTCTTGTGGAGTCCCTCTTCGATAAGTAACATTTCTAGTTTTCATGAAGATCAATCCACGACGGGTCAAATATTTAACCCTAGTAGGATGTTGGGGTCAATTTGACCCAGACAGGCTCGCTGAACGTGCACTACGTCATCGTGGTCCGCCTAGCTTGACATCTTAGGAGAGTTAATCTATGGATGATCCTAGACAAATTTCGGGAGTATAACATGCAGACTAAGGTGGCCCACACTTATATGAAAAACAAAAATTTCGAAAAATGCCAAGTCTTACCTCCTCAATCAGTTGTTTTGGACTCCCAGAAGCTACGTTCAAAATTTGAGCAAAATCGGTTGAGCCTAAGGGGGCGCTCAAATCGCTTGAAGTTTGTATGGGAAAACTTGGCCAAATGTATGCAGAAATTTTAAGTTTTCGAATTTTGCCGCTAGGTGGCGCTGTTAGCGTTCAATAATCAAACCCTTTGGTATTATTGTAGATGACTATATGCCAAACAACTTTGTCGAAGACCGCAAAGTGATCCAAAGTCTGTGAAAAAAATTATACCCTAGGTAAAGTGAGGATAAACTTTATTGTTATTGTTCCAATACATGTAAAGGAATAATATCAATAATGAAATCTCAATACATTGCCTCACCTTGCCTAGGGTATAACTTTTTTCACAGCCGTCGGATCACTTCGCGGTCTTTGACAAAGTTGTTTGGCATATAGTCAGAGTCACCTACAATAATGCCAAAGGGTTTGATTATTGAACGCTAACAGCGCCACCTAGCGGCAAAATTCGAAAACTTAAAATTTCTGCATACATTTTGCCAAGTTTTCCCATACAAACTTCAAGCGATTTGAGCGCCCCCTTAGGCTCAACCGATTTTGCTCAAATTTTGAACGCAGCTTCTGGGAGTCCAAAACAATTGATTTAGGAGGTAAGACTTGACATTTTTCGAAATTTTTGTTTTTCATATAAGTGTGGGCCACCCTAATGCAGACTCACTATTAATTTTCAAGAGTAAAAAGTGTGGGAAAAAATAATGTTGGCAAATTATGCAAGAGCATTGTTTTCCAGGGAAGCTTATGACTGAGGCTGGTACGTGGCTACGCTGAAGTGACCAAAATCTAGTGTTCGAATTGCAGACGAAGTGTGTTTTCCTTTGCAGCGATCATTTAAATGTTCTTCGCGGCATTCGTAGAAGCAATTAAGAGGTTGTGCGTTTGAAGAAATGGTATCACAGAGACCAGTCCGCTCGGAAATCGTTGAAAACTTGTATGAAGAATGGAAGTGTACCTCAACGCCACCAACAGAGGCTACCCGACATATATATAAACTTGCTTTGACCATACGATGTCGATACCAATCTATGAATCTATAGCATATGAAACGACACTAGCGCTTAATTGTCGAGGACGGGAAATCCGAGAATTCCGTTTCCGCCATTAATTTAGTTGCATAAGAATATCAGAAGATTGGGAAAGACAATAGACAACTCGTGGTTCGCAGTGTTTATCTGCGCCACTTTAGTAGAATGTATTCTTCATTGCACGAACGAAAACTTTGACAGGTCACAGGTCATTTTGACAGATAACGCGTAAGCTGTCAAGTCTCCATGTATGTTCTCTATGGTATAGGGTTTTTGACATCATTTCTGGCACCACAGGTAAACAAAATTGTGTATTACCTCAATTCACAACGTTTTCGTCCGCTTCTATCATCTAAATCAGATACTTTATTGCGCGAACTTGTTGTTAACAGTGATTGTTGCGTAGATTTTCTACCGGAAAGTTGATTTTGAACTAGTTTACTGCACCTAGTCCAGCACCAACTCTCGGCACCAGTGCCGAACTTCCAGCAAAATCTAATGGAAAATCACTTCGGCACTCATCTTTGTGCTGACGAAGTGCACTCCCTGCATGTGATAATTATATTGAGAACTTGTGCGGCTTCAGAGTGAACGTGTAGCTAATTGACTGTGAATCTCGTGGCAGAAATGGTGCGGGAAGTGCGTTTGGAAAATATGCTGCAAGTGATATTTTGATTTGTTTTGCTGTGAGGTGCCGGAAATTGACGCGGGTGCCCAAGTAGTTCGAAACCCTATAACACTTCTCGGAATTATTTTAGGGATTCCTTAAGAAAATTCTATCTTCAGGAATTTCTGGTGAAATTATTCAAGATAATATTTCTTCCGGCGGTTCTTCCAGGAATTCTTCAAGTGCTTTTATCCAGGGATTCTTCTAAAAATTCCTCATGGAATTTCCCCAGAAGCCTCTATTGGCCTTCCTCCGGGAATTCTAGCAGGGATTTCTCAAGAAATTCCTTCTGCGATTCTTTCAGCAATTTCTCCTATAACTCCTCCAGAAGTTTTAACTGTGGTACCTTCAGGAATTCTTCCGGGCTATCTTCCTGGGATTTTTCTAGGGATTCCTTCAAGGGTTTATCTAGCAGTTTCTCCTGAGATATTATCCAGGGGCATTTCCGAAATTTCTCATGAGATTTCTCCAGGAACTCTTATGAACTCCAGCTGGGATCCCTCAAACAATTCCTATAAGGACTCCAGAAATTCAAACGGTGATACTTCCAAGATACTTCTAGGGTTTTCTGTTGGCTTATGTACTTCCTGCAAAACTTTCGGGAAATCTTTCTGAGATTCCTCCAGAAAAGCAAGCATCTTTAGAGATTTAATCCATGAATTCCAGCTGACATCCCACAAACAATACCAACGATTCCTTCAGAAATTACCCAGAAATTGTAATACCTTCAGGAGTTCTTCTAGGGATTTATATAGAGATTTCTCGTGGGATTTCTTGAGGAATTTTTGCTTTGACTACATTCTTTCAGAAGTTCCTACGATGATTACTCTAGAAATTCCTTCAGAGATTTTAACTCCTCCAGTTCCATGGGATTCATTCATGAGCTCCTCGTGTGCTTCCTCCAGAAATTCCAGCTGGGATTCTTCAAGCAAATCTTTCTGCGGTTCTTCCAGCAATGCTTTCCAGGACTCCTCCAAAATTCTGGCAAACGTATTTTTGATAACACAAAAACAGCTCAGAATGATGAACATATCTTGAAAAATCATGAAGTTTGAGGTGTCACATGGAGGTATTGAATAATATATTAGGACACTTAGTGAAAAAAACAACTGCACGGGTAAAAATCCGGAACCCAAAACTTGACAAAAAAAAAGTCATAAAATATGCCGCTTCATGATAACATGACTAAAAGTCATAATATCATGACGATAAAGACGAATGTCATAAATAAAACACACACTTTTCACCCAATCATAACGCATTTTGCATGTTTTGAGTTCTGGATTTTTACCCGTGTGTAACTCTTCAATGGATACATTAAAATTGCTGAAATATGACCGGGACACTTTATTAAATACTCACTCACATCAACACTGATAGCTATCAAACCAATTACCAATATTCATGAAATTTTGGAAGAAAGTGTCTGTATGTGTATAACTGATTAAGGAATTTCATCATTATCTTTATCAACAACTTTTTGTTTTCGAGGCACAGTCAAGAGTAATGCACCGATTTATTATGAAATTTGGCAGAAATGATAGACAAACATCAAAAAGTTTTCAATCAATTTTTTGGCAAATTTTACCGATACGTTGAAGAGTTATCCCGATTATTGCGGATACAGGCTTTAATAACAATTTCACAATGAAAATACAGGGTGCGCGCGATATTTTTGACTAAATTATGCCAGCCACACAAAACGCTTTTTTTAAATATAACGACAATTGAAATCTAACAAATGTCATTTTCCTGAACAATTATGAATTTTTGAATGTTTTAGGAAGAAAAAAATATCCTATTGTCGACGACCTTTTTTGAACGATCCTGAGAGCGCCGGCAAGTCCGTTTTCGTGTCATTTATTATGTTTTGGTCAACATCTGTATTATTTTAGATAAAATTAGAATAACTATTGTGTAAGGAATTTCAGCGACATCATTGTCATAAACGCCAATCGAGAAATATTCCAAAATTTTGAAAAATGCATGTTTATTCCGACAACATAAGTTAAAATTTATTAGTGCAATAAGGGCAGTTGTCTTCTATTTGCATTTTTTCGACAGTGCAGTACGCTATGAAGCCGATTTTTCCAGTATAGTTGGGGGACTACACGGGCTTGTTACCTACAAACAATTAACGAGGTGGATTGGAAGATAACCGAGAAATAACTAAAAGTAGACAGAAATTCCAACCCGAGCATAGAGTGGCCAAATGATTTTTAAGAAAATCCAAACCTAAACTATTCTGAGTATTATCACCTTAATTTGCTGTTTAAGATACTCATAAGCTACAGTGAAAATTTGAGTGGAGTCAGTCTAAGGGGACGCTAGACGAATATGAAATTTATGTGAAAAAAGTATACAAAAATGACATAGTTTTTAGTTTTTCACCGCAAGGTGGCGTAAGAAACGTTAAAACGTTAAATAATTCTTGAAGCATATCTGCATAATGACGACACGTGTATCCTTTTCGGGTTTTTACACAATGCGTTTACCTCATTTCGTCTTATTTACACAACGAATAGTAGAACACGAAATACTTTTGGGGGCACTAGTGTAAAACATGTAAAAACACTTTCCCACACACTAAAAACTAATTAAATTTAAACGAACTGTAAAATGAGCAAACTTTGAAAATACACGAGTTGAATCTCTCAATCAATTGAATTTTACATGGAAATAAATGCACATATTTAGTACATGTACTTTCATTTACAATCACATGTTTATTTATTTGATTTCATTCTCATTATAATATTCAACAATTTATATAAAAATAAATGGATAATACCTCATTTTTCAACGAATTCAAATTGAATTTTACATGCACGTGTAAACATCTTTCACATCAACATTGAGAAACCAGCCATGGAGGAGCTTTTTCCTCGTCGGTCGGTTTGTAGTCTTTCACTCATAAGTTCGACATTTATTGCGTTCTGCACTTCAGTTTAATGGGTGAAAAGCTATTTAAACATAGGAGAGCTATAAGGAGAAGCAAGGCGCAAAAGGATTCATCGTCTAATCGACTGTGCGAAAGGAAAACTTCAGGTAAGCAGAATTCAGCTTAAACTTGATGACCCCACGGGAAATCAAAGGGCAATTACTAATCAATTGTTCCATTTCTTCCACAGGCAGGGTTTCAGGATGAAACAAATATGCACTTCTTCCTATGCATTGGATTCAAGCCGCGCCGGAATCAAGCAATGATGTTGAAATGTTGGACCGCATAATTGATTGCGTAGCGGCAACCTGGGGACTCACGGGATTCGACGGCTTCTGGAGAAAAAGTGCGTGTTTCGTAGATTACTACTTTCAAAAACAATTGCGGCATTCGCATCATGAAATATATGCTCTAAGTTCGAGTTAAAACTGTTCTATATAGTGTATTTTTAATTGATTGCTGCCAATATCGATACCCGGGGGAGGGAAAAGGCATCCTAAATGTGAAAAAAAAAAACAAAGACAGAAATAAAACCACACGCCGTCGGTGCGGGTGCTGCGGTGCGTTTAAAATTCAACGACATTGGAATTTACACGAATCGTACTCCTTTTCCAGTCGTGTAAAAATAAAACGTGATGGAATATTGCGTTTATTTTCATGCTCCAAATATGTGCATGAAAATAAACTGAAAATTACATTTTCTTTTTAACTGTGCATATCGTCACTTCTTTATTTTTAAAAGCTTTATATTTTTCACAGTTCACTAGAAATGGGATGTATTTGATGCTGTTGGATTTAAATTTTTAACGAAACCCATTGATGAACTATCTTTGTTTAAAGGTAAGGGCAAAATTACACCCTGGCCTGTATGTATCAAGTATAAGCTAGATTTTGCCTTTGAGGCAGGTAGTACGCACATTTTCTTCCCAAGTAACCTTTTGATGACTAATTAGTTTTGCAGAGGTTTTAAACACGTTTAATATTGGTTTTATAATGGCTCTAAGAACCACTTCTAGTATATAAGACTAAAACATGTTACTTGGGTTGTTACTATTGTAAAGTTGAAAATACTACCATTCATCATGGAATTACACAGTTATATTTACCGTGTAATACCGTTTAATAATAAATAAAAGGAATATTTCAACACACAGCTGCTGTTCTTGAAGGCAATAAAAAGACACAGTTCTTACACTTCATTGATTGTTCCGATTGTCCAATATAACACATTTTCGGGAATATTCATTTTAGCATTCTCATAATAGTTCCACTGCGTTCTATATTTGGGTTTATTCCCCAAAACACTTCACATTGTTTCTATCACCAAAAAGTGGAAAGCCCTTCCACGCACATGAGTGTCCTTTTTAGTTATCATCGTTTTTCTTTATCCACCCCAACAAAAAGTCCTTCTGTTTCCACAAATCCACACACCCACACACGCACACACTCACCTTGCTGTTGTGCAGCATCGCGGATGCCTTTCTTTTCGCTGCCATCCCCAACAATGACGGTTGGTATTATTCCGCGATTCAGGCGATTTACGATTTCACACGAGACCAAGCGCAAAACAAAATACGGCGAGCGCGGGCCGCGGGTTGAACAACGAGCGACCGACCGGTGGAAGCACGTGCACGTGCACACACGTTACGTTGTCGGATTTGAATCCACGATGGAAAAAAGAATGAAAAAATGCACGAAATTCATTCAACGATTCGTATTCCGGGAAGGGCACATTCGAGCAGCGTCAATTCCGTTGATTCAGGATCAACGCCGTTGATCGTTGTTGTTTGATGGTGGGTTTTTTTTTAGAAAAATCCAGTTAGGGTTGAAAGGAAAAAGAGAGAAAAACAAGGTGGTTGATTGTTGGTTTGATCACTTTCTTCTGTGGGGGAATTAGCTACAAAACACACAGTTCATTTGGGCGATTGGGTAACAGTCTTCTCTGATTTGAATATGACCAACTCTGATTCCAGTTAAAACTCACTCATTGGTAATGTACACACTTTGGACTGGGCTTCCTACACTGACTGACTGACTCTGACTTGGCTGGGTGGTTGAAGCGAGAAGTTTGGCCGTAAGAAAACCGATCCGCACTCGACGACGAGCAAAGCAGCACAAACGCTCTGCCAGGACCAACCGACGACTATTATTATCCTTGAAGGAAAAATGTAAGATGGAATGCGCCCTCGTCTTCTTGAGTTCGGGGGGAGGTTGCCACTGCTAAAGATCTTCTCCTTTCGGGTGGCAGTCGGTCTCTCTCACTTTCTATCCAAGCAGGAAGCACCACCACCAGGACCAAACACACCAACGACCCAAGTCTCAACTTCTTCTCGGGGTGGTTGTTCGGCTTCTTGCTCAAGAGGGAACCCCTTTTCCGTTGATTAGGGGGTGGTAGCTCTGTGATACCGAGCCGTTTGGTTCCTTCTAGGTCTCAGATTCTGTGCTCGAATCTCAAACAAGCCGCAAAGTGGGTGGTATTCCTTGAAAGCTTCTTAGAAATTTAACCAACCAAGTCACTAGATGAAGAAAATAATTCCTCTCTATGTAGCAGCTCTGATCTTCCCAAATCCTTCCGGAGCGCCGTTTTCCGATGTCACTACTCGCCGAATACTAAGTTTTGACTGACCAAAACATCCTGGCTGCACCCTCTATACATAGGAACAGCAAAGGCAAAAGCGCTCGTCCCTCCGTCTAAACCATCTGCGGGGGTGGAGACGGGACCGCTTTCTCTTATGTACCGAAAAAGTTTTTTTCCGCTGTACGCTGCTTCCTTCCCGAGGATAGCAGCGGGACTACGACGAGAGCTCCTGCATTATGTATTGCTGGATGCCCACCGCCGTCGTACGAACCCATCAGCTACCTCACAAAAATCCCTTTTCTGCCTTACCCATTCCAAATTACCACCCCACACAGAGGGAGTGGAGGAGGAATAGGGACCGCCGGCCGTCGTCGTCATCGTCGTCAGGCGCGCACGTGGGATGAGAAGCGAACCGACACCCCCTCAACCAATCACTCACCCAACGCAATGCCAACGGCACAGCAGCAGCGCGCCGCGATGATGAGAACGCCAACAACGGCAACGGCAACAGCCCTTCTTACTCCGTGTATACGGTACGTATCTACTGCACGAGGAAAACTCTTCGCGGCGTTTCTGAACGGTGGTGGCGGGATTATGCTGCTGCTGCTACTACTCCGGGTATGCAACCCTCTCGGTGCGATACTCTTACGGCACACGGCCTTGTTCTTGCATCTCGGTGGCCCTTCGCTCTGTAGCAGCAGCACAGCGCGGTACGACGAACGGCCCGTTTCAATCATCGCCAGTGTGCGGTGTGGTGGCTGCTTCTGTTTTGGTACTGTGCGAATAGTGGGTGCACCTGATGGTCATAATCAGATTTGATGATCACATGGAAGCTTTAACACAAGTAGCACAGTACATTATGAATCATAAAGCTGTGCGTCTTTTTTTTTTTCTTTAGATGTGCCTCATGAGCTTCGTCTCATGCGCTGATTAGAATAAAAAATTTCACGACAAACACTTTCTACGCGAACGAGAATCGAAACCTTACCTACTCAAAGGGTATCCTTAGTCGTATCGTGTAGACCAACCAGACACTTGAGTTTTGTACGAAAAAAAAGTTGATTGGGATCTTTGGTATGTACCAAGAAACATGTCTTGCATTGGCGTAGCTAGAAGGGGGACCCGGGAGGCCACGCTGTTGCATTTTGAACATTACGTTGAAAAAAGCTCGCCTATTCTACACAAATCAGCGTGGTGCTGGTAGCGGTGACCAATTTCTGTTTTTTTTTCAGATAAACTCCCATACAAACTTCAGACGAGTTGTGAAAATCAGAACGTACTTAAGAGAGTGCCCATCAAACTTTTTGAGATGTGTTTTTGCCATATAAGCTTGAACCACCCTTTCCTATATTGTAAATACTCATCTCAGAACATAATCTTATAGAAATGTCATTGACCGTATTCCCGGAAGGATCCTTGTAAGATTTTTTGAAGGTATTCTCGAACAAGCATTGAAACTATCACTGGAGGAAATCTTCGAGATGTCCTTGTATGAATTTCTGCAAGGAACCCATGGAGAAATTCTTCAAATTCAAATTCAAATTTCTTGAACGAATACCTGGATGACTTCTTAGAGAATTGCCTTGCTCATGTATCCCTCTAAAATTATATTGAAGAATTCCAATACAAATTGTTAGAGTGATTCCTCTAGAAATTCTTCAAATAATTCAAAAAATCTTGAATCATGGAGTCCTTCAATCCTGGTACTCCTGGAAAAAAAATCTTGGGTGAATCCCTGGAACAGATGATTGACGGGTTACTTAAATTTGTGAACGAATCCCTGAATAAATGTTTGAAAAGATCCCGAGAGGAATTTCTCAAAGAATCACCACAGGAATTCCCGGAGCGATCCCAGAGGGAATTCTTGGAGAAATCCCAAGAGCGATTCTTGCAGGTATGCCTGTAGTAAACACTGTAGGAATCCTTGGAGGAATTTCTGAAAATATATCTGGAGGAATCCCTGGATGAACTCCTGGAGGAATCGTAAGAACAATTATGCGAGGAATCTCTCGAAAAAAGTCTCACTTTTCGAGTCGCAGGAACCGCATCAGGCATCCCTGTAGGAATTCTTGGAGAAATCACAGAAGGAATTCCTGGAGAAATGTTTGAAGCAATTCCTAGATGAATCTCGGGGGGAAATCCTGGAGAATCTTCTGGACAAATTCCTGACGGAATCCCTGGAGAAATTTCTGTAGGAATTTCTGAAAATTTAATCGAAAGATTTCTTGGACGCATCCCTGGAAAAATTCCTGGACAAATGCCTGGTTCTATCCCTGGATAAATTCCTAGATGAATTCCCGCTGAAATCCTTACGAAGAATTCTGGGAGGGACCTCTAGAAGAATTCCCGGAGCACTCCCCAGATGAATTCCTATAGAAATCCCTGAAGGAAGAATTTCTATAGAAATCCCTGGTGAAATTTCTGGATATATCCATAGAGGAATTATTAAAGGGATTCCTGGACGAATTCCTGCAGAAATACTTGGAGGATTCCCTGGAAGAATTCCAGGAGAAAATCCTAGAGGACTTCCTGGAGAAATTCCTGCATGAGGGGAAGAAATTCTGATGGAATCCCCGGATGAATTCCTGGAGGAATTCTAGGAGGACTCCCTGGAGAAATTTCAGAAGAAACCTTTTTAAGAATTGCAGGAGGAATCCTTAGAGAAATTCTTGGAGGAATCCCTGGGGGAATTCTTGGAAAAATCCCTGGAGGATTCCCTGAAGCAATTTCCAGAGGAACCTCAGAAGGAATGCCTGGAGGAACTTCTGGGCAAATTCATGTCGGAAACCCAGGAAGAATTCCTGGATAAATCCCTAGAGGAATTCTTGGGAAAATTCCTGGAAGAATTACTGTAGGAATTTCCGAAGAAATACCTGGAGGATTCCTAAAAAAATCCTTGGAGAATTTCAGAAAGAACTCATGCAGGAATCTTTGGAGGAGTTCTTGGAATAATTCTTGGATGAACTACGGGAGGAATTTCTGAAGGAAACCGTTGAGGATTTCCTGGAGAAATTCCTTGAGAAGTTGCGGTAGTAGTTTCTGAAGGAGTTCTTGGCAGAATTTCTGAAGGAATTCCTGGGGTAATTCTGAGAAAACTTCTTGAGAAATTGCTGGAGGAAACCTTAGAGGAAACTCTTGGAATAATCCCTGGAGGAATCCCTGAAGCAATTTCTGGAGGAACCGCAGGAGGAATGCCTGGAGGAACTTCTGAACAAATTCCTGTCGGAAACCTCGGAAGAATTTCTGGAGATATCCCTAGAGGAATCCTTCGGCAAATATCCGTGAAAAAATTTCTGAAGGAATCTCTGGAGGAATCCCTGGAGGAAACCCTGGAAGAATGTCCGCAGAGGCCCTGGATAACATTTTGGAGGTATTCCTGAAAGAATTTTTGAAGGAATCCTTGGAGGATTTCCTGCAGAAATTCCTGGATTAATTGCTGTAGGAATTTCTGATGAAATTCCTGCAGAAATTCCGACCAATTCTTGGTGGAATTCCTGGCAGAGTCCCTGGAGAAATGCCTGGATATAATTCTGGAGTAATGCCTGGAGGAATACCTGGAATAATTTCAGGATAAATTTCTGGGAGAATTTCTGAAGGAATCCCTGGGGTAATTCTGAAGAAACCTCTTGAGAAATTCCTGGGGGAATCCTTAGAGAAATTTCTAGAGGAATCCTTGAAGAATCCCTGGGTGAATTCTTGAAAAAAAATTCCTTGAGGAGTCCCTGAATTAATTCCTAAAGGAATTTCGTAGAGGTATTCTCAGATGAATTCCTGAAGGAATTTCCAGAGGAATTCCAGGACGAATTGCCAGAGGAATTTCTGGAGGAATTCTTGGAGGAATTTCTGGAAGAAATACTGGAGGAATCATCGGAGGAATTCCTGGAGGAATCTCTAGAAGATTCCTTAGAGGAATCCCTGAAGGATTTCATGCTATATTCCTGTAGGACACCCTGGTGCAATTTCTGGAGAAATGCGTGAAAAAATCTTGGAGGAATCTCTAGAAGAATTCCTGAAGGAATCCTTGAAGGAGAAATTTGAGGAAGAATTTTCGGATGAATCCCTGGAAAAATTCCTGAAGAAATTTCTGAACGGAAACCCTGGAAGATTTCCTTGAGAATTCCTGAAGAAATTCTTGAAGAAATTTCTAGACAAATCTCAGGAGAAATTCATGCAGGAATTTCTAAAGGAATTCTTGGAATAGTTTCTGGTTTAACTCCGGGAGGAACTCGTGGGGAATTACTGAAGGAATCCCAGGAGGATTTTTAGGAGAAATTGCGATAATAATTTCTGAAGGAATTCCTGGATCAATTCCTCGAGGAATTTTTGAAGGAATTTCTGGGGTAATCCTGGAGGAATGTCTGATGGAATCCCTATAGAAATCCCTGGAGGAACTCCTGGAGGGATGCCTGGACACATGCCTGTTGGAATTCCTGTTAGAGAAATTCCTTGAGAAATTTCTAGAGGGGTTCCTAGAGGACTCCCTGCATAAATCCCATGAGTAATCCCTGGAGGAATTCCTGGATGATTTCCTTGAAGAATCGCTGGAGCAATTGCAAGAAGAATCCCTGGTGGAATTCCTGGAGAAATCCCTTAAAGGATTCCTGGAGGAATCTCTAGAGAAACTCGTAGATGAATCTCTAGAGTAATTTCTAGAAGAATCTCTAGAAGAATTCCTAGAGGAATTCCTGGACGAATCACTGTAGGAATTTTCAAAGGAGTCCATGCTTGAATTCTCAGGGGAATCCTGGAAGAATTCCTGGAGAAATTTCTAGAGGAATCCCTTGATCAATTCATAGAGGAATCCATTAGGAATTCCTGGAGAGTAATCCCAGGAAGCATTCCAGAAGAAATACAAAGTTCAACTTCTGTGGGAATTCCAGGAGTTTTTGAGGAAATCTCAGTACTGGAGAAATCGCTGAAATTCCTGATGAAATTCTGGAATCTTGGAGGAGTTTCTGAAGGAATCCCAAGAAGAGTTCTTGCAGGCAATTTTAAAATAATCCCGGAAGTTGTTCATGAAAGAATTGCCGGATGAATGCTTGGGGGAATTCTTGGAGGAATTTCTAAAGAAACGCCATGAGGAATCCCGGAAGCAACCCCATGAGGAATTCCTGTAGGAATCTCTGGATGAAAAAAAAAAAATCTGGAGAAATCCGTGTCTGTAGTAGTTTCTGGACGAATTATTAAAGGAATACTTGGTCCATAAAGAATTTTTTGTACAATTTTTTCAAGAAATTATTGGATTACTTTTAAATGATATCTAGTAAAAGAGAAATCTCTGAAGGAATACCAGTAGAAATACCTTGAGGATCTCTGGAATAATTTCTGAAAAAGCTCCTGAAATAACATCTGAAACAATTCCAGTAGCAATATCTGAAAGAATCCCAAGACTTATTGATGACAGAAACACATAAGCAATCCCAAAAAACTACTCGTAAGAATTACTGCAGAAATCACTACAGAAATTTCTTAAGGTATTCTTTGAAAACTTATTGGAAGAAATTACGAAGGAATCTATTTAAGAATTTTATTGAAATTTCAGGATGAGTTCATGAAAAAACTCAAGGGAAGAACTTCTGAAAAAATCGCTCTCTATTATTCTTAAGATGCCTCTGGAGATCGTTTTAAAGAAATCCTTGAAGGAATTTCTGAAGAAATATTCAGTAAAATCTTTGTGGAATCAAGAGAAAGATTTGAAGAAATCCCAGGAGAAAGTTCTGAAGGAGTTCTTGGAAAAACTCATAAAAAAACTTTCTAGCAATTCCTAGAAAAAATATTAAGGAAATTTTAGGAAGAATCATTTAAAAACATTTTTGGTTGGTTTTCTGAAGCGTACTTGGACGCAAATAATGCAGCTTCTGTAAGATCCCTAAAAAAAACTCTTTAGATATTTCAAAAAGAGTTCCTATAGAATTTTCTAAGAAATATTTGTGATTAAAATCCTTAAAGCATCCATGGGGAAATTCTGCATCATTTGAAGCAAATTTAGAAGGAAACGCCGTATTAACTTCTGTTGATATCACTGCAAGAATCTTTGGAGGGATTTCTGAAGGATTTTCTGAAGGAATGCCTTTAGAAATTTCTTGACACAAACCTGTAGATATGTATAATGGAACACATGGAGCTGTTTTGGAAAATCAATAGTAGATTCTTTTAAGAAATTCTTAGAAAAAAATATGGAGGAATCTCATAAAGAATTTCTGATCGGATCTTCAGGGAAATCTCTCAAAAGTTCCTGGAAGAATTTAAAGAAGAAACTTAGAGGATTTCTGACGGAGTCTTGAATATTTTCTAAAGAAATCTTTAGAGACATTTTTGGAGGAATTTTCTGAAAGTATAGAAAGGCATCGGTGAAATACAAGACTGAAAGTAGTAAGCAGGGCTTTTGTATGGTGAAGATAAAAAATTCTTCGTTTCAGCAATAAAGTGGTGCAAACAACGTAGGTTTTACGTTTTTTTGGATCACTGTATAGCTGTATTCTCCGTTTTTTGTCTTTTCAACAACTCAGTTACTCAAAGTTTCGTCCAAACAGCATCAAATTTCGCAATAACTCATATACCCACGTTGTTCGCTCACAACGCAAAACATTATCTTTACATATAATGTAACCAAATAAAAAACGATTTTGTCCCACTATCTCCATCCCACTACATCATCGCATAGCACAAGACAAGAAATTCATAGGCAACGGCAATATAGCAGCATAGTTTTAGTCCGTGGACCATGTGCTCCTATATCGAGGGTGGCAACAGCCAGAGCCAGAGCCAGAGCCCTACTCTCCTCCGGTCGTCAACGGTGGGTGGGTGGGTGTTTGGTTGACGGTGGGCTTTCAGTGGAAATCATCTCCACTCGGTTCTCACCCCACTGACTGCGTTGATATGGTGCACTCTCCCACTTTCTCTCTCTCTTTGCTCTGTCTCTCGCTCTTTACGGTGATGCCAACCAAAAGATCTAACTGGGGAGACGGCCAGCAACGATGCCGTTCTTCCGCTACGCTGCTGGCTGGTGGGATGAGGATGGATGGGCTCATCACAGAAGCATACGCCGCCGAGGAGGAACCGAGTCGTAGCCGACACCGCGCCTCACACTACGGAGTCGGAGCTCGATGGGGTGCCTTGTCACTGTTCGGTGGGTGTAAGGAACGTTTGGAACTAAGCCTACGGACGACGAAGCACCATCCAACTGACGAGGTTCTGCGAAGGAACGGTGGAGTATGATACTCATTCCTAGGAACGGGAGATTCGTGGGCATGGGCGGGCACCCACCACCACTAGCAGAGCCGCTTGCCAAAATACCGCGATGGAGATGGGTGCGGCGAGCAGCAGAATAGTGTATGTATATGCAATATGCTTATTACTTTTTTTCAGCGTACGGTTGATTGCTGGTGAAAATGTAAGGAAGGGTGTTACAGGCCATAGTTTTGGAAGAAAAATATAAAAGAATGAGCTGAAATATATAATCAGCGTATCTATCACTATTGTGATTAGAAATTACGTTCCAAGTAAGAAGACGCCTAGCTCTCAGCTTCTCTTTTATTAACTGAATGCTTTCTGTGTCATTAGACCATGTCCTAATCTGTACTGGTCTCTGCCGGACGCCATTGCATTGCGATACCTAGCCAGCATCGACTATCTCTGCCTGCACTTGGAACCGGCCAGGCCACGACCAACCTTAGGGAAGATCGTTCATCAACACAGGTGTAGTTTTTGGTTGTAGCCTGACTGCGAGGTAGGGTTTGCTTCTGTAAAACTGAACGTCCAAACTCTAGGTTAGGAACGGTTCACAACACTGTCTGTTCCTGTCGTTAGGGATCGTTATCTGATTATCGTCCAAGTCCTGGGAGCAAGCCGTAAATGAATTATTATAACGGAAAGTGAACAAAACGGGCTTGGTGGTCTAGTAGTTACCGCTTCTGATTCGCAAGCAGAAGGTCTTGGGTTTAATCTCTGGTCCGTCCCTTTCCTACTTTGTATCTTTTTATCTACTTTATGCATCGTTCTCTTCTCTACATATGTATATTCATGTATTTATAGCGATCGCTAGAATTCAAAGTGGATTGAAAAAGCCGTTTCCACAGCACAGTGTCAAACTATCATGTAACGCCTACAAGTTATGTAAACAAGCGAACTGTGCCGCTTCATCTTTATAATAATCAAATCAACACATACCATCACTTTACGACTGGCATCCAATGCAAAGTGGGAAAAAATAGGTATAAAACGCGAATATATTTAATATGTATCTCTGCTCGGAGTGGATGAATTCGAACGAATTTTTGACACAAACTGTATAAAATTTATTTAATCTCTATAGTTTCAGATAAGGAGGGTGTCATTTGTTGCACGATGCTGGAAATCAGTGTATTGAGCTCGTTTTACCCCGCGATCTCTCTTTCACACCTTTTTGAGAAAATTCTTATTTATTCCCGACTGTCGTGCAAAATAAAGGACTTATTCAACTCGTATTTGTATAAAAACTTGCATAGTATCGACAATTTGACATAAGATTAGTCCTGTTCGTATCGATTGCGTTCCACTCCGAACGGAGATGGATGTGAACGCATAAAGAAATAGGGAATATCGGGGTTATTTGAAGATATTTCAATTTGTTTGGACGTGCGGTGAGCTAAACCAGCTTCATTTGATACTACGGAAAGTGTTTATACGAACACGAACTAAATAAATCGTTTATTTTGTACTCCAGGATTTTTCTTAAAAGGTGAAAAAGAGAGAGTGTGGCAAAACGGACCCGACACACTGATTTCCAGCATCATACGGCGATTGACAACCTCCTCATCTGAAACTATATGTCAAAAATTCATTCGAATCCATCCACTCCGAGCAGAGATATTGAATTTATTCGCGTTTATACCTATTTTTTCCCATTGTGCAATGTGTGAACTCTCTGCCAATAATAAGCATTAGAACTCTATGGACTTATCCACCGATGAACCAAATTCATCGCGGTCCGAGAATTTTGACACTAGAGCGAGGTCGTTTCCAATCAGAATTGAACGATTCTGATTGGGAATGGCCCCGCTCTAGTGTCAAAATTCCCGGACCGCGATGAATTTGGTTCATCGGTGGATAAGTCCATATATACTAGCGTGGGTCATCGGAACCGTTAGCTCCAGTGGGGTGACACGACTGTCAAACTCGGTACATCGCCGCTCCACCCAACATCATTTTTGGTACGGCGCGTTTTGGTACCCACTTTCTGGTCGGTTTACCCTAACTTGCTCCTGATTTTCGGGTGTGTGGCTCGTGTGTTGCTAGTGCTTATTTCAGAAATTACACATTTCAAACGAAATCGTTGTTTTTGATGATTGTTTCTCTTTCCTTATCACTTTGCACGATATTATATGTAGCAGCGAAGCAGTGTCGATGTACTCGGTACATCGCCGCTCCACCCAACATCATTTTTGGTACGGCGCGTTTTGGTACCCACTTTCTGGTCGGTTTACCCTAACTTGCTCCTGATTTTCGGGTGTGTGGCTCGTGTGTTGCTAGTGCTTATTTCAGAAATTACACATTTCAAACGAAATCGTTGTTTTTGATGATTGTTTCTCTTTCCTTATCACTTTGCACGATATTATATGTAGCAGCGAAGCAGTGTCGATGTTTCCAGCGCATGTTTTCCATGAATTAAGCAATCAAAACAAAAACATTGGACGCCATGTTGAATTGAATGCTGGGTAGATGATTCGGGCCCTTCGTCATCCCCCTGGTTAGCTCCGATCAAAGCTTTTTTGATTTCATTTCGGGTTCTGAGTAGCTGTGCAAAATTTGAGCACGAACGGTTGCGTCTGCAATTTTCACATTGCCACACATTGCATTTGAAATATGTATGTGATTTTGTATGGGACAACATACTTTTTTGCATTTTTGTCGTCTAAAACTTTTTAACCGAAAATGTAAAATAAAAGCCTAGGATGTTCTGAAAAACTTTAATGAAGCCCGTCAAGCGATCCGATGCTTGTTAATCAAAGTTATATTCAACAAACCGTATATATGTGTTCAAGTTTTAACATGTAAAGGAATAACAATGGAAAACTGCACGAATTTATACTGGCCTGCTTACTCTCACACGAAATTTGACGTTTGAGCGGTGTCGGCACCTTTCAAACGTCAAATTTTGTGTGAGAGTAAGCAGGGCAGCACAAATTCGTGCAGTGGACCCGGACCCTAGCAACAAAATCATGCTGTTTCGGCAAGCAATGTCAACGCAATAACTTTTTTTCATAAGCATCAGATCACTTCGTGGCTCTCGACAAAGCTTTTCAGGACACCCTAGGCTATGTTTTCACATTATCGGTAACATGGTTTTAGAAAAATTCGAGCTCCTCATGAGGGAAATTGGAAAAAAAAGTGTGTTTCCCCATGTAAAATCCTATACAACCTTCGAACGCGATGCGCAAAACGTAGACATAACCGATCGTGCCCAAATTTTGAACAGTTATTTAGGGTCTTGAAATAGGACTTAAAAAGCTAACAAATTCCCATTTTTTTCATATAGGGGATGACCCACTCTAAAAAATACTCTATAACCATGGATCGCATCACCGACCAAAGGTGACTCCCAGATCTCCCATCCTTCCCCTCTGAAAAACACATTGTTGACACAGTAACAGAATTCACTTATTTTCGAGCTAAAGTGGAACATCACTCTCTAAGACCAAGCCCATCCGTGGGCTTCATACTACACACGCAACAGCACGTCGTTAACGATTTTTAATTTCGTTATCCACCCATTTTCGCACCGTTTGTTCGTTTCCATGTGAGTAAAATAATGATCGGTCGCATTTGCGCACCGGTGGTCTCTATTCTATCCGTACCATCGGTTTTTTGCACTTCTGTAAATCATCGCAATATTTTGTGTATTTCTATGGTGTTATTGCAAATCTTATTCAGTATAATAATCTGTGCTCATATTTTGAAAGAAAGGGGTTTTGGATAAGATTGAAAACTGTTAGTAAAAATTAACTCAAATAAATAATTCCCTTGGAGATTTGTACCAGTTTTGGTTCGTTTAAATATATCATTTTCTCAATAATGTATGATTGTATTTAATCCCGGAGTTCAAGCAATCTTTTTTTAAATAATATGTTTGTTGCTTACTGTATGACTTGTAGGTTGAATTTTTATCTAAAATAATATCCATCTCTTCAATATCCATGTTGTCTTTCTCGCAAGAAATTTATCTGAATTTGAGATTATGAGCATCTTTTTTAATAATTAGGTTTATTGAATAATTATATCCCTTGCATTTCCAACACATTTATATCGTAGTTGTCTCCTTTACAACTTCGCGTAGGTCAAGATATTTGAATCCTGGTCATAGTAGAAGCTGTCTTCTAACAGTCTGCGATAAGTTTGCGCAACCTTTTTACATTAACGTGTATTTTAACATCAGCTAATTCTATAGTCAGACACAACCTTTTAGTTACAAAGCATCAATCGGAAATCTTAATATATATTGCGATCTTTTGGATGCTGGCATATGACTATTTTGTTGGAAGCAGATTCTATGCGCTTGAAGTAGACTGTGTATTTGTCAAAGTACATAATGGCCCACTCTCCTTTTTGGCACTTCATACAACAATTGTTGTATTTTAACATCCAACACCTTGATTTTTCTATAACGAGGAACCTACAATATGGCAGTCCTGCACACCACCTATTTTAATTGATGACACTTGGCCCGGAAAGTGAAGAAAGAAATCCTTGTGGTCACTTATTACCGTCAAATGATATCTTTTCGGGTTAGAAAATACGCACATCTTCTCACCGGAATCTGCGACGGATGACGATAATTTTGGAACTTGTCGGAACGAACTTCGCGAGTTATTTATTTGGACATTTTTCTAAATGTGCGAAACTAAACTGTACTTGCTGCGTAGAAACCCCGGCTCAAACATGTACGTGTTAAAATAGCAAAACTTACTGAATCATTATACATTTCTTCAAATATTAGTTTCGAAACGATCGGCCGAACCAAAAACTAAAGGTGCGATTATGAGCAATTGTAACTATTTTTAAGAGAAAATCAATACATTTTTGATATGCATGATCCTAAAATTGGCGAAGACGGGAAAACTTTATTCATAACATACTTAAGCAAAGCTTATCAATTTAAACCTATTATTTTCTGCGTTTGTATTGTCACTCTATCACAATTGTATGTCAGACAATTTGTTGTATTATTCGTGTAACGATCTATGATATTAATTGGTTGAAAATTTCAAATATTTGTTGCACACTTAAATAAATTCCTACCTATACAAAACAAGAAAATCATTCTCTAGAAACTATACATATACCTGGCAACAAATCCATACTCATGTTCTTTCGTTTCCTCTTTACGCTACCCAGAGAGCTAAACGCGAGAGAGCGCACGAGCCTACGGATAGAGACCGTCAGGGGCGTTTAATTTCGTTTCAATGAGACACTTTCATGCAACATTTGAATGAGTCACTTTATGTGATTGACACACTATTCGAGTCTTTCTTTTTGATTCGGAAAACGTTCTCATTCATCGTAGCACTCGGTAGTCTCTCTTCGGGGTGACGTTGCTTGTGCTTCACTTGGCAGAGCAGTAGTGTCTCACTCTTACGCGTTAGTCTCTCAATGGTTACAGGCGCCGGTTAATTGGATTTAAGCGATCAAACTTGTGTTCCTTTTTCATAAAACATAATGATCATTCTATTGGCGTGCATCACTATTTGAAAAATTGTTTTAAATGGTGATTTTAGAACATTGAAATTTTTCAATGACCCACAATTGGAACGAAAATCCAAAGTGTTTCATTTCAATTTTCAAACACACTTGTTTCAGTAGCAATAATGAACGAGCATATTGCAGTGTGAGTTATGAAGCATCGCAGCAGTCCCGTCGTATGGGAAACGATTTGCTACAGCTTTCGTGCGTAATGTTTTCCTTTCGACATTGCACGTCCCTGGAGACCGTACTTTGCGTGTCTCTATATTCTAAGCCCTGCTACGAACCGTACGTAAACTTTTCGCTTTCGAGCCCAACTTAGCAGCGACCGGTGCGGTTCGCTTCTTTGTTCGGGGCTCTACTTAACGTTAAAACGCTTGATGGAGCCCATGAGTGAGCTTGGTCTAAGCGTATCAAGTTGAAAGCTCTCTGTATTAGTGTTCGTGAATTGTCATAAGAGAAGATGATGTGCGTATTTTTTTCATCTACACACAAACAGTAACAACTTTCATACGTAGATAGCGTTGCAGTAGTGTCCCCCATGCACAAGCAGAGTGGGCATTCTTGATGTTATTATTTTTTGGCTCAAACTGATTTGATTTTAGTACTTGTGTGTGTATCTTGCTCATTTCAGAGTAACTTTTTCTAAGCGTGTAACCGTGCTTAGGGACGTAGAGTGATCTCGGTCTTCAGCAGCAACAACCATCACATTATAACATTTCTTTCCCTTCCCAACTGACAGTTAGGACTTGGCCGGCACCGTAATTGATCACAAACGTATAAGTTGCTTAAGTTGGGCTTTAAGAATAAGTGATGTGTCACAGTCCTCATTCATTTGAATATCAGTGCAATTGACACCTGGTCACATCAATCACGGAGGAGCATCCATTACTTGCACCGTCAGTCTATGAAAAGCTAAGCTTAGCTGAGGGAAAATCGACAAGAAAGAAACACGAATAAGAACCAATGGCAACGACCACCAGCAACGAATAAGCCTTTAAAATCTGCTAAACCACCTGAAACTTCTCTGAAAACTCTTGGAACGCTCCCGAAATCTCTGGAAAACCTCTTTAACACATTGAAACCCCTCAAAATTCTATTGAACTATCCGGAAACCCCCCGAAAGCCCAACATCAGCAACATAAAACTCCTTGAATCCCCCTAAACATACTCTGAAACCCCTAAAATGCTCCCTCGCCCCCTCCAAACGAAAACTCTTGAAACACTCCCGAAACCCCTGGATCCATCTGAAACCGGTTGAAAAGATCTGAAACCTAGTGTAGACACTCCTGAAGCACTCCTCAAACCACTCAATAATAGAGACGCACAGAAACCCCCTAAAATTTTCTTGATGCGCTGTCGAAACCCTTTGGCTGTCTCTTAAAAACCTAAAACGCTTTTGAAACCCCTTGAAACTCGCCTGAACACCCCCGAACAAAACCTTATTAGCATAAGCATTAAGGACAGACTTGTTAGAATCCAAAATGGCCGCCACAGTGGCCGACTTTGGCACCTACTCACGATTTCGAGGGAACAAATCTCTTCGTAAACAGAACAAGCGCACCTGAGCATCTTATTTTAAGCTTATTACAAGTGAGCAAGAACAGAATAATGAACTGCATCACGGCGTGCATATGGTGAAGGTTTATCACAAAAAATTAGGCATCGCCAAATCCGCCGTTTTTCGAAAATATGGACTTCTAGCTTTCATTTAACGTGTTCCCCAAAAAAATCCACCGAGGGATCCCGAACAACTTTTTCAGAATACTGTTTTTCCCCATACAAAATGCACGGTTCCAAATTAATCCCTATTTCTACTTAACAAAGATACCCAATTTTTGTATGAAAAAGTTCCCCCGATGGAATATTTCGATGTTGGGCTTGAATGAAAGCTGGTAGCGTCAACTTTCACGTAGCGTAAAAATTAGCGATGCCCATTTTTTTGTAATAAATTTGTTCTACCAGACACACCGTGGCATTGTTGTTTGAAGCTTGTTTTTTGAGATTTGTGCGTCTGAAGTTTTGATGCACTGTTGAAGCGGGATTTAAAGACGTTTGTCCTTAAGCAAGTCACACAAATTCGTAGGTGGTTGGTACAGTACTAGACCGCTATTGTAAGAGTTGCCTTCTTCCCGTTCGTACCGTAAACCTTGGTCAAATTAATCAGCGGGGTGAAATTGATCATTGTAGTTCCATACTAGGAACTCTTAAGCATTGTAATGATCTTAAACTTTTTACGTCATCTGGTTCGTAGCTGTCTAGAGATGAGTGCACCCGAGCAGAAGAGAATAGCAAAATAATAACTACAAAATAACATAACCTGTTTTTATATCTTGTTTTGTTATAATTAACTTATCAAGGAATTACTTTTCCATAACATGTTTTGTTGGACAATCTTATTTTGTTATTATCCAGGTAGTGACATGCTCCCATTGAACAAAAATTTAAATAACATGTTTTGTTATGGAGCAAACTAAGTTATTATTGTGATATTGAGAGTGTACAAATATTTGATAAACAATATCACTACAATAACAAGTTTTAAATTGTAACTACAACATTGGACATTTACGTTCTTTACAGTATTCCGTATTTATTATCTTATTATTCTAATTATTATTCTTGTCAGCTTAATATCTTATGAACACTTCGACAATTATGTCCTGTTTTTTTATCATTTTTTTGTATCCAGTTGCATATAATTGTATCCATTCCATAGAAAATCTCAGAATATTGTAATACTTGGTGCATTAGTAGTTCCTTGGAGACTCATATGTTATAATTCACAATTAAGATAGCTCTATCTAAATGGTGGTCCAAAAATATTGCTTTTGGTTTGTTATCAATAACTTTTGAAGATCAAAATTTGTTATTAAAATATTTTCCAAATCCATTGTTATTAAATTGTTATTGACACAAACAAAACATGTTATTAAATTGGTCTTCTAGGAACATTTTTTTGTTATGATATTTGTTATTTTGCCGCTTATGACACGCAAGTTTATAACAAAATATGTTATGTTAATAACATTAAAATAACTGATTTCATTACTCAGTTATTTTGCCAAAATAACGCATTTTGTTATGCGATTGTTATTTTCTTCTGCTCGGGCAGACTTTTAGTTTTTTTAGAAAAAAGTTTCTTTTGCATATTTTTTTTAGGAATTTGCAATGCATTTTCTCATTTAGTTGAAATCATTGCTAAACAATCGATTGTTAATAGAACTTCCCGTAAATTCTCTGTTTTAACATTTTTGTGGAGCCTTGGTGTGAAAGTTATGTAGCTAATCAGAACATGAAATAGTTATAGAAAAGTTCATTTTATGATGAAATAGTCATTTATTGTGATAGAAATCACTTATTTCAAATGAAATAGCCTACCTTAAGGTGTTTAAGGTGGAAATTTCAAAATTTAATTTTACATTTAAAATATTAAATTTAATTTTTTGATATTAGGAGTTATTTAACTTAAAGTTTAAATTTGTTGAATAAAATTCTGTCACATGGTTCCATGGAGATCCACAGGGTACTGGTTTTACAGAAATTCTTTTGGCAATATTTGAATTGACACTGATGTTATCCGCAAAAGTTGTTTTAAAGTGATCAATTTGACCCCGGATTACGGTACTAAAGTACAAATATTTGAGACTAATCTGTGACTCTAAGACAAGATTGACGTATTCCTCCAAAGATCGAGAGCTGTCCTGGCCACGTCCTTGCGATAGCTGAGGGATAGGAAAGACGATTAGGTGTCACGGGAATTCGGGTGATGTTATTAGAAAGATAAAGGCCAAAGGATACGTTTGGACAACGTTTAGACATATTGGTGTCGAACTAAACCTTATATGAAATTTATCATTAACCTCGTGGTGCCACCTGAAAATGCTCTGTAGCAGGCATCCAGTTTTTCACTCACGTGATCAAATTCCACGGATTTTTCCACCTCCGCGATAATGATTTTTCACTGAATGGGATGAAAAATAAAAGTCTCTCACTCCAGCACTCACGATAATTCTTTATTACACCAACGAACCTAACCTCAAAGTAACTGACAACACTCTGATCATTTTGACAGATGTAACATGAGCATGAAAAGGACCGCAACAAGATCGATAAAGTAGAATATATGACCCGTCTTTTTCGTGCATGTGTGTGGTCTGTCAAACTGACCTGAGAAGTGTCAAACATTTTCATGGCTAGCTTTGTTGGTGTAATGATTTTTTTTTTATCTGTATTAACGAGATTTTTAGCTAGTTCATCTCGGGACCCACGCTTTACTTCCCTTCCGAAGGAAGAACTCGCATTTTGCGAGTATGTCGGGAGTGGGATTCGATCCCAGGTCCTCGGCGTGATAGTCAAGTGTTCTAACCATTACACCAGATCCGCTCCCGGTGGTGTAATGAAGAATTCTATTTCTCTCCATCCACAACTCACGGATAAACAACAAAGCACAAACAAACAGACGTAGCATCTCGAACATTTTTCGATTCAATTCATAGTCACGGAAACATATTCGCCCAATGCTAAAAAGACTGAGTTTGGCCAACAACCACCTTGGTCGCAGTAATGGGAAACGTCAAACTTGAAAAAAAGCGATGCGAGCGCCACGGGTAGGCAGTTGGCCAACTTTCAAATATTTTAAGTAGGCTGTTAAATCAGTGTACGATGGAAGTCATCAGATTGTTACGTCTGTTTGTCTGTGAACAAATCATAACATTTTTCACTCCGTCTGCAAGTCACACACATGTCTCCTCCGATGTACGATATCAATTACAGTTGGGTCTCCTACATACATACATTTATTTGTTCAACATCACATTTAAGACAAGACACATTCAACAATAGTACGCCACAATACTCGGTTTGTGGCTGCCGTTCTCCATCCTCGGTCGCGCCCAATGTTCGCCAGGTCACGCTCCACCTGGTCCGCCCATCGTGCTCTTTGCGCTCCACGTCTTCTTGTGCCAACCGGATCAGTTGCAAACACCAGCTTTGCAGGGTTGTTGTCCGGCATTCTTGCAACATGCCCTGCCCACCGTATCCTTCCGGCTTTGGCCACCTTCTGGATGCTGGGTTCGCCGTAAAGTGCAGCGAGCTCGTGGTTCATTCTTCTCCGCCACACACCGTTCTCCTGCACGCCGCCGAAGATCGTCCTTAGCACGCGTCGCTCGAAAACTCCGAGCATGGTCCATGTCTCGTGCCCGTAGAGGACAACCGGTCTTATTAGCGTTTTGTACATGGTACTTTTTTTGGTGCGTGGGTGAATCTTTTTCGACCGCAGTTTCTTCTGGAGCCCGTAGTAGGCCCGACTTCCGCTGATGATGCGCCTCCAAATTTCACGGCTCACGTTGTTGTCAGCCGTCAGTAAGGATCCGAGGTAGACGAATTCCTCCACCACTTCGAAAGTATCCCCGTTATCGTAACATTACTACCCAGACGGATCCGGTCGTGTTCGGTTCCGCCTACCAGCATGTACTTTGTTTTCGAGGCATTCACCACCAGTCCGACCTCTGCTGCTTCGCGTTTCAGGCGGGTGTACAGCTCTGCCACCGTTCCAAATGTTCTTGCAATATTGTCCATGTCGTGAAAATCGTTCCCCGGCTGTTGAGCCCGGTTCGTCGCATCACACCTTCCAGAGCGATGTTGAAGAGCAGGCATGAGAGTCCATCACCTTGTCGCAGTCCTCGGCGAGATCCGAATGAACTGGATAGTTCACCCGAAATCCTCACGCAGTTTTGCACATCGTCCATCGTTGCTTTAATCAGTCTAGTCAGCTTCCCAGGAAGCCGATTTCGTCCATGATTCTCCATAGCTCTGCGCGGTCGATACTGTCGTATGCCGCTTTGAAGTCGATGAACAGGTGATGCGTTGGGACCTGGTATTCACGGCATTTCTGGAGGATTTGCCGTACGGTAAAGATTTGGTCCGTTGTCGACCAGCCGTCGATGAAGCCGGCTTGATAACTTCCCACGAACTCATTCGTTTTAGGTGACAGACGACGGAAGATGATCTGGGATAACACTTTGTAGGCAGCATTCAAAATAGTGATCGCCCTGAAGTTCTCACATTCCAAATAGTCGCCTTTCTTGTGAATGGAGCAGATTACCCCTAACTTCCACTCCTCCGGTAGATGTTCGGTTTCCCAGATCCTGACTATCAGCCAATGCAGACATGGGTCTCCTATTAGACGCTTCTACACCCTTTACCACTGCAAATCCCAGCTGTCTTGCAACCGATCAAGCTGTTTTTTTTACTGTTATTAGAGTATACTAAAAGCTTGTCAAATTCCAAAAATGACGTGAATTGGTTGGAAGACAACCTGGAAATAACAGTGGGCGTAAAGTGGGTGGCTGCGTCTAATAGGAGACCCGACTGCATAAAATCTACTTGTTTCCAAGGCCATCAAGAAAACACGGCACCACTCAGATGTCGATCGGGTGAAAACGTAGATTGGGGTAGACTGATCAACCATTTTCTCCTGCGAGAGCAAACAATTTGTGAGTGAGCGCTAGTTAGAGAGAGCATACTTTTATCCCGCAAATGAACTGGAGTGAGAGCCTTTTCAATCGTCTAGGTCTAGGGTGCAAGGAAAATATCACAAGTTGTTTTATCCGGATAATATAAATAGCTAGCTGTGTGATAGATAATTAGGGTCAAGTGGGGAAAGATGCCATATTTCAAACTTTCGTAGTTTTCAATGATAATTAGCCTCATTTGTTAGGCTTTCAAAGTGGTAACAGCAACTAGACAATATTTGCTCGATACTTCAACAAAACTATTCACTAAACTATTGCATTTTCATCGATTTTTATCGATTTTAAAAACTGATTCGTTGGTGCAAAAAGACCATCTGCCATGGGGTAAGATGCCACTTCATGAAAACATTCAAAATTACGTCCATCAGTTTTCGGGCTTTTTCGACTCACTTTCACCCCTCCGTCACGCTTTCTCCGTATACTCAATACATGGAGAGTCGCCCTCTCCTCGCTAAACGATGGTCGTCAAATTTGAATGACCCCTAACATGGAAAGCATAGCATACATATATATCAACAACCATGCGCCTCCATATGTACCTTAATCTCCTTGGAAACACATGACTGGTAATAAAATCACCCGAAAACCTGAATTGCAAACACGATAAACCAGAAGTTGCCAATTTTCATTGGGAAATCATAAGATTTTCCGTGAGTTTGGCGGCCCAGCTTCTAGAAGAATGTTTAATGCAAAAATATCTTGACACTATTCATCTATAGTAATTAGTATTTAAGCTATATTCATCTATAGTAATTAGTCCCACTCAGGAATGATTTTATTAGTAGGGCCATTTTACCCCATCTTGGCATTTTAGGCTCTGTTCCCCTATAAATCTTCTTCTTCGGAAGATGAAGGAATTGTGCTGGTCTCAACAAACATGGAAGTTCTACCTGAAGCTTGACGGACATAAGGTGGCTAAGAAGTGTCTGAAAGGCGGAAGCAGCACTTCGATGAGCACCTGTACGACCGGATAACATAGGCACAGGGGACAAATCCAGCGAAGGGAACAATTACGACAGCGAAGTAGAAGGCGCGATCGTTCGTACCCTAGTACGTTTTGCATTAGTTTAACACTGCGTAGTTTAGCTATGCGCCAGAGCTGCCCAATTTGTGCTGATGCTGTTGACGACATGCAGCTTAGGCGCTGTCTGTAAACTATTTACGTAGACTCATTTTCGGTCACTTTCGGTATCCAGGAGTTAAGCTGATCCTGTATCCCCTATGGCAACAGCTGCAAAAACGTGGGTATTCAGCAGATTCGATTCCGGCCATTCGTAAATGAAACTTCCTTGATTTTTTTGGGCATGGCATTGGCACATGACGCTCTTAGTTAATAACTGTAGAAGTGCTCATAGAACACTATACTATAGAACACTATGCTAAGCGGCGTTGTCCCAGATGTGACGTTACGCCACGAAGAAGAAGAAGAAGAAGAAGAAGAAGAAAAATTAAGCTGGTAATAGGCAACGAATATCTAGATAGTGCGTCGCAAACAAATAACCTAGCTATTTCATTATTAAGGAGTACCTGTTTATGCAGAGACAAACATGATGACTCGTTTGCCACAGAATAAAAAACTCCAGCGAAATGAAAGAGTCAATTAGTCTTGAAGCACGCATCTAAATCCTACATTCATGAATCATGATTCACTCAAACAACCTTCAGCCAAAAATGTTAATTCTACTCTCTTAACTTGTGAGTCAAACGTACCCCCTTTATACTTATTTTCCTAAAATACGGATACCGCGATATCCGTATATTCTTCCTCTACGTTGTCAATTTTTCGGCCTGCCAAAACAGTGGTAAGGCAGTCTCTTTGTAACGAATATCCATCCACGAAATGAGGATCACGTTTCGTGAGTTTCGTTCTGACATTTTCTCCGAATTGAAGGACTCTCGGCGTCACGAAACATGTCATCTGGCCCACGTACAAAATCCTTTTGACGGCAAAGGCAATAGCTATGGCGGCAGCGGGTATATTTTCCATCTTCCACCCACCCGCGATTCGGAGGCCTTCCGGATTGTGCCTAAGGAACATGACGACCAAAAAGGGATGTAAGGATGAGGATTTTAGTTGGAAAACATCGCGCCGTCGTCGTCGTCGTCGTCGTCGTCGAGCTACACACAAAGCTTCTGGCATCCGAGCGAATATTGGCAAAAGTGAAAGAAGCGGGGGTCCCGGCTTGAAACGCAAAAACTCGCGCACAGCACCATGCGATACCAGAGGCAGCAGCAAGAGGCTACCAACATCCGACGACGAACCAGTTTTCGCCAATAGGTTGAGAGATCCAAGTTGAGTCTTGTGCACCAACGACGGCGACGACGACAGCGAGCGGCGTTTTAGCAGAACCCTTCATTTCCCACTCCAATCGCCACTCCGGTCGGTCGTCGTCAGCGTAGCGTAGGTACCAAAGCCCTGGCGCAGGAAGGAGGAAACCCATCCAACAGCCACCCCATAAAAGCTTCCAATTCCGTTGGCACTGGTAATCATTTTTCCTTTCGGTGTTCCTTCCAAAAACTCATTCTCGAGTCGAGTCTGCCGCTGCCGCTACCGCGCGTTTTTGCCAAAATCAGCATCTGACTCTCTACCTCGCTTTCCGATACTGTCGTGGCGGCGCGGCGGTGGTTGGTTGGTTCGTTGGTGTACCTTCTATCTTCTGGGGTTTTTATCGTGGTTCAGTACAGCCAAACTCACTCTTCCCACGAGACGGCCCGTGGAAGGTACCATCAGAAGCATGGTTGCCATCAATGATTGGTTCTTATTGTGATGATCTAAGTCATGTCACTGGATATGTTATGAAAGAATCGTAACATGTTCAATCGGATTTAAATATTAACTGCAATAATTGAGGGTGAGAGGGCTTTTAAATAGTAGATTCGCGTTTCCGGAAGTGAGTAGATTATTTATTTCAGAGGACTTAATTGCTATGAAGTTCACTGTAAGAATTTCTGGTGGTAACATGACCAGACATTTAATCAATCATTAGTGGATTCGTTAAGAAGGATTATTTGTTGGCTCACCTGCTGGAGCGGGGTGACTTTTGAGGCATTTATTTTTTCAAAATACCTTGATGTTGATCATCAATATTAATTTCATTACCCGATCAGGCTAGACAGCTGTGAAGTACATACATACATTGATTTGGTCAACATCACATTTAAGACAAGACACAATCAACAATAGTACGCCACAATACTCGGTTTGTGGCTGCCGCTCTCCATCCTCGGTCGCGTCCAATACTCGCCAAGTCACGCTCCACCTGGTCCGCCCATCGTGCTCTCTGCGCTCCACGCCTTCTTGTGCCAACCGGATCCGTTGCAAACACCAGCTTTGCAGGATTGTTGTCCGGCATTCTTGCAACATGTCCTGCCCACCGTATCCTTCCGGCTTTGGCCACCTTCTGGATGCTGGGTTCGCCGTAAAGTGCAGCGAGCTCGTGGTTCATCCTTCTCCGCCACACACCGTTCTCCTGCACACCGCCAAAAATCGTCCACCGCTGAAAATCATCCATCGCTCGAAAACTCCGAGTGCTTGCAGGTCCTCCTCAAGCATGGTCCATGTCTCGTGTCCGTAGAGGACCACCGATCTTATCAGCGTTTTGTACATGGTGCATTTGGTGCGTGAGTGAATCTTTTTCGACCGCAGTTTCTTCTGGAGCCCGTAGTAGGCCCGACTTCCGCTGATGATGCGCCTCCGAATTTCACGGCTCACGTTGTTGTCAGCCGTCAGACGAATTCCTCCACCACCTCGAAAGTATCCCCGTCTATCGTAACATTACTACACTGACGGATCCGGTCGTTTTCGGTTCCGTCTACCAGCATGTACTTTGTTTTTGAGGCATTCACCACCAGTCCGACCTTTGCTGCTTCGCGTTTCAGGCGGGTGTACAAATCTGCCACCTTTCCAAATGTTCTGGCAATAATGTCCATGTCGTCCGCAAAGCACTCAAATTGACCGGATTTTGTGAAAATCGTTCCCCAGCTGTTGAGCCCGGCTCGTCGCATCGCACCTTCTGGAGCGATGTTGAGGCAGGAGAGTTCATCACCTTGTCGCAGTGCCCGGCGAGATTCGAATGCACTGGATAGTTCACCCGAAACCCTTACGCAGTTTTGCACACCGTCCATCGTTGCTCGTTTGCTGACTAGACTGATAGCTTCCCAGGAAAGCCGTTTTCGTCCATGATTCTCCATAGCTCTGTGCGGTCGATACTGTCGTATGCCGCTTTGAAGTCGATGAACAGGTGATGCGTTGGGACCTGGTATTCACGGCATTTCTGAAATGATTTGATTTGTCGTACGGTAAAGATCTGGTCCGTTGTCGACCGGCCGTCGATGAAGCCGGCTTGATAACTTCCCACGAACTCATTCGTTTTAGGTGACATACGACGGAAGATGATCGTGGATAGCACTTTGTAGGCAGCATTCAAAATAGTGATCACCCTGAAGTTCTCACATTCCAAATGGTCGCCTTTCTTGTGAATGGGACAGATTACCCCTTCCTTCCACTCCTCCGGTAGCTGCTCGGTTTCTCAGATCCTGACTATCAGCCGATGCAGACAGGTGGCCAACTTTTCTGGGCCCATCTTGATTAGTTCAGCTGCGATACCATCCTTACCAGCTGCTTTGTTGGTTTTGAGCTGGTGAATGGCATCCTTAACTTTACTCAGCGTGGGAGTTGGATCATTTTCGTCCTCCGCTGCACTGGCGTCGTCGTTTTCTCCGTTGCCGTGGGCTCCCGTGCCTACGTTCTCCACGCCGTTCAGGTGCTGATGGAAGTGCTGCTTCCACCTTTCGATCACCTCACGTCCGTCCGAGGCCTCCGTCTCTATCCCTCCATATTTCGGCTCGCGGCACGAAGCCGTCGCGGGATGCGTTGAGCTTCTGATAGAACTTTCGTGTTTCTTGGGAACGGCACAACAGTTCCATTTCTTCACACTCCGCTTCTTCCAGGCGGCGCTTTTTCTCCCGAAAGAGGCGGGTCTGCTGTTTCCGCTTCTGTTTATAACGTTCCACGTTCTGTCGAGTCCCTTGCTGCAGCATTACCACCCTCACTGCGTTCTTCTCCTCCAAAACCGTTCTGCACTCTTCGTCGAACCATTCGTTCCGTCGATTCCGTTCCACGTACCCGATGGTGCTCTCGGCTGCGTCGTTGATGGCTGCTTTCACTGTACTCCAGCAGTCCAGCTGTGTAGTGTCGGTAGCGAATAGTTTGACTGGCTAAGAATAGCACTACTGATCACTCAATTGATGCTGTTATGCAGCTTCATGCTGATCGTGCATAGAAATGAATAGTTAGAAGGATCTAGTAGAAACCTATTCACAAGCGGAGCCTGTGGAGTACCAGGGCACCCTCCACAGTATTTTGCTCTTCCTGCGCTAACCGGAGCAATAGCGCGGTGGACCTAGTGTTTCTCAGCTGCCCTTCGTTAGTCTCAAACTTGAGGTTGAATGAAGCGGGATTATGGAGATCGTATCGTCGATCAGTGCGGTCGCGTTTTCAATTCGGTCCGAGTCGCGCGTATTTTATTTTAATTATTTTTGCCTTGTCTGCACAGCATTTAGTTGTTTCAAAATGAGCTGCAGAATTTGTAAAAACGGAGTGAGCGACAACCGATTTTTGTGGAAATGTGACAGCTGTTCAAAGCGGTTTCATGCTGCTTGTATCGGAGTCAAGCGAGAGCATGAAGACTTGGTGCGTGAATATATGATTCCAGCATGTAGTGAGTGCCAATCTCGCGTTAGTGTGGATCTTAATATGAAAGAGTTGATATGCCAACAGTCACTTCTTTCTGACCAAATTAAACTACAAACTGAAGTGAATCATCGGTCTACGCAAAAACTGCTGCACGATAGCGTTTTACATGGGGCGCTTGACCACATTGAGGCCCAGCTCGACTGCATAAAAAGCGAGCTAAAAAATGTAAACAAAGTTAGCTCCTCCACTGCTGCTATTTGCACCATCAAAAACCAAGTGTCATCGTTTTTCAACGACATGCTAGAAGCCGTTAACACTAAAGTAATTGAATCGCTCAAGTCATCGATGGTTTCGGTGCAAAATGGAATTGACGGCATCGGAGTTATGACTAATGAAATATCTGATAAGCTTCTTCATCACTGTAAGGAGGATCATCATACAAATCCTGTCAATATGGATATGTTAGATGAATTAAAAACCCTGTCTGCCGCTTTCACCAGTTTCGAGTCGAAGCTACAAGCTCCTTTGATATGCCCTACTCCAACAATTGCTGACGAATTGGAAGAAATCGATTTAAATTTGTTCGCCCCATCTGCAAACGATAATTCTGATGATGGTTGGAAGTGGTTCAAGGGACGACGAACGATTTGGAAGAAGTGGAAAGCTGACTGGAATGATGACTCACAGCATAAAACAGTCAAACATCGTTCGAACCGTAATAGGAGAAGGCCATTCGAGAAAGTCAACCAGGATTTCGACAATAACTATAATAATGTATATTTCAACTATAACAACAACGTGGACAACAACATCAATAATAAGCGCAGTACCTGACAAAGCACTTTTGGAAGCAGCTAAGCGTCAATTCGCTGGACCTCCTACAGTTTTAACCAACAGCCAGTTTATACGATTCAGACAGGGTGAGACTCTCAACCCTTCAATTCAGACGAGTGGCTCCCGACATACAGCAGATGAGTCTTGGAGCATGGTGCAACCGTTATCATCCAGACATCACAGAGGGACCCGATTTTTCTATACTAAGGACGCAATACTCGCAAGAGGATAATAGTAAGTCAGAAATATGTTTTTCTAGTAAAGAGGTTATCGTATATTGCCAAAATTTTAACCGAATGAAAGGCGCCAAAAAAGTTAATGAAATATATAGGCAGGTTTCCGCTAGTAATTTCTCTGTCATATCAGGTACAGAAACGAGTTGGGACGAAAGCATAAGTAGCGAGCAAGTTTTTGGAAGTCGATTTAACGTTTTTAGAGATGATCGTGACAAAGCAGTATTTAATAAGAAATCTGGCGGAGGAGTATTAATCGCCATTAGTGCCAATTACGAGTCGGAGCAAATTTCAACCAGCAAGTGTAAAGAATTTGATCATGTTTGGGTCAAATCATCAATAGGGAGTCAGGTAGACCTGTGCGCCGCCGCGCCACGCCGCCGCCGCCGACACTTTCTGTCCCACGCCGACGCCGACCGATGTATCGGCGGCGCGCCATACGCCGCTGTTTGTCACGCCGCCGATTTTCATTTTTCGCGCCGGTGATCAGTGCACGAACAAAATTAAGTTTATATAAAGTTGAGATAAAAAATCTCACGATCACTATCATAAGAGTTTGATTACAATATATCGCATTTAGTTCACCACTGCAGTAGTCCATGGACTGCGCACTCAGTCTTCATAAGTGCGAAAACGTAAATAAAGGTGCGCGATAGCATCAAATCAAGTGCCGAGATTTTTAACCTAGGGCTAAAAATCTCGTTAATACAGATAAAAAAAAAATCAAATCAAGTTGATGTCTTCGGCGCACTATTTCTTCAATCTATGCTGAATAAGTGCTCTGAAGACACCGAGTTGATATAGTGCCATCGCGCACTTTTATTTGCGTTTTCGCACTCGTGAAAACTAGTGCGATAGCCCAGTGGTGAATTAAATGCGCTATAATTGATTTGCCAATTCTTAGAAAACACATTCACATCTCTCCAGAAGCTTCTTCAGAGACTCTTCCAAAAGGATTCCTCCAGAAAAATCTTCAGGGTACTCCAGGATGTTTTTTTTTCTGAAGATCTCTCAGGAAGATCTCGACAGGAGTACCTTCAGAGATTAATCCAGAAGATCCTTCAGGAAGTCTCATAGATTAGTCTGAGAGTTCCTTCAGGAATTCCTACAGGAGTTTCTCCAGGATCTAGTCCAGGAGATTCCTCAGAGATTCCTCCAGGAGATCCAAAATAAATTCCTGGAATTTGTTCAATAATCTCTCCTGAAATTCCTTCAGAGATTCCTCTTGGAATTACTTCGGGATGCCTCAAAAAAAAATGCACAGATTCTTTCAGGAGTTCTTCAAGGATTGCTCCATAAGTTTCTTTTGTGATCTCTCCAAATCGCTCAGGGGTCTTCCTAATAGCTCCAGTAGGATTCAGGGATGCCTCCATGTGTTCATTAGGAATTCCTTCAGAAGTTCCCTAAGCTATTTCAACGTGAGATCGTTCAGGTATTCTTCCAGAAGTCCTTTTAAATATTTTTTTCAGGAGGATTCATGAAGAATCAACTGAGAAGTTTCTTCAGGAAATCCTGCAGGAGGTCTTTAGAAATCAGTCTAGGAGTTCCTGCGGGGATTCCTTCTGAAGTACCATTAGAAATTCCAACACCACTTCTTTCCAGGAGTTCCATCATAGATTCCTTTAGGAGTTTCAGGGATTCTTGCAGATGATTCTTCAGAGATTCCTGCTGAATTTCTTCAGGGATTCCTACAGAAGTTCCTTCAGAGAATCTTATACGAAGATCCAAGGATACCACCAGGACAACCCAGGGATTACCCCAGAAGTTTATTGAGCGATTCCTATATAAGTGTTCCTTTCAAGATATCTTCAGGATTTCCTTAGGGGATAGTTCGAGAAGTTCCTTAAGGAATTCTTCCAGAAGTTCTTCCAGGGATCGCTCCTGGTGTTCTTTCAGATAGTAGATTGAGATTGAGATTTTTTCAAGAAGACTCACGGATGCTTTCAGGAGCTACATCAGAGATTTTTCCGGAAGCTCATTCAGGAATTCCTACAGGAGTTTCTTCAGGGTATCTTTTAGGAGTTCCTTCAATAATTCCCTTAGTATTATAATCAAGCATATTTTTTGAGGGATCTTACATGTAGTTTCTACAAGAATTCCGCAAGGATTTCCTTCTGTAATTCTTTAGAGAATACCTCTTGCAAATCCTACCCCTACCCGGAAGGATCCGCTGAAAATCCTTCGAGGATTCCCCTGGAGATCCTGTGGATAATCCTACCGGAATTCCATCGAGGATTTCCCTGGGGGAATCCCTGCAGGGATTTTTCTTGTATTTTTTTCGGGAATTCCTCCTAGACTTCCTTCAGGGGTTCCCCTGGACTTCTTTCGAGGATTCCTCCTGGCTTTTTCCTGTAATTCTTTCGGGGATTCCTGTTGGAGTTCCTCCGGAGATTCTTCCTAGATTTTCATTCGGGGTTTCCTCCTAGACTTCCTTCGAGGATCCCTCCTGAATTTTTTCGAAGATCCCTTTTTATATTCCGTCAAATTTCTTTGGTGGATCCTCTTAGAAATCTTTCAGAGATTCCACCTGGATTCGTCATGGAATTCTTCCAAGAATTTCTCCTGCACTTCATTTAGAGATTCCTTTTGGAATTCCTTCGGGTATTCCACCTAGATATCCTTCATGGATGTCTCCTGAAATTTTTTCGGGGCTTTCTCCTGATATTCTAAAGTAGATTTCTCCTTAAATTTCTTCGGGGTTTCCTCCTGGAGTTTCTTAGGTGATTTCTCTTAGAATTCCTTCGGAGATTCTTTCTGGATTTGCTTCAGTGATTACTCATGAAATTCCTTCCGGAGCTCTTCTGGAAATCCTTTGGGATTTCCTTCTAGAATTGCTTCAGTGATTTATCCTAGAATTCCTTCAGGGATTCCTGAATTCCTTCGGAGATTTTTACTGGACTATGGAAATTCCTTTTGAAAACCCTTCAAGTATTCCGCTTGAGAATTCCTTTAGGGGTTCCTCCTGGGATTCCTGCAGGGATTTCTTCTTTTATTTCTTCGCGTATTTCTCCAGGAATTGATTCAGAAATTCTTCCAGAAATCCCGTCAAATATTCCTGCTGGACCCCCTTCAAGGATTTCTCCTGGACTCCCTTCGGGGAATTCCTTTAGGGCTTCCTGGAATTAATTCGAAAATTCCTCCTTTAATTCCCTCGGGGATTCCTTCTAGAGTTCCTTCGGGGATTTATCCTGAAATTTCTTTGAGGATTCCTCCTGATATTCCGTCACGGATACCTCCTAAAACTTCTACGGGAATTCCTCTTCGATTTTTTTCGGAGATTTCTCCTGGAATTCTTTCGGGGTTTCCTCTTGGAATTCCTGCGGGAACTCCTCCTAGAATTATTTCAGGGTTTCCTCATGGAATTCCTACGAGAATTCCTATTGGATATTTTCCGATGGTTCCCTCTAGAAATACTTTGAGGATTTCTTCTAAAATTCCTTCAAAAAAAAAGTGGAATTTCTTTGGGAAGTCCTCCTGTACTTCCTTCATCAAATCCTCCTGGGGTTTTTTTTTTAGAATTCCTCTTATTATTCCGTCGTGGATTCCTCCTGGAATTCCTTCGAGGTTTCCTCCTGGAATTCCTCTAGTAACTCCTCTTAGATTTTTTTCGGAGATTCTTCCTTTCATTCTTTCAAAAAATCCTCATGGAATCATTCCTTCCGGAATTCCTTCAGGATTTCCTTCATGAATTTCTTCGGTGATTTCTCCTAGAATTCCTTTGGGAATTTCTCCTTGTATTCGAAGATTCTTCCTGGAGTTCCTTGGAAGATTCCTTCTTAAGTTTCTTTGGAGATTCCTCCTCCACTTTCTATGGAGATTTTTTTCTATGGAGATTCGTCTTACAATTCCTTCGGTGTCTCCTTTTTGAGGAATCCGCTTTTAATTCCTTCGGAGATTCCTCCCTGTAGAAATTTCTCCTTCAATTTCTTCGGGGATTTTTTCGAGACTTCTTTCGCGGATTTCTCCTAAAATTCATTCGGGGATTTCTCCTGATCGGGGAATACTCCTGGAATTCCTTCGGGATTTTCTCATGGAATCCCTTTGGTGATTTCTCTTCCATTTCTTCGGTGATTCTTGCTGAAATTCCATCGGAAGTCCTCCTAGAATTTCTGCAGGATTTCTTCCTGGAATTCATTCGGTGATTCTTCCTAGAATTCTTTAGAGAATTTCTCCTGGAATTCTGTCGAAGATTTCTCTTGGAATTCCTTCGGGGATTCCTCCTAGAGTAATTTCGGGGATTACTTTTAGAATTCCTTCAGGGTTTCTTTTGAAGGGTTCTTCGTTCGAGGATTCTTCCTAAAATTCTTTCAAAGATTTCTCCTGATATTTTGTCGGGAATTCTTTCAGGATTTCTTTCTGCATTCCATTCTGAAATTCCTATGGTGATTCCTCTTGGAATTTCTTCGGACATTCCTTCTAGAATTCCTTCGGACATTCCTCCTAGTATTCCTCCGGGAATTCCACTAAAAATTCCTCCAGGGATTCGTCTTACAATTCCTCCGGGATTGTTCCTAGAATTCCTTCGGAGTTTTCTACCGGAATACCTTATGGGGTTCCTCCTGAAATTCTTTCGAGCATTCCTCATGGAATTCTTTTGGAAATTCCTCCTAGTATTCTCTCTGAGATTTCTGCTGGAATTCCTTCAGAGATTTCTTCTTGATATTTTTCGTTGATTCCTGCTTGAAATCCTTCGGAGATTCCTTCTCAAATTCCGTAGGGGATTCGAATTCCTTTGGAAATTCCTGCTGTAATTCCCTTCGGATTGCTGCTTGAATTCATTTGGGGGATCCTCCTGGATTTTTTTTTTTCGAAGATTCGTCCTAGATTTCCTTCTGAAATTCCTCTAAAACTTCTGAGAAAACAAAAGAAAAGCTGTAGAAAAATCAATATTCAATTGCCCTTCATTTGCAATGGAGTAATGCAACATTCATTACACTAAGGATACCGGTAATGTCTCAATATTCCTTTCCAATTATAAATATTTGTTATCCTTGACCTCGAAACAGCCGCGAGTACTTCGGCTTCCCAAACTAATATAGTATTAACTGCCCATATTCGCATAGTCGATGTAATCACCACAGACAATGTCATCGTGTGCATATTTGTGTCTAATTTTATTCAATAGATCACAACATCTAACCCGTAGTTTTTTTTTTTTTTTACTTATTCGTTTATTTGGAAGGCTTGGGCGCCTCATGGGCATAACTGAGCCGAAATCATTTGTTGTTTTTTTTTTTACAATATATTTTACATTTTACAATATTTACTGCCTTAATGCTATGTTAGTTTGGGGAGCCGAAGTACTCGCGGCTGTTTCGAGGTTAGGGATAAAAAAAAAAATAAAATAAAATTGGGAAGGAGGAATTTAGGGGTCTTAAACTAAATTATTTGCTAACTTATACTAAAAACATTGATGGGGCAAAATGTCCTTATCTGAAATGGAACAAAAAAGAGAGGACTTTATCGGTAGACAACGACAAGAAGAGGACAAACGGAAGGGGGTGACGACAGACAGGGGCGATCAACAAAACCAAAGGGCGGACAACGAAAACAAGGAACGTACTACATCAAACTCTGACATCAACACGTTTCAAAAACTGGTAAATCAGGTTCATGTATTCCAAATCAAGTCCTGCCAACACTTCTCTAACGGGTTTCTGTTGTTTTCCTCGGACCCGGAGAATTTCATGCAGCTCAGATCTGACCTCACGATACTCATTGCATCCCCACACGACATGTTCGATATCCTGGTAAGCTACGCCACAGACACAGAGATTGCTTTCTGAGAGCCCAATACGGAAGGTATGTGCATTCAACAAATAGTGGTTGGACATCAGCCGACACATTACACGAATGAAATCGCGGCTCAAATCCAACCCTTTGAACCATGGCTTCTTCGACACCTGTGGAATGATGGAGTGCAACCATCTACCCATCTCTCCATCTCTCCATTTGTGTTGCCAGCTGAACAAGGTCTCCTGACGGGCCAATGCAAAAAATTCGTCGAAGGCGATTTGACGCTCGTAAATATCGCCTCCGCTAGCGCCCACCTTAGCCAGAGAGTCCGCTTTCTCATTGCCCGGAATTGAGCAATGTGAAGGGACCCAAGCTATGGTGATGATGTATGAGCGTTTGGACAAAGCACTCAAGACTTGGCGTATTCCATTCAGGAAGTACGCTGAGTGCTTCATCGGTTTCATTGACCGAACAGCCTCCAGAGAGCTTAGACTATCGGTAAAAATGAAGTAGTGCTCAGGTGGAAGAGTGCGAATGTACTCTAAGGTGTAGTATATAGCCGCTAGCTCAGCAATGTATACCGAACATGGCTTTTGAAGCATGTAGGTGGCGCTATGAAATTCGTTGTAGACACCGAAACCACTTTGGTCATCGGTTTTCGAACCGTCTGTGAAGAACTGTCTGTCCCCGCTAACATGCCCGAACTTACTTGCAAAGATCTGTGGAATACCTACGGAACGAAAAGATTCCGGAATACCGGTGATCTCATCCTTCATAGAGAGATCAAAATCCACTGAGGAGCTGTCGAAGTTTGAGAAGTTGTCACGATTGGTGTTAACCGGAGATGGGCTTACCTCCAGCGTCATGTACCAGTAGTACACACTCATAAAACGAGTTTGAGGGTTCTGTTCGAGCAGCTTTTCGAAATTTTCTATGACCAATGGATTCACAACCTCGCATCGGATGAGGAACCGGAACGATAACTCCGCAAAGCGGTCTGTCAGAGGCTGTACACCAGCGAGTACCTCTAAACTCATAGTGTGAGTTGAGTTCATGCAACCTAACGCGATCCGAAGACAACGGTACTGAACCCGTTGAAGCTTCAGCAAGTGTGTTTTCGCCGCGGATTGAAAACAGAAGCTACCGTATTCTAAAACCGACAGAATGGTTGTTTGGTACAGCCTGATCAGATCTTCCGGATGTGCTCCCCACCATGTTCCGGTAATAGTTCGCATAAAGTTGATTCGCTTTTGGCATTTCTGTATCAGATACACAATGTGCTTCCCCCAGGTGCATTTGGAGTCGAACCAGACGCCGAGATATTGAGAAGACATGCTATGAGTGATTGTCTTACCCATCAGATGGAGCGGAAACTTTGCCGGTTTGTGTTTTTTAGAAAAGACAACCATCTCAGTTTTCTCTGGAGAGAACTCGATACCCAGCTTAAGAGCCCAAGTAGACAAATTGTCCAAAGTATCCTGTAGTGGTCCTTGCAGATCGACTGCTATTGATCCCGTTATAGAAACAACACAGTCATCCGCAAGCTGTCTTAACGTGCAATTTTCCATGAGACAATCATCTATGTCTCTAACATAGAAATTGTAAAGAAGGGGGCTTAGACATGAACCCTGGGGGAGACCCATGTAGCTAATTCGTGAAACTGTCAAGTCGCCATGAGCGAAACTCATCTGCTTCTCAAACAGCAAATTATACAAAAAGTTGTTCAAAATTGGTGAAAGGCCACTTTCGTGTAGTTTGTCGGAGAGAACATCGACACAAACTGAATCAAAAGCTCCCTTAATATCCAAAAACACTGAGCCCATTTGCTGCTTTTGAGCAAAGGCAAGCTGAATTTCTGAAGTAAGCAACGCAAGACAGTCGTTCGTTCCTTTGCCTCTGCGGAAACCAAATTGTGTATCAGACAACATGCCATTCGATTCAACCCATTTGTCCAGTCGAAAGAGAATCATCTTCTCTAACAACTTCCGTAGACAAGACAACATCGCGATTGGACGGTACGAATTATGATCCGACGCGGGTTTCCCGGGTTTTTGAATAGCTATCACTCTCACTTGCCTCCAATCATCCGGAATGATGTTGTTATCCAGGAACTGATTGAACAAGTTCAACAAGCGCCTCTTTGCGACGTCGGGGGGGTTTTTAAGCAAGTTGAACTTAATTCGATCCATTCCTGGAGCGGAATTGTTACATGAAAGAAGAGCAAGTGAGAATTCAACCATCGAAAACGGCCTATCCATGTCGTCCCTATCCTCGGAAACATCACGAATTATTCGCTCCACGGGTACGGAATCTGGACAAACTTTTTTTGCGAACTTGAGAATCCACCGAGGAGAGCTTTCTCGATCCTCGTTTACCGACGACGCGTTACGCATTCTTCTCCCGACGTTCCAAAGAGTTCTCATTGATGTCTCGCGCGATAAACCCTCGACGAACCGACGCCAGTAACCGCTTTTCTTCGCCTTGATCAAGTTTTTGAACTTGCTTTCAAGGGAAACGTACCGCTTGAAGTTTTCGACCGAACCGCGTTTCCGAAACTCTTTGAACGCAGCGGATTTTTCGCGATAGATTTCTGTACACTCGCTATCCCACCACGGATTGGGGGGTTTCCTGCGAGCCGATGGACCTGGCACTGGCCGACGTTGTGCCTGAAGCGCGCTACTGATGATCAGTTCTGATAGAAACTGATACTCTTCCCGCGGTGGAAGGACTTCTACCGATTGCTCACCGTCGATAATTGCTTCCGCGTACTTCCCCCAGTCAATGTGTTTCGTGAGGTCGTAGGAAATGTCGATAGATGGAGGTTGCCGTGAACCATTGGAAATAGAAACAGCGATCGGAAGGTGATCACTACCATGGGGATCCTGGATAACCCTCCATGAGCACTCCAGCGATAGTGAGCTCGAACAGATTGAGAGGTCTAATCGGCTGTCTCTAGGACTGCCATCTTTAGCTGGAGGCGCCACTCGCGTAACTTCTCCGGTGTTCAAAATTGTCATGTTGAAGTCGTCGCAGAGGTCATATATCAAAGTTGAACGGCTGTCATCGTACAGTTCCCCCCAGCCTGTACCATGGGAGTTGAAATTATTTATTTATTATTTATTTACTTCTTACAACTTATAACAGCACAAATAATCTTCTAATGATTTTCAAAGTATGTGTGTTACAACTAATACCAATGAGCAACTACATATTAGATTTAAAGAAAATGCTGGTTCTTTGCCTAAAAGAAAAGTAACTATTTGTAGATCTGCAGTTTCTGGGCAGATCATTCCAATTTTTTATAGCGCGATGACGGAAAGATTCTTTTAAATAATTGGTGGAACACAGAGGAACAGTCAGTAAGGACACACGTGAGGATCGAGAATAGCAGAAAAAACTCTCTAAATAAGGTGGAGGATTGTTTAACAACTTATAGGTTTGAATGCATAATCTAAATTTAAAGTGGTCCGTTAAGCTACATCCAAGTATAGTATTTTTGTAATTCGAAATATGGTCATACTTTTTCAAATTGCATACATATCTGGTGACAGCATTGAATGCGAGATTTAATTTCTTTAGGTTTTTCTTAGAGACAAGTCCAAACAGAACGTCACAGTAATCGAACAAGGGCACAATCAATGATCTAGCAAGCTGAAGTCTTATATGTTGTGGAGTAACATGTCGTAATGTTGCAAGAGAATGTAAAGCATTATAAATTTTACTGCAAACAGAAGTGACTTGGCTGTTCCAGTTTAAATTAGAGTCCATCAGAAGACCAAGGTTTTTAACTACTTTTGTGTATTCAATCAGCTCATTTCCAACTTTAATTTGTGGAATATCAGCCAATGTTGAACGTTTAGACCGGAAAACTATGGTTTGAGTCTTCTTCGCATTTAAAGACAATCCATTTTGCTCGCACCATCTTAAGATGCTACGAACATCAGAATTAATGTGTTCTACGATACCAACAATGTCGTCAGGCTTTCCAGAGATGTAAAGTTGGCAGTCATCTGCATATAGATGAAATTCACAGAATGATAGACTACGCGGTAAATCATTTATGTACATTGAAAAGAGAAGTGGTCCGAGAATAGATCCTTGTGGTACACCGTTAGGTACTCGGATTGTACCGGATTTTTGCTTGTCAAATTCTACGTATTGAACACGGTTTTCTAAATAAGAGCGTAAAAGTTTAACAGAAAAGCGGTCCAAATGAAAATTATTCCTTAGCTTGTTACATAATAAATGGTGATCAATTGTATCGAACGCTTTGCTGAAGTCCAGAAGGGCCATAATAGTAATCATTTTCTTATCAAGGGCTTCCCTAATATCATTTTCAATCTTTATCAAGGCAGTAGCAGTGCTGCATGCTTTACGATAACCAGACTGTAAAGGACATAGTAGTTTTTTTCTGGATTAAATACTCGTTGAGTTGATTTGAGAGAATTGATTCAAATACTTTTGAGAGGGCGCTAAGAATACTAATTGGACGATAATCTTTTTCTGTAGTGGGATTGTCGATCTTTCCAATGGGAATGACTTTAGCAATTTTCCAGTCAGTGGGGAACTTAGAAGTTGTGATACAGCAGTTGAATATATCTGTAATATGAGGAAGAATGACACACAAGGACGACTTCAGAATGTTCAATGGAATATTGTCATTACCAATTGCATCACATGAAGTGGAAGTGAATTCTGTAAGTACTTCATCAGAAGTTGAAATCTCCCATAAGCAGCCGTGGCTCAGGCATAACCGAGCAGATGTGGGCGAGATCCCTGCGAGATATCGCAGTTCTCGGTGGAAGATATATGGAGGCAAAACTGAGGGTTTTACCTCGGATAGTCACCTCACATGCGACGGCTTCGATGCCCGTCATCGGATGGAAATCGACTCTGTAAAATGAGTGCTGCTTTTTGATCCCTAAAAGCACCCCTCCGTATGAGTCGGCCCGATCAAGACGGATGATGTTGAAATCGGAAAAAGGTAAGGTTACATCGGTTGTCAGCCATGTTTCGGATAGCGCAAAAACATCGCATTGTAAATTGTTAATTAAAAATTTGAAAGAGTCTAATTTTGGTACGATACTACGACAGTTCCAGTGTAGCACAGAAATCATATCTTCGACCTCGGTGGTTAAATTAGCCATCGAAAGATACGAATGTCGCAAGGAGGGGCATTTTAGAAGCCAACTGCTTCAAAAGAGGGGACACACAAGGAAGAAGTGCTTTGACAAGGCTCTTCACGGAGTCGGAAGCATTAAAGAAGTTTAGGATGATGTCTACGATGCCAGAAAGCGTAAACATCGGAGCACCAAGGGGTTGTTCCTGGTTCTCCGAATGCTGTCCCTCTGGCTGAGAAGTCGAAAAAATTGGGACATCTGGGATTTTTGATGTTCCCGGGAGCGAAGGAAAGTCGCGTTCATCTTGGATTTTGAATCCAGGAGGTGAACGTTTGGCGCCTTTCTTAACACTCCTAGAATTTGTCACGGTGGGTTGGGGGTCACTGCTAGGCAGATTCCGAGGTTTTTTGGTGGGTCTCTGGAGCCTCATCCGTTTCCTCGTTTCACCCTTGAAAACAAAGGGAACCCCGTCCCCGACCTCAGAGTCAGAGCCCTGATCATCGAGAGATAAAGAGGAGTAGATGTTACGGGATTCAACAACCGGGGCAGCGTTTTTCAGCATTTCGGCGTAGCTTCGCCGTGATCGCTGCTGCAACGACCGTTTTTGATGTTTTTTCTGCTGTATGTACCTTGGGCAAGCAATCAGATCATGTGGACGGTCGCTAGCACAATAAACACACTTGGGCGGTGTTTTACACGCACCGTCCACATGTCTCTCGCCGCATGTTGCACAGCGAGGTTTATTGCTGCAGTACTGGGCGGTGTGGCCCAGCTGCTTGCAATTGATGCAATTCATTACCTTCGGTACATACAGCCTCACAGGTAGCCGAAGTTTGCCAATCACCAGCAGATCTGGTAATGCAGATCCGGAGAAGGTCACGCAAAATTCTTCAGATGGTGTGTAAACCTTCTTCTCGCCCTCCTGGGATACCGAATGCAGTTGCCGGCAATCCAGTATCTGGACAGGAGGTAGAGAAGGGTTATGGAAACGACCACAGCCTTGCATGATCGTTTCGCAGGTCAAAGATGCGTCGGCGACCTTCCCCGAAATCTCAATCGACGCGCTCGGAAGGTAGACAAAATACTCAAGAGTAAACAACTCGCAGGCCACAATCTCATTAGCGTGTTTTCGGTCGCCTACTGTCACCCGAAGCTTAGCTGTACCGACCATGTCAATGGAGACAACGGAAGAATACCGCTTAGTCAGATCCTTGCTGATTTGAACGGTGTTCAAACGTTTGCCTTTGGGTCGGAAGAAAACAACATATGGCCCGCCAAAGTCGGGAGGGTAGGCCTTGAGGCGGGGGGACGTCGAAACAGATTTACTGTTGGTGTCCATTGGAGAAGCACCAGGGTGAAGGGAATCAAAGGGGTTAGCATTTATTTCGCCTTGTTGGCTCGAGCAATCCGATGCCAATAACAAAGCTTCGTTGATGCGGTACGATGTACCCCCGCCATCATCATCATCGCCCATTGTGGCAGCTAACTACCACCACGGGGCACTCAAAAATCTTAAACTAACACTTATCACGGGGGCGAAATAATCAAAAAAAAAAATCAAGGGACAAAATTAACGCTACAGGAAAATCGAAGAAAAAAACTGCTTATATACCAAATTAAATCTAATCAAAGAGTCAGTGGAGAGGGGGGAACAACGAGGGGTAACTTTATGTACTTATCTTTGTGCACTCTGTTTAGCCACAGGCTCGACGACGACAGGTCCAAGCGATCGGATCGCCCGCACTGGGAGGAGGCGAGCTGCTGCTGAGCGCCGACGTTGGTGTGCGGCGGGACGCTCTCTGCTCTTCTCTCGGTGGGCTGCTGCTGTCGACGACGATGAGCTTGGGTACTCACTGGAAAAAGCCGATCACGGCCGCGCGAGCGGCGCGGTGTGCGGGGGGTGCTGCGCACGATAATCGGACAATGCGCCACGTGTTACGATGAAAACGAGAATTTCACTCGAATTAAACAAACTTTTGCGGTAAAAATTGTGGCCTAGCCAACCGCACTCGTCCCACTAGGGATAATCACTGAAATGTGAACACTTGAAACACTAGCACGCCGAAAAATAGCCACCGAACTGGAAAGTATCGAAGACAAACCGGACGACCGAGAAATTTCGACTGTCTCGCACGAACGCTAGACAAAGAATCAACCCGTAGTTAGATGTTAACGTGGTGAAAATCTTGAAATTTATATTTCTGGAGCTCGATTTGAATAGGTCGTATGTGCTTTTGTCGATTAAAAATTCGATCAGTTGGATTCGCTTATTATAGTGAAAACTATTGAAATTGAGCAAGGTTGATACATACAGAAGAATCCTCACAAAACAGTCTTTCTGTTCCATCATTAAAAGTTTGCAAAATATCTGCCATATTGCTACAATGACTAAAATAAACTGATCGAATTTTATATCGACAAAAGCACATACGACCTATTCAAATCGAGCTCCAGATTTATTCATTGTTAAAATTCCAAAAGCATGTTGAAAAATACAGTGGCGCTTACATCGACTATGCGAATATGGGCAGTAAAGAAGAAACATCACAGAATACAAATATGGCTGCCACAATGGCCGACTTGGTCTTCTACTCACGTTTTCAAGAGCACCAATCTTAAAAATTCAACATAAACAAATGCGCAAACAAATGCGCTTGATTGAGAAAAGCTAGCTTTTTTGCAAGTGAGCAAAACCACGATAAACAAGTGCGGCTTGGTTCGATGCTTTGTTCGTCAAATTTGTGCCTCTAAAGTTTGTATCCAAAATTACAATGGGATTTTTTGATGTTTCACCTTAAGGCAGTTAAAAATTTGAAAAATGCAAACAACGTAAAAACAAAAATGTACAAATCATTTCGGCTCATTTATGATCATCACAACACACATTTTAGCTGTCCAGGAGTGGAACAAAAATAACTCTTGACTCTTGAGCAAACTTTAGTTTAATAAACTGTTTTTCAACTGGTTCTGTTTCTTGGGGTTTGGCGGCCGAGCCTTCCAAATAAGTGAATATGTAAAAAAATGTCGCAATAGGTCTAATCACGCAGTGACGGATCCGACCAGAAATAAAAAAAGGTATTCATTTTAACGTAATAGTTTATGTCATCAATGGTCATGAAAAAGCTCAGACTACAAATTCTAGAGCGTAATGACAACTTCTTCGCTTTGCCAATGTGGAAATTAAGGTCAAATTTTGGTCACGCCGATTCACGCCGCCGCCGCCGCCGCCGAAAGCTGCCACCGGCGTGACGCCGATGACGCCGCCGCCGCCAATCAAAAATGGCCCTCACGCCGCCGCCGAGCAAAATATAGTCGGCGCACAGGTCTAGAGTCAGGTTCATATATTTGCAACGGTATATTTTTCACCTGAAAATGCTAAAAAAGAGTCATACTTAAAATTTTTCACTATTGCTGAGCAAATTATTTCAAAGTTCAGTCCAGAGACAAATATTCACTTATATGGCGATTTCAATCAACGATCTGTAAATTTTGTTATTGATGACGAAAATGACTCTCTATTGATACCAATTGTGGGTGACAATGAAACACTCCAATGCCTTTTCGAAAACAGTTCAGAAATTGGTCTCAATCAAGTCAATCATATTAGAAATGAGAATAATTCATATTTAGATTTACTGTTTACTAATATGACTGATGATTTTTGTGTGACAGAATCATTAAGCCCGTTATGGAAAAATGAAAAATTTCATACCGCAATTGAATTTTCCATTTTCGTACATAGTACCTCGGTGAGGCCTGATGATATTTTTTTCGAACCAAGCTTCGATTACAAAAATGCTAACTTTGAACTCATTAAAAGAAAACTGAACTGTATAGATTGGCAGACTCTTATTCGTGACTCGAACATTGATCAGGGTGTCGATATATTCTATCGTACTATCTTCGATATAATTGAACAGACTGTTCCTAAAAAGCGGAAGAAAGTGAACATACATAGAGTACCTGTATGGTACAATCATGACATAGTAAATCTTAAGAATAGAAAACAAAAGGCTCATAAAACCTACAAACGCAATAGGAACGATTCAAACCTTGCGTTCTACTTGTCTATATGTGATCAGTTAAACTTAGAGATTAAAAGAGCACATGAAAGCCATATCAACAAAATTGAAAGCAATATCAAGTCAGACCCTAAATCGTTTTATGAATACGTAAAAGACAAACAAAAATCCAACAAGTTTCCATCAAATATGCAATTAAATGAAAAGGTAGGAAATAATTCAGATGATATAAGTAATTTGTTCGCCGATTTCTTCCTGAACATTTATACAACTCATGAAAATAATATAAGAGATTACGATTATTTCTCTTTCCTTCCAGAACCGACCAAAGACATTGCAGTAGATAATATATCTCCTATTGAGATTTTACAGCGCCTTGAAACCTTAGATCCCTCTAAGAGTGCTGGACCAGATGGTCTACCACCACTCCTTCTGAAGTCACTTTCGAAAGAGCTAGTTAAACCACTTTTCTGGCTATTTAACTCATCTCTTAAGTCCAACTATCTTCCGCATATTTGGAAAGAATCTTTTTTAGTCCCAATTTTTAAATCAGGTAAAAAATCTGATATTAAAAACTATCGCGGAATAGCCATTTTATCCTGTATCCCTAAATTATTTGAATCAATAATCAATGACAAGATATTCTCTCAAGTCAAATGTCTAATAACTTGTAATCAACATGGTTTTTTCCAAGGACGATCAACGACCACTAATCTATTGCAATTTGTAACATTTTCAATTAACGCCATGGATAGAGAGCATTATGTTGAAACACTGTACACTGATTTCAGTAAGGCATTCGATAGAGTTGATATTGCTTTATTACTATTTAAATTAGGTAGGCTTGGTTTCAATCCTGGATTGTTAAAGTGGATACAATCGTACCTATCCGATAGAACCCAAAGAGTGAGATTTGAACATAGCATATCCACAAAAATAATTGAGGTTACATCCGGGGTACCACAAGGATCTCATCTTGGTCCTCTATTGTTCATTTTATTTGTCAATGATGTAGAACGTGTCTTGAATCGCCTCAATGTTCTAATATAAGCTGATGATATGAAACTGTTTCTTGAGATATGTAATTCAGCAGATCTTGATGTATTCCAAAATGAAATAGATGTTTTCCATAACTGGTGTCAGAAAAACTTGCTTGAAATTAATGTTAAAAAATGCGTTTCTATTTCATTTACAAGAAAATATACGGTTGAACCAACAGCTATTTACCTTAATAAAATACCAGTTGAACGATGTGAGCAGGTTAGAGATTTAGGTATAATTCTTGACTCTAAATTGTGTTTTAATAGTGATCATCACCACAACATCATATACAAAGCAAGTAACAAGCTAGGATTCATAAAGAGATTCAGTTACCATTTCAATGACCCTTACACAATCAAGACATTGTATATTACATATGTTAGACCACTTCTTGAATATTGTAGTATTGTTTGGGCTCCATAGCATGAAACGCATATAAATCGTATAGAGTCTGTACAAAAACAGTTTTTGCTTTTTGCGCTTCGTAAGCTTGGCTGGACGACACTACCTTTGCCCTCTTATGAATCGCGATGTTTGCTAATAAATTTGGTTGGTCTCAAAAAAAGAAGAGAATTTGCCATGATAGCCTTCATCAACGATGTTATATCACAGAAAGTCGACAGCGCAGTTATGCTAGAAAATCTAAATTTTTACGCTCCCACTCGTCAACTAAGAAATAGGAATCTATTTTATATTAAATACCAAAGAACTGACTATGGCATTAATGGGCCTATTAATAGAATGATGTCGTGCTATAATAGTTATTGTAAAGCAATTGATATAACAATGAATAGATCGAAACTTAAACATGTTTTCTTTTCAAGATACACAAGGCAATAAAACAGGTGAAAATAGAATTTAAGAATTTCATTGTTACAGACGTTATTTATTATAAATTTTACTGTAAAATTTGGTCTACGTATTGATTGACGACAAATAAATAGATATAATCGATTAGTTTAAATTACCATTAACTAAATGGTTTCGCATTGTGCGATTTTCACAGTGTATTCTGCGTTTCCTCGCCTTTGGCGTTTTCCAATCGATTCCGATCTGATTTTGTTGCTGCTGTTTTCTTTTGTGCTGTGATTGTGAAGAGTTTAGTATTGCCTAGATTGGGTAGTGGCTACGAGCTCAGGACAATATTCAGCATGGAAAAACAGCAAAGATCAATCTTTCCAGTATTATGCAAAATGGTACAGCCCAAGTGGCTTTAGTCCAAGAACTTTATATTCGTAAGTGGATTTTCTATCTAGGAAACCTTGTGAACCCGGTGTTTGTTACTTTCAGCGAAAATGTAGTGGCAAACTCGCGTGTCATGGCTCGAGCCTGTGTGCTTTTTAACAACGCAATCGTTGCTATACCCGTCTCATAATGATGTATGTGCTGTCACAACTGATGTATCTGTTGGAAACCTTAACAGAAAATACGTCTACTGTTCGGTTTATTTACCGCATGATGAACCATCCGCTACGAATGCTTTCAAGCAAAGTTATCCCATACTGTACTTCAAAAATCCTTCTTCTAATTGTTGGCAGTACCACTCGGGAAACTGGCTAACCGCCAGCATGCTACCGTGATGGACTCTCCAAAGCGAGCCATCGATGTTGGTTGCTGCAGGCTACGCAGCTAACCTTGAGGGTGCAATGTGCAGTAGCCCCTCTCTGAAGCAATGCCTTCTTGGTGGTTCCGGAGAGACGAAGGGTTTGGCGACCATAGGAATGTGTTTTAGTGGGTTGAGGAGAGAGTAGTCCTGGCTTTTACTATTGTTGTAGAAGACGGCCTTAACCCCACACTACCCTAACCTTCCTGTTAGGGTGTCTGTTGAGCAGATTTTCCCCCCTATGGTTTAGAAGGAAAAAAAAAATGTTGGCAGTGATGCTAATGCTCACCCTATCATCTAGGGCAGCACAGACATCAACTTGAGAGACTCTAGTTTGATGGAAAACTTATGTAGGTAGAACAGATCTTGGATTACTTAACGAAGGCAATCGCCCAACCTTCAAGGTATCTGCTAGAGAGGAAGTGTTAGACATAACGCTTTGCTCTAGCAGAATTAGCCACGAGCTGACTAATTGGCATAGTCAGATGAAGAATCTTTATCTGGCCATCGCTACATCTTTTTTGAACATGTAAATGTTACTTTGCAAACTTTGCGTTTCAGAAATCCCCGGTTAACCAACTGGGACCTCTTTACCGATTTGGTTGCAGCCTAATTTCATGGATACACACCATCCATTGACATTTAGATGATTTAGATGACGCCGTTGATACTACAACAACCTTCATAATGGAAGCTTTTGAAGAAGCTTCCCCTCTGCGGTCTGTGAAGACCACAAGAGTAACTCTTTTGTGAAGCTCAGGAAACAATATAGAAAGAGTTAGAACAGACGACGTTCGGCTGGATCGGAGGCTTTCAGGTCGGCTCGCAAGGCCTACCAAAAAGATCTTCGGTCTGCTGAACGATCCGACTGGAAAAACCTTTATACAAATGTTTCCAGTTTGAGTGAAGCCAGTCGGTTGAACAAAATCCTTGCAAAATGTAAGGATTTTCAAGTGAATGAACTTCGTTTGCCGAATGGTGATAGCCATTCGCAATCCAATTACGGAACATTAAAATGGAATGGTAACTTACTTGAAAATCAGTATCCGTGGGTGATTGGGTGATCAGGTTCACCCCGCTGATTAACTGCACCCCAGTTTACGGTATCATAACTTTAGAATCAATTGAATGAGCACTAAATAGCTTTGCTCCTTTCAAAACTCCTGAGGCAGATGGAATTTATCCTATTTTGCTTCAGAAGTGATTTGATTACTTAAAACATGTTTTGAAAAAAACTACTTGTTTGCTGTTTTGCTACAGGGTATATTCCCAAATCCTGGCGGGATATTACTGTTAAGTTTATTCCGAAAATGGGTCGTGCGTCGTTTGAAGAAGCACAGCGTTTCAGACCTATCAGTTTGACCTCTTTTCTTTTGAAATGCTTAGAACCCATTGTCGATCATCACATCCGTGATGTTCATCTGGCCAACGTACCTCTTCATGTGCACCAACATGCCTACCATTCTGGTAAGTCCACTGTGACTCTTTTCCACAAGGTTGTTTACGGTATCGAGAAGGTATTCACCCAAAAGCAATCCTGCTTGGGTGTTTTCTTAGTTATCGAGGGTGCCTTTGACAACGTGCCTTTCGGTGCCATATCGCACCAAATCATGGTATATCTCCAATGGTTTCTAATTAGATTCACCAAATACTCAAAAACCGACATCTCTTCTCGACATTGCGTTAAGCGGCGATTAGGAAATCGAGTGTTTGTGAATGCCCTCCAGGGGGAGTCTTGTCACCACTTTTGTGGAATCTCGTAGCAGATACGCCATTGAGGCAACTCAATAATAGCGGTTTTCCTACTTATGGTTTTGCCGACGACTACCTAACATTGTTAGTCGATATGTGCATCGGTGCCCTTTTTCGACCTGATGCAAAGCGCTTTTCAGGTAGTTAAGGGATGGTGTCGCCACCCAGTCAACCAGTGATCGTATAAGATGTTAAAGTGGAGGCGATATGCATACATTTTATATGCGCCTAAATGGAAGCATGCACGCATATGGCCTCCACTTTATCATCTTATGCAACATCCTATACGATGACTGGTTGACTGGGCAATATGGTCTTTCGGGAAATCCGATTATAATATCTATTGTTCTTTTCACGGAAGCACGGAACCGTTATGGCGTTCGACCTTTGCGTCTCTTTGATTCTGAAATCAATGTGACTAATCAGGTAAAAAACGTTGGAGTTATTCTTGATTCTAAAATTGTTTTGGACGCATCACATTGGGGGTTCAGAATCAAGAAAGCTATCAGATAATGTCGGCGAACGTTTGGTAAAACCCAAATAAATCAATTGCATTTGAGAGACGAAACAGCCAAGGGCTGAAAGTCTCTATGATAAAGACAAATCAATCAATCAATCAAATGGATTTACACAACTGTTGATCGACCAATATTGGCCTATGGATGTCTTGTGTGGTGGCAAAAGAGTGAGAACAATCCTATCAAAATAGGGCCATCTCCGAAGGATGTGCATAATGGCGATGTCTGCAGTGTTCTTTTCAACTCCCACGCCAACGCTCGAAGGTTTCTTTGACGTTGCCCCACTACACATTCATCTTGAACAGGAAGTACTTTCTTGCACTTATAACCTATCGGTACTCGGTGTACTAAACTCCTGCGGAGTTTACGAAAACTCATGTGAATCGCAGATCAACACACACCACTTTTTATGAATTGGGAAAAAGTGGTCCTTGCTCCAAGTGATCTTATAATTGCTTGTAATTTTCCATATAGGACATTTTCCACGAAATTCCCTTCCCGGGAAGAGTGGATATCTGGTTATCTGGAGAGAAGAATTTCAGAGGGTATCGTATGCTACACTGATGGCTCCCATCTCGAAGGTCGAGCAGGTGTTGGTGTCTACTCTCGTGAACTAAGGCTGCATCAGTCTTACTCATTTGGTAGACACTGTACCGTTTTTCATGCCGAAATCTTTGCTCTTATGTGCGGAGTGCAATCAGCACTTCAGCAGCAAGTAATGGGCAAAGTAATATACTTCTGTTCAGATTTTTCCCCCTGTTGGGGAAATTAAGCCACTGCGTCCAACTAGCTGAACTTTTGTCAAGATTTTTCTACGTAGTCTGAACCTTGAGAAATAGTTTTATTCTGGAGACACATAAGAGAAGTGCGGTTGAATTCAGAATAAACTAGACCATCATTTAAAATTTGTTGAAACTTAAAGTTTGGCACCACGGACCAACCATTCACCCACCTCGATCCAGTAAGGCAACGACTCGCCATCGAGAAAGCACCCACAATATAGCAGAACGTCATCGTCTCCGACAGCGTCGTCGTCATCCACCAAGAGCAATGTGCCACGGCCAACAACAGCCACCTATTCGGTGATGATGGAAGCAAAATCGTCCACGTTGGCTTCCGTTTGGCGCTCATCTCTCGTCTTTGCTGCGTAGGTACCTACCTATATTTTCCACTATCTAGGACCACCAGCCAGCGGCAGGCAGCACCCATCCAGCTTTGATTCCACGCTAAGTTCCTCCGTGTCCTGACAACCAACCACCCCCCTATCTGAATGAACAAAAAAAAACTTTCAGATCGTGATGGTCTCCTCTCGTCTAGGACTAGATGTAGCATCCTTATAACGGCGGATATTCCGTAGAATTATAGTGTAGCCGGCAAACACACGGAGAGTGCAGGAAAAACTGATTTTTTCCTCGCGTCCACTCGCGTTGCTGTCTTGCACCGTCCGAATGGGTTTTGGTTTGGGGTCGTTCAACTAGCAGCAGCAGTAGCACCGAATGACGATGCCAGCAAACAAGGATCCTTTCTGGTTCAGTAATATTTTCATTTAGGACTTCCAAACAGTAGTGCGCAGTAGTTTTTTGTGTGTATGTGCACCACATCTTGCGGTTGAGTGAGTAAAAAATCGAGGATTCTGGAGACATTTAATTTCTGGAGGTGGAACGCTCGAGAACAACTAGCTACATATTCTGCGGTGCTTTGGGATGAAATTGATTACATAACCGTCGGGAACCCGCGTTCACAATTAGTCTAATTTTAAAAGTAGAACTCCTTTCTACCTAAATTATTGTTACACAAATAGTGATATGAGGGTGGAAAAGAGTAAAATAAAACACAACGGCAGCGTTGTAGGAGGTTTGTTGAGCCAGATCCATGCAGCGAACGTGTAATTGTTCCAACTACCAGAGCTGTGTGACGCAACGTGCGGCAATAGGATAAGGCTACCCCATCATTTATCGAATTAATTGATGTCATTTATTGAACTTCCTTCAAAATTTAATGATATACGGTTTCATTTGTAAGGCATTCGAAGTGTTACAGCAATTATACAATATTTGCTTGAAACTAAAGTGGGAACATTCACAAAAATGGTTCCTAGATAGCCCTAAAAGGGGTGGATTCCAAGGGCTTCAAAGGCGTTCCAAGGGGCTTTAAGGACGATTCAGAGGGCCTTTAAAGAACGATACAAGAGGTTTCAGGGACGTTTCAGGCATTTCAAATGAATTTCACGTTTTAAGAGCGTTTCTAGATGTTTTAGGGGCGTTTGATAGCATTTTTGGGGCGTTTCAAGGGGTTTTCATGAGCATTTCAGGAGGCTTCTAAAGCCTTTTAAAGGCGTTCCAAGGGACATTTAACGTAGATTATGATTATTCAAGGGAGGTTCCAATCGAATTACGGAGGTTTCAGGGGCGTTTTGAGGCATTTGAAATTAGGGTCGTATCAGGGGGTTTCAGAAAAACCCTTAAATCCAAGGAGTTTCGGAGCATTCCAAATAGATTGCGAAGATTGCGTTTAAAGGCATTTCAGCGGCGTTTCATAGGGGGCTTTAAAAGATTTTGTGAAGAGGCCTCTGAAAATCCTCTGAAACTTCCTGAATTGCCTCCAATATCCCCCAGAACCTCCATGGACCCCATGTAACGCACCTGAGGCCTTACAAAGCTCCCGAAGAGTCTGTGTAACGGCTTCAAAAGCTGCCAAAGTCCTCTGAACCTTCCAGAAATTCCTCCGAAATCCACTAAAACCCCATCGGATCTCATGTAACGCACTTGAGACTCTCCGAAACTTGCTCCGAAACCACCGAGAACACCTCCGTAACGCCTCCGAAACCTGCCACAAATGCTCTGAAGCTCACTGAAATGCCTTAGAAATCCACTTAAAACCCCCTCGGACCCCATGTAATCGAAATCCACATAACACCTCCTCGAACCCCATGTAACACACGTGGAACCCTCAGAAACCACCGCACTCTAGACTCTTCGAAACCACCGAAATTCCTCCGTAACGCCCACCGAAAATCTTCTGGATCTTCCTGAAATGCCTCTGAAATCCCTCTAAACCCCCTCGAATGCAGTGATGGAATTACTCTCCTCATGAAGCAATTCGCGAGTGTAAAGCCAACACGAGGCTTACTCACGATTCCGAGAGTAAACAGTGTGTGAGTTTATTCGCACCCGCCTGCTCCGTGAGTAAGAAGCAAAACAAAAACAGAAACAGTCATGAGCTTTTATTCGTGAAGAGCTAGTGGAGGTGCGGGAAGTGCATTTTGTTGTGGTTGTAATAGCAAATCCAGTGATTATCCAACATAAACTAATGCTTTATGCTTCATTGTTCCTGAAAAGCAGCACTGTCAGTCGTTAAAATGCGTTTTTCGTCAAAATGCAAAAAACTCACGAAACTTCGCGAATCACATGCGAGTGCTTACCAGCTTCGTTTACTCACGAATAAAGAAGTGCGAGTATTCTCGGGCCCCTGTTGTTTACGAGTATGTTTGTTTTGGTTTGTGTCTGCTCAGCTGCAATCTTCATCATTTTCCATCCCTGCTCGGACGTCTTCAAAAGCCTGCGTAACGCCTCTGAAACTCGCCAAAAATTATCTGAATTTTCCAGAATAGCCAGCAGAATCCCCCTAAAATGCCCCTGAGATCACCTGGAACGCCCCTGAGACACCCTGAAACACCATAAAATTGTCTTGAGATCTCAAGAATCCCTCTGAAACTCCCTTGGATGGTATCCAAAATGCCTATGAAACCTCCAAAAATTGTCCCTGGGATCTCCAAAAACGCCCCTTAGACTCCCTGAAGCACCACTGAGATTTCCTGAAGCCCCCTGGAACCCCTTGAGACCCCCTGAAAAGATGACCTCCTGGTACCACCTTAAATGATCCTGAAATTCCCTGAAACGCCCCTGACATCTAGTGGAACTCCTCTGGAACCCCCTGAGACCTCTTTAAGCAGCCCTGAAGTCCTTCGGAACCCCTTGAGACTCCCTAAAACACCCCGAAGCGCTCTTAAGACGCCCTGGGACCCCCTGAAGCTCCCTGAAACAGCCCGCTGAAACACCCTTGACGCCACTAAGATCTCCTGGTATCCCGTTGAAACCCCTCGGGACCTACCCAGGCAGCACATATGTCACAGAAGAGTCACGCAGCGCCGTTTTTTGGTTGCACTCAAAAGCTATAGTTATGTTATTGTAGCCTCATGTTAGAATTACTTGCCTTTGACTTGTATGCAACCAAAAAACCGCGCTGCGTGACTCTTCTGTAACATGTGTGCTGTTCGGATACTGAAACGGCCCTGCAACCTACTTTCGCCCTTAATACACTCCCTAGCCGCAGTTCCTATAGTTACCGTAATTTTAGCATTTGCTTATGCATAATATTGGTTCTGAGTAGTTCAACACCTCTTCGTAAATGACATTCCACCGGACACCGGACTCAGGATAAAACCATGCGGGAATCCTTACTTACTTACCGGTCAGGCTAAGGCCGGGGTGGCCTCTGCTGTACATAGTAGCCGCCTCCATTCCACTCGGTCCATGGCTGTTTGTCTCCAGTTCCGCACTCTGCGTAGGGTCCGCAGATCGTCCTCCACTTGGTCGACCCACCTAGCTCGCTGCGCTCCACGTCTTCTTGTACCGGTCGGATGACTCTCGAGAACCATTTTAGTCGGGTTGCTATCCGACATCCTGATGACGTGACCCGCCCACCGTAGCCTCCCGATTTTCGCGGTATGGACGATGGTTGGTTCTCTCAGCAGCTGATGCAGCTCGTGGTTCATTCGCCTTCTCCAAGTCCCGTCTTCCATCTGCACTCCGCCGTAGATGGTACGCAACACCTTCCGTTCGAAAACTCCAAGGGCGCGTTGGTCCTCTGCACTTAGGGTCCATGTTTCGTGCCCATAGAGGACGACCGGTCTAATCAGCGTTTTGTAGATGGTTAACTTCGTGTTACGGCGAACTTTGTTCGATCGTAGAGTTCTGCGGAGTCCAAAGTAAGCACGATTTCCTGCCACAATGCGCCTCTGAATTTCTCTGCTGGTGTCGTTGTCGTCGGTCACCAGTGAGCCCAAGTACACGAATTCTTCAACCGCCTCGATTTCATCACCGTCGATTTGAATTCGGGGTGGCGGGCGCGGTGATTCCTCCCTGGAGCCCTTTGCCACAAGGGGTGGATCACTCTTGAAACATCTGATGTATCAACAAAATTGTTTGCATTTGTGGTAGAGTATCAATTAATATTCGTTTCCCTTCGTGTGCCTCGTACGCGCCCGATAGATGCCGGTCGGTGTGCATCGTGGCACATGCGGTCAGTCTATCTTCTGCCATACGATCGTACAGTTCACTCCGCCTCGCAGCGCGCGTGTTATTTGCACTTGACCCTCGAGGATCGTTACCACAAGATGGCGACGAGGATGTAGAATCCTGCGATTATATTCTCTTGTGTTTAGTGTGATGGATTATTAATTCAAAAGAAAAAGAATAAGTATCAGTAGAAAAATGTGTGGAAGTGAAGCTTTGCTGAGCGTGGGGGAAAGGCGGATAAGTGAACGACATGATGCGGTGAAGTGATGCATTGATAAAATTATGATTTGAAAGAAAAAGTTTTTGAAGAATTGTGTTGTAGAAGAGGTGGAATACGGCCGACAATCGGTGCAAATCAGTGCCGCATTAAAGTGAAAAGAATGAGTTTCGCAGCGCGATAGATTTTTCTGCCCCGCTTCTTTTGTCATTGTTCCTGTTGCTGCTAGAAGTGAAAGCGCCATCCAAGGTCACGCTTGTGAATAGGCGGGGGATTTATGTCGTTCGATTTTATTGTTGTAACCTTGAGGAAGTGTGAATTTATTTCAACAACCGAAGATCATATGTAAAAAGAAAAGAGAAAAGAAAAATGTTTGATGCTAGGTGCGTGAATGATGTGCGCAAGCGTGTGAACATCGATCACTTCCTGCTACTTCTGCAGGTGATTACTGTAATAGCGTATGCAATTAGATTGCTTTCGCTTTCAGTGCAGCGCAGTGTGTTATCAATTATGCTTATGTGATTTAAACATTCTAGTAAATGTATCATATGCTGTAAAATAAAGGTAAGTCTTTCTGAAAGCATTGTTTTCAAGCCAGAGCAGCTATCACATGTTCCATAGCCTTGTAAATTAATTGATGACTACACAATCCATCAGTTGTCATATACGTCATCATGAAACAAATTTGTCTTTTTTTTTATAGATTTGAAACATAACGGAAATAAATAGTAAATGCTGAACATTATAACGATATGATTTTTGGTTACCCATGATTCTAACAAATATAAAGTGTGAATGATGCCGTGGTGAGGAATTAACATAAATTTGAGCCGCACTTTCAATGAGGCATGTGCGTATACATATCACAGATGACTTTTCAAAATGCAGATTCCGCTCATAGAAGTGCGGCACCGTGGTTGTGCAGCTAGTGTCACTAAACTCTTAGTCGAATCGTACGGAGGAGCGCGGGGTCGATATTCACCGCAGCTGTCAGAAATTGTTTTTTTTAATTTTCTTAAAAATAAAAAAACACTGAGTTTTACAAGCTAGTCCATTGTTTAGTGTCGTGCTTCCTTCAAAGAGCGAAATAGCTCACTAAAAGCATTGAACGTGTTCGCGTCTTTTTCAATAAAACCGTACGAGTGATCGACGAAACGATACGAAAGTATATCTGAATAGGAAAAAGGTTACTGAGAAATGTTCGAGAATGATCGCTCGTAAATGATGCGAGAAAGTAATCTTATGGGCAATCGATCGTAATATAACAATAATATGTCTCACAAGTTGTCACTTTTGCATGATGCGAAAGTGTAGTCTAATAAGTTTTTGCTCTTAAATGTTGTGAGAATGTATCTCATGATCATGAACTGTCGCTCTTAAATGTTACGAGCAGATATCTTATGAATGATCGCTCTTGGATGAAGCGAGGATATTCGCTCTTAAATGATGCGAGAAGGTACCCTCATGAGTAATCGCTCTTGAATGTTGCGAGAATGTTACTCATGGATTGTCGCTCTTGGATGATGCGTGAATGTAGTCCCATGAATTTTCGCTCTTAAATGTTGCGAGAATGTTATTCATGAACTGTCGCTGTTGGATGATGCGAGAATGTAGTCTCATAAACTGGCGCTCTTGGATGATGCGCGGATGCTCGCTCTCAAACGATGCGAGAAAGTGGTCTCATAAGTAATCGCTCTTGAATGTTGCGAGAATGTTACTCATGAATTGTCGCTCTTGGATGATGCGAGAATGTAGTCTCATAAACTGGCGCTCTTGGATGATGCGAGGATGCTCACTCTTAAACGATGCGAGAAAGTGGTCTCATGAGTAATCGCTCTTGAATGATGCGAGAATGTAGTCTCATGAATTATCGCTCTTCAATGTTGCGAGAATGTAACTCAAGAATTGAAGCTCTTGGAAAATGCGAGGACGTTCGCTCTTAAATGATGCGAGAAGGTGATTTCATGAGTTATCCCATTTAAATCATGCGAGAATGTAACTCACTAATAGGAATGTGTTCCATAAATTACATAAATTATTACACTTGAGTGACACAACAATGTTCGTTTTAAATTTTGCGAGGATGTGTTCTCTTGAAATGTCGTTCTTGAGACATGGCTAATTCAATTGACGATAATTTCAATCTCCTGAGCGATTACTTCTAAATGATGCAAAAATGAAATATTGGATAAATGGGCGATTATGTCGATTGGAGCATGATTTACTGTTCTTAAACGAAGAACGATTCCTAAATGGATTACCTTGAGTTATGGAAAATGAGAAAAGTTTATGTTTGTGTTATCCTATTAGATACGATTTGTAGTCAAAAATGGACGACGAGAAACTACGTATTTCAGAATGATAATCCAGCGACGTAAAAGATTTGATTGATATCTCACATAGAAGTAGAACGTATGTATATGTTGTAGGAATAATGCGACCTTCGTTAAATAATACATCATAAATGCATGCTGTTTGTTACTGCTTTTTACAACACTGCTCTACTTTATTCATTAACCCTGTGGGGCCGGCGATGAAAAAACTTGTTCGGTAGCAGTGGGACTGCAGCAGTAGTGACGAAAAACTCCGACTCCAAAGGGTTAAACAAAACACCTTTATTCATAGATTGTAAAACCCAAGAAAAAAAAGTAAAAGAATTTGGACATATCTTTGACTATTAGACTGTTTTTTTTTAAAGATAAATCACTGCGTTATCACTCATGGCTAAGATATGGTTGCTTTGCCAAAAAGTATACTGTTTGCCTAGTGAGGTTATGCTAATGAGGTCGTTCGTTATGATCTGTTATTGTTACTGCACATTCATGAAGGGAACTTATAAGGCAGTTTTGGCTGTATAACAGGCTTGCTAATGCTTAACTCTAGTCGTACATTAGCATCATTATGACCCAGACAGACACGATGATTGTGCACTATGTCCGCGTGGTGAATGTCAGCTAATGCACGAAGAAGGTTAATGGGTATACAGCATTGTCAGCGTATCGTTCTTTTACACTCACCACTATGAAAGATTGTCTGTGTAAATAGTTCAAGAAGAAAATGAGAGAGTTAATAATATATACTATGAAAAGCGTGGAAAATAGATCAAAAAAAAAAAAAAATTGTATCCGAAACTGGAATTAATAAACGAAAATTCATATTCGAAAAAGATGAGATTTTTCATCTATTGAGGTACAACTATTTTAGCTGGTTTTCTCGTTAAGAATGCATGCATCATACTTCTGTTCTATTAGCAGAGTAACGTGTCCCCTTCGGAATAAAAAAAATATCCTAGATTAATTAGACTACATGAAGAAGAAAAACTTTACTGTGTCGTGCAATATTACTTGGACTGATCGTTTAGTGTATAGAAGCGCAATACTGAATTGAATATCAAGAATGAACGTATCCTCGATAGTACTAAAAAAAATGTCAAGTAATATAGAACGAGTGCGATAGTCCAGTTCGTGATTCAGAAAAACTTATTCATGCAAGGTGTTAAAAATGTTATTCGTTGACGCTGACAATCATCCTATCAAGAAATGTTGGAACGATTGAGCTGAAAAGAAAATGGCGTAACAAAGTGCAGTTATTACAGTCTATTCTTCCTCGTCATGACATGATTTTAGTATGAAGTTGTCACTTTTGAAAATGAGCTTCTTGTTTCTCATCGTGATGCATCATGATGCGTATTGAGGAAGTATGTGTTAAAATTTGAATGAATAGTGCACAATATTTTAAATTGTGTATGCAAAACAAAAATCCATCATTACAAGGGGTGTTACATTATAACGATTGTAATTGTGGATTGTCAAACAAACAAAAGAAAAATAGAATGAATAATCAAATAACGACGCAGTCTTCACCGTAAATATTTTAAAATTTATCGAGAACTAGGCTCCGAAAAATGAATAAGAATCTGATTAAGAGCGGATGGTGTGCGTAAACAATTGCAAAGTATTATCTAACCGATGAAGGTCGTAAAAAGATTTTATGATAACAAGTACCAGTATACCTCTCATCAAGTTTACTAATCCTAACTAAATTTCGTAGTAACATGATGGCATGTTACATTAGGTGTAAAATATGTATATTCAAAACATTTGACATTTGAACGCCTTATTGTAACATCCGTTAATCAGAAATATGTAAGAGAAAACGTAGCATCATTCAAGTTAGGTTTGTAATATCTAAACTTCAGCTGTGGTATTGTACAGTGTGTTTCCTTTTGCCATAAATATTAGGAACCGATACTTTATTTGCTAGATAATGACTCGCACCATACGTAATATATTTTTTTTGAAATAAGTATTGTGAATAGAATAATCCGTGACTTGATCAGATGATCAACTATTGAGTATCAAAAGGAATATGGAAAATAAACTAAACGTAACCCAATGCGATGTGTCATTGGAAGAATCACAGTATTTATCTAGCTGGAGATACATATGTTACCAACATTTCAAATGACAAGTGTTTCTTTTAGATGTTATTTAGGTATGCGATTCGTGTCATAACTATGAAAATATCCAAGCCCTCGGTTATCATTGTTTCACCAGTACTTTATTGGGTTTCTTATCAATGTTTAGACTACTGCGATAATTTGAAAATCCACTGAATCATCATTTCCCAGCGACATTTCACACAAATCAAACTTATTTTGCTTAGCTGTTGTGCATTTGACGCCCCTGTCATGAACTAAACCGAACTTGTGTATGCCAGGCGCTGCGAAGTCGTGTGCGAAATTCGACTGTCATGATAATGAATTTCGGTCGAGTCTAAATGGGTGCAAATGTCGCAATATAAATACAATTATGAAAAACTCTAAAACTTTGTATGAGAGTTGATGTCATATAAATCAACATAGTTGAGCAAAACAATAATAGTTAGATTCTGGTTACTTGATTTCAAATAATTTAATATAAAAAAGAATGGATATAACTATGTTTATGCTACTCAATGGAAGAAATAATATGTTGATGAGTAGTATTTGAGTAGTATTGTTTGAGTAGTCCACAGCGGGCGTAATCACCAAACATAAACATCATAACGCAGGCTTATAACGTTAACAGGTCATTTATATTCTGTAAATAGTCATTTACGAAATAGTTCACATGAGTATGTATTGAATGTTTTATATTAGCTGGTTTCCAAGCAAAACAATAAAACGAGTCATACTTAATTTGATCACCAGTAAATACTATGAAGTAAAAAAAAAATATAGTGAAAAAGAACAACCTTTTTTATAGGAAAAAGGGGATGTGGTAGAGTATCAATTAATATTCGTTTCCCTTCGTGTGCCTCGTACGCGCCCGATAGATGCCGGTCGGTGTGCATCGTGGCACATGCGGTCAGTCTATCTTCTGCCATACGATCGTACAGTTCACTCCGCCTCGCAGCGCGCGTGTTATTTGCACTTGACCCTCGAGGATCGTTACCACAGCATTCAAATGCATTTCAATGCATTCATTCATTAATTCAGTAAATTGCCAACCCATGGCTTGCTATAGCATTTGATGATTGATTGATTGTTGGCAGTTATCAGTTTCGAACAACAAATGAGTTTCAAATAGTGCTAACTGTCTAGCATACCGATCCAATTCACTTTAGCCGCCCGAAGATCTGGTGTTATCTTATAAACGATCGATGATATTACTGGCCGGACGGTATTGTAGGGTAAAAGCACTAGACTTTACCTCTCCAAAATTCTGCTCTAATCTTCGCCACTTTATACATAAAAAATGGAGTTTGTATGGGGAGGGCCAAGACTAGAGCATTTTTTTTTTTTGTTTTTATTTATGTGTATTTTAACTAGACTAGAGCAGTGGCGAAGTCTAGTGCTTTCACCATATTAGTAGCAACGCGAAAATAAAATAAAAACAAAACTCCGGGTTTGATTATTCCTTCCGGTTCCACAAGGAGGTAGAGATACCAGTCATAAGAAAAGGTTAACGAGCACACAACGGGATATATGTTATTCCTTCAGATAGACATTACTAGATATTTTTCGTCACCCAGCAAACCGCAGACCGTCGCAGACCTTGTAAATAATTCCGATCATAGGTCTTCATGTACCAGGCGTAACAAATTCCCATTTTAGGTCGAATCATGTGCTCGAAAGGTATGCCAGTTGAGATGCAGAATTCTACTTATCAAGGAGTAGTAGTAGAATGGCAACTAAATTGCCGGATCGACATTAACTTTCCTGAATTAATAAAAAAAATCTATTCTTACTATATGTGAAGAACTAACTCAACCCTTCAGAACGTGCGCCATTGTAATAAATACAGCACTACCAAAACATCTCGTTCATCTTATACAGCGCTATAGCGCAGTGCAGGGTCAGGATCGAACAGGCGCGCTTCCTGCAAGGTTAATATTCACATATAGTGCATCTATATTACTATATTTTATTCTTTGTTTAACATTGATTCTTTTTCTATAGTTTTTTCTACATTTTTTGAGGTAGTGGCACCAGGCATCAGGTCACAGCCAGATTCTGGACGTCGAGTACTAGTACATATATTCTTAATTGTGGAGAAGCCTGTCCAACAGTCGTTTCGATCCGTTGTCAAAACTGCTCCTACAAAAAAATGACATATTATAAGTTTATCTACTATTGATTAACAGAACTTTACTAACGATTTCGGTCTATTTTTCCATTTTAGCTATGATAATTTCTGTATTTATAAATAAAGCATCCATCACAGCGATTTTCTTCCACACTTTTGGTTTGACATTCGCGTATACGCGTATATTTCAATGCTAAGTAGATGGAAAAACATTAAAATGCATTTCTATACATTAAATGCAAATCGAATGCACATTCAAAGAGTGATCTGCCCCTTGCCTTTGCCATCATGTACTTTGTCTTCGACACATTAATGACTAATCCGATTCGCTTGGCTTCACTCTTTAGTCGGATATACGTTTCCGCCATCGTCTCAAATTTACGAGCAATAATATCAATATCATCGGCGAAACCAAGCAGCTGAACGGACTTCGTGAAAATCGTCCCACTCGTGTTTATCCCTGCTCTACTTATTACACCCTCCAAAGCAATGTTGAACAGCAAGCACGAAAGACCATCACCTTGCCGTAACCCTCTGCGAGATTCGAAGGGACTCGAGAGTGTCCCTGATACTCGAACTACGCACATCACTCGACCCATCGTCGCCTTGATCAACCGTATCAGTTTATCCGGGAATCCGTATTCGTGCATAATCTGCCATAGCTGTTCTCGATCGATTGTATCATACGCCGATTTGAAATCGATGAACAAGTGATGTGTGGGCACGTTGTATTCGCGGCATTTCTGCAACACCTGGCGGATGGCGAACATCTGGTCCGTTGTAGCGCGTTCACCCATAAATCCAGCCTGATATTGCCCCACGAACTCTCTTGCAATCGGTGATAGACGGCGGCATAAAATTTGAGAGAGTATCTTGTAGGCAGCGCTCAGTAGTGTGATCGCGCGGTAGTTCCCGCAATCCAACTTGTCGCCCTTTTTGTAGATGGGACACACGATACCTTCCATCCATTCCTCCGGTAATACTTCCTCCTCCCAAATCTTGGTAATGACCCAGTGTAGTGCTCTCACCAGTGCTTCTCCACCGTATTTTAGAAGCTCGCTCGGTAGTTGATCTGCTCCAGCGGCCTTGTTGTTTTTCAACCGGCCAACCTCCTCCTCAATCTCTTGAAGGTCAGGGGCCGGAAGTCTTTCGTCCTGTGCACATACTCCTAGATCTGTTACCACGCCACCTTCGGTACTTGCAACGTCGCCATTGAGGTGCTCATCGTAATGCTGCCGCCACCTCTCGACCACCTCACGCTCGCTCGTGAGAATATTCCCGTGATTATCTCGGCACATGTCGGCTTGTGGCACAAAGCCTCTGCGCGAGCGGTTCAGCTTCTCGTAGAACTTTCGTGTGTCCTTAGCGCGGTACAGCTCTTCCATCGCTTCGCGATCTCGTTCTTCCTGCTGGCGCTTCTTCATCCGGAAGACTGAGTTCTGCCTGTTCCGCGCCTGTTTGTAACGTGCCTCATTCGCTCTCGTACGGTGTTGCAGCATTCTCGCCCATGCTGCATTCTTCTCGTTTTTCAACTGTTCACATTCGCCGTCGTACCAGTCGTTTCTGTGAGTCGGAGTCGCGAAGCCTAGTGCTGTAGCCGAGGTACTAACTATGGCGGATCGGATGTCCCTCCAGCCATCTTCAAGTGTAGCTGCGCCAAGCTGCTCTTCCGTTGGTAGGGCCACTGCTAACTGCTGCGCGTAGTCTTGAGCCACTTCTACGTTACGAAGTTGCTCGATGTTGAGCCGTGGCGTTCGACTTCGACGTGTGGTGATAACTGTCGAAAGTTTTGAGCGCATGCATACAGCGACTAAGTAGTGATCCGAATCTATATTCGCACTGCGGTATGTGCGGACGTTGGTTATATCTGAGAAGAATTTACCGTCGATTAGAACGTGGTCGATTTGGTTTTCTGTTTGTTGGTCGGGTGATCTCCAGGTGGCTTTGTGGATATCTTTGCGGGGGAAGTAGGTGCTTCGGACTACCATACCACGGGAGGCTGCAAAGTTTACGCATCGCTGGCCGTTATCATTCGATACGGCGTGCAGGCTGTTTCGCCCGATTACCGGTCTGTACATTTCCTCCCTTCCTACCTGCGCGTTCATGTCGCCGACAACGATTTTCACGTCACGCGGCGAGCAACCTTCGTATGTTTGCTCTAACTGCGCGTAGAACGCTTCTTTCTCGTCATCGGGTCTCCCTTCGTGTGGGCAGTGGACGTTAATGATGCTGTAGTTGAAGAAACGGCCCTTAACTCTCAACATGCACATCCTTGCGTTGATCGGCTGCCACCCGATCACACGTTGTCGCATATTGCCCAACACTATAAATCCTGTTCCCAGTTCATTGGTGGTGCCACAGCTTTGGTAGAAGGTAGCCGCTCGATGCCCGCTTTTCCACACTTTCTGTCCAGTCCAACAAAGTTCCTGCAACGCCACGATGTCGAAGTTGCGGGGATGTAGTTCGTCGTAGATTATCCTGTCACATCCTGCGAAACCTAGTGACTTGCAATTCCATGTTCCAAGTTTCCAATCGTAGTCCTTATTTCGTCGCGTGGGTCTTTGCCGATTGTATCGAGTCGTATTTTCTCCTATGTTATTCGCAATGGGGTTTTTTTACGGGTGGCTTATTGGGCCTACGCCAACACTCCTGTCTCGCCGGAGGGCCATCGTGCCAGTTCTGTTTAACGTCCCAACCAACACTGGGACGACCACGCTGATGGGGCTACCACCTTGGATCTAGCTGGACGTGGTGCAGCGTTTCTTACTCAGCCGCTGGATGCCAGAACAGACGCTGTTTGAGCCGCACCTCCTTGGTGAACAGACACTCGGATCGTACCTCCTCAATCTAGCTGAAGTCAGAAGGACAACAGTGCCCAGGCTGCACTACCAGCTAAGCACACAACTCTTAGCTGGCGGTCTTTGTCATCGCATGACCCGTGGAAGCATGAGGTAGGAACTTGTGAGGACCAGAGCTATATTGGACGCTCTCCTTATCGACTCACCGTTTTGCGGGAATCCTGAGGTTATGTGAAAGCACTTCCGACCCACCTATGTGTCGTACCCGGTACCTTGTACAGGTACCCGGGTATCACCAGACGCAGGAACGCATTGGCAATAGCCAGCCAACTGACGCAATTGAACGTGTTCCTTACATCCAGAGTCACTACAGGTCGGACTCGATTATCCGGAGTCAGTTTCTGGCATTTCCCATAAAAATGGCTCAGAAACGGAATGCTGTAAGAAGCTGAAATTCTGACTGATCACTAATAAAAGTAAGCCTGACAAAATATCTAAATTTCAGTTTTATAGCCCGCATGAACAACAATCATTAAACGTGCTTAACCACCCATTCGTGATACAATTCGAACAGTATGCGGTGTTGTTGAACCGTTTCCATTGCGGTCCGTGTATGGTGTTGGTTTATTAGGGAGAGCATTCCGTTCCCCAGATATATTTTCGTGAAGCATCAGAAACCGACTCCGGATAATCGAGTCTGACCTGTACTGCACAATAGCGAATCCCCATCCTCTAACGCTGGAGTGGCGAGGACCACTCGGGAAACTGGCTAAGCGCCAGCATGCTACCGTGATGGACTCTCCAGAGCGAGTTGCTAGTTGCTGCTAGGCTACGCAGCTAACCTTGAGGGTGCGATGTGCACTACCCGGGTAGAGGCTAATGGCAAACAAAGGACAAAATAATAACTGGTTTTGCCATCATATCTCGTTTTGCCATTCTTCTTTTATTATGAAAAACTTAAAATGGCTAATTAATAGCAAAATATAGAATCATAGCAAATCTTGTCATTGATATGTTATTCATGAATAATGCTAAATAACACATCAATAACAAAAATTACTATCATGGTAAAACTTGCAATTTAGCACCTTTTATAATGAATTGTATAAAATATCAAAACAATAACATAATTTACATTCCTAGCTAAATTTACCATTATTCTGATATTGTGAGAAATTATTTATAAACATTAGGCACCATAACATATTTTACTCTTAATATACCATTAACTATTATATTGTATATTTCAAGCATAACGGTGGCTACGTTCATCAAAGTGAATTTGATTTTTAAGTTCGTTTCGTTTTAAGTTTTTAATTTCCACAAAATAAAACTGTTTTTACATTGATTGATGAACTTAAATTTTATTGAAGAAAAAAAAAGAAATAGCTCATTTTACCTTTCTTCTGCTACTTTGAAATAATAACTGAATGTACCATTATTTTAAAATTGAATTTAAACAACTAAACCTACCATTATTTTGATCGCCACATAAACAGCTAAATTTGTTCTTATTCTGTTATCAATAAATCAAGAATGTCATATTTTGTTATTCACCGATAACAGTTAATTTGGGTCTTATTTTGTTATCAATATCTCAATAATAACTTATTTTGTTCTTCAATTTAATCCGCATGCTTCACCATTACTTTGTTATTACAATGGCAAAATAAGCTATTTTTATGATTTTCTGCTACCAAAATTTTGTTATTATTTTTGTTATTTTAACTCTTATTTCAAACAAACAAATAACACATTTTGCCATTCAAACATTCTGTTTTAATGGTAAAATTTGCCATTCTTTTGCCATTAAGCTCTACCCGGGTAGTCCCTCTCTGAAGCAATACCTTCTTGGTGGTTCCGGAGAGACGTAGGGTTTGGCGACCATAGGAATGGTTTAGTGGGTACGAGGAGAGAGTAGTCCCGGCTTTTACTTTTGTTGTAGAAGACGGCCTCAGACCTACACCTAACCTTCCTGTTAGGGTGTCTGTTGAGCAGATTATCCCCCTATGGTTTAGAAGGAAAAAAAAACGCTGGAGCGCTATCTCGGCTGTCTTTGTAACCGACAAGCCAGCGTCTACAGTCGACCTCCCCTTTCGGCCTTTGACAATAGAACCAGGCTTTGTCGCTTCAAAACCGTAGTAAAAACTGTTTCGTCCAGGCAGTTCTGCAGACCTGATTATCCCGGGAGCCTCTGTAATAGCTACTTTTAAGGACAGGTAAGGAGCTCCGTCCGCTGCCTCCTAGTTCGTAGGCAGGCGCGGTGCAGGTCCGCAATCGCTTGAGTCCACTAGTAAGCCGGTGTGGTCTCCTATTCACCATTTTGCAGCCCATAGATGACCAAGGCAGTAGTGGGAGAAATGACTAAATCAGCACAGGGAACGGAGTGGAACTCATCAAGGCCCGGAAAAGTTGCCCACCTGTCTACACCGGATAATAGTTCGGATCTTGAAGATCGAACCGTTATCGAAGAAGTGAAATGAATGGGTCATTTTCCCGATCAACAAGTAATGTGACAAGTTGGTGTGTGAAAACTTCCGAACATTCACAATTCTGAATGTCGCCTACAAAGTACAATCTCAGGTCTTCTTCGTTGTCTTTCACCCATCTTAGCTCAAAGAGCAAACTAAACCAGAAAGTCCTTGGCATTAGGAAATACCATTCTCAGTGTCCCATCAATTTTCAGTCTACACTCAGCTCCATTCATCTTTTCATTCATTCTGAAGTACGACGGTAAACAGTACATATATTCAGATTTTTTTAATGTACGAGTACGGCAACTACGACGACGATGACGACAACTGGAGTACACTTTTCGCATTTATCGTTCTTATTGTCTGCATACCATACAGCACACCATCGCCGTATTGTGCAGTATATTTAAGTCCTTGCCTCTTCATCAACCCGGAAAGCCGAAGCGCAACAGGTGGAGCTGTATCAAATTTTATTTCCTTTTTATTATGCTGCCGCCGCTTCAACATATCTTTCTATTCACGAAGAACCGGCTGGGTCGTCGGTCGTGCGACGAACTAGCAACAACACACAACACAACTGCAAAGAATCTCCTCCGTTGCTTCGTAGTGGCAGCGACAGCATGGTCATGAAATTGCAATAAATCTGGGTGAGAGAAGACTTCGCGCCAAGCACGGAACTGTTGTTTACAGCTTTTCTGTGGTGTGTGAACATTGAACCAGAGCGGGAGAAATCGAGTGGAATCGTACTCAGCAGGGCAATTTGTACTAAGTTGACGATTACGGAGGGTTTTGACAAAATGTCGGTCGTAAAATTGGTGAGTATTGAGTGCGATAAAAATATGGACAAACTATTGTAATTCAATGATGGACAACTTTCAGGGCGGCTCTTCCAACACAAATCTGTTACAAATCATCTCGAATATCGCACAAATTGGGTTTTAAATATGATGTTTATTAACAACTATCTGAGCAATAAGCTTAAACGCTACTGCAATATCTATCATTGATTGCTCTATTTCACAGATTTAGAAAACCTCCATTTGATTTACTTTAAGGGCAAACGTCTTAAAATCCCGTTTCAACAGTGCATCAGAACTTCACACGCACAAATTTCAAGAAGTAAGCTTAAAACAGCATTCATTTATTATCATTTATTTAGTTAACATCAAATTCATGATAATGCTGAATCAACAATTTTCCGCCATAATACTCAATTTGCAGCTGTAGCTCTCCAAGGTCGGTCACGCCCAACACTCGCCAGATCACGCTCCACCTGGTCCGCCCATCGTGCTCTCTGCGCTCCACGCCTTCTTGTACCAACCGGATGGTTAGCAAAAACCAACTTTGCAGGGTTGTTGTCCGGCATTCTTGCAACATGCCCTGTCCACCGTATCCTTTTGACTTTGGCCACCTTCTGGATGCTGGGTTCGCCGTAGAGTGCAGCGAGCGCGTGGTTCATCCTTCTCCGCCACACACCGTTCTCCTGCACGCCGCCGAAGATCGTCCTTAGCACGCGTCGCTCGAAAACTCCGAGTGCTTGCAGGTACTCCTCGAGCATCGTCCATGTCTCGTGTCCGTAGAGAACCACCGGTCTTATTAACGTCTTGTACATGGTACATTTGGTGCGGGGGTGAATCTTTTTTGACCGCAGTTTCTTCTGGAGCCCATAGTAGGCACGACTTCCACTGATAATGCGCCTTCGTATTTCACGGCTCACGTTATTGTCCGCCGTTTGCAAGAAACCGAGGTAGACGAATTCTTCTACCACCTCGAAAGTATCCCCGTCTATCGTAACATTGCTGCCAAGGCTTGTCCTGTCTCGCTCAGTCCCACCTACCAGCATGTACTTTGTCTTAGCCGCGTTCACCACCAGTCCGGCCTTTGCTGCTTCGCGTTTCAGGCGGGTGTACAGTTCTGCCACCGATCCAAATGTTCTAGCAATAATATCCATGTCATCCGCAAAACAGACAAATTGGCCGGATTTCGTGAAGATCGTACCCCGGCTGTTGAGCCCGGCTCATCGCATAACACCTTCCTGGGCGATGTTGAATAGTAGGCAAGAAAGTCCATCACCTTGTCGTAGTCCCCATCGAGATTTGAATGAACTGGATATTCTTTTTTGTTATTCTTCAATCACTTAACCTTCTTCGTGCATTAGCTTGCGCGCACCTCGCCGACGTAGTGCACGTTTAGGGGTCATAATGACCCTAACACACGAAGAGGGTTAACCTAATTTACAGCTCTATTGTCCACTAGGGCACTGCGTGAGCGATTCCAATTGGAAGCTATACATACACTTTGTACAGCGCCTAAATGTATTCTATTTTAATTGTACTGCATCGAAGTGGTTGCGTTGCGCTGCTTTCACTTTTCTACCCCATCATGGTAGAATGATGAGCACGAGGATGTTGATGTGTGGATGTTGGTTGTTCCTGTTTCCAGTCCGATTGGGGGTCCATTATGGGTTGCCGTTCGCCAATGTCCAAGTATCCGGGTTCATTTGAGCCATTGGCTCAGAAGAGGGTCAGTGTCAGCTGCTCTCAGGGGGAAAGAGCAACTGACGAAAGTGCCGGGGCTGGGATCGAACCCATGACCATCTGCTTATGAAGCAAACGTGTAGCCACTACGCCACGGGCCCTGGCAATGAACTGGATAGTTCACCCGAAATCCTTACGCTGTTCTGCAAACCGTCCATCGTTGCTCTTATCAGTCTGGTAAGCTTCCCGGCAGGCTTGTCCGCACTGAGCGCATGAAAATTCTGCTCTTTGGATTTACACCATCAAGCACATCATAAATTAGAAATCTTTTCATCTTATCAGATAGAAGGATGTTGAAATATTGTAAATGTCAATTCGAACTGTCAAAAAACCGCACCGCAGAGCCACACGGAGCGCGCAAAGAGATTTTCACCCGGGTGAAAACACTCTAGTGAATTTCACTTTGAACGGCCCGTGCGGCGCTGTGGTGCGGTTTTTTGACAGTTCGAAATGACATTTACAATATTTCAACATCCTTCTATCTGAAAAGATGAAAAGATTTCTAATTTATGATGTGCTAGATGGTGTAAATCCAAAGAGCAGAATTTTCATGCGCTCAGTGCGGACAAGCCTGCTTCCCGGGAAAGCTTTTCTCGAGAATAATTTTCCATAGCTCTGTGCGGTCGATACTGTCGTATGCCGCTTTAAAGTCGATGAACAGTTGGTGCGTTGGAACCTGGTATTCACGGCATTTCTGGAGGATTAACCATACGGTGAAGATCTGGTCCGTTGTCGACCGGCCGTCGATAAAACCGGCTTGGTAATTTCCCATGAACTCATTTACTTTAGGTGAAAGACGACGGAAGATGATCTGGGATAGCACTTTGAAAACGGCATTCAACATGGTGATCGCTAGAAAGTTCTCACACATTAACTTGTCGCCTTTCTTGTGGATGGGACAGATTATCCCTTCCTTCCACTCCTCCGGTAGCTGTTCGGTTTCCCAGATCTTGACTACTAACTGGTGCAGACAGGTGGCCAACTTTTCTGGGCCTATCTTGATGAGTTCTGCTGCGATACCGTCCTTACCAGCCGCTTTGTTGTTTTTGAGCTGGTGGATGGCATCCTTAACTTCCCTCAGCGTGGGAGTTGGTTCGTTCCCGTTATTTCTTCCGCTGCCTTGGTCCTCCGTGCCTACATTCTCTTCGCCATTCAGGTGCTCGTCGAAGTGCTGCTTCCACCTTTCGATCACCTCACGTTTGTCCGTCAGGAGGCTCCCGTCATTATCCCTGCAGATTTCGGCTTTCGGCACGTAGCCTTTTCAGGATGCGTTGAGCTTCTGGTAGAACTTACGTGTTTCTTGTGAACGGCACAGCAGTTCCATTTTCTCGCACTCTGCTTCTTCCAGGCGGCGCTTTTTCTTCCGGAAGAGACGGGTTTGCTGCTTCCGCTTCTGTCTGTATCGCTCCACATTCTGTCGGGTTCCATGCTGCAGCATTACCGCCCGCGCTGCATCCTTCTCCTACAGAACCGCTCTCCACTCCTCGTCGAACCAATCGTTACGTCGATTCCATTCCACGTACCCGATGGTGCTCTCGGCTATGTTGTTGACGGCTGCTTTGACTGTACTCCAGCAGTCCTCTAGAGGGGCCGCATCGAGCACACCCTCGTCCGGCAACGCTGCCTCGAGATTCTGCGCGTATGCGGTAGCAACATCCGGTTGCTTCAGTCGCTCTAGATCGTACCGGGCGTTTTCGGTATTTGGGTTAGTTTCGTTATTGTCTAACGCCTAAACAGCGTGCCTGCACAGCGCGTTCTACCCAAGTAACCACAAGCATTATATCATTACATTAATTCAATCGTATTATAGTTTAGCTAATGCGAGATAACTTTTATTCTACACCTGTCAAGTAATAAAGCGTTTACTCTACATTATGAAAGCATTGAAGCATTATTGGATTTTGACAGTTCGGTATAGTTCTATAGCGACGTTGTTTAATGCTTCATTGCATTACCATGTTAAAAGCTTTATAGCAATCAATAATGCAAGAATTTATTACTTTATACATGCCTTTACTAATGCTTTCATCGTTGTAAACAGAAAAAAACCTCAGTTCGAAAAAAATCTGTAAAACATTTTTAGAAACACAACCATTCAAAAGAAATGAAAAACAAACCCAAATTTTCATGGATTGCTGCGTAGAACTTGGATTATTATGCTCAGATGTTGCTGTTTGAAAATTTATATTGCGTATGGTTTTTCTGGTTTCTGTTTGGGACTTGAAGACAATCAGATGCTGAGGGAACAAAAATTATGTGGGGTTGAGATATTGGTTTCCTTATTTAACAAAGCGCCCCGATTTCATAAAAGAAATGATAGAAGTGAGCACGTATGAAAACAATAAGAACAGAATCAACACAGACTAATTTATATCTTTATATTATCTTCGTTTGTGGAATCAATCGGTTCTGTAGTCGCTTGTTTTCGAATGGATTTGGGAGAGTAAGATAACTGATGGCATTCAGACCCTCTAGCACAACTTTTTAGAGCTGCTGAAAACACAACTCAATAAAGCACGAGCTGAGTATACGTTACTTTATGTTGCACATTTTTCCAGGTGCAAAATACATGGTAGTCGTAGCACAGTGTTAGCGCGTCCGAGTTTCATCGCGGTCCAGTTTCAGCAGTCTCGGTTCAATTCCCGAAACAAAATAAAAAAACATCAGTGCGAGAGTATCGGAACAGGTATAAGAAGATAAAAATAGACAGAAAAATGAAAAAATACTTTTTTTTCTTTTGTTGACATGATGCCTTAAGTATGCATTCCTTACTGTTTCATTGCATTAGCTATATGGTACAAGCATTTTATATGCTTTAGCAATCGCCACAGTAAAGCTTGCTTTAAATCAGCAATAGTAGCGCCACTTTCGACTTTAAATCTACTTTAATGGTACCTATATGACAAAACAACTTTATATCGCATGTCATATAATATACTATAAAGCGAAATTAATGCTCTATATCCAGCGTCATGGTTACTTGGGTAATGAACGGTGTTATTCCCCAATCGACCTTAGCCTGTTAAACAGAATTCCGGACAATATCTGGTACGCTGAATTGAGAAGTGTTATTCCTTCATACTTAGTTCACGCACTCCAGTCGATACCCTTTCTTGTAGAGAGGGCAAATGTTACTGCCTAACCAGCTACATAGCAGGCAGTTCTTCCTCTTCCCATATCGTCAATGCTAATACGATGAGGAGTAGATACAGCTGCTTACTACTGTGCTTGACTAGCTCGACCAGGAGTTTGTCCTTTCCAGTAGCCTTGTTGTTCTGCCGTCCTCTAATGGCTCTCTTGACCACGTGTAGCGATGGAGGTTCCGTCGTCTTCGAATTGAATTCTCCCAGCAGCACATATGTCAGAAAAAAGTAGTGACAATTAAGGTTTTTGGTTGCTCACGAGTGAGTCTATACCATTTGCACCGTTCAACAATTCATTTATCTATCAGCAGGTTTCCATCACGATCGTTACGGAAGAAGGCGCTTTTTTCTCCGCACACCATTAACGTTTTTGTAAAACCTCCGCATGCTATTCTGTTCCATACTCTCTTGCGCCTGAGCAATCACATTTTCCTTTGCTGGGTCCCCGATAGCAGCATCCGGCTTCTGGTAGGTAACATATTCTTCTCGTTCGTTACATTCTGGCATTCCTCGTCGAGCCACCCATTCCTAGGTCGTCTCTGAGCAGTTCCTATCACCTCCGGCATTGTCGTACTCATCAAAAGCAAAATTTTGATATCAAGCCTGTTTTTTTTTATAGTGCGTGTACTCAGTACACAACGTGACCGCTCCCATGTTAACAAATGTTCTCGGAACTGAGAAACTATTTCCCAACATTTCTTAAAACGTTTGATCGCCATTAAATCATTGCCCGCCGATTCTCCAAAAAACCATTTCAAACTAACTTAGCCCCATTCCGATCTGCTACGAGCTACCATCCTTCGACGACGACAACGACGATGACGACGACGGTTGCCCTAGCTCTAGCTAGGGAGCTGTAGCTCTAGGAAAATCTCATTTCGTCCGGCAGCGGTTTTGGGCTTGGCAGTTTGTCCACTGCGCTGTGTGATCCCCCTTTCCAGGGACTGTGACGTTCCTTAAATACATTTTTTTTTGTGTGCGGCCGTCGCCACCGCCACCGCCACCGTTGCGAAACAGGATATTCCCGAAAAAAAGGACTCACCCAAGCAGAGGAGTAGCGGATTATGGTCTTGGTCCTGTGTGCACCCGTCTCTATCTCTACCCCATCCCCAGAAATAAGGCTGCTTCTGGACCGGGTGGCGAGTGTGTGTGTGTCTGTAGATACACTCAGTTTCGAAGGTTTCTCATTTTTCCATTTTCATTTTTTTTTCGCCCTCTCGGCTCTGCGTTTTTTCGCCTTTGGTCGGTCACCGCATTTTATTTCTTTCCTGCAACCCACACTTCGACGCTGCTGCTGGCCGTTTCCGAGGTGAAGGAGGAGGAGGCGCACGGGAAATAGCTGCACGTGTACGGACCGGGTGGGTGGGAGTTCGGAATTGAAGGACTCTGCACCGGGGCTTTCGCATTAGAACCAAGGATACCCCCCGAACGGAACGCTAGACGACCGAACCAGAGACGTTGCCTCCGGTTCGCCATACCCTCTGCGTTTGAAATGAAGGGGATCAGAGGGATAGCGGGATAAAAATTCTGACGATGGAAGTTGAAAAGCAGCACCGCCATCGGTCGCTTGATGGTGTTTATAGCATCAAAAGCATCCATTCCGTATCTGCTGAGGACCTCGAAGGACAGGGAACGGGGTTCAAACTTTTTCTTCGGACGGGAACGGATTTGGGGAGGGATGTGAGGAAGAAAATTTACAGAGGGAGCGATAGGACCCCGTTTTGGGGGAACAGGATGGAATGGAGATATGCTGGAAAAGTATATCCGCTTGGCATATCCGCCTCTTTTTTTCCTGACCGCCCACATTCGTTCATCAGCATGGGGGATATGTTGCAAAATGCGTCGATGAATGTAAAAAGTGCTCAAAGAGACTTCCGACGATATTGTTATGATGTAGATTTAATTTGGGAATATTTCCAATTGTATGTATACTAAATATCGACTATATATAATGTGTAATTTTTCATCGTACGTATTTCACAAGTAAACTTGGCTAGCACAACACCGATTTCCAAGACATCGTCCCCCAAACACCACCCACAGTACCAAATGAAGTACGCGTCGTGCCTGTACGCTCGCATCGCGCGAGCCATCGTCGTTCGTTAGCTTGGCCTGGAATGACTGTTGCCGCTGTCCCCTACTCCCTCTATTGCGGGGAGAAAAAAAAAGGATGAGGATTTTGGAAACTTTTCCGTAAAGGACGAAGGAACAAATTTTGCTAGAGACTGGAGATTGAAGACTGTGTTGGACGAACATTTTCTCTGCGCAAAAAAAAAAAAAGAAATCTGCCGAAACCGTAGGACGATGCTGGGAAGGGCCCCGAGACCCCGGGGTGTGGGTAGCGCCGATATGCCAGCATAGAGCAGATCGCGTAGGACACTGCTGCTGATGTGTCCTGCTGACGTTGTTGGTTGGTCGTTAGGGAACCGAGGGAGGGGGTGAATTGGGGCAAACACCGCGTAAGCATCGCAAAAGAACCGGCCAAGCCCATCCAAGCCGAACCGTATCAACCCGCAATGGAGCACCCAACCAACGAACGACGACGGCGCTAGCGGGAGTATTCTGTGGAAAAAGCGTCCATGGAAAACATTTCTGTACATAAACCCTCCGCCACTAGGACGGACGACAAGACACAGCGCAGTGTGGCGTCGACGACGACGACGACGACGATGGTTTGGCCATCTATACATATCTTGCAGGGACCAACCAACCAACGAACGGTAAAGCCCCCCAATGGTACCGGAATCCCTGAATGATTTTCCCCTTGCTGAGTCGCACCCCAGTGCAGTGTGCCAACGTTGCTGGTAAGTAACATCTAAGCACAAGAGTTTCGGATGTAGCGTTGATGAGAAAAAAACTGTAGAGCAAGATCTGGACTAGGAAAAAAATCCCTCAGTTCAGTCAAACTCATATTAACATTCTAGGAATGGAAAAGCTCGGGAAGATGATTGCAGCCGACAAACCACGGTGAAGCTTTGAATGAAGTATGCTTTTGCATTCTTTTCATTAAATATCTGAAGTTCCGGGAAACCAGATGAATGATATGGTATAGCCTTATTGGTGTATTGAAAATAAAAAAAAAACTGAATGCATCTTCACTGAGTATTAACACAGAAAAGCCAAACCAGCTTTCCAGAAGACTCGGAGAAGTGACCAGTGTATCCAAGATCTCTAGAAACATGTTCCAATGTACACTGTGGTGCATAATTGATCGGACAAACGCCGATTTTCATACAAAATGGCCAAGTTTGAGATGCTGTTACTATGGTTTGCTTTGTTGGATTGAGCTCAATTTTTGACACGGAACTACAAATATGCTGAATTGTGTGTATACAAAGTATAAAATGTTTTCGTTCACAGGTCTGGGCGTGGCAAGGCGTTGAAAAAATTGCAAAAGTGATCGGACAGCGGCACGCGTGTAAATCAAAGGGGTACCGCTGTCCGATCACTTTTGCAATATTTTCAACGCCTTGCCACGCCCAGACCTGTGAACGAAAACATTTTATACTTTGTATACACAAAATTCAGCATATTTGTAGTTCCATGTCAAAAATTGAGCTCAATCCAACAAAGCAAACCATAGTTACAGCATCTTAAACTTGGCCATTTTGTATGAAAATCGGCGTTTGTCCGATCAATTATGCACCACAGTGTACTTGCTCTGCAAAATCATGAAGTTTGATATGCCGCATGCTACACACTTAGATATTTCTGCCGAAGCTCAGCAAAAAAATTGCCGAGATTTGCACAGCCGAGCGCTCAGCAATCATCTCGGCAAAAGTTCATATTGCTGAGCGTTTCGGCAATCCAAAATTTGACATAATGTCAAAAATTGCCGAAAATCTCGGCATAAATTTTGCTGTCAGCTCGGCAAAAATAATCAAAACAAAACATTAATTGCCGAATAGTCAGCAAATTTGAGCATGTAATGAAATGCCGAGCTATCAGCAATTTTGTCGAGATCCACCAAGATTATTGGTAGTTATTTCCACAAATAAATCATCCAATCTATTCTGTTTTGTTTTATTCATGTATTTCGTGTTAAAACCAATGGTAACAAATAAATAATACAGTTTTGGTTGGTTTGTAAGCCGCTTCAGCTGGTCGAAAAAATCAAAATTAACTTCATGGCAAAATGTACGTCCATCGAGGCGTCTACAACTTAAAAAGAAAAAAAAAAAGCAAAAGTAAAATACTCACAACCAATATATCATCCCACAAAAGGCTTTTTGAAGCACCGAATATTTGCTTACCGTCTTCTGAATTTAGAATTTGTTTGCAGCCTATCACAGTAATACAAATTTTGCACTTGGACTTGGTGATGCTGAAGGGAATGAAGCAGCTAAAAAAGTGACAGCTGCGTTGTTGAATGTCAGCAAAATGAAGCGCCTTTACCGAAATCTCGTCAAAAGCATTTGCTGATTTCGGCAAATTTATTGTTAGCCGAACAATTCAGTAAATTATTTTGCCGAAGTTCGGTATACAGTTGTTATTTTCCGGAATTTCGGTAAATATTTTTAACGAATCCCAGCAAAAGTATTTTCAATTGCTGGAAAATCAGCAATTCTTTGAGTTGCCGTTCGTACTCGGCATTTTTTGTTGCCGAGCTCGAGAATATGTTTTAAGTGTGTAGGTTTCAGAACCGATTTAAAACCGAATTATAGGTTGTAGATCTATCGGATAACGAGGTTACCCCAGTACCGTCGGCCATAAACCCGGAACAACGGTGAAATACGGATTCATGATCTCGGTTTCATGCGCTAAAAGGGGATTTGTGATCAACTGTTCATAAGTTTTCGTTGAGAAAAGGCTGAGAACCACAACATTATAGTTTTGAGTATGGGTGCTAAATCAGGCTCAGGCGAACAGTTAAAAGTTAAAAGTTCAAAACCCCTTTTTCAAAGACAACATTGTAGTGTTCCTGGTATCTAACAGGCAATAAAAGGCTTACCATTCTTTAGTCTACCACTACAAAGCAGTGATTCAATGGTGTGCTATATACTCTGATGTTATTATATACAAGTTTGAAAAAAAATGTCTCTGGCTGCTAAAGCCTGTATCCGCAATAATCGGGACACAGATATACAGCTGTAACTCTGAAATAGACACATTAAAATTGCTGAAATTTGGCCTAATAACATCTTAAGATGTGTTCATTTCATCTACAAAATTTCATGTGAATCGGTGCAGTACTTCTTGTTGTAGCAATGAAAGAGTAGAATGTGCGCCATTGAATTTTGTACAGCCCCTAGTTTTGCTTATCAGCACTGTAACATTTGAATTTGGCAAAGGAAATGGCTAAAATTTTGAACACAAACCTCTCAATCTACATTTGTTGCATGGGCAAAATTTCAAAAAAATCGATGCATAATCAACAATTTTATAGTCGAAACATATATTGGGACTGAACGGGATTTTAGCCCTCCAGAGAGCAATCAGTCAGCGCCCTATATTGTTTCGATTGTACTATTGAAAGTACTATACCAATAATCAACAAATTTTGTTGGCATAATATACTCATAATCAACTAGGGTGTGGGACCATTTGGGCAGGAGCACCTATTTTGGGCACTTGCTGCTATAACTCAGTCAATTTTGAACCGATTGACTTGATTTTTGAGACACGATCAGATACGTACAGTATCTAGCCATGTACAAAAATTCAAGTCAATCGGTTTGAAATTGACTGAGTTACAGCAGCAAGTGCCCAAAATAGGTGCTCCTGCCCAAATGGTCCCAGACCCTACCTACTGTGAAAATTTCATGAGAATTGGCAGAGAAATTAAAAAGTTATGAGTAGGCAAACATCGCACATGAAAACACGAAAAAAATCAATAACACTCACCACTATCAACACCAGTAGTTTTCAAATCAATTGATCAAAGTTGATGAAATTTAGCAAGATAATGTCTCTATAAGTAGGTATCATAACTGCTAACGGAATTTTTTAATTATTATTACAGAACTTTTAACTGTAGCGTAAAAAAAAAACAACTATTATGCGAATGAAAATTGATCATCATTGTACAAAATGCTTAAAACCACGTCTGATTGTTTTTCATCCACAGTTAAAAGTAATGTATCGATTGTTATGAAATTTGGCACAAATTATAAACATACACCAAAGAGTTCTCAGTCAGTTATTTGGCCAATTTAACCGATCCATTACAGAGCTACAGCCGTACTTCTGTGTCCCGATTATTGTGGATACATGCTTTAGGCAGTTTCAGTTCAAAAGATGAATTCAACAATCGCAGTTTGTGTGTTATTTCGTTAACCAAACTCGACAGTGAAAAGTCTCTGACCTCAAATACATCAAGTGGCTGCGAGAAGAAAAAGGTTTGCGTGCGCAATTTAGTGAAATTAGCTGTGAAACAAAGGTTGTTCCTATAAAAGCCCTGTGGAAAATTAAAAAAAGGTATGAATAGTAATTGAATAGGAAAGAAACGAAATTGCGTTGCTAGGGCAGCAAGTGAAGTGACAATGATCAATACGATCACTGCCAAGGTAAAAACATCTTGATCACCGCGTTACAAAGGTAACAAAAGATAAAGGGCCTACTGAGAAAGCTATACCAGTGATAAGTGAAAAGTGAAAAAAAGATAAACGAGGGAGAAGTGTATGAGATTGTTGCGCTCTATAGTGTATCTGTGTATCTATAGACTGTTTCGGAAATTATAAATACACTAACCATTGACTGTCATTTCAATTTGAGCACAATATTCAGAAAAGTTTATTCTAACTCTTATAGTAAACGTAGGCTGCAAAACGGTGAGTCAAAAAGGAGAGCGTCCAACATAGCTCTGGTCCTCACAAGTTCCTACCTCATGCTTTCACGGCTCAAGCGATGATAAAGATCGCCAGCTAAGAGTTGTGTGCTTAGCTGGTAGTGCAGCCTGGGCACTGTTGCCTTTCTGACTTCAGCTAGATTGAGGAGGTACGTCTCGAGCGTCTGTTCACCAAGGAGGTGCGGCTCAAACAGCATTTGACATCCAGTGGCTGAGAGAGTATGAAATGCTCCTCCACCGGAAGCTATACTTAAGGTGGCAGCCCCTCCACGGTGGATAGGGGACCTTAGGCCAACCACCTACTGTTTCCGAAACCCAAAAAAATGTTACATAAACCGAAAATGAAAGATTACGCACTGATTCAACGTCAACGACTTTAAGCACGAAGCATCGGACAAGAATTGGATCTTGGAATGTATTAAAAAAAGACACTACAACGTCTTCAACCAGAGGTTGTACAGACTGAACAAGCACTAACATTAGACAACGGACATTACACGAAACACACCCAGTGGCCCAGTGGAGAATTTTCCCTTTGACGAAAAGTTTTCCCCGACTGGAGTGGGAATCGAACCCACAAACGGAGGCTTTCGAAACGACTAGATGACTGACGCCTCTAGCCGTACGGCCACGAACCTACAAACCCTAGCTCAGCAGGGTAAACTGGCACAACTAGCCAATGAGGCATGCCGTATGAAGCTTGAGATCCTAGGACTGAGTGAAGTCCGTTGGCCGAATTTTGGAGCAATGGCGTCGGGTCAAATTCTGCCAAGTACACTCTGGATGAAGTGGGAACCCATCAATGAGAGGATGATGGTAGCCAGATGCAGAACACGGGTTCGAAACCTTACCATGACCCAACGTTACGCGCCAACCAATATGCTGCCGAATTGCAAGACAAAGAGAACTTTTACAGTCATCTGTTTGCTGTCGTGGACAAGATTCCGAAAGGTGATATCAAGATCCTCATGGGCGACTTAAACGCGAAGATTAGTTCTGACAATTCGGACTATGGGCACGTCAATGGACGCCGTGGTCTCTGAGTAATGAACGAGAACGGAGAGCTGTTTGCAGAGTTTTGTGGCAACAATGACATGGTGATTGGGGGATCGCTCTTTCCTCATCGATCAGTGCACAAAGTGGCATGGGTTTCCCGTGATGGCGTCACGGAAAATCAAATCAACCACATCTGCATTAGCCAAAAATGGAGACGGAGCCTCCTTGATGTGCGGAACAAACGTAGCGCCGACATTGCTTCCGACCATCATCTCCTATTCGGCGTGATCCGACTGCGCATTGCAAGGATCCATCGACAGGAGGAGAAAATCGGGTGCCGGTTCAACACACGCCGACTGTAGGACGGTGAAAAGGTCCTTCGTCGAGGAGCTAGAGAACCGTGCTGCGGATATTCCGGAAGGTGGAAGCGTAGAAGATCAATGGAGCGCCATCTAGAACGCGTTCATCACCACCGGGTGAGCTACGCACCCGGAGCAAACAGTGGATCACAGATGATACCTGAAGGAAGATAGAGGAGCGAAGAAACTCCAAAGCCGCGGTAGAGCGAGCGAAAACACGAGGAGCCAAAGCCGTAGCCCGTCAGTGCTATTCGGCTCTCGAGAAGAAAGTGAAACGCTCATGTAGAAGGGACAAAAGATCGTGGGCGGACTCCCTAGCCGACGAAGGCGAGAAAGCCGCAAATACCGGCGACATCCGTCTCCTCTACGATGTCTCATGTCACCTTAGTGGGACCAAGAAGAATGCAACGATGCCCGTGAAAGACACGTCTGGACAGTTACTGACCGACCCGGCTGACCAGTTCAAACGCTGGTTCGAGCACTTTGGAAACCTTTTTCAAGTGTCGGTCACGCCATCAACACCTCAGTATGATCCGCCAAGGGTTCGACGCATTACCCGTGTCAACACCGAAGCTCCATCGGTGCAGGAGATAGAAACAGCCATCCGTAGCATGAAATCAAACAGGGATCGATCGCATATCAGCTGAGATACTCAAAGCTGATCCCGTAGTATCCGTAGGAAACCGCGACATTTCCGGCCGACTGGATGCAAGGCGTCTTAGTAAAGGTACCCAAAAAGGGTGACCTGACTGTATGCGATAATTGGCGGGCATCATGTTACTGTGTATCATTCTCAAAGTCCTCTGCAAAGTGATTCTTAACCGGATACAGGAGAAGATTGTCGCAACTCTTCGACGGCAGCAAGCAGGATTCCGTGCCGGACGATCCTGTGTGGAGCATATTGTCATGCTCCGTATCATCCTGGAGCAAATCAATGAATTCTAAGAGTCTCTCTACCTGGTGTTTATTGATTACGAAAAAGCTTTCGACCGTCTCAATCACAAAAACATGAGGGAAGCCCTCAGGCGCAAGGTTCTCCCTGAAAAAATCATCGGCCTCATTAAAGCACACTACAGGGCATTTTCGTTATGCACGAGTACGGATTCCCGGATAAACTGATACGATTGATCAAGGCGACGATGGATCGAGTGATGTGCGTAGTTCGAGTATCAGGGACACTCTCGAGTCCCTTCGAATCTCGCAGAGGGTTACGGCAAGGTGATGGTCTTTCGTGCTTGCTGTTCAACATTGCGGAGCACAGCGAGCTAGGTGGGTCGACCAAGTGGAGGACGATCTGCGGACCTTACGCAGATTGCGGAACTGGAGACAAAACAGCCATGGACCGAGTGGAATGGAGGAGGCTACTATGTACAACAGAGGCCACCCCGGCCTTAGCCTGATCGGTATGGTAAGTAAGGGCATTTTCGTGCATAGTTCTGCACAACGGTGTTTTGTCCGACCCCATCCGGTTCGTTGCTGGAGTGAGGCAAGAATCTATACTCTCACAGCTACTATTCTTCATAGTAATCGATGAGACCCTGGCAGGTGCAATTTACCGCGAACCAAATCATGGATTACCATGGAGCACCTAAATGACTTCGATCTGGCTGATGACGTTGCTCTCCTAGTTCAACGGCGCTCTGATATGTAGAGCAAGCTCGATGATCTTGCCAATCGCTCCTCAACGGAAGGTCTTACTATCAACGTTAACAAGACCAAATCGTTGGATGTAAACACGGTCAACCCTTCCAGCTTTACGGTAGCTGGGCAATCAGTGGAGAATGTTGAAAGCTTCCAATATCTTGGACGCCAAATGGTGGCTGATGGTAGCACCAAGATTGACATAGGTGCACGGATCAAGAAGGCGCTTTTGCGAGTTTAAGAAATGTATGGAAAAACAACCAGATTAGTCGACGCACCAAAAGCCGAACGATGCCATCGAAAGCCGTAGCGTCAGAAATTCGGGAGCAAAAGTGGAGGTGGGTCTGGTACACTCTACCCAGGGGCGGAAACGAAATTTTCAAGCAAGCGTTAGATTGGATCCCAGCAGGACATCGCAGCAGAGGCAGACCCAGAAGTTCATGGCGGCGCAGCTTCAACAAACAAGCAAGGCGACAGAAATTTGACCTGGCCAGAGGTCAAGGCGGTGGCTGGCAATCGCACAGGATGGAGATCTTTACATTCGGCCCTCTGCACCACCGTGGGTACCCAGGACTGAAAATAAGTACGTAATGGATGGAAGATATCGCGTGTCCCATCTACAAAAAAAGGGCGACAAGTTGGATTGCGGGAACTACCGCGCGATCGCACTGCTGAGCGCTGCTTACAAGGTACTCTTTCAAATTTTATGCCGCCGTCTAACACAGATTGCAAAAAACCTCGTGGGGAAATATCAGGGTGAATTCATGGGAAAATGCGTGATGCAGAATTGCCGCGAATCCAACGTGCCCACACATCACTAGATCATAGATTTTAAATCAGCGTATGATACAATCTATCGAGATCAGCTATGGCAAATGACACGATTGATCAAGGCGACTCCTCCGTACAGCAGAAGATACTCAGGCCTTAGGCTGATCGGTAAGGTAAGTACACTTTATAAAAAATGATTCATTATCCGTCTCTTCACAACAATAGCCTGCACGAAACCACAGATCACCCTTGAGCATTTCAATCACTCAACCTTATCAAGTGTTAACTTTTCAAGCGCAATTAAAAACTATAAATGACAGCTACAAGTTTTACACACAATGTATGTACCAAGTAGCTCGATTTTTAGTAGTTTTCAATCACAACCCATGTAAAATCCAGCATCGTTTTGGGATGTATTACTTGAAACCCGATCGAAAAATGGGTCCCATGTTGTACCTGAGCTAAAAAATCTCATTTTTTCGCCACGCCACCACGCTATGCTAGATTTCCCCACGTCTCGTCTATGCAAAAACGCACTTGAACATTATGCAAACACATGCTACCCCTAAAACATCCCCAAGGTACTGCCAGGCTGTTGTGTATGCACGAAGACCCGTAATGGAAAGCTAGTCCCGTGTCCTTTTTTGTCTACTCCAGCCAGCCCGCGTGCACCTCTCGGCGACGACGTCGCTCTTATATCATAAGCCGGGCAAAACTTCTTCCTATCTGTGTGGCGTGGCACCTTTCGTTGGCTACTGGCCTCCACCAGCAGAACACAAATCCATAATCCTGAGTGAATGCACACACCGCACACGCCACACGGTCCACATGGGCGCGATGACGACGGAAAGGACCGACGAAGACGCACACGAGGATGGGATGAGTGAGTAGATTTGTCCTGGGCCTGGGTTGATGCCGCCGAGCTGGGGTTCGCACCGCAAAAAGAAAACTCAATTCCGTCCCATCATGCGTGCACTCTCAATATAGCCAGCCATGCGTAGCCCTTTTCGCGTCCTCGCCACGGACAACCGGTACTGTGTGGCAGTTGGTGGACGATGGATGGAAACCGTAGGATCCTACATTCTCGGGCACAGAGGACGTCAGACGTGTGTGATGGTTCTACCACAGACAAACAGACGTAACACTGACATTTCCCATCGTACACCGATTTAACGGTCTATTTAAAAATTTGATAGTTGGCCGACAGCCCACCCGTGGCGCTTGCATCGTTTTTGATAGAGTTTGACGTTTGCACACTACCGCCACCTAGTTGATGGTCGGCCAAACTCAGTCCTTTTAGTATTGGGCGAACAGGTTTCCGGGACTATGATTTGAATCGCAAAATGATCGACGTGTTACGTCTGTTTGTCTGTGGTTCTACGGTCGGAAATAGGTCCAGTGTGCGTCTGCTACTACTGCATAAAGGCGCCCTTGGTTGCTCTGGTGCCCGTGTCATATCTACACACATTCTCTCTAGAAGTGGAAACGCATCGGGAAAAAGATGATGAGATGGTCCCAAAAAGCCGGCACCCGTTGGAGTTTTCGACGCAGTCATGTGTGGTACCGTGCGGAGGGGGAACGTTACAACGAATATGACAAAACCTTAGCCATTAGGTACTTTGTCGCACTGGATCAAATATAAATAACTTACGTCAACATCAGGTATCAGTAGGTCGGCTCGAGAGGCACGTTCTCCTCCATTTGGGAAATTAGTGCCATTGTCAACATCGCTTTCATTCTACTCTTTTCAACGGCTAAAACTCTCTATAATACACATATCGCTCGCTCACAGTGCTCGCATTGTATTTGCCCTTGTTTGACGTTTGCTCACTACCGCTGCCTGCAAAGCGGTTTGCGAAACAGTGTGATTAAATAGTATGTATTGGGCGATAAGTGATACCTCTGTTTGTCTGTGCTTTTACTGGATCGAATAGACCAGCTAGACCAGCTCTACAAGAAAGTCACGGAAAAAATTCGTATATTTTTGAATATTTTAGATCAATGTCACGGACTACCTTCGAAAAATGCCAATTATATTCATGGTGAATATCAATTATTGGCATTTTTCGACGGTAGTCCGTGACATTCGCCTTAAATATTCCAAAAAGAGTGGTTTTTTCATGATTTTCTTGTAGAACTGGTCTAGCCGCACAACTTTTCCATATTTCATATTCTCAGGTTGAACTTTTAAAATGAGCTGGATGTGGCTGAATTTAGATATGTAGAAATGACATTTTCAGCACTGCCTAAAACAAACTGTATGAAATATGCTGAAAACCTCAGGATTGGCTTCATTATGTTTCAAGTCTACTTTTTCATTATTGAAACATATCAATAAGCGTTTTGATATCCGAAGGGATATTTTTTAACTTACTTGGGGAATGTAGCTTGAGATTTCGTACCTGAAATGAAAGAAAAAAAAGAAAGAATAAGTTAACAAGTAGCAAGAGTAGAAAAAACTTAGTATTTCCGAATGGAACTTTCTGGCTGCTTAAGAGGCTAACAATGAGCCTTTCTGGAACTTTGCAAACAAGGTCGGGCAAGGCTAATTGTTAGCCTCTCAAGCAGCTTGAATGCTGCTTAAGATGCTACTTGGAACTTTGTCGGAACTTTCAAGTTCCCATAAGTTCATTTCAGTAACTTGTTGTACTAAGGATATTTTTTTCATTTTAGCAAAAACAAATGTATGAGAAAATTTTCATAGACATTAAAATTGAATTTATCAAATTAATTGATTAAAAGTGCAAATGAAAAAAAAATGTGACGCCCATCGGATTCGAACCGAAAACCAGTGCGTGAAAGCCCTACACTCTACCCCAACACCACAATTGAGATGAAGTTCAAAGCGGGTGAAATCTGACTTGAATCAATACTTTGTCGACACCTAGATTTATAAACTTGTGCAGTAGCGCAGTTAACTTTATCATAACAAGTATTAACAGCAGTGTTGAAAATGTCATTTCGTCAGAACTAAATTCAACCGCCTACAGCTCATTTCAGAAGCTGCACCTGAGAATATGGTATATGAAAAAATTGTGCGGCTAGACCAGTTCCACAAGAAAGTCACGAAAAATCCGCTCTTTTTCGAATATTTAAGGTAAATGTCACGAACTGCCTTCGAAAAATGCAAATGACAGTCATGGTGAATATCAATTGGCATTTTTTGAAGGTAGTCCTAGTTTACCTTAAATATTCGAAAAAGAGCGGATTTTCCGTGACTTTCTTGTAGAACTGGTCTAGCCGCACAAGTTTTTCATACACCATATTCTCAGGGCCCATATAGCCGAGGCGGTAAACGCACGGGTATTCAGCATGACCATGCTGAGGGTGACGGGTTCGATTCCCGGTCGGTCCAGGATCTTTTCGTAAAGGAAATTTCCTTGACTTCCTTGGGCATAGAGTATCTTCGTGCCTGCCACACGATATACACATGCAAAATGGTCATTGGCAGAGGAAGCTCTCAATTAATAACTGTGGAAGTGCTCATAGAACACTAAGCTGAGAAGCAGGCTTTGTCCCAGTGAGGACGTTACGCCAAGAAGAGGAGAGAGAGAGGAGAGAGGATTCTCAGGTTCAGCTTCTAAAATGAGCTGTAGGTGGTTCAATTTTGATATTGCGAAATGACATTTTCAGGACTGATTAACAGTATCGCAACGGTACGGGTGCAGGTTATCACGCAGTAGGACCCGGTTTAAATCTTCTCCAGGAGCTGTATCATATATAGTTAAAGTTAGTCATGTTTCATGCAATACGAGTAATTAACAGGCTGTGGTGAATCTGGCAAATACATTACAGAAATGCGGGGCAAAATTTCGCACGGGGCAAAAGTTCGCAGTGGGTCTTTCTCTGCGCACGAGTTAAGAACCCAAGCAAACTTGTATGGATTCGACACATTATCAGGCCCGATACTCGTCAACAAATATTGGAACGATTTCATTGTGCAGTAGCAGAGTTATGCAAAAAAATGTGTTTCCAGCTGTTTTGATGTAATTTTTTAACCTTTTGGGATAAGAATTTGTAATCACTGAAGGAAGAAGAATTACATAACCTCTTGATGTCGGAGAATCGCCATTCCATAGTAGTTCCGGAGATGCACTCGAATAAACAAAAATCTTCTTGTGCTTCTCGTACACGGAGCCGCCAAACTACCCAAAATTGAGTTCTTTTGACGCAATCCCATAGTTCGGCACAATAAGCCAAATTTGAGTAAATCGATTAAACTCACACTAGGTAAATTGCCTTCACCTCCAGTAAAAACATTTACTTAAGAGTAGGTAAATTCAACCCAAGACCCCCCTTCATTCAACCCAAATTTGAGTAAACCTGCATTTACCCAAAATTGGCTTATTGGGCTCAAGGACCCCCGTTGGGTAGATGCATCTCTGTTTGTTTTAGGTATTAAGTATCTAGTTTATTCGATATACTCAGCTTTGAGTAAAATCGATCCAAAAATTAAGTAGTTTGATTTCACCGTGTAGGAAGGAACATTGAAAGCCTCGACAATGGGGCAAAATTTCGCATTATATTTTTGGATCTACAGCATCGATATAGTTACAGAATATTTGAAGCAATGACGGTTACGTATTGAAACTACTATACTATGTATAATTTGTGTAGTAGGCATCCTAAAATCGTTCTGACAGACGGTTTCACCTTATTTTTGGAAGAAGACCGATTATATGGCAATCATTGTATTCGCCTATATATGTACATAAAAAAATGAAAAATTGATCAAAAAACATTTTGGAACGTTTTTTTCGTCATATTCGTGTCATCCTTTGAAAGTTTTTGGGTGTATTATGTTTCTTTACTTGGTTAGGGTCTTTCGTAGCTTTGTTTGTAAATTCACACTTCACAATTCATCACTATACTGACGAAGATTGGACTAAAATATAGAATAGTTTTGCGGCATATTTGATTTTTTTTTTCAAGTATTTTGTGTAACTCTTACCACAATAATTACCCCACAATGTAGTTTGACAAATGCTGGAAAAGAAAGCTCTAAGTTTAAAGTTTTGGAAGTGTTCATAAAAAATGTGATTATATTTGCTTCATTTAGAAGTACACTGGAACCTCTTTTTATGCACATGACTGGGACTGCATAAATTAAAAATGTGCATAAATTTAAAAAGGCATAAAAAGAGGGAAATTTATGCACAAATCAAGTTTGGGCTTTAATTTGAAAATCTAGTTTGCGAGAACAGATCTTGCTCCTGGGCAGTTGAGGTGGGGCTGAGGAGGTTTCCAGAATGTTCCCAGAGAGCCCAAAAAGGGGGTTCCAAGGGGCTTCAGGGGCGTTTTGAGGGGTTGTTTCGGGGGATTTGAGGAGCCTTACAAGGGTGTTCTGTCAAGAATTTTTGGTGTTTTAATGGGATTACGGAGAATTCTGGGGTATTTCAATAGTATTAAGTGGATTTCAGGAGCGTTCCAAGGGGCTTTAGGGGCAATTCAAAGGATCTCAGGAGACTTTAAAGGGCGTTGCATGAGGTTTGAGGAGCGATTTAATGACCTTTCATTAAGGTATTTCAGATGCTCAAACTTCCTGAAATGCCTCAAAAATCCCCCTTGAACCCCCCGGGGACCCTATGTAACGCACCTGAGAGGCTTCGAAACCCCTGAGAACTTCTTCGTAACGCTTCCGTAACGCCTCTGAATCCCCCGAAAATGCTCTGAAACGTCTTGAAATGCCTCAAAAATCCCTTTTATATCGCCTCTGACCCCATGTAACGCACCTTAGACGCTTCGAACCCCACGAAAACTCCTCGTAACGCTTAAGTAACGCCTCTGCATCCCACCACAAATGCTCGGAAACGTCCTGAAATGCCTCCAAAATGCCCCTTAAACCCCCTCAGACCGCATGTAACGCACCTGAGAGGCTCCGAACACCCCGAAAACTCTTCCGTAACGCTTCCGTAACGCCTCTGAATCCCACCAAAAATGGTCTGAAACATTTTGAAATGCATCCAAAATCCCCCTTAAACCCCCTCGGACCCCATGTAACGCACCTAAGAGGCTCCGAACACCCCGAAAACTCCTCCGTAACGCCTCTGCATCTCGCCGAAATTGTTCTAAAACGTCTTGAAATGCCTTCAAAATCCCCCTTAAACCCCCTCGGACCCCATGTAACGCACCTGAGAGGCTCCGAACACCCCGAAAACTCGTCCGTAACGCTTCCGTAACGCCTCAGCATCCTGCCGAAATTGTTCTAAAACGTCTTGAAATGCCTCGAAAATCCCCTTAAGCCCCCTCGGACCCCATGTAACGCACCTAAGAGGCTCCGAACACCCCGAAAACTTCTCCGTAACGCTTTCGTAACGCCTCTGCATCACGCCGAAAATGATCTGAAATATCTTGAAATGTCTAAAAAAATCCTCCTAAACCAAAACCCCCAAAACGTCTCCGTAACGGTTCTGAAAGCAGCCTAAAATGCTCTGAGGCTCTTGAAATGACTCCGGAATCCCCTCAAGACCCACTCGGAGCCCATGTAACGCACATGAGACCTTCGGAAACACCCAAATACGAACCTGTAACCTTCCTTTGCTCTCATCTGTAAACACCCCCCGGTTACCGTTGCAATAGTTCCTGTCATTATTAAATATTCTTATGCACAATATTGGTTCTGAGTAGCTTTCCCTCTTTTTATGCAGGGCATAAAAAAAGGTGCATAAATTAAAAGTGCATAAAAAAAACATGCATAAAAAGAGGTTTTAGTGTATATGTCTAAAGATGCAATATTTGCTTGTGAACTGAAAATGCAGGCGGCTGAGCGATTAACTCATCCGCTTTCGTAGATAGGAAAACTATTTGAATAAAAAAAGACACTAGACCGTCTTCAACCAAAGGTTGCACAGACTGAACGATCACATTGCTTCGGAATGTTGGCTTTGCAGTCTTTTGGGGAATCGAAAACACTAGTTTATGATTTTTCCCGACGTTTCGGTCCGTATGGGACCTTTTTCAAGGGTTCAATCGGTCAAGGTTTCCTAGTCAAGATGGCTTTGCTAAACTCAAAAATGTCATGCGGAAGTTTTGGTATAGATTGAGTCCGTTCGGTTTTCAACCGTCGTGATGCGGACAATCTCCTACCTATCGGGCGGTCTAGAATTCTAGACCGCCCGATAGGTAGGAGATTGTCCGCATCACGACGGTTGAAAACCGAACGGACTCAATCTATACCAAAACTTCCGCATGACATTTTTGAGTTTAGCAAAGCCATCTTGACTAGGAAACCTTGACCGATTGAACCCTTGAAAAAGGTCCCATACGGACCGAAACGTCGGGAAAAATCATAAACTAAAGCATTGTCCAGTTAGAATCCGGACGCAAAGGATAATTTATTGTGACGCTCTAAATGATCATAATCATATTTTTTTCACTGCAGTCTGATCATAAACAAGTCCTCTATTGATGGTGAAAATTTCATCAATTTTCTTGCTACGAGTGAAAAATTATTTCAGATTGAAGACATGCGAAGGAAAAAAATCTTGCACAAACACGCTAAAAATTTAGGGTGGTCAGGTACAACAGTCGCGAAAAATGTTAATATCTCCAAAACCATTATGTGTGATGTGCTCAGATGTTGTTAACCATGCCATGAGGAAGTGTCCAAGGAAGGTTGAAGTTTATGTTCATGGATAAATCTGCTTGGAATTCCAAGATTTGCCAGGAAGTTCTAACTCTGGACATCGTTTTCTCACATCACGATTTTGACACCAAATGTGTACAAAGATGACAATCTCAAGAATCGCGTGCTGCTTTTCAAAAATGCACACAAGGGATCTGTAGAGGTTTGAGCTACATTGGTGAGCTATCACGACAGCCTGAGATGTGCAGCGGTGTCATCACTGTTGGATAGTGTTTATTAACGAAAAAACACTCAAATTTCGCATCTTTGGAATTCACTGAATAGCCCTTAATTTCGCAAGAAGAGAAATATTTGGCAAAGTTTCTTTGGAATCCTAATCAGACTGGTAGAGGGTCTCAGGACACTACAGAGATGACCCGATTGTTAAACAAATACACCGAAGGGGTTGATGTTAAAATTTACTACCATTGTGCAGATTTTTAAGGAAGTTATCACGGAAAAAATGAGAAAATGTATTAAAAATTAAATAAAATAATTTCAATGATATTTTTCCATGAAACTACAGTAAATTATCTTTGTTTTGAGGGCTTAACCTTTTCAGTTTGTTCTTCCACCTCTGAGATATATGTGATTATCTGCGTCCGGATTCTAACTGGACAATGCCTTAGTGTTTTCGATTCCCCAAAAGACTGCAAAGCCAACATTCCGAAGCAAAATCATCCCAGTCGCATCCCAACCAAGCATGAACGATCACAAACATGAAACAACGGGCAACACACGAATATCCAGTAGCTTTCTTCTTCTTCTCTGTGTGGCTCTACGTTCCCACTGTAACTTGGTCTTCCTCTCTCCAACTTAGTGCTCTTTGAGCACTTCCACAGTTATTTATTAATTGGAGGGCTTTCTTTGCCTGCCATTGCATGAATTAGTATATTGTGAGGCAAGCACACTATGCCCAGAGAGTCGAGAAAATTTTCCCGACCGGAGCGGGAATCGAACCCGCCGTCTTCGGATTGGCGATCCATAGCCTTAACCACTAGACTAACTGGAGACCCTCCAGTAGTTACGTGGCATTGGTGATCAGCAGCAGCATCCAGTTCAGTCTAAGCGTCATATAACCCGCATTTTGAACCACTTGCAAGAATACCGTTATGGCAAAGTTGCGAGAAGGCTGAAAACTTTCTTCAAGAAAACAATGTTGTAGAGACCTACGGGTGTGTTTTATGTGTCGCATATCTCACTTTCTAGATCATTTGGAAGATTTGTCAAAAGGATAAAAGCTTTCGAATTTTTATACGAGGTTTTCAATGAATTTCTTTGGAAACTGTTATGGAAATTTTCCGGCCAATTAATAGGAAGCTTCCTCGGTGTTCCATTGAAAATTTTCAACAATTCCTTTGAAAACAGGTTCGTCATTTTTTTGGCAATTGATTTAGCACTCCTTTAGAAACCCATATTTCATTTTATTTGAGAACTCATTTAGATTTTTATGCTTTGATTTTGTTATTTCTTCGGCTAGTATTTCAAGAAATTCTATTAGAAATTTTTTTGCCAGTTTTATTTTTTTTTCAATCTTTCAGAGATCTCTTTAAGAATCTTGTTCGAATTCATTTAATTGCTTCGGTATATTGTTAGGATAGTTGTCTAAGTATTATTTATTATTTTTGCTTTTGGCCTTTCTCGTACACTAAGTGTACTGAAAAGGCTATATGTTCACTCCAAAAATGACTTTTTAATACAAGGCCCGGAGAGTCGAGTCACAACCGGTAGTGTTCCGGAACCGGTTGTGGGTGTCCCGCCGGAAGTGGCCAAATATAAAATTGAAAATAACTCATTCATGCGACACATCAAACAGCGACATTTTCGGTAACCTGAAGAACGGTTAGCAGGAAAATAGTATCAGACCATATCTGAACCGGTAGTGTTCCGGAACCGGTTCCGGATGTCCCGACGGAAATGGCCAAATACAAAAGAGAATCAAACTATGCATGCGACATATCAAACCACGGCATTTTTGATGATATGATGAACGGTAAGCAGGAAAATAGTCTCAGACCATATCTGAACCGGTAGTGTTCCGGAACCGGTTCCGGATGTCCCGCCGGAAGTGGTCAAATATAAAAGAGAACCAAACTATGCATGCGACACATCAAACAGCGGCATTTTCGATAGCCTGATGAATGGTTAGCAGAAAAACAGTATAAGACCATATCTGAACCGGTAGTGTTCCGGAACCGGTTCTGGATGTCCCGCCGGAAGTGGTCAAATATAAAAGAGAACCAAACTATGCATGCGACACATCAAACCACGGCATTTTCGATAATCTGATGAACGGTAAGTAGGAAAATAGTCTCAGACCATATCAGAACCGATAGTGTTCCGGAAACGGTTCCGGGGGTCCCGATGGATGAATGCAAACTTTTTAAGGAGGGATCATTAATGGTGAAAAAAATGTGTACGCATATGGTCAAAGCTCAACCGTTACGTAGTAATTTAACTTTACATGTTTTGTTTCGGATTATAGCTCGAGCCGAACCGGAGTTTTACCGCATTGTTTGCTACTAAAAATGGTTCGGATAGGTCGAGGCGTTCCGGAGTTATGGCCATTTCAGTGATTCGGACCAGCACCGGTGGAACTGGCCGTATATAAAACTGAACCAAGCCCCATCACACATCAAACTGCGGCGATTTTTGTAACCTTTAGCATGGTTTACGAATTTTATGCGGATACGAACACTGGAGACCAGAAACTCCACGATTTCGGTCCAAAATTTAAGATGACAGCCTGATATTCAAGATGGCGGCTCCAAATTTAAGATGGCGAATGTTTAATGAGGTTTTAGGACTTGAAACCATGCAATGGTTCCGAAAATGCAAAAATGACAAACGGAGTATCGAAGATGGTGGTCTAAAATCCAAGATGGCAGCTCAAAGCTCATAATGACTCCTGTTTAATGGAGGTTTAGGCTCAAAACCATGCAATATGGGTATATCTGGTATTGGGACGAAGTCTGGAGTACAGAAATGAAGATTAAAATATCCAAGATGGCGTCTCAAAATTCATGATGGCAGTATAAACTTCAAGATGGCAGCTGTTTAGGCTCAGGTTTAGGCTCTAAAACCGTTCAATATGGTATGGTGAAGACAACCGAAGATCAAAAATAGCTACCAGAATATCCAAAAAGCGTCTCAATCAAAATGGCGGCTGTTTAATAGAGTTTTGGGCTCAAAATAGCGACCAGAATTTCCAAGCTGTCGGACTGTAATCCTAAATGGCGGCTTAAATATAAAGATTGCGGCTCAAAAATCAAAATGCAGATAAGCGATATGATCTTTGATGCCATGAAATTGATTTCTGTTGTACGTATGAAAGTGCGATTATCATCAACATGTCACTTGAGTTGTGTTGAAATGTGTTTTCGAAGGCACGAGAAAGGCGCCATCGCCGCTAGGTGGATTAATTAAGGTTTTTTTCAACACATTCTTTTTTCTTCCTATGAGTATTTGCTCAGTAACTGTAACGAAAATTCAATACAAAATTTCTTTGAGAAGTTATTTGACAACAACTTTTAAATTTTTGCCGGCGATTAGGAAATTTCTTTTGGAGTTCTTTCGAAAATGCCTTCGACGACTATTTCGGTATTTTTTTTTTTGTAAATTTCTCTTGCAATGAAAATTTCTTCGGGATTACCTCATGTAATTTTAGTAGCAATTCCTTTGGAAAGTCCTTGAGTCATTCATTTTGGGTGACTGATGTATTTTGATACGGAGATCAAAAAGTGATATTTTTTATTTGAGATAAGATGGTAAAAGTACTAAAAATAATATCTCAAATTTACTCCTGGAACATCGTCGTCATAGCGGATTCAGCTCTTGGTAAGAACAACCCAATACAGTGAGCTATTTGATTGATATATAGATATGAAATTTCGGTATATCTTTTTAAATGATTTTCGTTGTTTGGGATGTTCATATGACATTAATATTTTTAGAGGAATACTTGAAGAATATAAAGGAAAATTACTAAAGAATATCTCACAACAAATTCGAAAGTTTTTTTTTTTTGAAGAAATACATGAGAGAATTTCCAAAACATTCAATAGGAGTTTATCGAACAGAATCATTGGAATTTTTATTGAAAAAACCTTTAGAGGCGTTTATGGAGGAATCAATTTCAGCAAGTTTGCAATAAATGTATGGAATATTTTCTAAAACAGATGATTGAAGAAATTTCTGGAGCAATCGCTATTATATTTTCTGAAGATTACTTTGGAGGAATTTCCAAAGAAATAGGTAAACTTTGGAATGAATTTATGAAACATTGAACAATAACCATATCAAATACTGACAAAGCCAAGCGAATGGTCGCAAACTTGTGGCAGATGATCGATAGAGCTGATCATCTCTAATGCATACCTAATGAATACCATTTGTTCAGATGAAATTATGGATGGAGATGAATTTGTGAAGGTACCTCAGGATTTGGTTTCTGCATAACTAATCAAGCGACAACGGAACCATACGAGTCGAATGGATATTAGTCTAGGAGTAAATCTAATCTGATGTGAGAAAGTGAGCTTTTTCCTGGCAGATTTGCGTAAGATATTACGATGAGAAATTGCAAAAAAATACTATATGGTGGACATATTGCAACACAGCTCGATTTGAAAATCTTAATTTAGAACAACTTTGGTTCAAAAAAGTCATTCCACTCCTGTCGACAGTAAAATCCAGAAAAAAAAACCCCACCAGTACGCAGCATCTAAGGGATGCAGTTCCAGCGATGACGATGGCAAGTGGTGTACAATCCAATCTGTGAGGGTTGCAACGTCGACGACGGCCGGCGATTTCTGCAACGAAACGGCGACAGGGCCCCTTCTTCTCGGTAAGGTGGATTTCGTCGGGCGCTCATAGTTTCATTTGATTATACCGTTTTTTTTTTTTGCTCCCCCTTAGCCTCAGATGTAGGTATTACGGTAACATCCAGCACAGGACAGGCAGCAGCCGAAAAAAGAACGCTGAAAAATTTAAAAGCATCCCCGTCCTACCGCCGCGCCGTGCGTCTTTGAGCTTGCTTTGCCGGAAAGGATACAGAATGCCATTCCAGCAACCAAGAAAAAAAAAACGGCTCATGGCTTCGACGTCGTGGCAATACCCTTCTCATCCCAGAAGAGACCTCATTCGCACCACCCTCGCGCGGTTCCTCAGCGCAGCGCTTCTTGTGCTTCTGATGGCTTGGATGGCAGGAGATACCGGGGCAAAATCCGCCTTCAAAGGAAATGTGGAATGTTTCTGGTTTGTTTTACAAAATATTCAATTTAGTTTATTACCAACCTTTAATTGGCCAAAAACATTCACGGTAGAATTTCCTAAAGTTACTTTTGAACAAATTCCTTGATTTACTTATAGACAAATTTGCGGTAAAATTGACAAAGAAACTTGAGCTCGCAGAGGAATTTATCGAAGAATTCCCATGTTCCCGAAAGAACTCCTAGAGGAACTCCCAGTAGAATTCCTAGAGCAATTCGTATAAGACACAGACACGCTCAATGCTTCCAGCTCTTTGAAGGAAGCACGACCCTAGACAACGGACTAGCATGTAACGCGCAGTGGCGCAGCCGAAAACTTTTCCTGACAGCTGCGGTGGGAATCGAAACCACGCCCCTCAGCACGATGCGACCAAATGCTTGGTGACACTAGCCACACGGCTACGAAGCCACATAGTGAGACTGTTATAAAAATTCATAGTGGGATTCGTAGAGAAATTCCTAGTGGAACTCCCACTTGAGCTTCGAGAGGAATTCCCAGTGAAAATAGGGGTAGGCGGGGCAATATGGACACCCTAAGGTTTTTGCCAACTTTACCTGGCAAAATGTCAAAAAAGTTTAGTTTTTTGATACATGTATCCTTTTAAAGTCTATTTAGCATCTATTGCATAAGAATGCTCACGAAGAAAAATGATTTATCCACTTCAAAAAATGTTTTGAAAAATGGTAGTTTTTCATGACCGTCCTCAAGCATACGGGGCAGAATGGACACCCCCATGGGGCAATATGGACACCATGAGACTTTTACAAATTTCGTACATTATCTACACCTATAAAGTCATTTCATTACAAAACAACTATTATGGATGAATAATACGCCGAAGTAGTTCATTTTTGTTCAGTTAATTTAAGTTCAGGCTGTTTTGGATAAAGCTTCGTTTTTGTCAGCATGTACAGCTGTGCCTAGAACAACTATTTTCCACTTCTGTCGTTTTTTGACCAATTTGTTTCACCCTATGTCTACTATAGTGAACATTTAACCGAAAATATACTGAAATCGAAGAATTTGGTTGGTTTGTGATTTAGGTTATATTTTTCCCTTGCCGCTTCTATCAAAAAGGTGAGTGTCCATTTTGCCCCGGCAGCAGAAGATATTTCCAAACTTGATTTGTGATATAACAAAAAGAAAATATAAACATGTTAAGCATGTAGATACAGCAAAACTACTTGCATGTGTTCTAGAAATATCAGGTTTTAATCGACCTGCAATAAATTAATCACAAAATCTTATTTTAGATGGTGTGAAAATTATAATTTCCATGCACAAAAAACGGAGGACGCAACTTTTTCGTGTAAAATCAAGTGTAATTTTAATTTCGAATGTTTATTTCCTGAAACTACGTTTTAGACAAATGGACTATATTCTCCATTCATTAAAAGTTCAAAAAAGTTCGCATATTTCAAAATATTGAGGGTGTCCATTCTGCCCCGGGTGCCCATAATGCCCCGCCTACCCCTACTGAAAAAAAATCCAATTGAAACTCGTAGAGGAATTTCCACTGGAACTCCTAGAAAAATTCCCAATGAAACTCCTAGAGGAAATCTCAGTGGAATTTCTTGAATAATCTAGCGAAAATCCTGGAGAATTTCCTGTTAGAAATTTAAATAAAATTCCTACCTAACTATAGAATTATTGAAAGTTAAACATTAGAATCCTCGACGGAAATCCCAAAATATTTCACAATGGAATTCCTAATAGAACTTCCAGTTAAACTACTAAATAAGTCCCTTGTGGTATTCTTAAAGAAATTGAACTTCTAGAGGTATTCTCAATGAAACAATAAAACTTCAAGAGGAATTCCTGGCTGATTTCGAAGAGAAATTCGGTAGTGAAACAAAGAATTCCCAATTCTTAGGAATCCCTGAGGAATTTCCTAGAGAATTTCTAGGAAGAATTTCTAAAGGAATTTCCTACGTAACTTCCGAGTATTTCACAATGGAATTTCGAATAGAACTTTCAGTGAAACTCCTGAATGAATTCCCAATGGAACTCATAGAAGAGCTCCCTGTGGAACGCCAAGATAAATTCCCAGTGAAATTCCTAGAACAATTTGCAGTAGAAATCTAGACAAATGCTTGGTGGATTTACAGGAGAAATTGCTGATGGAACTCCTTAAGAAATTTCTTACTTAACTTAACTTGAAGATTTAACTATAGAAGACGGGCGGAACACCTGGAGTAAATTCGCCATGGAATTTCTAATGGAAATTTGAGTGAAACTCCTGAACAAATTCCAGAAAAACTCCTAGAGAAAGTCTCAGTGAAACTTCTAAAGGAATTTTCTGTAGAGCTCCTACAAAAATCCCGGAGGAATTTCTAGAAGAGTTCCCGGAGGAACTCATAGAGGAACTCCCGGAGTAATTTCTGAAGAAACTACAGGAATAGTCCCCTAAAGGGCTGATGAAGAAATTTCCTCAGTTCTGAATATTTACAAACTATCTTGAATCTCGTCATACACCCAAAAATACTAGTTTTCTCCAAAATCTCTAGAACCTTTTTTTAATTTTCGGCGTTCCAAATTTTTAGAACTATTATAAATTCTGACAAAACAATGGGTCATCGCTTGAAACAAACTTACACTTGGAATGACCCTAGACTAAAAAACTAAAAACGTGCACTACGTTTTTCCAGTGGTTTTCTTCCAATGACACCTTCCACACCGAACTCCCCTACGTCAACTTGCTTGGGCTAAAAATGGTTTTCATTTACCCTTCCCCCGGGGTGCTTTATCGCAACGGTAGCAGCAGCAGCAACAGCAAAAGCGATAGACTAGAGGGATATGGCCGGGTTTCTTTTTCGGTCCTCAGCCCCCACAGGCCCACTGCCATGTTGCCATCGCCTTGTAGATAGGCGAGGTATCGTCGTGGTAGCTGGCGCGGTGGTGCCTTCTACTGTGGGAGCACACGGCTAGCTGGCCGCCCTTTGGATGTCCTACACAGAACGGAAACGCAGCGGGGAACTTCTCCCGAAACAACCGAAAACCGAAAACTCGAGGGCGGCTGGCTTGATGGAAGCCATAGCCACACTTAGGAAGACAGTGGAGAAACATTTTCACCGAAATACGCTCACGCTGCTGGCTGCTGACGAAGACGAGGATGGAAGCATCGCAACGAAGTGGAAAGGTGGTGGTGGCAGGAGACGGGGGTGTAGTGGTTCTGGAGACCCCGGATGGGATCGTTTGGTGGAAGTAAATTCGATCCTGAGAGATGAGGAAGTGGCACTGTGGGTGATCGGTTTCCAATCTAGCAGTGGATTCCATGTTTCTATTTACGAGGAATGTTTCTACGCACATCATATTTTCGCTACCATATTGATGCACTAATACGGACGATGACTATAATAAAATCACAAGTTCTCAACAAATTATTAAGAGAATTGAATTCTACAGAAATTCTGGCAAGGGCCTCAGCTAAATGAAGAAGGTATCCAGCACGACCATGATGGGGGTGACAGATTCGATTCCAGGTTCATGAACTTTTAGTAATAAGGAAATTACCTTGACATACTTACATACATACATACATACATTTATTTGTTCAACATCACATTTAAGACAAGACATAATCAACAATAGTAGGCCACAATACTCGGTTTGTGGCTGCCGCTCTCCATCCTCGGTCGCGCCCAATGCTCGCCAGGTCACGCTCCACCTGGTCCGCCCATCGTGCTCTCTGCGCTCCACGCCTTCTTGTGCCAACCGGATCAGTTGCAAACACCAGCTTTGCAGGGTTGTTGTCCGGCATTCTTGCAACATGCCCTGCCCACCGAATCCTTTCGGCTTTGACCACCTTCTGGATGCTGGTTTCGCCGTTAAGTGCAGCGAGCTCGTGGTTCATTCTTCTCCGCCACACACCGTTCTCCTGCACACCGCCGAAGATCGTCCTTAGTCGCTTAGTCGCTCGAAAACTCCGAGTGCTTGCAGGTCCTCCTCAAGCATGGTACATATCTCGTGCCCGTAGAGGATCACCGGTCTCATTAGCGTTTTGTACATGGTGCATTTGATGCGTCGGTGAATCTTTTTCGACCGCAGTTTCTTCTGGAGCCCGTAGTAGGCCCGACTTCCGCTGATGATGCGCCTTCGAATTTCACGGCTCACGTTGTTGTCAGTCGTCAGTAAGGATCCGAGGTAGACGAATTCCTGCACCACCTCGAAAGTATCCCCGTCTATCGTAACATTACTACCCAGACGGATCCGGTCGTGTTCGGTTCCGCCTACCAGCATGTACTTTGTTTTACAGGCATTCACTACCAGTCCGACCTTTTCTGCTTCGCGTTTCAGGCGGGTGTACATCTCTGCCACCGTTCCAAATGTTCTGGCAATAATGTCCATGTCATCTGCAAAGCACACAAATTGACCGAATTTTGTGGAAATCGTTCCCCGGCTGTTGAGCCCGGCTCGTCGCATCACACCTTCCAGAGCGATGTTGAAGAGTAGGCATGAGAGTCCATCACCTTGTCTCAGTCCCCGGCGAGATTCGAATGAACTGGACAGTTCACCCGAAACCCTTACGCAGTTTTGCACACCGTCCATCGTTGCTTTAACCAGTCTAGTCAGTTTCCCAGGAAAGCCGTTTTCGTCCATGATTCTCCATAGCTCTGCGCGGTCGATACTGTCGTATGCCGCTTTGAAGTCGATGAACAGGTGATGCGTTGGGACTTGGTATTTACGGCATTTCTGGAGGATTTGCCGTACGGTAAATCTGGTCCGTTGTCGACCGGCCGTCGATGAAACCGGCTTGATAACTTCCCACGAACTCATTTGTTTTAGGTGACAGACGACGGAAGATGATCTGGGATAGCACTTTGTAGGCAGCATTCAAAATAGTGATCACCCTGAAGTTCTCACATTCCAAATGGTCGCCTTTCTTGTGAATGGGGCAGCTTACCCCTTCCTTCCACTTCTCCGGTAGCTGCTCGGTTTCCCAGATCCTGACTATCAGTCGATGCAGACAGGTTGCCAACTTTTCTGGGCCCATCTTGATGAGTTCAGCTGCGATGCCATCCTTACCAGCTGCTTTGTTGATTTTGAGCTGGTGAATGGCATCCTTAACTTCTCTCAGCGTGGGAGTTGGTTCATTTCCGTCCTCCGCTGCACTGGCGTCATCGTTTCCTCCTTTGCCGTGGGCTGCCGTGCCTACGTTCTCCACGTCGTTCAGGTGCTGATCGAAGTGCTGCTTCCACCTTTCGATCAACTCACGTCCGTCCGTCAAGAGGCCTCCGTCTTTATCCCTGCATATTTCAGCTCGCGGCACGAAGCCGTTGCGATATGCGTTGAGCTTCTGATAGAACTTCCGTGTTTCTTGGGAACGGCACAGCAGTTCCATTTCTTCACACTCCGCTTCTTCCTGCCGGCGATTTTTTTCCCGGAAGAGGCGGGTCTGCTGTTTCCGCTTCTGTTTATAACGTTCCACGTTCTGTTGAGTCCCTTGCTACAGCTTTACCGCCCTCGCTCCGTTCTTCTCCTCCAAAACCGTTCTGCACTCTTCGTCGAACCATTCGTTCCGTCGATTCCGTTCCACGTACCCGATGGTGCTCTCAGCTGCGTCGTTGATGGCTGCTTTCACTGTACTCCAGCAGTCCTCTAGAGGGACCTCATCGTGCTCGCCCTCGTTTGGCAACGCGGCCTCGAGATTCTGCGCGTATGCTGAGGCGACATCCGGTTAGTTCAGTCGCTCTAGATTGTACCGTGGCGGTCGCCGGTACCGTACATTGTTGATGACGGAGAGTTTTGGGCGCAGTTTGACCATCACCAGATAGTGGTCGGAGTCGATGTTGGCGCCACGATAGGTCCTGACGTCGATAATGTCGGAGAAGTGCCGTCCGTCAATCAGAACGTGGTTGATTTGAGGCCAAGGTCACCCTGTTTACTAATTTTCCTAATTTTTTCCAGAACTTGCTTTAAAATTTCAGTTACTTTTAGGATTCTTCAAGGGCTTTCTTTACAGAAGGGGTTTCACCGTGAAATTTTCTCGGGATTTCTCCAACAATTGCTTGAACTGTTCTTTTAAATTATAAATATGCGTTTTTACCTTATTCTTGCAACGTTTCTCAAGGTTAATTTTCAATCTTTTATCTATATTTTTAAAACTATTTCAAAAGCGATTACTCCCAAGGATTCCTCCAGACATTTTTATAAGATTTGCTCAGCAATCTCTTCATGACTCATGAAGAAATTCGGTCACGGATATTTAAATATTCCTACAAAAAATCACGCACTCAGCCAGAAGTTTCTTCAAGAACTCCACCAAAAATTTCAGCAGGGTATTCCTCTAAGAAATTTCAATGCATTTTTTGTTAGCGTTGTTATTTATCCACAAATTTCTTCAAAGCATAATTCAGGAATTTCTCCAACTATCTTCAAGTGATTTCTGGAACATTTCTTTAAGAAAATGTACAAAGCGTCTCTGAAGTAAATTTTCGACTGATTTTTTTTCCTGAAATTATGAAAGATTTTTCTCTTCAAGAGTCTTCCTCTAAAAATTTCTGCAGCAACTGCTTCGAGAATGCTTCCAGGAATATTGAAAAAGTATTGCTCCATAAATAGCTGATAGTTTTTTCAGGTATTTCTCTAAAAATTTAAGGATTCCCTGAACAGTTCTTCAAGTAATTCTGTAACATTTCCTCCAAGAGTTCCTTCACAAGTTTTTCCAGAATTTTTTGCCAATGTTTTTTTTTTAGAAATATCTTCAAGAATCGAGCAAGCCATATCCCTATGGATTCTTCCCGAAGTTTCTCCAACAGTTGCTAATAGTAATTTTATCAAAGAATTCTTCCAAAATTTCTGTAAGACTTCTCCCGGGAACTTGATAGGAAAGTACAACCACCACGACAGCACTTCTATTTTGGGCACTTTTCCGCTGTAACTCAGTCAATTTTGAACCAATTGACATGACTTTTTGTACGTTGTGGAATACGTATAGTATCTAGCCGTGTACTAAAGTTCAAGTCAGATGGTTGAAATTTGACCAAGTTAGAGTGAAAAGTTTCCAAAATACCAGCCCATGTGGCTCGACACCCTAAATCAAATTTTAGTAATTTCTTTGAGGATTCCTCTAGATAGTTTACAAAGCAATTCTTTAACAATTACTTCATGAGTTTCTTGCAAGAAATTACTTATGCAAGAATATCCTAAGGTATTCTTCAATAAATACTGACATAAATCTATAATGAGTTCCTGGAAAAAATTATAAAAAATATTTTTCAAGAAAAAATTACGAGAATATCATGGCGAAATTACTGATTGGAAAAAAGACTGGATGAGCTCTTGCGTATGGAGAAAACTTGGAAAAGGGGAAGATATGGAAGAATTCTTAAAAGAATTCGTAAAGATGTTCCTTGTAGAGGAATCCTTAATAACATCTGAAGGAGTCAAGGTTCAAGGTCAAGCCTTGAAGGAATTCCTTTCGGAATTCTAGGATATTCCTGTAGAAATTCTTGAAGAAATCTGTGACATTTTGGAAGGATACTGGATGAAATTTCCGGGGATCGCTGAAAAAAGGTCTTCCAAAAAGTTTTCCAGAGTGGATTCATATGAAAAAAAATCTGAAATGAACCACTTCATTGGAGGAAAGTCGTTAGGTAATATTCGAATAAACCACTTAATACATTCTGGAGGAATTTCTACAGGAGCTCTTGATGTAATTGCTCCACGAATTGCTTTGAAAATTCCTTGAGAAAATTCTGTAGTAATTTGTTTGAGAAACTCCAGGTGCAGTATCCTATCGCAATTTTTGAAGCGATTCTTAGGAAAACTAATTCTCGATGCACTCCTGCAGAAATTCGTTGAAAAACTTATGAAGCAATACATGGAAAACTTCCTGTCGTAATTTCTGAGGGATTATCTCAAACTATGTTTGACGAACTGAAAAGGCAATTTATAAAGGAAATATTTACGCAACTTATGCAAAAAAACACCTAAATTTCCTCTTGGAAGACTTCTGAGGCTAATCCAAAAAGAACTAATGAAGAAACATTAGTAGGGGAATAGAAACGCCATTGAAGGAACCGATGAACACAGTAACTTTTGAAGCTATTCCCGCAAGAAATCCTCAAAGGATTCTCACAAACAAATTTTTCGGACGCATATTCCCACTGTGCACCTTGCACCCCTAAAATGCGCTTTCTTTTTTCCTCCCGAATGGAGGTAGCTCCATTTTCCAGAAGCGAGCAGGAACTTTTCGGTGCCCGTTGCCACGCCAACTCACTTGACACTGCCACCACGCTGCAAGGCTCAACGCAGCAGTAGGAATCTAGACGCGAACCTACATCAGAAAAGCGTTTTTTTTTTGCTCGACGTAATTTTTCGGGAATTGTTTCTCCATCACACGGATGCTCTGGTGGCCAGTGCACGATGGTGATGCGGTTAAACCATCGCATCGCATTGCCCCCAACCATGCATCGCATCGTCAGAGATGTAGTTTTCCTGGACGAGGACAGCTCAAGACTCCTCCGTATCCTTCGCAAGCGTACGGACAGACGTACCTGCCTAGCAAGGGCACTATGTTGCAAGTGATTTTTTTTCGTCGACCGTATAAACGAGCCCGTATATTCTGGTCGCACTTTGCAGCGGAAAACGCAGACTTCCCCCGTTGGACTCGACTTTTCCAACGCAGAAAACCGGACTGGCTACGGGTCTGTGTGTTTGTAGATATAATTATTAATAATATAATTTAGCGAAAATGTATACGCCTGAGATGGAGGCAAACTGCTTTTTGCCTAGTGCCCTTGAAGGACCATTGCTGGAATGTGAATCGGAAGGGTAAAGTATGCTTGGATTTTCTCTGCTAGGATCAGCAAAAAAACAGTAGGAGAAACCTTTTTTTTTGCGAATGGAACAGATGGGTGGCCGAAAGGGCCCAAAAAGGATGACGAGTTCATCTAATGCAACGATGCGGTTTAAACGCTGTTGTCTCTTAAAAATGTGGAAACGTATCTGTGTATAATAAAATATGAATTAAACCTTGTAGCTACATGGGTTGGGATTAGACGTACACGGCTAGTTGAACGAGGACCGGAAATCGGAGAATGTATTGGGAACTACGGGTGGTCTCCTTAATACATGGTCGTAGCAAGGGACTGACGCGATGGTAGGACTGCAAAGAATTGATTGAAAAGGTTGTTCTGCTTCTACACGATATCTTTCTCTTCTTCTTTTTTTCTTAGTATTCTCCATCGTCTTCTTGTTCACTTCATTCTTCATTTTCCTTCGTCTTCTTTTTCTTCTTTGTTCTTCGTCTGCTTATTCTTTTTTTCTTCTTATCTTTTCTTGGCCTGTCTAACTTAGTAGAAGGACATCATAACCAAGCTGGGTTCCAGATCTAATATGATCGTGTGTGGCCTTTTATAGGCGCACTTCTAAGAACCCATGCACAGTCGACCGTTCATTTACCAGCTACGCAGAAATCTGGATGAGCAGGTTGCTAATTCTTCCCGGGTAGGATCTTACACAAAACTCGTTCCGTCTTGACAGACGTCGGATAGAAAGTCAGTTTTAAAAATAGGCTGCAAGAAATCCTTTACACTTTACAGCCTCTGATAGCCGCTCGTCTACAATCAAGGTATAACTAATCCAAGAAGAAGCAAGAGTAAAGTAAAGCGAGCTTATGAAGTTGGAACAGAAACAAACACAGCTTCAGTTGGAAGTGAAGACTAAATAATTAGAAAAGCAGAAGAAATACTAAGAGACAGATGAAGAGTCAGTTTCGCGACAGCAATCATTGGAAGTGGAAAACATACGACTTACTCTTACTGCAATGACTTATGGAAAGCTAATTGGAAAGAATAGCCATCCAAACGGAGGTTGAAGTAGAAAAGACACGAAAACTCCATTGCCGACCACACCCATCTTCTCCGTTACGAGTTTAGGAAAGGATGTGGTGATATGACATCTACTTTACGAGAGGCCAGCAACTCACTGACACCCGGATAATGCGCCTTCGGATTTAACGACTCACACTGTTGTCAGCCGTCACTGGACATCCGAGGTAGACGAATTCCCACACCACCTGAAGATATCCTCCTCTATTGTGTTGTGACATTTCTACCAAGACGGTTGTGTGCGGATCCGCTTACCAACATTTGCTGTATTTTTGACGCATTCACCATTAGTCCGAACTTTGCTGTTTCGCTTTTGAGGAGGGTGTACAGCTCTGCCAGAATTCCAAATGTATTGATGATAATTTCCATGCCTTCCGGAAAATACACAAATTGATCGTAAAAATCTTGCCCGGCTGTTAAGCCTGACTCGTCACATTTACACTTACAGAGCGATGTTGAAAAGTAGGCATGAGAGTTCGTCAAACTGTCGCAGTCCCTGGCGAGATTCGATTAAGCCGGAATATTCACTCACCCTTACGCAGTTTTGCACACGGTCCATCATTGCTGGTAAGCTTTCCAGGAAAGCCGTTTTCATCCATAGTTTTCCGTAGCGCTATGCGGTCGATACTGTCATATGCCACTTTGAAGTCGATGAACAGGTGATGCGTTGGGACCTGGTATTCACGGCATTTCTGAAGAATTTGCCGTACGGTGAAGATCTAGTCCGCTGTCGATCGGTCATCAATGAAGTCGGCCTAATAACTTCCGACGAACTCATTTGTTTTAGGGTACAGACGATGTAAGATGATCTAGGATAGCACTTTGTAGACAGCATTCAAAATGGTGATCGCTCTGCAGCTCTCACATTCCAAATGATCGCCTTTCTAGTGAATGAGGCAGATTACCCCTTCCTTTCACTTCTTTGGTAGCTTTGGTAGCTGTTCATCTCCCGTGTCTAAGTACGTTCCCCACACCATTCAGGTGCTCGTTGATGTGCTGTTTCCACCTTACGATCACCTCACGTTCATCCGTCGAACTTCTGGTAGAATTTCCATGTTTCATGGGATTGGCACAGAAGTTTTCTTTCTTTGTACTGCGTTTTTACAATAATGCAGGTTTGCTATTTCCGCTTTTGTTTATTTATAACGTTCCATGTTATACACTAACTAGGACCTTTTTTTTAACTTATTCGTTTATGTGGAAGGCTCGGGCGCCTCATGGGCATAACAGAGCCGAAATTTGTTTGTTTTTCAAAAAAACCTTTTTTTGTGCATGTTATTTTTATGCACTTTTATTTTATGCACCATTTTTATGCCCTGAATAAAAAGTGGGAAAGCTACTCAGAGTCAGAACCAATATTGTGCATAACAATATTTGATGACGGAAACTATTGAAACGGCGGCCAGGAGGTGATCAAAGAAATGTTCCAGGGACGTTTCAGGAGGTCCCAAGGGGTTTCAGCGGGGTACCAGGAGATCTAAGGGGGTGGGAGTGTTTGGTTGTCTGAGGGGGTTTTCGAAAACATTGCCGAGGGTTTCACAGGAGGTTCGACGGGTTTTGTATGCGTTACAGGTACGTTTTCGGGGGTTTCCGAAGGTCTCGCGTGCGATACATAGAATCCGAGGAGGTTTTAGGAGGATTATGGAGGCATTTCAGGAAGTTTCAGAGCATTTTCGGCGAAACTCAGAGGCGTTGCGGCATGCGTTTACGGAGGAGTTTTCGGGGAATTTGAACAGTCTCAAGTGCGTTACATTGCACCCGATGAGGGTTTAAGGGGGTTCTTAGAGGTATTTCAGGAAGTTTCAGAGCATTTTCGGCGAGATTCAGAGGCGTCACGGAAGCGTTACGAAGGAGTTTTCGGGGGTTTCGGAGCCTCCCAGGTGCGTTACATTGGGTTTAGTGGAATTAAGACATATCAAGAAGCTTCAGAGCATTTTCGGCGGTATTCAGAGGCGTTACGGAAGCATCTAGGAAGATTTTTCAGGGGTTTCGGAGCCTCTCAGGTGCGTTACATGGGGTCCGAGGCAGAGTTGCACCCTATCACTGTCAATGGTAAGCAAATAGCTAATTTTGATAGGCCGACTGCGATCCAAGCCAGCGTGCGCTCTGTGGCGTCACTTTTCATTTTCATTTTCCTTTTCATTTTCCATCAGAACAGGAGTGACTGTGATGGTGTGTGGATATTAGTGATAGGCCATCTTTAATCCATCCATCCAAATAAAGGATTACCAGAATGAAATTTTAAAATGTAGTTTAACATAACTAGTATTGTACGTTAGTCACGAAACAAATTTAGTTTTTTTTCTAAAACCACAAAAATATCAGTCAATTTGCAATGATAGGGATCTAGAGTGCCGATCAATATCAAGTCGTTGCGTGTCACTGTCGTCCTGATATTAATCGGCCTGCAGTGATAGTAACGGTGGTGCAATATCAGTAGTCAACTGACAAGACTGATATTGCGCAGCTCTGGTCCAAGGGGGTTTAAGGGGGAATTTAGAGGCATTTCAGGAAGCTTTAGAGCATTTTCGGCAGGATTCAGAGGCGTTATGGAAGCGTTACGGAGAAGTTTTTGGAGGTTTTTGGAGAAGTTTTTGGAGGTTCGTTACAGTAGGTCATAAGGGATTTAAGGGGTTTTTGAGGCAAATCAGGAAATTTTAAACTATTTCAGAGGCGTTATGAATGCGTTACGGCAGTGTGTGGATTTTTATCGTGAACCACTGAATGGTCCATACTCAGCAAGTGCTACATTCGCGAATGTAACATTTCGTGAACCGACATGCTCAGGAACGCTCCTCGAAATGCTGTTCATTCTCTTGCCCGGTTCGATACGAGAGCACAATCAAGAGTGAAGATGCTCGATGACGCTAATGAAAGCGATGCATTAGTTAAGAATATTTTGTTGTCATAATTCGTTTTTATTATGACTACACAACCTGCAACGTTATGCATACAGTTAAATTAAATAGGAGGCTACATTTTTAAAGGGAAAACGCATTAAATAATGATAAAAGTAACGATTATTCACAGTTGTCCCAAGCCAACGATGAGAGATGATCGGTAAGTGTTACACTTAGCGATGCCCGTCCATCGCTGCAGCTTGTCTATATCGGAGTATCTTCTTTGTGTTCCTTCGTGAACCATGCGACTCGACGAGAGAACATACACCGCTTGGTAACACCATTCCGCCAAATGGCTTTCAACCAAATGACCGAACACCGATCTGCACGAAAGTGATCATAGGGCACTGCATTATTTTGATTTTGTATGATATTTTGACATTTCTTCGATGTTTGCAAAATTTCTGTAAGGGTGAAACAGAAAGCGACAATTTCATGTAGTGCCCTATTAGGAAGATATATAAAAATTTCAGTTTACTGTGTGAGCACTTATTTTAATTTGCAAGAAATAAATAATACAAACAGTGCTGAAAAATTCATTTCGCTATATCTAAATTCAATCACCTACAGCTCATTTTAGAAGCTTAACCTGAGAATATGGTATATGAAAAACTTGTGCGGCTAGACCAGTTCTGCAAGAAAGTCTACCGCCATTTTTCGAATATTTAAAGTAAATGTCACGGACTATCTTTGAAAAATGCCAAATGATATTCACCGTGAATATCATTTGGCATTTTTCAAAGGTAGTCCGTGACATTAACCTTAAATATTCGAAAAATAGCGGTTTTTCCGTGACTTTCTAGCAGAACTGGTCTAGCCGCAAAAGTTTTTCATATACCATTTTCTCAGGTTCAGCTTCTAAAATGAGCTATAGAGTAAGGTGGGGCAAAAGTTCGACCCTAGTTGAAAATTCAACTTTTTTTTCAAGAAATCGAAGCAGAATGGTGATTCTACCATCCATGAGCTAAAACTTTGCTGAACAAAGTTATGCCATAAGTCTTTTCAATTTTGAGTTACAACACTTTTTGTAGAGTAAAGTGGGGCAAAAGTTCGAGTGGGGCAAAAGTTTCTTTTGAAGTTTTTGAGCTCAATTCAAATTATTTCTTTCGGGTGTCAAAGTTGTTCGAACCCTTTTTGAAAAAGAGTCTTTCACTCCAAAAATTATAAAAATTGATCAATATTTCGAGAAGTTATGACAAAATGTTGGTTTTTGATCAAAAAATTGTAACATGCGATGGCCCTTCCAACGCATGGAATGAAATTTTAATGAAATCGAATTCGATATTTTATTTTGGGGCGTAACTAAGTATATTTTGAAGATGCTCTAGCATGTATAACTTTTTGCAAAAAAGATTTGGAAATCGTATTTTACACATAGTGGGGCAAAAGTTCGAATTGTGGGGCAAAAGTTCGAGTCATGTGGCAACTTTAGGTATAAAACTAAAATTCTGCAAAATGTACATATTATCTCTAAGAGTGATGGAATTAGTGAGAAAATTCGATTAAAGTTGAAAAAAAATGTTGTTTTATCTGAATTTGGCGGAAAACTACTGATTTTTGGTGTAGTAAATTTAACCCTGATTTGGGTAAAATCCAAATCGAATTTTTAAGTGTATTCCAGTTCTAACATCAAATATTAAGTGGTTTCAGGTATTCCTATTACCAAAGTGTCAAAATAGTGTGCTACGGTTAACGAAATTCAACAAACACTAGATTCGAACTTTTGCCCCAGTGGTGGGGCAAGAGTTCGAATTAAACACACACATACAAAAAGTGTTGTAACTCAAAATTGAAAAGACATTTGGCATAACTTTGTTCAGCAAAATTTTAGCTCATGGATGGTAGAATCCCCACACGGTATTTATTTATTTGTATCTGCTTCGATTTTTTGAGATAGGTTGAATTTTCAACTAAGGTCGAACTTTTGCCCCACCTTACTCTATGTGTGTGTCTAATTCGAACTCTTGCCCCACCACTGGGGCAAAAGTTCGAATCTAGTGTTTGTGGTATTTCGCTAACCGTAGCACACTATTTCGACACTTTGGTAATTGGAATACCTAAAACCATTATTATTTGATGTTGGAACTGGAATACACTTTAAAGTTCGATCTGGATATTACCCAAATCAGGGTTAAATTTACTTCACCAAAAATCAGCAGTTTTTCGCCAAATTCAGATAAAACAACTTTTTTTTCAACTTTGATCGAATTTTCTCACTAATTCCATCATTTCTAGAGATAATATGTACATTTTGCGGAATTTTAGGGTTTTACCTAAAGTTGCCACATGACTCAAACTCTTGCCCCACAATTCGAACTTTTGCCCCACTATGTATAAAATATGATTTCCAAATCTTTTTTGAAAAAAGTTATACATGCTAAAGAATCTTCGAAATATACCTAGTTACGCCCCAAAATAAAATATCGAATTCGATTTTATTACAATTCCATTCCATGCGTTGGAAGGACCATTGCATATTACAATTTTTTGATCAAAAACCAACATTTCGTCATAACTTTTCGAAATATTGATCAATTTTCAAAATTTTTGGAGTGAAAGACTCTATTTCAAAAAGGCTTCGAACAACCTTGACACCCAAAAGATATAATTTGAAGTGAGCTGAAAAACTTCAAAAGAAACTCTTGCCCCACTCGAACTTTTACCCCACTTTACTCTAGGCGATTGAATTTAGATATGACGACATGAAATTTTCAGCACTGTCTGCGAGTATGCGGGTGCTCCTAATGAACTTGAGAGATCAGCAGTTGCCGGTTGGTGATTTTCGGGAGGATCGCTTCACTTGAATGGCATACGTGTGTATGTTGCTGTTTTTTGTTAATCGGTAACTAAACAAATTCATACTTCCAGTTGAAACAATAAAATAAGCGTCTGCTCAACTATTCTTCCCTTGCTTCATCCATGGTCATCAGCACGTCGCGTCGCACCCACGGAGTGGAACCGTAAAAAGTTTTTCTTTTTTTCGCTCCCTTTCGAGGTTTCTTGCCGACCGCCAGGCGTGACGGAGGTGGTGATGGTGGGATCCTGTGCATCCTTTTATTTTAATTTAAATAATTGTCTAAAAGGGTTCTCGTACGGGTTCTACCTGCCTTTATATTTCACGGTCTATTCCTTTTAACGGAATAAAAGTTGTTCAAGCGGCGATGGGGGTGGGTAGGGTAGACGAAGGTGCGTGGTGGTCGGCATGGAACGAGTGCGACTGGACCATAATTTTTAATTGAAATTATGCAATCCGAGGGAGTCTCGCAAAAAGATTGGAACGCTTGTTCTGAAATGCTCCGCATCTGGGCGGCTGCTCGTTCACCAGACTCACCGGGGAGCAACCCTTCCGGACGGTAAGACAAAATTCAAACATAACTTCTCGAAGATTGTTTAACAACCTTATGTGCCTATGATTTATTATTAAGAAAATGTTCTTCAAGAAAACCAATCTCCTCCGTCTTGGCTCTCGCATTTTCTCTCAATTATGTGCCTACATATAGGTACATATTTCTTGAGGGGGAAGTTGTTTAATAAGACTTTATATCTCAGACTACTGCCTATGGAGGAGCATCTCATATGCCACCCGAGAGGAACATTACCACCCCCAGCATCAATGCGCCCACCGAAGCAGGCAGCCACCCTCCGGAAACCCCCTTGCGTGCCACCCATCGTCAAAACACGACCAAACCCGGTCTCAAGCTCGATGCCGGCAAACTCACTAAATCTCCCAACCCTTCTGTGCGTGCGGCAAGCTCCGTAGTGTAGGCACTATAAACAAAACGTGTGGTAAATGAAATTTTATGTTAACCCATCCCAGTCTCAGTGCGAATCTCCGTTGCATTCTGGGGTGCATTTGCCAGCGTCATCGCCCCATAACAGGATAGCACACTCTCACCCCACTCTTGCCATAATGAGGGTGGTGCACGGCATTGGCATCGGGTGCTTCGAACTCCCTTCATCAGATCAGAATTGCCTGCCACCCATCAGCAAACCAACATCTCCCTCAATAGTCGTAAATTCTGTGTCGCCCGCTCGACTGTATGCCTCCCTAAAGGAAATGCACGCGACTGCAATCGAATGGGAAAGTTTTCCCCCTAGTTCCAGATGATGACGGTGATGGAGACAGAAGCTGCGTACCCAAGTATAGTTCAGTTTTTATTTCCAAATGCGCAACACTTGCTCGTCCCCATCGCCATCGGCTTAATGGAGTTGATTGCAGTATCACTGTCTGTGCGCGATGTCATTCCCCCTCGGCCACACCGGCAACAAAAATGCAATTTAGCGCTGCATTCCAATGCAAATCTGAGCTAAACGTTGCAGCGTCTGTACTTGATTAATGGGAATGGGGTGAATTCAAATGTAAAACATATTTTCTTTGTGCGAAGAAATGAATCAGTTGTTTTAGAAACAACATAAGTTCATTTTTTTCATACTATATAAAATTCTTATATGAAACAATCTGTAAAAGAAACCCACTGGAGTTCTTAAGAATATAAAGAAGTCAGTTCCAGAATGAAATCTTGAGGGAATTCTTGAAGAAAAACTAGGAAATTCCTAAAATAATTTCCAAGAGAATTTTTGAAAGAATTCCTGAAAGAATCCCTGAAGAATGCTTGCAGGAATCTCAGAAGGGATTCGGAAGAATTTCTGGAGAATTAGCTGGAAGAATTTCAGAAGAATTTGCTGGAGAAATTCCTGAAGGACTCCCTGAAGAGAATCATGAAGGAATCTCTGCTGGAATTCCTGAAAGAATCTCTGTAGGAATTCCTGAAGCAAACCTTGGAAAAATTCCTGCAGGAACTCCTAGAGGAACTCTTGGAGGAATTTTTGGTGCAATTCCTGGACGAATATCTGGAGGAACTCTTGAAGGAGTTCTTGGACAAATTTCAGGTAGAATTCTTGAAGGAATCCCTAGTGGAACAACTGAAAGAATCACTGGAGGAACTCCTGAAGAAATCCCTGGAGCAATTTCTGGAGGAGTTCCTGAAAGAATTCCTAAAGAAATTTCTGGTGGAACTCTTGAATGAATCCCTGGAGGAATGACTGGCAGAATCTCAGGCAGAATCATGGAGGAATTCAAGAAGGGGGATTCGCTGGAGAAATCCCCTGATGTAACCACTGTAAGATTCCTCGAAGGAATCGCTGGAGAAATCTTTGGAGGACTCCTAGAAGAATTCCTAGTAAAAATCCTGGAGATATTTCTGAAGAATCCTTGATACAATTCCTAAAGGAATTCCTGGAGCAAATTCTAATGGAATCCCTGGAGCAATTCCTGAAGAAATCCCTTAAGGAATTCCTGAAGAAATCCCTGGAATAACTCCTGAAGGAATCATTGGAAGAATTACTTAAGGAATCCCTGGAAAAGTTTCTGTAGGAATTCCTGAAGGAATCACTGGAGCAATTCCTTGAGGAATGAATGTAGGTATTCCTGGATGTATTCCTGAAGGAATCCCTGGAGGTATCAATCCCTAGGAATTCCTGAAGGAACCTCTGCACAAATTCCTTAAGGAATCCCTGAGACAATTCCTGAAGGCATCTCTGGAGCCGTTCTTGGAGGAATTATAGAAGGAACCCCTTGAGGAACTCCTAAAGCAATCCCTGGCGCAATTCCAGAATGAATCCCTGGGAGAATTCTTTAAGGAAATCCCTGGCGAAATTTCTGAAGAAATCTCTGGAAGAATTCCTCAAAAAAATCCATGAATTGATTACTAAATGAATCCCTGGAGGAAATGCGGCACCCTGGAGATATTCCTGAAGAATCCCTGGAACAATTCCTTAAGGAATTCTTGGAGCAATTTCTGATGAACCCCTGGGGCAATTCCTGAAGGAATCCCTGGAGCAACTTCCGAAGGAATCCCTGGAGGAATTCCTGAAAGAATCCCTGCAGTAACTCCTGAAGGAATCCCTGGAAAAATTCCTTAATGAATCCCTGGAAAAATTTCTGAAGAAATCTCTGGAGATATTACTGAAGGAATTCCTGGATGTATTTCTAAAAGAATCACTGGTGGTATTCCTGAAGAAATCCGTGGAGGTATTAATCCTTGGAGGTATTCCTGAAGGAACCCCTGCATAAATTTCTAAAGGAATCCCTGAGACAATTCTTGAAGTCATCTCTGGTGCAGCTCTTGGAGGAATTCCTAAAGGAATCCTTGGGGCAATTCCAGAATGAATCCCTGGGAGAATTCCTTAAGGGATCCGTGGAGGAATTCCTGAAGGTATCCCTGGAGGAATTTTTTAAGGAAATCCCTGGCGAAATTTCTGAAGGGATCCCTGGAAGAATTCCTGAACAAAATCTCTGAATTAATTCCTAAATAAAACCCTGGAATTACAAAAGGACACCCTGGAGGACTTACTGAAGAAATCCTAGGAGGAGTTCCTGAAAGAATCTCTGGAGGAATTCCTAAAGGAATCCCTGGAGGATCTCCTAAAGCAATCCCTGGAAGAATTTCTGAAAGAATGCCTGAAAAAACTTCTGAAGAAATCTCTGGAATAACTCCTAAAGGAATCTTTGGAGGAATTCCTGACGAAATCCTTGGTAGATTTCGTGAAGGAATCCCTGGAAGAATGACTGAAAGAATACCTGGAGGAACACCTGAAGTAAACCCTGGAGGAATCTATAGATAAATTCCTGAAATATAGTGTAATTCCCTGGAAGAGTTCCTGATAAAATCCCTGAATTAACGATTACGATCTAATCTGACTATACATGTCAATGGTTGCTACTCCGTGATTGATCTGAGCTGGTACCAATTGCACTGGGATCCAAATGAATAAGGGGTGGGACACTCCACTTATTCTCAAAGTGCAATTCTAGCAGCTTGGATTTTGGATCAATAACGGCGCCGGTCACGTCCTTATAGTCAGTTGGGAAGGGAAAGGAATGTTAGAGTGCGCTGGTTGTTGCTACTAGAGACCGAGATCACCTCTACATCCCCACAAACAGCACGGACTGGGGTATTTGTTAGACGGAAAGGATGGTAGATCTGGGAGTCACCGTTGGGTCGGTGATGCGATCCATGGATATGGGGTTATTTATAGTGTTCGTAAAGTGATAGATTGTGTGGTGAATGAGATGAATAAGGTCAAGCGGCACAGCACGCTTTGGTTGCATAACTTATAGGCGTTATATACACTGTGCTGTGAGTGGAAATTAGAAGGGAGGGAAACGACTTTTTTCCAATTCGTTTCTGGTTCTAGCGATGGCTATGAACATATGCATATACATGAGTTGTATATGTAGAGAAGAGAGAGAGAGAGAGAGAGAGAGAGAGAGAGAGAGAGAGAGAGAGAGAGAGAGAGAGAGAGAGAGAGAGAGAGAGAGAGAGAGAGAGAGAGAGAGAGAGAGAGAGAGAGAGGAAGTGGATAGAAAGATACAAAGTAGGATGAAAGGGACGGGCCAGGGATTGAACCCATGACCTTCTGCATACGAATCAGAAGCGGTAGCCACTAGACCACCAAGCCCGTCTTGTTCCTGATAAAATCCCTGATTTAATTCCTAAATGAAATCCTGGAGGAATTGCTAAAGGACACCCTGGAGATATTACTGAAGAAATCCTTGGAGGAAATCCTGAAAGAATCCCCGGAGCACTTCCTGAAGCAATCCCTGAAAGAATTTCAGAAGGTATTACGGAAAAAAATCAGAAGGAATCTCTGGAAGAATTCCTAAAGGAATCTTTGGAAGAATTCCTGACGGAATCCTTGGCAGATCTCGTGAAGGAATCCCAGGAGCAATATCTGAAAGGGTCCCAGCAGAAATTGCTGGTAAAACCCATGAAGAAATTAGAATCGCTGCCAGAATTCCTGGAAGAATCCCTCGGAAAATCCCTACAGGCATTCCTGAATGCCTAAAAGAGTTCCAAAGAAAATTCTTAGAAGTGTTCTTTAAGGAATTCCTGAAAAAAAATCTGAAGAAATCTCTGGAGCAATTTTTGTAGGGATTCTTGAAGGAATCCCTGAAGCAATTCCTAGAGGAATTAATGGAGGAATTTCTGGAGGAATTTCTGGAGATGTTCCTGGAGGAATTATTTGAAGTATTCCGTAAGGAGTCCCCGGACGTATTCCTGAAGGAATCCCTGCAGGTATTTCTAAAGGAATCCCTGGTGGTATTCCTGGAGAAAACTTTGGAGATATTCTTGGAGGAATTTCTAAAACAATTCCTGAAGGCATCTCTGGAGCAATTCTTAGTGAATTTCCTGAAGGAATCCCTGTAGAAATTTCTAAAGGAAACTCTGAAAGAATTCCTTTAGGAATCCCTGAATTAATTTCTTTAGGAATCCCTGAAGGAATTTCTTTAGGAATCTCTGGAGGAATTCCTTGGAAGAATTCCTTTAGGAATCCTTGGAGGAATTCCTTTTGGGATCCCAGGAGGAATTTCTTTAGGAATCCCTGGAGGAATTCCTGAAGGAAACCCTGGAGAAACGCTGGAGCAATCACTGAAAGAATTCTCAGAAGAATTCATGGAAGAATCTTAGTATAAATATTTGTAAGAACTCCTGAAATTGTATATTCAGCAATCGCAAGATAAATTAATGGAGGTCTCCGTAGAAATAGTTAGGGACATAAAAAGAATCTATGGATGATTCCTAAGTGTATTTATCTTCAAAGGCGTTACTGACAGAATCCTGACAGAAAGGGTGAGGGAATCCCCAGAAGCTATTTTAACAAAGCATTTTCCACTACGAAAGGCCAATCGTCAGCGTATTTATTCCCAATAGAATTTATCGCTCGCGACCTACCGCAATTCGGTCACGTTTGGCTAAGGTTCGGCGGACGTGATATCGGCCGGCGGTTGGTTTGAAGATTCGCATGTGTTGAGTTGGAAATGTAGCAACGAATTTGAAGACGGTCCACCAGTTAAAAGCCATCAAATTTAAGGTCCCATCCAACAAGGAATGGTTTGGTTAGACGAGGTGCTACTTGATATCCGTTCTAATAGTCTCCTCTTCCAAGCTGAAGCTGCCTGCTTGCTAAATATGTGCAGCGCCCCAATGTTAACTGACTTGCCTTCCGAGAAAGTGGGCATTGCGTCTCCTCTGCTAGTGTTCTTGGCATCGAACGTTATGAAGCATACGATTTGCTCATTACACATTCATGTATAACATCGGAGCATCGTGGCAGGTGGAATGGGAAATTTAGGCTTTGCATCAACACTGCCACTGGGTGGAAATGGAAAGCGAATATTGTGAACCTCGTGTGATGTAGGAACATGTCATACAATAATTGGGATTCTTTGACTCAGACAATATATGGATCATTTGTATAACTATAGTGAGCCGAACCAGCAAAATATATCATATAACTTCTTTTCCGACACTGTGTCGTCAGCTTTCTTGATACATGTTTCAAGAAACAGCTCGGTTTCTTAAGATATCCCATCCCACAGTTGTCGGGCAACGTCATATATATTATTTTGTAGGCAGTTTTCTGCATTGGAACTGGCCCGATCCAGACATGAAAGCTCTCCCTTTGTCTGAATCTTATTCCATCACAACTGGACTGATTGCGATGGCGGGTAGATATCACTGATAGGGGGATTTTTTTTTATTACCGTACGGGTTCGGGCCGAAGGGTCTCAGATTTTCATGAAACTTTTTCCACTGGCAGGGCTCATGGATATATGAACAAAAAAATATTGAGGAAAATTCAGGGTCGCCTATTTTCCCGGAAAATTCAGGTGGAATTTTTTTGTTTTCCCCTGACATTACTTATTTTGAAAAATCATAACTCAAGAACGAAGCATCGTAGAAACAAAGTTTTTTTTAGAAAATGAAAGCAAATTTTCTGAGAAGTAAAAAAATATGAACTGGAAAAAGTTTCTCACAAAATTTTCCACAGTTTAGAAAATTCGTAAAGAAAAGCCGGAAAAACTATGCCCGAATTCGTGGAAAATTTTCGAAAAAATATTTTTGAGAAAGTTATTCTATAAGCTTTAATCGCTGAAATTTTTGGAATGCACTTTTTTTTCGTTTTTGAGTTTTGGCCAATTTTGTTGGAAAAGGTCCAAATGTGCCATAAAAGCCTTTTGTTTGAAAAATCATAACTCAAGAACGAAGCATCGTAGAAACAAAGTTTTTTAATGAAAATGAAAGCAAATTTTCTCAGGAATCCAAAAAAATATGAAATGGAAAAAGTTTGCGACAAAATTTTTCACCGTTGAGAAAATTCATTAAGAAAAGCCGGAAAAAACTATGTCCGAACTCGTGGAATTTATTTTAAAAAATATTCTTGAGAAGTAAATTTCATAAGCTTTGGTCGCTGAAATTTTTGGAATGCACTAAATTTTCGTTCCTGAGTTATGGCAAATTTTGTGAAAAATGACCATATAATATAGGCTTACATGGTCATTTTCACATAATCGACCATAACTCAGTAACGAGAAAAAAGTACATTCCAAAAATTTCAGCGATCAAAGCTTATAAAATTACATTCCCAAAAATATTGTTTTGGAAATTTTCCACAAGTTCATATTTTTTTTTGGATTCCTGAGAAATGCTTTCATTTTCATTCAAAACATTGTTTCTACGATGCTTCGTTCTTGAGTTATGATTTTTCAAAGTAAGTACTGTCAGGGGAAAACAAAAAATTTCCACCTGAGTTTTCCGGGAAAATAGGCAACCCTGAATTTTCCTCAATTTTTTTTGTTCATATGTCCATGAGCCCTGCCTGTGGAAAAAGTTTCATGAAAATCTGAGAACCTTCGGCCCAATTTGTAGGATAATAAAAAAATGCCCATAGGCCATCTTTGAAATTCGTTTAAAAATCAAAATAAACCATGATGAAATTTGAATTTGTGGTACAGCAAAACAAGTTTTGTATGTTCATCATTAAAAATTTTGAGTTCTTCATAATATCGCCAAAATATCAGTTCAGTTGCTATGATAGTGCTCTGGAGTGCAATTCAGTATAAAGTTGTTGCCGGTCACTATCATTTTGATATTGATCGGCCTACAGTGATAGTGACGGTGGTGTAAAATCAGTTGTCAACTGACATGACCGATATTTCGCAACTCTGGTATTTTCCAGACAAAATTTAATGTCTTGGTAGCGGTAAAATGAACCCTGGTATGCTTTATCCGGCACTTTTTGTATTCTCATGAACATTTTACTTTTACAGCCTTTCAGTTGAGCGACAGTTGAGATATTCAAAGGGCATGGTAAAATATAACTTGTTTTAATGATGATGTTAAAAATGAATTTTTAATATTTTTAATTACTCGAAAATTAAGGCTATTTTTTATTCTGCTCTCGCAGTCAGAAAAACTGATTCACTGCTTTAAGCTACAACGTTGCCGTTCAGAGGTTATAAATATTTTGACTTCCAAACTAATTTGTAAAGTTCTGAGAAACATCTTGAAAAAAAAACTGCAACGAAACCATTGATTTCAAGAGGCAGATAGATCAAAAGCTAGTTAGATAAATTCTCTTCAAAATTATTTCCATTTTTGTTCAAGATACACGCTATAGTTTGTTATTTTAAAAAAAAATCATAGCAATCAATATATACAAATTTCAGACAAAAAATATTATTTTCACCAGTTATGGTAAGGTGCGACGAAAATGTAAGAGAGTTACCAAAAAAATCCATAGAATCTGAGTTGCATTTCTTACTTTTTAGAATTTATCATTTCTAATCATCATCTTGAACCACATGTAGACCCCACACTTGAAGATGCTGGATGTTTCCTGGCTCGTGTAGGCTGGAATCGATTTTCTTCCCAACACCCAAAACCCAACTCCGTCCCAACGCAACGTTTGGACGAGAGACACGGAATTTGAACATGAAACAACATTATAGTAAGCACAAGGCGACGATAGCCAGCGATAGGAATCGACAAAGCTCCCTACCTTGGCAGCCGCCAGCAGCCTAAGGATCTCATCAGAACGGGTCCGAGGTGGTTGCCGTTCGCAGTCCTTAATCTTGCACCACCCTACTTAGAACACCCTCGACGAAGATGCCCCTTTCGAAGCACACATATATGCGAGTCCGTTTGTAGAAAACTCATCCCACCTTCTTGGCTCACCACCGAACCGGTCGGGTTGGAAGTGTGCAGTCAGTGTACCCGCTCCTGATGGGCTGTGGAGCTGGACGCCTTGGCCTCGAACAACCACCCACAGTCTTTTCTTATCAAATGTTTGGTGTATGCTGCTTCTGTCTCTCGCTACACTGTGTGTACGGAATTATGTGTGTATGTCCCCTGCTCTGGAGAGGGTGGTCGAATGTATCCCGTATCTTAGGAAGCACTGGCTGTAGTGTGATGCCGGTTGGTAGCTCCCGGCTCAAGACACACTCTACGGCTAACCGAAGTCGATTTGGACCCCGGACCAGTTTTCCTTCGTCATCTCCTTGGAGCCCTTCTGTCTTCCATACCCCGCCCGCTCTTTCCGCCTTTGAAATCCTAACCACTCTTGGACTGGCCTCCCTACTCTCCACCGCCACTGATCCTGATTCCTCCATCATCAAACATCCTATTATATAGATGAGTTTTCTTAGAAGCCAAACTTTGCCAAATGCCATCCCAAGGACCCACCACCGACCGTCCGACCGGCCGGGTTTTGCAGGAGGCAACCAGAAGGAAGCGTGTAGGTGGACTTGATACCGGAAAGTGTGCGGTGTCCGGAAATGGAGAAGGAAAGGCATCTTAGCGTGTAGAATGAATAGCTCCCAGCGACGGACGGGTGGAGTAGCGCGGTGGAACGAACACGAGCTGAGGGCCAGAGCAGCAAGGGACGAGGACCTGGTCCATTTTCGTCCCTCGGGGGAGGAGATCTGATCCTTTCATGTACACCAAAATCCACCACGGCAAAGGAGGAGGTGAATCTGGGGGGGGGGGGGGGGTAGGAGAATGTACGTCTTAGACGAGAAGAAACACCATGACTCAGAAGAAATAGTTGAACTTTTCCCAGCTTCTTTTATTTCCAGCTTTGTCCCAAAACGGAGACCAATAAAAGAATTTCGACGTTGGCAAAAAGAAATATGATTATTATTCGATGAGGGGCGAGCGCGTTGGTTCTCAACCTTTCCGGTGGGGCTTAGCTTGCTGCGTATCGGTGGCAGGAATGTGTTAATAGAAGCGTTTGTAAAGGACCATTCCTATCAGAAAATCGTTTATCAATATAAAGAATAGAAGCTAGAAGTTAGAATATCTATACAAATAGGCAATAAATAGGTAAAAATTGAAACTTTTTTCATGCAACTTGATCATTTGTTCCATTTCTAATGGAATTTTACCCGTTGATTCCGAATCTGACTTAAGAATTCCTGTAACACGTACAATTCTTGAGAAAAATAGGGTTTTATTCTCAAGATTTCATATAAAATAAAATATTGTCTTTTTATTTTAATTTTTGATCTGCTCATCATAACCAATATTTATATTTAATAGATTTCCATCCGGATTCAGAAACTGATTTAAAATTACATACAGTTTTTGAGAAACGTAGAATTTTATTCACAAAATTTCTTATTTTCATAGAAAACTAGCTGACCCCGGCAAACTTTGTCTTGCCTACTGCGGTTTTTGACGTTTCAAGTCGGAGTCCCCGTTCGAAATGCATGAAAAATCCGTTTTCAAAAAATCTCAATTTCTTCATGTTTTTTTCCTCATAAACCTGCCTTGAGTGAAAACTAACAGATTAGAACAAAGACGACCCAAATCCGACATTCCGTTTGCGAGTTATGCGCAGTCCCACGTATGCCACTGCATTTTTATATATATAGATAAACTATTGTCTTTATAGTTTCATTTTTTGTAACCAATATTTTTATTTAAAAGATTTCGATCCACTAATTCTGGCCTAAGAATTTGTGTAACACGTTTTTGTAGAAAAATAGGGTTTTATTTACACAATTTCATATGTTCATAAAAAATGAAATATTGTCTTTTTAATTTAATTTTTTTATCTGTCCATCATAACCAATATTCATAATTCATAGATATTCATCTACTGATTCGGAAACTGACCTAAGAGTTTCTGTAACACGAACAATTTTTGAGAAAAAAATGAGGTCTTATTCACAAAATGTCATATTTTCATAGAAAATAAACTATTGTCTTTTCTCGTATTAACTATAAAACGATAAAAAACAAACTATTGTCTTTAAAATTTGATTTTTTTTTATCTGCTCATCGTAACCAATATTTATATTCAACAGATTTTAATGCACTGATTCGGAATCTGGCCTAAGATATTGTGTAACACGTACAGGTTTTGAGAAAAATAGCGTTTCACATCACAAAATAAAAAAAAAAAAACATTGCCTCTATGATTTTCAGTTTTTTTTTTTAATTTAATTCTTAAATTTAAATCTGCTTGTCATAACCATTATTGATATTCAATAAATTTGTATCCACTGATTCGGAATCTGACCTAAAAATTTCTATAACAGGTACAGTTTTTGAGAATAATGATTCTTTATCACTATTTTCCATTATTTTATGGAAAACACAGTTTTTTCACTTATCATTTAATTTTTGGTTTAAATAGTAGAACGAAAAAAAAACGGTTATAACGGTTTAAATGAGCCAACAATTGACCAAATTCGAGGGATCCGCCAAAATTCTTGTGGCTCTAACTAACGGGGGTTCACCAATTTGATTAACCAAATGCATTTTCCTTATTTTTTGGGGAGGACTTTCAGAAAATAGTGGGGCGGTCTCAGCGAGAGTTACCCAATTGTTTGATCCATTACCCGAATTTACACGAATATATGGAAAGTAATAAATAAAACTGTGTTTTTCTCAAAAACGGTACTTGGTATAAAAGTTATGGGGGATATTTTATTTTTTTCAAATTACCAGATATAAATTTATAACATACAAATATTTGTTATGATGAGAGGACCTAAAAATTAAAAAAAAAATAATATTTTATTTTCTATAAAAATATGGAATTTTTTGAATAAAACCCTATTTTTTCTCAAAATGTTTACTAGTTACAGAACTTCTTAAGTCGGATTCCGAATCAGTAGTACAAAATCTATTGAATATGATTTTTTTTTTATCTGTATTAACGAGATTTTTAGCCCTGGGCTAGTTCATCTCGGGACCCACGCTTTACTTCCCTTCCGAAGGAAGAACTCACATTTTGCTAGTTTGTCGGGAGTGGGATTCGATCCCAGGTCCTCGGCGTGATAGATATGAAAATTGATTATGATAAGCAGAAAAAAAATAAAGAGACAATATACTCCTATGACAATGCCAACTATTATGGAACTTTTTGATAATTTAGTTTTTAAACCATTTTTTTTTAAACTATATCGGATAAATTGAATTCCTCTTTTATTCATTATTTTATAGGAAAAGGTTTCATTAAACAGCCATTCCATAGAAAAACGATATAGTGCAACTCCGATTTTCGTAAAACTGGGTTTGTAGTTCATCGAAAATAATTAGACCCGTTGTTGGTGTGATTTCGCTCTTTCGGAGGTCTTCAAGCAACTCGCTCGTTTCCGCAGAGTATCGCTAAAGCTGCAATAGTATTCATTATTACTTCAGTTTCCTTTTTAATGGCTTGTACTTACAACTTAGTGTCCGAAATAATTCAATTTCACACAAACAGAACACTAATCTAGATCAACTGGTTTAAGAATCTACAATCATACAAATTATTAGATTATTAAAAAAAAGGGATTCAAATTATTACATCAAATCTTCTACCGTCTTCGATTTAATCTTGCTTATCTTTCTACATGACCATCATAGATGACAGATCTGCAATGACAATTCGCAATCTTTTGAACCAGTATACCGATTTTAAACTTTTTTTTTGTTTGAAAGCTATTGAATTGTAGTTTTAGGAAAAAATACGTTGAAGGAGCCAAATTGTGTTTAGCGCAAAAAAAAATGCATTTATTTTAGTTTTTGTTTATGTTTTTTTTATATCTTGGGAATTATAGCGAAACCCTAGTTTTAAATTTTTATTAGAAAATTTGGCGTAACATATAAAAAAATCACAAATGTATGGTGTGTAGTTTTTGAGATATGATTTTTTGAATATAGAAAGTCATATAATTTGATACTAGCTTCTCTCAAATTGCCCAACATTGTAAACGGTCATTAAACTATGCTTTGTATTGCTTTTTGAGTGATTCCTGATAAGGATAAGGATTTAAAATATAATCGAATTTAAAAAAAGTTTTGTATGAGAAAATTTGACCTTTTATTTTCAAAACATCATATCTCAAAAACTAAAAAAACATACATCCCTGATTTTTTGATATGTTACGCCAAACTTCCTAAATTTTCTGATAAAAGTTTAAAACCAGGGTACCCCTTTGGCCCCGAGATCATGAAAACGTGGAAAATTTAAAATAAATGCATTTTTTTTGCACCACAACACAATTTGGCCTCTTCAACGTTTTTTTTTTCTAAAATTACAATTCAATAGCTTTCAAACAAAAAAAAAAGTTTAAAATCAGTCATCTGGCTCAAAAGTTATGATTTTTGCCTTTCTCGTACACCAAAGTGTACTGAAAGGCTATATGATCACTCAAAAAACGAATTTTCGATAGAAGGCTCGGAGGGCCAAGTCACATATACCAATCAACTCAGTTCGACGAATTGAGATGATGTCTGTATGTGCGTATGTGTGTATGTGTGTATGTGTGTATGTATGTCTGTGTACAAAAAGGTCACTCACTTTTAAGGCACTTCCCATTGGCCGATTTCGGATTATAGCTCGAATCGAACTGGAATTTTACCGCATTGTTTGCTAGTAAAAATGGTTCGGATCGGTCAAGGCGTTCCGGAGTTATGGCCATTTGAGTGATCCGGACCTGCACCGGTAGAACTGGCTACATATAAAACTGAACCAAGTCCCCGACCAAGCCCCATCATGCGACACATCAAACTGCGGTGATTTTTGTAACCTTCAGCATGGTTGACAAATTTTGTGCGGATATTAACACAGGAGACCGAAAATTCTACGATGTCGGTCCGAAATTCAAGATGGCGGTCTAAAATAAAAAATGGCGGCTGTATAATGGAGTTTTAAGCCCTAAACCATGCAATATGGGTATATTTTGTATGGGGAAGATGTTTGGAGTCCAATAATGGCGACCATAATATCCAAGATGGTGGTCTAAAATCCAAGATGGTGCCTCCAATTCAAGATGGCGGCTGGTTAATGGAGTTTTAGGCACTAAAACCATGTAACATGGGTGTATTTTGTATGGGGAAAATGTCTGGAGACCATAAATGGAATCTGAGTATCCAAGATGGTGGTCTAAAATTCAAGATGGCGGCTCCAAATTCAATATGGCGGAGTATAACAGAGTTTTAGGCCCTAAACCATGCAATAAGGGTATATTTTGTATGGGGTAGATGTCCGGTGTCCAAAAATGGCGACATGAACATTCAAGATGGCGGCTTCAAATTCAAGATGGAGGCTGTTTAAAGGAGTTTTAGAACCAAAACCATGCAATATGGGTACATTTGGTATGGCGGTCTAAAATCCAAGATGGCGGTTCCAAATTCAAGATGGTGGTTGTTTAGTGGAATTTTTGGCTCTAAAACCATGCAATAAGAGTATATTTTGTATGGGTAAGAAGTCCGGAGTCCAAAAATGGTGACCTGAACATCCAAGATGGCGGCTCCAAATTCAAGATGGTGGTTGTAAAGTAGAGTTTGTGACTATAAAACCATGCAATATGGTTATAATTTGTATGGAGAAGGTGTCCGGAATCCAAAAATGGCAACCTGAATATTCAAGATAGCGGTCTAAAATACAAAATGGCGGCTCTAAATTCAAGATGGCGGCTGTATAACGGAGTTTTAGGCCATAAAACCATGTAAGAATGGTATATTTTGTATGGGGAAAATGTCCGGAGTCCAAAACTGGCAACCTTACTATCCAAGAAAGCGGTTTAAAATTCAAAATGGCGGCTTCAAATCAAGATGGTGGCTGTTTAATGGATTTTTAGGCCCTAAAACTATGAAAAATTGGTATGAGGAAGGTATCCAGAGTCCAAAAATGGCGACCACAATTTCCAAGAGGGCGATCTAAAATCCAAAATGGCGGCTCCAGATTCAAGTCGGTGGCTGTTTAAAGCAGTTTTAGACCCTAACTGCATGTAATATGGGTATATTTGGTATAGGGAAGATGTCTTCAGTCAAAAATGGCGACCGCAATATGCAAAATGGTGGCCCAAACACCAAGATGACGGCTCCAAATTCAAGATGGTGGCTGTTTAATGGCGTTTTAAGCTGTAAATTCGTGTCATATGGATTTATTTGAAATAGGGACGAATTGTGGATTCCAAAAAATAGTGGCCAGATGGTGGCTGTTCAATGGAGTTCTGGGCTCTAAAACCATGCAATATGGGTATATCTGGTATGGGGAAGAAATGTGGAGTCTAAAAATAAAGATCAGAATAATCAAGATGGCGGACTTAAATCCAAAATTGCGGCTCAAAGTTCAAGATAGCGGCTTTTTGTTATGGTTAAATGGGAGAGCGTGCAGGTGCATTTTTGACTCGCATTTTTGAGAGCACCGATCTCGTCATCCACAAAATGCCCGAAAACGAAAATGTTACTCAATGTTTATGACGAGTGACCAAGGCTACTCATTGCTTTTTCAGCTCTGTTTGTTGTTTAGATGACGAAAGCTCTGTTTGTTGTTTAGATGACGAAATCCGTGCTTTCGGTATTTGCAAGGCAGCCATTGTGACGGCCATCTTTGGATTCGCTCATATATGTCCTTAAGGTATATAGGTGCAAACATCAAAGCTACATAAACGATACGATTTCTGGTGCCATGTAACGGATTTTTGTTTAACGTATGAAAGTGCGATATTCATCTACATGTCACTTGAGTTTTGTTGAAATGTGTTTTCGAAGGCACGAGGAAGGCGCCATCACCGCTAGGGGGATTAATTAGGTTTTTTTTTTTAATTAATCCTCGTGCTCATCATTCTACCTTGATAGGGTAGAAAATGAAAGCAGCGCAACGGCAACCAGTTCGATACAGTAGAATTAGAATAGAATAAATTTAGGCACTGTACAAAGTGTAAGTACAACTTCCAATTGGAATCGCTCACGCAGTGCCCTAGTAGACAAAAGAGTTGTAAGTTAGGTGAAGTGAATGAAGAATAAAAAAAAAACATTGTTGTCACTTCGTAAGTTGGCTCATTGTAGTAGTATAGTAAAGTGTAGACAAAGTGTCTAGATTTTAATAGTAGTTTACGCAACAAGGTGCAGAATAAAGATTTTTACAGCACGAGTCGTACATTTATTCAACGAGGCTTGCCAAGTTGGATAATTACGATGAGTGCTGTAAAAATCGAGTTCTGCACCGCGGTGCGCACAACTTTTTTTGCAATTTCATAAATTTCCACTTAAGGATAGTTTTAGACAAATTTTTTTCTTAAACTGCACACTGATGTTCATAGCCATGCTTAAGAAAGTCTGATCATAACAGGTTATACTGTGTAGTTGTCACAATTTTTCAAAACTGCGTCCAGAAAGCATCAAGAAGTTGATCAAAACTGAAAACAGTTTTGTAATGGTTCATTACGCTATGCAAATCAGTCCTGTAATGAATCATTACAGCACTGCTTATTTGGTGTGGGAAAGTAGACCTTATCCTGGCAGATTTGCGTGAGGTAAAACAGCCTATTACGATAAGGAATTGCAAAAACTACCTTATTATTGGAGAGATGAAGAAATGGCTACAAATTGGCTACAATTATACAGGGAACCAATACGATGAACTGCATGGGACTAACAGGCATCTTCAGTGGGTAAGTATTATTAGACACGGCAGATCGTACATACCAGTGGTAGGAAACCAGTGACAAGTCTCGTTGAATAAATATGCGACTCATGCTGTAAAATTCTTCATTTTGCAATTCGTTGCATTAATAACTATTATATTGAATGGGCTCTTACACAATGTTGATTCACTAGATGTGAGAAAAGGATTAACTGAAATCAGTGGAAATTACAATGCTTACCAATAAATTGGAAAACCACTGGTCTAGCACACCCTGCTCTTCTTACTATCCTGAAGGATAAGATGTTCTTCCCATATTGGGTGTAGGTAGGGACAGAAAAGTAAAACCTGCAAAACTAAGAAACTGAAAAATACTTGCAGTTTGATACGGCAGTCGAACGGAATGCGGCAGTACTGGGTCTTGTCTTACCGAGCTCATCGCCTTCGTGTTTCAAAGAAGGCTGGAGTACAGTCCCCGCCCGGCTCGCTGCCCTAAGGGGCCAAAAACAGTTCGGAATAATTGAAATAGCTCCAAACAAACTACAAGTTATTCCTATCGCCGAAATCATCGCACAAGATATCCCACCGCACCGCACTGAGATAACTTTTGCGATTTATCCCGTCTGGAAGAGTTTCCTCCCGAACGTACTTAGGGGCTTTCGAAATATGATGTAGGATGTATGTGCCATGTTGTCGGGCACCGGGGACAAGGATTAAAGCAGCTTCGGGAAAAATAATTTCAGCCAACCACCCATTGCCACCCACAGCCATTAGAAATGGGAGTTTTTCTTCGCTGTGCGCTCAATCGCGCACTGCTCTAGGATGACACCGCCAACGCCATCAACCGAATCGAAAGAGGGAACCCTTATTGGAGTTGATGTTAATATATTTTTTATACTTTCATCCCACAGCAGAGCCCCAATCGATATGGGCAGGAATACCACCACCACGCAACCCAACTCCCTCCAGCTGGCGGATGAACGTGTTGAAAAACGTATAGAATCTCTTTTTTTTCTTTTCGTTCAATGAATGAGCCACGGTCATTTTGGGGAACCCTTATCATTTGAGCAGTTGACGTTTATACCTGACTGCAGCTTTTGAGTCACCCACAGTTCACAGTCAGTGCAGTATGCTGATTCATTGGATTTTGACTGTTAAGAATAAAGTTTGATTCCGTTCTAAAAGTGAAATGTTCGTTTGGTGGGTCTGATTCCTCCACCTGATGAGGTTACTGATATTGTACATAAAATGTTTCTACTATAGACACCATGCAAATGCTACAAGCGCATAAATTTGCTGGCACTGTCATTTTGGGCTTTTTTAGAAATAGCGTACAGAGGTGCAAATGTTAGTAAAAATCGACGTAATTTCTGAACAGCCTCTGATAAATATCTAATAAAAAACACGATGAAAGATTTTTCCAGATACTTACTTCGTTTTCACACAAAACATTTTTTTCGGAATAGATCTTAAATGTAACGGAAAACTTTCAGAGCAAGCTTAGGAGAAATCACAATTATTATTATTATTATTATTTATTAAAGACACTTTACCACGTTTGGTAGTGGCATTCGTGTCTGAGAAAACACAATAGAAAATCTTAAAAATGTTGAGAAGACATTTTTGGAGGCATTTCTAAAGATATCAGGGAAAATACCTAAGCAGATACCTGCAATTTCCTTTTGGAAATTCCATGGTTCCATTTTTTTTTTCTTCAAAAGAAATATTAAACAATCTCGAGAAAAAAGTCTGGTGGCATCCCTGAGTTAATGTTTAGAGGAAACTTTACTGGGGAATTCTGAAGGAATAGCTGTATAATATGCTTAAGAAATCATTATTGGAACTGTTGAGATGCTGAAATAAAATCTGGGATAGTTGCTAATAAAACGCCGAAAGAGTAAAAGATATCTTAAACGTATCTCTAGATGATTTTCTGAAGAAGATCTGTGGAGAAATCTGTAGAGGAATCCTGAAGATAGGTGCCGTTCCCCTAGCTGGGAGTTTGTAGTCCAGCGCCAGATTCAGAAGATTCCTTGCCGGGAGTTTTACTGTTTTGTGTGAAAAGTAAACTCCTATGAAATCACTGAAATAGTGTTTCTGAGACAACCCACACTGAAATTTCCAAAGGAAATCTTAAAAGCAGCCCTGGAATGCACATCTTATGTTCTAGTGGAACCTTTCCTTGGATATAAACCAACTACACCTATTGATAGCAGCTTCCTTTAACCAACTTAAATGGCTTTAGTGTAGGATTCAATCATCGCAAGCCTACAATTCCGACTTCACTACCTTTTCAAACTCACTTCATATCTCAATCGTTTCTCTATATACATGCACTCTCTTTGACCATTTCAGTGTGGCCAATTTCAGTGAAGCATTAAGGTGTCCCAAAATTGCACATGGTCAAAAAGCTTGGGGGCTCACTCTGCAAATGATTACTAAGGATATTGGTAATAAGATTCAAACAAATATTTTTTTACCGTACAAAAATTGGCAACACCCACCATTTTTATATTTTTTACAGCTTGATGTACACACTTAGTTTTTTTTCGCTAAATCTCGGCAATTTTTCTTGAATTTGACCGAGATTGGCACCACCGAGCACACAGCAAACTTGTTTATCAACGAGATCTCAGCAATCGTGTCGTTTGTTTGCTGAGGTTCAGGAAATATTTTGCCGAAATTCAGCTAACAAACGTAATTTTATACCGAGATTCAGGTTTAATATTTGCTGAGACACGGCGGTGCCGGCGTTTGTCGAGCTCATCTTAGTGTGTAGATCCAAACTACTTGGGAAAAATAATTAACGACATGTTTTGCCGGTATATTATTTATACTGATTTTTTGAATTTACTAAAATTTGTCACTTTTTGATATACTATGTATTTTACCCATCATAAAAAGTATCTCAACCTAATGCTAATTTAAAACAATTTCAATAAAAAGATATGAAATTTTATGAGGAAAAATCTTGCCGAAGACCGCATGGCGTTTTGTCTATTCGTTTTAGAGTTATTCACGGTTTACTATTTGGTGGAATTTGATTTTTTAGGTATTTTTCTAAACAAGTCACATAAGAGCTGCCCAAAACCACATACAAAGTAAAAAAAACACTTATGCTCAACTAGTTTTGGAATTATGGTGACATCATTCATTGAATTTTTGCTTCCGTTACAAATCCATTTTCTTTGATATACCGTATGCGTGATAATGTTTGCACCATCGTCAAATAAAATTCCAGTTTGACTTGTGAAGACAATGTATTGTTTTTTTTTGCAGGCATTTAAGCTATTACTCATATCCTAGTAGGCTGTGAATAAAAAGTGTTGAGTTTCTTAGTTTTACACTTGCATAATGACTAAGTGACAACCTAGCTCGTGATTTGTCCACGCGCAAATGTCGAAAAGTATCCGTGGTAGTGTCAAAGTCAAGATTAACAATTTTTGAATTTGTTTTTTTATTTTGACATTGCATAATGGTATAGACATTGGCACACAAACAAAAGTTATAATAACTATTGATTCTGGAATTCGATACGGATCGACAGTTTTACGGAAATCGAAAAAAACGGAGGTTGCGTTCGGGCAAATTCAAGACTTTCTTATATGGCGCTACTCGTAGCTCCTGGATGCCATTGGTAATAATGTAAGTTTTTTTTCTATGGTCGAAGAATCATAAAGGCCACCGTAATTTTCCTTTTCGATATGCCATGCCGTTAAGTCGCTGATTTCGCGTTTCTTTGCCATTTTTCTCATTGAGCGCATATAATTCACCCAAATCTTATTTTTGGTGGCAGCGATAGCTTTCTTAACCCATGTTAACCTTGGACGACCAGTGGACACCTTCGGGAATAGTTGCCCTTGCTTTTTTTCGGTCTAAGACTGTTTTACGGTTCTCCTGAACACTCCTGAAATGTCTTTTTTAACATTTGCGCGTGGACAAGTCCCGACTACCGCTGCTACCCCTTCATGGTGCAAATTTTAAACTTAAGAAATCGGATTTCTTTACCCGCAACCTACTGTGATATGAGTTAGAGCTTACGTACATGCAATAAAAACCAAGACATTTTGTGTACAGGTGATATGGGTACCTTATTTGTACGATGGTGCAAACATTATCACGCATACGGTAGAAAGGTAACTGCTAGAGAGAAACTTTATCATTAGGTGCCATGGCCTACTGAGATGGCCTCAGTAGGCCATGGCATTTTCAACAGTTCTGTACTGACAATGGTTTATACGAGCGTTACACATAATTAAACGCACGGCACATTTTCTATAGCATTAAGATGCATTCCGCGAAACATGCCGTTTTTATTTTTCAAAGATGTTGTTCAAATCGTTCAAAGGTAGGGTAAATGATGATGGTTGGACCAATTTGGGGTATTTTAATACGTAGTCAGAATTCAAGTCGAGTTTAACATATGCTGGTAAACTTTTTGCATTCCATACTTGGGATTGATGGAAAGCTCTACTCTTCTAGTTTTCAAAAAGGGCCGACAAAACATTGATTTGTTTGAATAATAATTATATAAATACAGCCGAACCTCCATGAGTCGATGTTCCTTGACTCGATATTGACTCATGGAGGTAAATTTTTACATACTGAAAAATAATTTCTGGGTTACTATGATGGCCCCCCAAAAAGCTTCCCAAAGGATTTTTGTTCCACTACTCGATATTTCCTTGAGTCGATGGTCCCTTGAATATCGACTCATGGAGGTTTTACTGTAGTTATTATTAACCTTCATCCAGCCAACGTATATTTTTCACCTTCGGAAAAGCACAAAAATGGTCATAACTTTTTTGTTTTTCAATGGATTTTGATGAAATTTTCACAACTTCCCGAAAAACTCTTCTAGTTTATGTTGCCGGGGACATGGGTGCCTGGTCCACATGGTTCCGGAGTTATTCCGGATTGTCTTGGGGTACCAAAATTGGCCACATACTTTGCGCAACGTATATCTCAAGATCCCGATGAGGTAAAAGTATAGTATCTTCGGCGAATTTGTTCAGCAGGTTAAGAACTAACTGGCAACGGCGACTTTGGTTCGCGATTCGGCCGCTAGGTGGCGCCAGGGTCAAAAATGTTCAAACCCTCATATCTCAGAAACCTGATAAGATAGAATGATGCTGTCTTCGGCAAAATTGTTCAGTAAGCTCAGAACTATCTGATAGTAAAGTCTTTGGTTTGGGATTTATCCGCTAGGTGGCGCGTTGTGTCTGAAAAATTCAAACACGTATATCTCGGTACCCTAATGATGTACAAGCATGCCGTTTTCAGCAAAGTTGTTCAGCAGGCTAAGAACTAACTGGCAACGGCGACTTTGGTTCGTGATTCGGCCGCTAGGTGGCGCCAGGGTAAAAAATGTTCAAACTTCTATGTCTCAGAATCCTGATAAGATATAATGATGCCGTCTTGAACAAAGTTTTTCAGCAAGTTCCTTTAGGAATATCTCCGGGAATTCCGTCGGGACTTTGTTCAGGAAATCCTCTAGGAATTGCTTCGAAAATGTCTTCAAGAAATTGTTCGGGAAATCCTCCGGAATTTTGTCCAGCAATTCCTCCGGGATTTCTCCCAGAAATTCTCCCGGGAATTTCTTCAGGAAAACCTTCGGTTTTTTTTTCAAAAGAAAAATCCACTGGGAATTTCTCCAGGAAGTCTTTCGTGAATTATTTTTTTCAGAAAAACACTCTGAGAATTTCGCCAGGAATTCTTCTGGGAATTTCTCTAGGAATTCCTTCTTTGTTTTTTTTTTCAGAAATTCCGCCTAGAATTTCCCCGGGAATTCCTCCGGGAATGCCTCTGGAAATTCTCCCTGGAATTTCTCCAGAAATTCCACTAGGAGTTTCTTCAGGAAATCCTTCCAAAATTTTTCCTGGAATTCCACTAGGAATTTCTTTATGACTCCCTCCACGATTTTCTCCGGGAATTCTCCTAAGTCTCCCATCAGCAACTACTCCGGTGATTCCTTCAGTAATTTCTCCAGGACTTTTTTCGGGATTATTTCCAGGAATTCTTTCTGGTATTTCTCCAGGAATTTTCCCGGGGATTCCTCCAGGAATTCCCTCAGGGGATTCCTCCAGAGATTCTTCCAGGAATTTCCTGAGGGGAATCCCCCAAGAAGGAGGGATCTTTGAAGAATATTCCAGAGGAATTTCTGGAGAAATTACCGGAAGAGTTCATTCAAAATTTACTGAGGAATTCCAGGAGGAAATCCTAGAGAGATTCTCAGAGGAATACTTGGTGAAATTCACAGAGGATTTTCTGAGAAAATCCCGAAGATTTGCTTTTAAAACTTCCGGAGGAATATCAGAAGAGACCCCGGAGGAATTCCTGAAAGAATTCCTGGAGGATTTTCTGGAAGATTTCTAGAAGAAATTCCCAAAATAATTCCTGGAGAAATTCCCGGAGGAATTACAGGATAGATTCCCGGAGGTATTCGTAATGGAAATCCTAGAGGAATTCCGGGAAAAATTGTCGAGGGTTTTGTGAGAAAACAAATCACAGAAGACATCCTGAAGAGATTCCTGGAGAAATTCCCAGAGAATTTTCTTGAATAAAAGAACCGACAGTTTTCCTTTAAAAAATCCCGTATATATTCCTGAAGAAACTCCAGGAAAAATTCCCGGAGAAATTCCTTGAGAAATTCTTGGAGGAATTCCTATAGAACATCCCGGAGGAATTCTTAAAGAAATTTCTCCAAGTGTTTGGACGAAAAAGTGATAAGTGAACCACTCGGTCGTTTTTCTTCCCTTCTTCTGGTTCTGTTTCAATTACCAAGCGGTATATGTTCTCTCGTCGAGTCGCATGGTTCACGAAGGAACACAAAGAAGATACTTCGATATGGGCTTATCCACCGATGCACCGAATTCATCGCGGTCCGAGAATTTTGACACTAGAGCGGGGCCATTCCCATTTAGAATTGAACGTTTTCCAATCAGAATTGAACGATTCTCATTGGGAATGGCCCTGCTCTAGGGTTAAAATTTTCGAACCGCGATGAATTTGATTCATCGATGGATAAGTCCATAGCTGCGGTGAAGAGCGGGTATCTCTAAGTGTAACACTTGCCCGTGTAGTTGCCGGCTTAGAATAGCACTTCGGACCCCCTGTTCCGGGGGTAAAAGTCCACCAAACAGGGAACCTCAATCCAAGGTGTCAGGCGACCCGTGCTGAGGGATGAATGGTTGAGGGGGTTTAAAACATGCTCGATCTTTAACGGAGCCCGTAACGTGGGTAGATCTCCCTTTTGGGTTGCGTTACGGAGTAAGATCTACCAAACTGAACCCTGGTGACATCCAGCTTGTTAAGCTAGGGTAATGCGTTCTGGTAATAAGGACTCATGGTACAAAGCCCTTGTTACTAGTGACCAGGGCTGAAAATCGTCGCCGTACGACCAAAAAAGTCGACGACGAGAACGAAAACTAGATCGTCATCGTTGCTCGTTCCACATCGGATGACTTATTCAAGCCAGCGAATCGTCGTGAAGGGCTTGCGTCGTGACGAAAACAAAATCTTCATTCGTTTTGTTTCGTTCTTCGTCCAAGTGCGACTAGCCGACGGAGTCAATGTTGCCACCAGCAACACACAAAAAAAGGTTTTTATAAAAAAAAATAATTGCACCTGGAATCAAACAACGAACCTCTAGATTGCCAATCCAGTACTCTTACCAACTGAGCTAGTGAGGTTTCACACCATCGTAAGTGCCGAAACGCCAATAAAAGCTATTCCCAGTTGGCGTTTGCTTGGCTCGTCGTCGCTCGTTTCCAGGAAACAAAGAGGACGACGAAAAAGTTGGTGGGTGACTATTTATGATTGAGCTTCGTCGTGAAGCCCGCAGTCGGCGACGAAAAGGCCAATCGTCACCGTTGTTCTTTCGGATGAAGATTGTTTGGCCAGTAGTACACAGGGTCAAATATTTGACAAGGAAAGAACTCAAGAAACAACATCAGTTTGACACTAATGAAAATTTGATCGAGTCAAACAAGATGTTTGAGCATTGGTTTCTTTTCGGACAAATATTTGACCCTGTGTACTAGCAGCTTTTTATTGTAATCTTCACGCAGTGGTGACGAGAAGGACGATTGTCAACCCTGCTAGTGACAGTTTCTAAAATTGCATTTATTTTGCCTTACGGATAGTTAAAGACTCGGTTTGTCCTCACCGAGACTACACTTGATGTAAGAAAAACAAACATGCTTTGCGTATCTAATTGCGTAATAACCTACTAAGGACTGATAAGTACTGGTGATACAAGGACTCACGTGAATTCTTATTACCGAACGCATTCTCTAATTTAACAGCGTTTTGCAACTAGCCTAAAGCCCCGGGTTTTTCAATGTTGTCCTGGAACTAAACTAGAAGCGAGACACGGATGAAGCCAGAGTTCCGATGCATGGACAAATATCAGTTCTACCGTTTTGTTTTTCTCAGAAATAGAATCGATTATGTGTGAATAAGGGCGCACTTTCGCTGGGATTTATTTCCCTGTGAAAACGGTACTTTTTCATCATATTCGATTTCTCGAACCTGTGAGGTAACAAAACAAGATCTGTACAGAAATCGATGCTCCATTGGCTCTCAATGACAATGGAGTAGTACGACATGCACTAAATACTAAGGATACGGGTATTGCTACAAAAGATCTAAATACTGGTCGCAGTGGCTCATCCGAACAGAAAAAAAGTGTAACACTTACCGATGATCTCTCATCGTTGGCTTGGGACAACTGTGAATAATCGTTAATTTTATGAGTATTTAATGCGTTTTTGCTTAAAAAACATGAACTACTATTTATTTTATCTGTATTCATAACGTTGAAGGTTGTGTAGTCACAATAAAAATGAATTATGACAATAAAATATTCTTACCGAATGCATCGCTTTCATTGGCGTCATCGAGCATCTTCTCTCTTGATTGCGCGCTCGTATCGAACCGGACAAGAGAATGAACGTTCCTGAGCATGTCGGTTCACGAAATGTTACATTCGCGGATGTATCACTTGCTGAGTATGGACCATTCAGTGGTTCGAGATAAAAATCCACACACTGCCCGGAGAAGTTCATGGAGGAATTCTCGGAGGCACTCATGGACGAATTCCTGGGGGAATTCTCAGTGAAATTTCCGAAAAAAGATCTTGGAAAAAAGTACGAAGGAATTCCTGGAAAAACTCCCAGAAGAATTCCTGCAGAAAATGCCGAAGAAATTCCTGAAGGAGTTTCTGATGGGAGTCCTAGATGAAATGCTGGGGAAATTTCCGGAGGAATTCCAGGAGGATTTTTTAGAGGATTTCCCGAAGTAACTTCTGGAGGATGTCCTAGAAGAATTCCTGAAGAAATTCCTAGAGGAAGTTCTTGAGGAATTTCCAGTGAAATTCTTGGATAAATTCCCGGAGAAATGCCTAGAAAAATACCCGGAAGAGTACCTGTAGAAATTACCGGAGACATTCCCGGAAGAAAAAACGAAGCAAAAGAAGCAATATTGTAGGGCGACAAAATTTGTCTGCAGGGGGTCAAAGACGGTGTTAAGTTAAAGTATTGCCTCTTGTACCACCGTACTCGACCGTCTACTATCCTTCCAAATGACTCTTAGCTTGCTGAATACAAATATTTTCTGGACGGAACCTATCAAATAATATCACAACCAAGGACACCAGATACGTCTTACTTCCTCTTAACATTCAGAACAATTTGCTGAACGTTTTCCGATTTTTGAGATAAAATTGTTGGAATGTTTTGATTGCTGGTGTCAATAGCGTTGCCATTGTAACGAGATACACGTGATTCAATATTATACACAAGATGCCACCTAGTGAATAAATCACAAATCAAAGACTCAAATATCAGACAGTTTTTAGCTTGCTGAAGAACTTTGTTGAAGACGGCATCATTATATCTTATCAGGATTCTGAGATATAGAAGTTTGAGGATTTTTTATCCTAGCGCCACCTAGCGGACGATTCTCAAACCAAAGACGCCATTGGCAGATAGTTCATAGCCTGCTGAACAACTTTGCTGAAAACGGCTTGCTTGTAAATCATTAGGGTATCGAGATATGTTGTGTTTGAATTTTTCAGACACAATGCGCCACCTAGCGGATGAATCCCAAACCAAAGACTTAGTAGTAGATAGTTCTGAGCTTGCTGAATAATATTGCCGAAGACAGCATCATTCTATCTTATCAGGTTTCTGAAATATGAGGGTTTGAACATTTTTGACCCTGACCCCACCTAGCGGCCGAATCGCGAACCAAAGTCGCCGTTGCCAGTTAGTTCTTAGCCTGCTGAACAACTTTGCTGAAAACGGCATGCTTGTACATCATTAGGGTACCGAGATATACGTGTTTGAATTTTTCAGACACAACGCGCCACCTAGCGGATAAATCCCAAACCAAAGACTTTACTATCAGATAGTTCTGAGCTTACTGAACAATTTTGCCGAAGACAGCATCATTCTATCTTATTAGGTTTCTGAGATATGAGGGTTTGAACATTTTTGACCCTGGCGCCACCTAGCGGCCGAATCGCGAACCAAAGTCGCCGTTGCCAGTTAGTTCTTAACCTGCTGAACAAATTCGCCGAAGATACTATACTTTTACCTCATCGGGATCTTGAGATATACGTTGCGCAAAGTATGTGGCCAATTTTGGTACCCCAAGACAATCCGGAATAACTCCGGAACCATGTGGACCAGGCACCCATGTCCCCGGCAACATAAACTAGAAGAGTTTTTCGGGAAGTTGTGAAAATTTCATCAAAATCCATCGAAAAACAAAAAAGTTATGACCATTTTTGTGCTTTTCCGAAGGTGTAAAATATACGTTGGCTGGATGAAGGTTAAGCAAAGAAATCTGATCTTGGTTGGACCATCACTGATTATGGTTGGACCTAAACTCTAATCATGGTTGGACCAACCGAAAAAATAGTGTATTCTTTTGTTGCTTCAATCGATATGAAGTTAAACAATTATATTTTCAATCAATTCAAATATAATAAGTGCTTCATACTTTTGGGAATCAGTAAATAATTGAAATATAGTACTATCTTACAAATTTGAAAAGCGCACGTGAACTTTTCTTTTCCGGGGTTGGGATCTGATGCTAATGGGAATGACACTAGGATGTTGTCTACTAATTCGCTAGCAGCCGATGCAGCTAGAGGCAGCAGAGTACTACTGAGCGGTTGAGATTTTGAAGTTTCTTGGTGGTAAATCGAAGAGATTTCATTCTCCTCCTAATTTCTTCACCCAACGCTTGGTAACGCCAGCTCACCAACCGAAGACGATCCCCAAAAACATCAGAACATACCAGCTGTTCAGTTGTAGTCACGTCTGCAATTACCGCTCACGGACTTAGTCGATGCAGTTAATAGAAAGAACAAGATGGTTTGGTAATTATTTTATGTTTATTTTGGAAATGTGTAGTTTACAAGGTTCTTCAAAAGGGTGCTCAAATATAAAACAGCAGCTTTCGCCATCGCTCTATAATGTAGTTGTCTGGCTCTGTTTCCGTGATCGGTCCTCTTGGATCTTCTTCGGGTCAAAACAAGGACCAACCCCAAACTGGGTAAACCCAAATAGCGTGGGGCGTTTGTGATCCTGCCACCCAATAAAAGCACAACCAACATCCGCGCATGCAATAAGGTTGGTTGTTATTTCACAGAACCACCGGACCACAGGAGTGCTCGGCCACTCCGTGGGCGTATATCGACATGGTACAATCACACACTAAATCGCACGGCACACGACATTCTAAAAGATCGCTTCGAACAGTTTCGAACATCTGATTTATAATTGAAGCACTTTGATAATTTACTTCAAACCGGTGAACGCGTTGAAACTTTTAATTGTCAGCGCGCGAAAACAACTGTAAACAAGCTGAGCCGGCCATAGCAACCATCATGGTAACGGTTAGGTCCAACCAAAATCTTACGTAGGACCAACATCCTAGGGACCAACCATGATCAAAATTAGAGTGCCCAATTTCACTAATTAATGAGATTAGGGGTAGGCGGGGCATTATGGACACCCGGGGCAGAATGGACACCCTCAATATTTAGAAATATGCGAACTTTTTTGAACTTTTAATGAATGGAGAATATAGTCCATTTGTCTAAAACGTAGTTTCAGGAAAGAAACATTCGAAATTAAAATTATACTTGATTTTACACGAAAAAGTTGCGTCCTCCGTTTTTTGTGCATGGAAATTATAATTTTCACACCATCTAAAATAAGATTTAGTGATTAATTTATTGCAGGTCGATTAAAACCTGATATTTCTAGAACACATGCAAGTAGTTTTGCTGTATCTACATGCTTAACATGTTTATATTTTCTTCTTTATTATATCAAAAATCAAGTTTGGAAATATCTTCTGCTGCCGGGGCAAAATGGACACTCACCTTTTTGAAAGAAGCGGCAAGGGAAAAATATAAGCTAAATCACAAACCAACCAAATTCTTCGATTTCAGTACATTTCCGGTTAAATGTTCACTATAGTAGACATAGGGTGAAACAAATTGGCCAAAAAACGACAGCAGTGGAAAATAGTTGTTCTAGGCACAGCTGTACATGCCGACAAAAACGAAGCTTTATCCAGAACAGCCTGAATTTAAATTAACTGAACAAAAATGAACTACTTCGGCATATTATTCAACCATAATAGTTGTTTTGTAATGAAATGACTTTATAGGTGTAAATAATGTACGAAATTCGTAAAAGTCTCATGGTGTCCATATTGCCCCATGGGGGTGTCCATTCTGCCCCGTATGCTTGAAGACGGTCCTGAAAAACTAACATTTTTCGTAACATTTTTTGAAGTGGATAAATCATTTTTCTTCGTGAGTATTCTTATGCAATAGATGCTAAATAGACTTTAAAAGGATACATGTATCAAAAAACTAAACTTTTTTGACATCTTGCCAGGTAAAGTTGGCAAAAACCTTAGGGTGTCCATAATGCCCCGCCTACCCCTATTAATGGAAAATTGTAAATTTTTAATGCAGCAATGTGAAGATCACAAATTTTCGCAACAGTAAAGCACAAAAAGTTTATGAACTTGAAGGAGAATATATATTTTGTGGGTGTTGCAAATTGAGTTATTTTGATATCTAGATTGTGCCAAGACGGGGTCTCTTTAAAGTCGTCAATTATTCAACAGATTTCCCAACAAATCCAGGAAAGTCAGTATAATTTCATATAAGAAAGGGTTATTTGTTAATTTTATCAACAAATCTGGTCATTTTTCTTTGAAAATGTTAACAAAATCGATATTTTTTCAAATTGGTCCAACCATGATCAGTTTTTGGACTGGTCCAACCATCATCATTTACCCTATGCATAAAACGATCTAGTAGTCCCTATTAATTCGATCAACATATAGAATGAAAAAATGACAACACATGTTTACATCCAAAACTGTTGTTTACCAATAATTGCCTACCTTGTCTTACTGTATGCCGTGTATGTGTTTTGGTAAGCACATTGTTCTAATCTTGGATAACATTACATTAACTCGCTGGTTCATCTCATCCCACCCGTTTCAATTTGCTTTGGTGTATCTTATTTTCGGTGTTGACAAGATAGTTCAAGTCAGTAAATGTTAAAAAAGACATGCTCTGCTTTTTAGAATTACTTGAATTGGAACTTATTATCTAAAAATTGATATTCCTACGAAAGGTATTGCCACTGTTTACTGGGCTGTTTCACTGGTCCAGGACTTATACGTCATCGTGCGGAGAAATAATTGAGGAAATCGACAGAAAAGTAAGATTCCTTCGAAAATATGGCTCAACATTTTCTGGAGAATATCTTTAAAATATCAATAGGCAGTACGAAGCTTGTCGAGAGAGCTAGGTTTTCTAGAATTCTTTGCTAGTTAGTTTCTGTATGAACGGATTGAATAACAAAACCACACAAAACCTTAAAATCAATTAGTGATGTCACCATAATTCCAATGTCCATGTCCGTGTGCGTATTCTCTCATCAGTACATCTTTCTCTTCTTTCTGGCATTACATTTTAGCTGAAACAGAGTCAACTTCTCAGCTTGGGAGTTTTAGTACTTCGGCAATTATGACCAGATTTTCTGTCCCTCGTATTGAGTGACAAATATGGGGTACTTCAAGCACACGGTCTAACCTCACTTTCCATATTATAGGGTACGAGTGCCATAATTAATCTCACGCTCTCATGTTCATCCTATTCGAAAACAAGTGATTACGGCACCGATTGATCACGTTCTTTTTGGTTTCATGCGGGCTCCCCGAGCAGAGGAGAACATCAAAATAATAACAACGGAATCATAAAATCTGTTTTTACATCTTGGTTTGTTATTATTAACTTATTGAGGTATTACCGTTCCATAACATGTTTTGTTGAACAATCTTATTTTGTTATGATCGTGCTTTTGGTATATTTGCTATACATTACATTTCAATAACACGTTTTGTTGTAGCGTAAATGGAGTTATTATTGTGTTAGGAAACGTTCATAAATTACGTCCCGCTTTTATGGGAGAGGAAGAGGGGTGCAGCTAAGTGTGACGACCCATACAAAAATTTCAGAGGTTTCATACAAAAAGTGTGACATAGGGGGGAGAGGGGTTAAAAATGGGTAATTTTTGCGTGACGTAATTTATTGACGTTCCCTTATTGAGACTGTAAAAATATTTGATTTTTAATAGCGTTACTTTTTTGTAAAAATATTTGATCTTTAATAACGTTGTTCACAGTATTCCGTGAGGAACTGATGGGAAAATATTATTTATTCATCAGTTTCTTTTCCTCTTCTTTTTGACATTACATTCTAACTGTGACAGAGCCAACTTATCAGCCTTTTGTTTTATAAGCACTTTGATAAGTACCGTCGTTCGGGGTGTACTTGCCTAGAGGGTAACATTGGTCCATCGATCGCAAGGATTCAAAATAAGTCAGAGAATTCGACGGTGGACGCAAACTATCTTAGAATTATGTATTATAGTAGTCTACCACACAATATACAGCCCCGTCGTATTCTAAACGTGCGGAATAGTGGCTCAATGACACCCCACACGACGGTATACCTGTTTTTTTTTCAGTTTCTGTCGGGTACGAGTATATAGAAATTGCAACAGAGTGTTAGCCATTTTACGTTTTGGATCAGCTGGTGGAATTCCAGGATGAACTACACATTTCGGACAAAAATGTCAATAAAGAAGCCAGTCAAGAAGAAGAAGTCACCAAGAAGAAGAACTTGATTGTTTTAGACATTTTATTTTTATTGCTTTTACTGCATCGAGGTCCCTTTGATTTTGATATCATAACTCGTTTTGTTTCCTGATTGTTTTCAATAACTTATTCGTTTCAACATTTGTTATTGAATATTTTATTAATTCGCTGTTATTAAGTTGTTATTGAAACTAACAAAACGTTTTGTTTAACTGGTCCTGCAGGAACATTTTTTTGTTATGATTTTTGTTATTTTGCCGCTTATGACAGGCAAGTTTATAACATAACATGTTATGTTATTAACACAAAAATATCTGATTTTGTTACTCAGTTATTATGCCAAAATAACAAATTTCCTTATGCTTTTGTTATTCCCATCTGCTCGGGATCCACTTAATTTTACTCTTTCAAACCCGAATAACGCGTTAAAACTCTGACAACTAGGAGTTTTGACACTTAATATGCAAAATTAAATTATGAATTATCTTGAATTTTTAAGTATTTAACTGCCGTTCTACGCATAATTGTCCCATGTTATATGGGATTCCAATATAACATAGGAAAACTGGGCGTAGAACGGCAGCCTAAGGATGGATTCCATGAAGAAATGCAGCAGGCACCCCTGAAGTAATCCTTAGGGAAATTTTTGAGGCAGTCATGGAGAAAACAAAAACCATGGAAATGATCTTTGAGGGCTACCCCACTTCAATTTTGTATGCAACTTCTGGTGGAATCCTAGGATCAGCTGACAAAAACACCAGAAAAAGCTTAAGTAATAATTTTTAATCCTACATATTAACAATTTTTAAAGTATTGAAATGCAAGAAAATTACAGCCATATTGTCACTTAAAGCTAAACTGGAAGCATTTCGTCATTTTTCGGTTTTTGTTTTTTTTTTTGTTGAACAAACGAAGCAATATTTTCAAAATCAGTTTCCGTACATTTGTAGATTATGGATTGAATATCTTTTAATTTTTTTTTCGTGGTGGAAAATATTTTCCATTTTTGCAGGAACCATTTTTTTCCGAATTTGGTTTAAAAAAAGTTTCTGAAAAAAAAACGAAGTGTGTACGAAAACCGATTTCGAAAATATTGCTTCGTTATTGAATAAAAAAAAATGAGGGATTGCGTGCAGTTTCACATTGTGCTATTCCGCTAAATGATGTGATCTTTTTTGAGAATTTTTACCTGTAAATTTTGTTCTTCCAATGAATCTTTATTTTGTTGAGAATAACATACTCTATCACTAAACTTGACTGAAGCCACTGGGCTTCATCCCGAAACACTCCCTTTAACAAAAAAAAAATACTCTTCCGTCAAAGTGTCAAAAGGAAAAAAGGGAAAACGCTTTTCCTCCAAATTATTATTGCGTATTTTTTCGGAGCAAATTTCTCCAAGGAATACCAACCCCCATGCTATCCGACCGGCTGGAATAGGGACGGTTGACGACCGACCGCCCCTCGCTTGCTCGTTCGTCCGTCCGGCAGATGATGGCTGGATCCCAAAAGTTGACTGAGGCTTTCAGGCGGAGGCTTCCGAGTAGGGGGCGGAAGACCAACCATCGCCGTCGTCATGGCTGTCTCTCCACAGTCGATCCAAAGGGAACGCAAACCGAAAAAGGGGGACAGAGTAGGGACCGTCTTCGGTTTGATGGCAGCGATGGGTTGGGTAACGTCTTAGAGAGTGGCACAGCACACTGCTGATGCTGGTGCTGGTGCTGCTGCTGCCGCTAAGATGTGTATAAGAAGGAGATGCTTCTACCGGATCGGATGGGGTCTGGTGCTTGTCCTGGCAAGGAAAGCAAGCAGGCATCCAGTCAGGCAGCCCCAAGCTCCGGAATGAAGAGTCTTAGCCTAGCTATGTATTCAAGCAGTGGTTACCAAACGGCCCTTGGCGGAACTCGTTGTGGTTCGCAATATGGTTTTGTAAAAAAAGGTTCCAAACGAAGAAATTGCAAATACAATCAAGTGAATGCGGATTTTTATTTTCAAACTTGAAAGCCTAAATGTACTGAAAACTTTTCGAGAATTTAGGCGGCCTTACTACACAGTGCCAATATTGAGTTCTACAACTTCGGTCACACCAAAGCACGTTGTCGATAGGAAAATCTAGTATGCGGTATGTTTAATTAATTATTATAATACCTCGTATATAAACCGGAGCGATCAAGAGAACGCTCCAAACAACGCCATAAGGCACGTCCTTTGGAGATGGCCTAATTTTGATTGGATTTTTCTCACTCCGCCCTTCTGCCACCATACTAGACATCCATAGGCCAATATTGGTTGAACAACAGTTGTGTAAATCCATTTGATATATTTGGGTTTTAGATCCCAAGTTGTACCAAAAGTTCGCCGGCATTGCCTGAAGGTTATACAAGCTTTCTTGATTCTGAACTCAATATGAGGTGTTCAGGAAAGCTTGGAATCAAGAATGACTCCAACGTACTTTACCTGTTCAGTCACATTGATTTCAGACTCAAAGATACGCAAAGGTCGAACACCATTACGGTTTCGCTTTTCCGTGAAAAGAACAATATATGTTTTAATCGGATTTACCTCAAGGCCAAATTAGCGACGCCAACCCTTAACTACCTGAAGAGCGTTTTGCATCAGGTCGAAAAGGGTGCTGATGCACATAACGACTAACAATGTTTGGTAGTCGTCGGCAAAACCATAAGTAGGAAAAACGCTTTTATCAAGTTGCCTCAGTAGCGTATCTGCTACTAGATTTCACAAAAGTGGTGACAAGACTCCCCCTTGGGGGCATCCACAAACACTCATTTCCTAATCACCGCTTGACGCAATGTCGAGAAGAGATGTCGGTTTTCAAGCATTTGGTGAATTCAATTAGAAATGATTGGAGATATACCATGACTCCGTGCGGCTTCCAATATGGCATCAAAAGGCACGTTGTCAAAGGCACCCTCGATTTATAAGAAAACACCCAAGCAGGATTGCGTTTGAGCGAATATGCCTTCTCGATATCGTAAACAACTGTGTGAAAAAGAGTCACAATGGACTTTCCAGATTGATAAGCATGTTGGTTCACATGAAGAGTCACATTGGCGAGATGAACACACGGATGTGATGATCGACAATGCGTTCTAAGCATTTCAGAAGAAAAGAGGTCAAACTGATAGGTCTGAAACTCTTTGCTTCTTCATACGACGCACGACCCATTTTCGGAATAACCTTACAGTAATATCCCGACAAGATTTGGAAATATACCCTTTAGCAAAACTGCAAACAAGCGAAATAGGATAGATCCCATCTGCTCCAGCAAATTTGTGTAGTGTAAAGCTATTTAGTGCCCACTGAATAGATTCTAAAGTAATGACACTCCGAGCCGAAGCCAGAGAGTCATAACTACAAGAAAATACATCAGGTTCAACAGATGTAATATCCACACATACGAGGAAGTGTGTACTGAATAAACATTCCAAAACTTTCTCATCAGAGGAAGTGAAATCACCATTTGGCAAATGAAGTTCGTTCACTTGAAAATCCTCAGATTTTGCAAGGATTTTGTTCAACCGACTGGCTTCACTCAAACCGGAAACATGTGTACAAAGGTTTTTCCAGCCGGATCGTTCAACAGGCCGGAGAGCTTTCCGGTAGGCCTTGCGAGCCGACCTGAAAGCTTCGGATCCAGCCGAACGTCCTCTGTTCCAACTCTTCCTACATTGTTTCCTGAGCTTCGCCAGATCAGTGTTCCACCAAGGAGTTCCTCTTGTAGCCTTCACGAACCGCAGAGGACAAGCTTCTTCAACAGCTTCCATGATGAAGGCCGTTGTAGTATCAACGGCATCATTTAAATCACTTGGAGTGTCAATGGATGTTGAGTATCCATGAAATTTGGCCGCAACCAAATCAGTAAAGGGATACCAGTTGGTTGACCGGGATTTCCTGAAACGCAAAGTTTGTGAAGTAACATTCACATGTTCAAAAAAGATGATGCGATGGTCAGATAAAGATTCTTCATCTGATACATACCAATTGGTCAGCTCGTGACTAATTCTACTAAATCAAAGCGTTATATCTAACACTTCCTCTCTACTTGGGCGTAGCCAGCTTTTCGGCCAGGGGGGGGGGGGGGCGAGCACCCTTACACTGAAAACCACTATGCAGTAACAAGGAGTTCAAATACTTCATCATTTAAAAAAAAAGTGAAGCATGAGATATGGGTGATTAACAGGAATGGTTTAATGGAAGATCATATATAATTATAATCCTGAGGAATTCCTCAAAATATTGCTGAATTTCTTAACAAATGCCATCAAGAATTTAAATTTATCCAGCAGTTTCTCCAGAAATTTCTTTAATATTTTTCCAGGTTATTTTAATGTAGATATTCCAGCAGAAATTACCTTCGGAAAACTTGCAGTAATTCCGTTGGGAATACCTTCAGAAATTTCTTCAATAATTCCTCCAGAAGTTTTATTACGAATTTCACCATGCATTCTTTTGAGAATTTCCCTAGTAATTCTTTATAAATATCATTCTTAATTCCACCAGAAATCCGTTTGAGAAGCTCCAGAAAATACTTTAAGAATTTCTCCGGGAATTCTTTCAAAAATTCCAATCAAACTAAGGTTCCTATACTTGAGGAATACCCTCAGAAATTTTTGGAGAAATTTCTTCGAAAAATCCTTTAATGAATTCCTTCGGAATTACCGGAAAAAATTCTTTGAAAATTTCTAAACAAATTCTTTCGGAAATTCCTGGAGGAATGTCTTTGGAAGTTGCTAGAGGAATGCATTCGGAAATTTTTAAAGGAATCAATTAAAAAATAATTTCAGGAATTTATTTCGAAATCCTTGAGGAATTCCACCGGAAATTCCTTGACAAATTCTTCAGAAATTTCTTGAGGAATTCCTTCATTTCTAAAGCTCTTTGAAAAATTCCATAAGACATTCCTTCGAGAGATCTTCTACGATTTCCTTTAGAAGATTTTTCGGGAATTCCTTGAGAAATTTCTGTGAAATAGATTTAGAATATTCCTTGAGGAACTCCTTTGGAGTTTTCGTGAGCAATTCTTCCGAAAATTCCTTGAGGAATACCAAAAATTCTTGGAGGAATTCATCCGGAAATTTCTGTGAGAATTCCTTCCCAAGTTCCTGAAGCAATTCTTTCGAAAATATTGAAAAAAATCCACTAAAAGTCTCATGAGATATCCCTTCTGAAATTCCATAAGGAACTTCTTTAAAAATCTTTTAAAACTCCCTTGAAAAAATATTTCGGAAATTCCTGAAGAAATGCTTTTTGTGATTTTTTATTTCCTAGAGGAACTCATTCGGAAATTCTTTAAAGAATTCCTTTAAAAATGCCTTGATAAGGAAAAATCGGAAATTGTTAAAGGAGTTCGTTTGGAAATTTTTTTTGACATACATATGTCTGAAATGTCTTATGGAATACCTTCGGAAATTTCATGAGAAATTGTTTGATAATTTCGTTGAGGATTTTTTTCGGTTTTTTTTTATAAATCTTTACGAAATTTATCAAGGAATTCCAGCGAAAGATCCTTGAGAAGTTTCTTCGGAAATTCCTCAAGAAATTCCTTCAAAAATGTATTGTGGAACTCCTACGAAAACTTGAGAAACTTCTTCAAACATTCCTTCAGAAACACGTTTGGGGATTATGTGAGAAAATCCTAATGAAATTTTATGAGGACAACCGTCAAAAGTTTTTGGAGGAATTCATTCGGAAATTTTTGGAGGTATTTCAAGGCAAATCCATAAGAAATTTCTTTGGAAATTCCGGGAGGGATTTCTTTGGAAATTCGTAGAGGAATTCCTTCGAAAATTCAAGAGAAAATCCTTTGAAAAATCCAGGAGAAATTCTACGGAAAATCCTGGACAAACTCCTCCGGAAACTCATGGAGGAATTCTTCGGGAAAATCCTGGAGGAATTCCCTCGGAAATTCTTGGACGAATTCCTTTGAGAATTCGTGGAGGATTTCCTTCGGGAATTCCTGGAAGAATTTCTTCGGAAATTTCTGGAGCAATTCCTTCGGAAATTCATGGAGAAATTCCTTCAGAAATTCCTTGAGCGATTCCTTCGCAAAAGTCCTGAAGGAATTCCTTCTGAAATTTATGGAGGAACTCTTTCGGAAATTCGTGAAGGAATACCTGGAGAAATTCTTTCGAAAATTCCTGGTGGAATTCCTTCGGACATTCATGAAAGAATTCCTTCGGAAATTCCGGCAGAAAATCCTTTGAAAATTCCTGATGAAATTCCTTTGAAAATCCCTGGAGGAATTCCACCGGAAATTACTGCAGGAATTCCCTCGGAAATTCCAGGAGGAATTCCTTCGGAAATTTCTGGAAGATTTCCTTTGGAAATTCTTGAAGAAATTCCTTCGGAAATTTATGAAGGAATTCCTTCGGAAACTCCAGGAGGAATTCCTTTGGAAATTGCAGAAGGAATTTCTTTGAAAATTCCTGGAGGATTTCCTTCGGAAATTCCTGGAGGATTTCCTCCGGATATTTCTGAAGAAATTCAACCAGAAATTCATGGAAGAATTTCTTAGGAAATTCCTGGAGGAATTCCTTTGAAAATTCGTGGAGGAAATCCTTTGAAAATTCGTGCAGGAATTTCTTCAGAAATTCGTGAATGAATTCTTTCGGAAAATTTCTGGAGCAATTCCTTCGGAAATTCATGGAGGAACTCTTTCGGAAAATCCTTTGGCATTTCCTTCTCAAAATTGCTGGAATTACTTCGGAAAATTCTTTAGAAATTCCTTCGCAAAACTCCTGGAGGAATTCATTCGGAAATTCATGGAGGACATCGTTTAAAAATTCCAAGAGGAATTCCTACGGAAAATTCCAAGAAGAATTTCTTCGGAAACTCAAGGAGGCATTCCTTCGGAAAATCCTTTAGAAATTCCTTGGCAAAATTACTGGAGGAATTTGTTCGGCAATTCATGGAGGAATTCCTTTGGAAATTTCCAAAGGAATTTCTCCAGGAATTTCCGACAGAATTTCTCCTGGAATTTCTGAAGGAATTCTCCCTGGAATTTCCAAAAAAAAAATCCTTCAGTAATTTCCAAAAGAGTTTCTTTAGGAATTTCCGAAGGAATTCCTCCAGGAATTTCCAATGGAATTCCTCCAGGAATTTCCAATGGAATTCCTCCAGGAATTTCCAATGAAATTCGTCCGGAAATTTTGAAGAAATTCATCCAAGAATTTCCGAAGGAATTCCTCCAGGAATTTCCGAAATAATTGCTCCACGAATTTCAGAAGGAATGCATCCAAGAGATTCTGGAGGGATTTCTCCAGGAATTTCCGAAGAAATTCTCCTAAGAATTTCCGAAAGAATTCCTGCAGGAATTACCAAAGGAATTCCTCCATGAATCTTCAAACGAATTCGTCCAGCAATTTCCGAAGAAATTCCTCCCGGAATTTCCGAAAGAATTCCTCCAGGATTTTTTGAAGGAATTCCTAACGGAATTTGTAAAGGAATTCCTCCATGAATTTTCGAGGGAATTTCTCTTGGAATTTCCAAAAATAAAATCTGAAAAAAAATTCCCCAGGAATTTCCGAAGGAATACCTCCAGGAATTCCTGAAGGAATTTCCGAAGGAGTTCCTCCAGGAATCATAAAAAGCATTCCTCTAAGAAGTTTAGAATGATTTTTTCCAGGAATGTTCTAAGGAATTCATCCAAGGATTATCTCAGGATTATCTCTATAGATTTCTGAAAGAATTCCTCCAGAAATATCTGGAGGTATTCATCCAAGATTTTTCGAGGCAACTCCCCAAGGAATTTCCGAAGGAATTCCTCAAGAAATTTCCGAAGGAATTCCTTCAGGAATTTCCGAACGAATTCCTTCAGGAATTTCCGAAGGAATTTCTTCAGGAATTTCCAAAGGAATTCTTCCAGGAATTTGCGAAGAGATTCCTCCAAGAATTTTGGAAGGAATTCCTTCTGGAATTTTTTAAGGAATTCCTCCAGGATTTTTTGAAGGAATTGTCTCAGGAATTCCTAAAGACATTCCTTCTGGAATTTCCGAAATAATTCCTCCAGGAATCTCCAAAGGAATTCGTCCAGCAAATTCCGAAGGAATTCCTCCTGAAATTTCTGAAAAAATTCCTCCAGAAATTTCCGAAAGTATTCATCCAAGATTTTTCGAAGGACCTCGCCAAGGAATTTTCGATGGAATTCCTCCAGTAATTTCCGAACGAAGACCTTCAGGGATTTCCGATGGAATTTCTGTTGAAGTTTCCGAAGGAATTCTTCCAGGATTTTGCGAAGGGATTCCTCCAAGAATTTTGGTAGGAAGTCCTCCAGGAATTTCCAATGGAATTCGTCCAGCAATTTCCGATGGAATTCCTAAAGGAATTTCTGAAAGAATTCCTCCAGGAATTCCTAAAGGTATTTCTCCTGGAATTTCCGAATAAATTCCTCCGGGAATCTCCAAAGGAATTCGTCCAGCAATTTCCGAAGGAATTCCTCCCGAAATTTCTGAAAGAATTTCTCCAGGAACTTTTTGAAGGAATTCCTAACGGAATTTCCGAAGGAATTCCTCCCGGAATTTCCAAATAATTCCTTCAGGATTTTCCGAAGCAATTCTGCTAGGAATTTCCGACGGTATTCCTCCAGGAATTTCAAAAAAAATCTAAAAAGAATTTCCGAAAAAAATCCTTCAGGAATTTCTGAGGGAATTCCTCCAGGCATTTCCGAAGGAATTCCTCCAGGAATTTCCAAAAGAATTCCTCCAGCAATTTCCGAAGGAATTCGTCCAGTAATTGCCGACGAAATTATTGCAGGAATTTCCGAAGAAATTCCTCCTGGAATTTCCAATGAAATCCGTCCAGCAATTTCCGAAGGAATTCCTCCCGCAATTTCCGAAAGAATTCCACCAGGAATTCCTAAAGGAATTCCACCTGGAATTCCAAAGGAATTCGTCCAGCAATTTCCAAAGGAATTCCTCCCGAAATTTCTGAAAGAATTCCTTCAGGAATTTCCGAAGGAATTCCTCCAGGCATTCCGCTAGGAATTTCCGAAGGAATTCCTGCAAGAATTTCCAAAAAAAAATCCAAATAGTATTTCCGAAAAAAATCCTTCACGACTTTCCGAAGGAATTCCTCCAGGACTTTCCGAAGGAATTCTTATAGGAATTTTCAATGACATTCGTCCAGCAATTTCCGAAGGAATTCCTCCAGGAATTTCCAAAAGCATTCCTCCAGGAAGTTTGGAATTATTTTGCCCAGGAATTTGGTAAGGAATTCACCTAAGGATTTCCTCACGAATTTTTCTATGGATTTCTGAAAGAATTCCTCCAGGAATCTCCGAAAGTAATAATTCAAGATTTTCCCAAGGAATTGCTCCAGGAATTTCCGAAGGAACTCTTCCAGGAATTTGCGAAGGGATTCCTCCAGGAATTTTGGATGGAATTCCTCCAGGTATTTCCGAAGGAATACTCTCAGGAATTTTCGAAGATATTCCTCCAAGAATTTCCGAAGGAATTCCTGCATACATTAAAAAAAATACGAGGATGCAGGAGAATTTTACTTTTACTAGTCAAAAACAGCTCTGATCATCTAAGTTTTTCGATTAAGTTAGAATATAGTTGCTCGGTCAGGGGGGGCGGTTAAAAATGTCACTCACTCCCCAAATGTACCAAGAACAAAACGCTAAGAATATCGGTGGTGCTCTTCGAACATGACTACGCACGACGACTTGCAAGCACTTGGAGCTTACGTACGACGCTTACTAAGGCGATCTTCGGCGGTATGCAGGAGAACGGTGTGTGTCGACCAAGGATGAACCATAAGCTCGCTTTGCAAATACTGTAGACAGGACATAATGAGAGAATACCGAAAAACAACCCTGCATTGTTGGTGTTCTCTACTGATTTGGTTGGCACAAAGATCATGGTGGGCAGACTAGGTGAAGCGTTATGTGGCGAACGTTGGGCGTGAAGTGACCGACGTTTTGGAGCTGTAGTTGCAAACCAAGGGTTATGGTGGCAAATTGATGAATCAGTATTGTCATTAATTGATGTAAAAACATAAATAGTGTTTTAAAAAGCATTGCCAGCCTTCAAGAATAAACAACTGGCCCGCAGCAGCTAACATACCTGAGGACCACTGCATCCAAGGAATTGAGATTGGGACGAAAACCAAGAAGGGTTGCCACTCTGAAGCTGCCGCTGTATATACTTATTAAATATAGGATCCTAATGCTGGGGTGGTTTCTTGAGCTAGAGGGGACTCTATACTCCAAATGAGCTGCCCACTCCATCGTCACCCAAGAAGCAGGGTTCGGTTCATTTTCTGACTCGCTCCTTTCGGATGGAGCATTCTGGTCCAGAGGAGCGCACAATCTTCGGTCGACGTTCTGTATCTCGACACACCAAGAGGAATCTTCCCATTCCATCCGGTTTCACCGCTTTGGCAGTGCTCGATGTTTATGTATAGGGGTGTACCAAGGAGTATTGCTTCTTGGGTGGCAAGGTTCCTTGTGCTTACGACTGACTCCGGTGAAACATCAGAAGAAGCACCATCACCACCACCTACTTTTGACAAGCCGCCCAACGTTGGAAACAAGGGTCGTGGAATGGGTAAATTGAATGGCTACTGCACCAAGAACAGGCACTATGCAGGGAGTTTCGAACGGGGTGGCTGTTATATGTATAGTGAAGAATAACATCGGCCTCCCCATCCCCGGGGTGGGTTTCATCTTCTCCCGAAATTAGAATCAAATTGGACAAACCATAAGGTACTGCAAGATCCATACAATGTAAGGCATACTAAGGGAGTGTGTTTCAGTCATTTCATGTTGCATTTATCTGTATAGTCAAAACATGATAATAATAACAATACTTAACATTCTCAGACAATGATTCCTTGCGGTTCGATAAATTTTGTACTTTCTAGATATTCCGGCCGTTGAAACAAGCATGTCGTCCTCAACAAGTCTCACTTCGATCTAAATTAAAAACGCTCGAAGCCTTCCCCTTCCACGCCAGTAATAATTACTTTCCATCGTTCCTGAAGACACCGGAATAGGGCGCTCGCTCACTCACGCCTCAGCAGAGAGATACACGAGCGAGCACGTGTCAAAACGGCGCACCCTTAGAACTAATGGTGTACCGTCCTACTTGCCATTCAGTTTTTGCGCCGCTACCGCACATTTCAACTCCGTCAATTTGTCCCATCACTAGTGCGGTACCAACAATAGTCCAACCCCATCCCTTATTCTGACGAACCACCACAGCATACCGGTGCGGCGGCACCAGTCAGTGACACGAGAAGGGGTTCTATCCCATCCCTCCGCGTGGTCGGTCGACAGTCAGCGCCAGAACGGGAACAAACTAATTCCATTAGTCCCACTTTAGGACGATACTTTTAGCCTTAGCGCACCTTAGCGCGACTTTGAAGTTCACTCGCACATACCATCCTAGTTCGACTTGGTGTCATCAAGCCACCACCGACCGTAATAACCATGCTGATAGGCTTGACGTCGAACCACTCTTTGTCATTAAATCATTTTCACCATTATTAGCTCGTTGGCGGACGAACGGTGGTGCTGCCTAGATCTAGAAACTTAGAAGCATGTTGACCACACTGCACACTCTACTCTGGTAGACTTTCTTCCTCCATCGGACTAACTGTGTGTTTAGCGATTGTCATACTCGCTTCGGCATAGCATAACTTAATACAAGTGTGGATAAATGATAGCCAATCTAAGGCAATTGCAGTAACCGGTAGGACGCGAAACCAATTGGGGTGATCACTAATCATCCAATCAATTTGTTTGTAATAGAACCATAAGAACTAAAATTATTAAATGTGCAAAAAAAATTCAATATGGACAACACGGGAACATCGCTTTCCAGCAGGGATCGATATTGGGCGAGTGACAGATCCCGTGACAGACAACTACAACGAAATGATTGGGGATAAGGGAAAACGTCAAACACTTAGAACAAACTGAAGACAGAACAAGTGGACAAACACGTTAAAATTTATCTTTTTCTCTTAAATTCTAATATTGGTTGAATTCGATTAAAACTTAAACTGTATACACTAATGTAAGTAAAAGAATTGAATTTGAACTTAACATATATAAAAACTTAAAATACACTTATAGCTATTATCAACCTACATCTAATTGTTATCGTACGACGGGGAACATATGTACACGTGAGGACTAAAATTGTAAGTCTACAAACCTAAATCTAGCTTAAACCCTAACTAAATGCTAATATATTTTAGCTTGAAGCTTACTCAAACCCCAACACAAACGAGTTTGCTATAGGACAGTCCGAAATCGTCCCCGCTCCGGTAACAAACTTCAAGAATTTTATATTCTAACCTCAACTATCGTTGATCTGGACTAATCATTCGGCTCCGGAATGACAACAATGCCATCTGAGGCTGCGAGCAACGTTGGGGAAATGACGGAGGATAGAAATTGCCGCGCCTGCAATCAACCAGATGAAGCAGATAGTCAGATGGTTCAGTGTAATGGTTGCAGACACTGGTACAATTTCAGATGCGCTGCTGTCGGGGATAGTATCGCCAATGACAGCCGAATATATCTTTGTGGTTTCTGCTCCGCATCACCCGCTGCGTCAGTATCCCAATCTACAACGGCGAGCGCACGAGAGGCCAAGTTGAGGCTCGAAATGCAACGGCTGGCCGAGGAGAAGGAGCTACGGGCTAGATTGCTAGCGGAGAAGGAAAAGCAGGAAAGGGATATGAACGAAATGGCTATGCGACTGGAGAAGGAACGGAGGGACAAAGCAATCTCTGATATGATGGTACTGGAGAAGGAGTTTATCGACAAGAAGTACCAACTGTTGCAAGCCCGATTGGAAGAAGACGACGACGGAAGAAGCATTAGAAGTCACCGTAGTGCCGGTCATGGAGTGGACAAAGTTCGAGAGTGGATGAACACACAACCAGCAGTGACCCTGAGTACCAATCCTGGAGGAGTAGGCCCCACTGGACTCACGTCTACAGCAGCAAATGTCATCCACCCACCGTCAGCATCCACGATCACTAGGAACGGTGCCGACCAGCCAGTGGCAGCTACGGATGAAATCTCCTGTGTAACCTCTTTCGCTCCTACGTTCAAGGACCTGATATCACCAGTGACGACGACCCACATCGGTTTGCCAGTTGAAACTTTAACATCATCTCCGAGCAACGTTCCGTCTGCACCATTGCAGCAATCCACACCGAGAAGTTCAGCAGCTAATGCGGCAGAGATTGCATCATCACTGCCATACTCAGTACCTGCAGGTTCGAGCATCCCAGGTCCAAGTGCTATTCAGGGTTTGTCTTATCCAAACGCAACAGTCTCGGTAAGTAACCGGCCAGGTGTAGCTGCAAATGAAGGTCATCCGTCTGGTGGTGTGGGCATTACGGGAACCAATCCCGGCATTAATTATAGTCGAGTTCCACATGCACTCACCCACACCAGTGTAGCCAACTATCAAGTGAATCCAACGATAGGTGCAATGCCTGTTAGTAGAGTTTCTGCTCCGGCATCCAATAATCCCCCCTGGTTAAATAGTGGTCCTGCCTATCCTAGTTTACTGCCAAGATACCCTCCGCACTCGACTCTTCCACAATATTGTTCTTCCTACTCCTTTGTGCCACCAAGTGTTGCGATCAACTCACAGAGTGGCCTTTCTCACACTTCCGCTGTACCTTCTGGTATGAATCGTGGTGCGTACAACATTCCCCCGTATCAACATCCAGGGATCAGTGTGACTAGTTACCAGACTCCCATCTTCTCGGTACCGCAACCATCTAGCATACAGTCAATGCCGCCACCTGGCCCCACTTCTCAGCAGTTGGCCGCCCGACATGTTGTACCGAAGGAACTTCCGACGTTCGCCGGTAATCCAGCAGATTGGCCTCTTTTCTGGAGCAGTTATGATACATCCACACAAATGTGTGGATACACTGATGCAGAAAACTTGATGCGGTTACAGCGGAGTCTGAAGGGTGATGCAAGGAAAGCCGTCAGCTGTTTCCTATTACATCCATCGAATGTTGCCGAGGTGATGAACACGCTGCACTCACTCTACGGTCGTCCAGATGCTATAATCTACACGCTACTTAACGAAGTACGAGCGACTCCGGCTCCAAAACCGGATAAACTGGAGACCCTGATCAACTTTGGACTTGCTGTGAGAAACCTTTGTGTACATCTTGTGGGCACTAGACAGGAGATGCACTTGGCGAACCCGGTTCTGTTGCAAGAGCTTGTAGAGAAGTTACCTGCAAACATCAAGCTCGATTGGGCGCTCTACAAACAACGCGTGCTGGTGGCGGATCTTCGAGCTTTTGCCGACTATATGAATGTGTTGGTCACAGCGGCTAGTAGTGTCACAACCATCGTTGCTGATTCCGGCTCGCAGAAAGCTGATCGGCTAAAGGGGAAGACAAAAGCATTTGTGAACCCCCACTCAACGGAGGATGCACGACAGGATTGGCGCAAAAAAGGAACGAGCTCCGGAGGCGATACGTCTGATGTCAGAGTAGACCGACCATGTGTAGTCTGCAAAACACCTGGGCACAAACCGAGAGACTGCGATTCGTTTAAACGTAAAGGCCTTGCCGATCGCTGGAAGGTCGCAAACGAGTTGCACCTGTGTAAAAGGTGTTTGTATCCGCATGGACGATGGCCGTGTAAGGCTTCGGCGTGTGGCGTGGATGGCTGTCAGCACCGGCATCACCGTCTTCTTCATCCAGGCGAACCACAAGCAGAAGGCACAAGAACCGTCACGGATACAATCACGGGAACGGTAGCTGTTCACCAACAGTTGCGCGATAAGATACTATTTCGCATAGTTCCAGTGTTGCTGCGCGCAAATGGAAAATCGGTGCAAACCTTTGCCTTCCTCGACAGTGGTTCCGATTCGACACTAGTGGAAAGTTCGATCGTGAAACAGCTAGGACTAGTTGGTCGGCCTGCTCCACTCTGTATGCAATGGACAAACGGAGTGAAACGAACAGAAACGGCGTCGCAAGAAGTTCAACTCTACATTTCCGGAATAGATTCAACGAAAAGCTTCGTACTGAATGGAGTTCACACAGTTCAAAGTCTGGACTTACCTCGACAGTCATTGAGATTTGAAGAGGTTGAAAGGGATTTTCCGCATCTCCGAGGGCTTCCTGTGAAGAGTTGTGAAGACGCGTCACCGCGTATCCTAATAGGACTGGACAACGCTAAGGTTAAAAACACTTTGAAGCTGAGAGAAGGTAAACCCGACGAGCCAGTAGCTGCCAAAACAAGGATCGGTTGGGTTGTATTTGGACGAAATCGAGGTTCTGACGAAGATAATCCTCATCGTGTTCTCCACTGCTGTAGCCGATCCAGTGATCACGATAACGAACTGCACGAACTAGTGAAAGATTTCTTTCGTGTTGAAGGAACAGGAGTATCATCGCCTAACGCTCTTGACTCAGCCGACGACCGTCGCGCTCGGGAAATCCTTGAGGCCACTACAGTTCGTACTCCGGGTGGGCGGTTCCAGACGGGACTGTTATGGAAATACGACCAGCTGCAATTTCCCGACAGTAGGCCCATGGCGGAGCGTCGTCTACACTGCCTGGAGAAACGGTTGCAGAAATCACCGGAACTGTATGACAACGTGAAGAAACAGATCGTCGCGTATCAGGAAAAGGGCTATGCGCATGTAGCCACAGAACAAGAGCTAGCCGAAGCGGATCCACAGCGCGTGTGGTACTTACCATTGGGAGTCGTCGTCCATCCAAAGAAGCCGGAAAAAGTGAGAGTAGTTTGGGATGCGGCTGCGACAGTCCGAGGCGTTTCTCTCAATTCCGTGTTACTAAAAGGACCTGATTTGCTAACATCTCTCCCGGCGGTACTTAGTCGATATCGCCAGAGACAGGTGGCCATCGGTGCGGATATAAGAGAGATGTTCCACCAAGTATTGATTCGCCCGGAAGATCGTCACGCGCAACGGTTCCTGTGGCGGGACAGTCCTTCGCTTCCAATACAAGTCTTTGTTATGGATGTGGCTACATTCGGATCGTCGTGCTCTCCGTGTTCACTGCAATTCGTGAAAAATTTGAACGCGGAAGAACAAGCGGATGAATTTCCGAAGGCGGCCGAGGCGGTGAAGACAAGCCACTACGTCGATGACTATTTGGACAGCGTGGATACAGTCGACGAAGCAGTGCAACTAGCGGAAGATGTAAAAACCGTTCACGCCAGAGGAGGGTTTGAAATTCGGCACTGGCTGTCAAATTCATCGGAAGTAATCGAGCGAATCGGAGAATGCAGCAGTGAATCAAGTAAATGTTTCCTGAAGGATAAGTGCAGCGGCACAGAACGCATCTTGGGAATGACTTGGTAACCAACGGAGGATGTTTTGTCGTTTTCAATTCAACTACGTGCTAATCTGCAGTCTTTGATAACCGAAGCTGTAGTTCCGACGAAACGGGAGGCCTTGAGTCTCGTAATGAGCGTCTTCGATCCTTTGGGATTGGTAGCTGTGGTTCTGGTTCATGGGAAAGTGCTGCTTCAGGATGTGTGGAGAGCCGGCGTCGATTGGGACGAGACCATTCCGATGAATCTGCTCGTCCGCTGGAAAGAATGGATTCAGACGTTGAAACAGCTTGAAGTCATTAGAATTCCTCGTTGCTATTTCTCTGGCTACGGTCAGCAATCGTATGATTCGCTGGAATTACACATATTCGTCGACGCCAGTGAATCAGCATATGCAGCTTGCGCGTATTTCCGAGTGGTAGACTACGGCGTAGTTCGTTGTTGTCTTGTGACGGCGAAGACAAAAGTCTCTCCACTTAAACCGCTATCCATTCCACGGCTTGAGCTGCAAGCTGCAGTGATGGGAGCACGCCTTATGAAAAGTGTCATTTCTAACCACACACTGAAGATACACCGAAAAGTGCTCTGGAGCGATTCCACTACGGTGCTTTCTTGGTTGAGATCCGATCCTCGGCGCCACACGCAGTTCGTGGGATTCAGAATCGGAGAGATCTTGGAAACTACGGACGTCGAAGATTGGAGATGGGTCCCGACGAAATGTAACGTCGCAGACGAAGCCACCAAATGGGGAACCGGGCCCAACATTGAATCAAATAGCCGGTGGTTCAAAGGGCCAAAGTTCCTTTACGAGCAAGAAGATTACTGGCCTCGGCGTGAACTACCATTAATTGAGTCAACAGAGGAATTGCGAATTGTGAATGTGCAGGCTCATGTCAGCGTAGATCAAGTAGTCAACTTCCAGCGGTTTTCGAAGTGGGAGCGGTTAATACGTACTTTCGCATTCGTACGACGCTTCTACGAAAACTGTCAGCGGAGGACAAGGAATGCGCTAACATATTCTACCTCACACTTTAGTTTCGAAGAACTGAAGAATGCGGAGTTCGCTGTCTGGAGATTGGTTCAGCTAGAAACATATCCGGACGAATTTGGCTTGCTGCTGAGAAACTGCCATATCCAACCGGCACAACAGCAGAAAGTCAAGAAAAGTAGTCCACTCTACACCAAAGCTCCAATGATCGGTGAAGGAGGACTCATTCGCATGGAACGTCGTATGCGACACGCAGAATGGATTTCCAACGACGTGCAGTTTCCAGTGATTCTCCCAAAAACCAACTATGTGACATTTCTTCTGGTCGATTGGTATCACCGCAAATTCAGACATGCAAATGGAGAAACTGTCGCGAATGAAGTTGTGCAGAAATACTCTATTCCGGCACTACGAGCACCGACGAACCGACGTGACAGTGGTGTTTCAAAAGTGTCCCCCCTAAATTTAACGGTCGACCAGCGAAGCGAGCGAACGCTTCTGTCAAATCAGCGCAGACACGAACCTTTTCCTATATGAACACACGGGGGTTTGGTGTCAAGCTATCAAAACAACGCGAACCGTTATAGAGGCGGCGGTAGTGTTCGGCTATTTTTCATCATGGCGTCGGGGACAACAAATTTGAATTTATTTGTTCTAGCTGTCACGTCGGTTCGTCGGTGCTACGAGTATTAGTGAGGTCCGTTCGTGCTCGCTGTAACTGGTGTCGTGTCTACAGGGCGAAACCGCAAACGCCACCAATGGGACCCTTACCAGCATTGGCGTATCTAGGATTTTTTCCTAGGGGGTGCCTAGGGGGTGCCAGTTTCATTGGCTTCCATGTTGCTTTTTTTGTAAGAAAAAATACCGATCCACCCTCAATTTCTTAGTATAATGATATACTGCATCGCGGGAAAAATGAAATACATGGAATTTGTATTTTCAGTTTGAACTTAACTACTTAACAATCATCGCGACAACCCCTGTTTTGTGAATTGAAAACAATCAGGTCCATTAGAACATTTTCGAAGCAATTATTAGACGCGTAAATCTCGGAAGCTATAAAATATCCACAAATTTGCGTGTAACTTGTATTTATCGTGACATCCTCCTTGTTTTATTGCATGATAACAACCCTTATAAAAATAGTTTTCGCGAAAAAATTTAAGATTTATAAATAGGGTATCGCGCCACTTGGGCGGTGGCTTCTATATTCGTCTGTTTTCCACTATAATTCAGTCAATTTTGAACCATTTGACTTGAAATGTTGTACACGGGTAGATACTATACCTATCTTACCACATTCCACAAATTGTGTGAATTGGTTCACTGGTTTGACTGAGTTATAGTGGAAAACAGACGAATATAGAAGCCACCGCCCGCCCAAGTGGCGCGATTCCATACCTTAAATTGCAAAATCAGGATACGTAGTTGCATTTTTGGTTTGGCCACATTAATGGCTAAAAAGCGTTTTTTAATTGGTTGAATATTACCACTTGGACATGGAAATACTTTTACAGAAAAATTGTGAGTATGATTCTCAAAACTACAAAATTCGCACTCGATTATCCTGAGTTCCGTTCTGAAGCTTCACTAACATATTATCAATCCAGTTGAAACCCGGAATTTGATGCGAGCAAACTTCGATTTTTCTCATCGGGATTACTCTTCAGGCAATTCCTTTGGGAATTCTTTTAGTGAAGCCTTTGGTAATCCATTCGACAATGAAAAAATTTTCGGCATGTCATTTTTTGGACTTTTATTATTTATGCTATTCGGTATTCCCTCGCAAATTCCTTCGCCAATTCCTCCGAAAACTGCTTCGGAAATTCTCTCATAAATCGCTTCTATAATTTTATTGAAAATTCTTCAGACAATTTCTTCTAGATTTCTTCACTTTTTATGTAAGGAATTCCTGCAGCAGATAATTTCGAAAACCTTCGGTAATTCCGATGTTACTTGCATTGAACTTTTTTTTGGGAATATCATCAGCAGTTCATTCGGAAATTTTGGAAACTTCGATTATTGGGAACTTCTTTCGTAATTCCTTTGGAAATTGATTCGGAAAATTTCTTAGAGATTTCCTTAGGGAATTTATTTGAAAAAAAAAATCTTTGGCGTTTCTCTAAAAATTCTGTCAAGGTGATTCTTTGGCTAATGAACTAATGAACTAATGAACTAATGGAGTTCTTTTTAAATTTTCTTCAAAAATTCCTTTGATGGTTTCGGAAAATTATTTGAGAATTTTTTCAAAATTTGTTTGATTTTTTTATTGAATATATTTCGGCAATTTATTTTGAAATTGGATTTGGCCAATTTCTTTAAAAAGTCGTAATATTTTCTTCAGGAATTCCTCTGATAATTCTTATATGAATTTTTTTGGCAACTACTTTGAAAGCTCCAGCAATTTCTTTGGGAATTTGTAAGTATTTTTTTCGTGAATTTCATAGGATATTCTTTGACCAAGACCAGTTGAGAATTACTGATTTTCAAATTCAGCAATTTTTGGAATCAATTAATATAAATACAATTGAATCATGAAGAATTTCAAAAAAAAAAAAATCACGATAAATTTGCTAATAAATTTGCAAAATAACTGAAAAAGAAATTGTTGAAATAATTTTAAAGGAATAGCCATGGAAATTATAGAAAAAAAAATCCAAAGAAATTACTAATGAAATTCTAATGAAACTTCGGCAGAAATTTTCAAAAAAAAAAACAATCATGCCGAAGGAATCCTCAAAGAAATGACTATACTACGGTCTAGCGAATACGGAGTCGTAGGTTCAAATCCCACCAGAACGCAATTTTTTTTTCGCAGATTCATCTCTCAATTTGTCAATTCTGTGCCTTCTAAGTAATTACAAGTTTTTCCCGTACATTCCTATAGGATACCACTAGAGATTTATCTAGTAATACCTCCTAGGATTTCTCTGGAAATTACAACTATTCCCGAAATTCGTTTAGGGATTCCTCTAAAGATTTCTATTGGAATTCCTGGAAGAAGCCCAAAAGGATACCCAGGAGTTAAACCGTGATAAATTTCTATAGTAATCCACGAATCAAAATTCTAGAGGAATTCCTGGATGAGTCTTTAGAAAAATCACTGGAAGAACCAAGGCATTTCTGGAAGTATCCTAGGAAAACTTCCTAGAAGAATCCTAGCAATAATGCCAGGAGTAATCCCTATAGGGATTCCTGCAGGTATCACAGTGAGAGGAGCTAGGAGGCATTCCTGAAATATTAGCAGCAGCAGGAATCGCTTATGGAATCCCAGGAGGAGTTCCTGGATGAAAGTCAAGAGGATTTCCAAGAAGAGTCCAATAAGAAATATTTGGAGAAATCCCAGGATAAAAAACTTTTAGGATTTCCAGGAGGAAACACAAAAGATACTTCTGCAAGGCTCCTAGAAAGATTTCCTTGAACAAACCCTGTAAGTTTTTGAATGAAACCCTTGAGAATAATTTCTAGAAGAATTCCTGGAGGTATTACAGTTGGAAATTCTGGAGGAGTCCTAGGAGGAATTGCTGGAAGAACCCATTAGAAATTTATGAGAGAATCCTTGGATAAAATATCTTTGATAAAAATTCCTGGAGTTATCACCGGAAAGGTTCTCAAAAAGTCACAGGAAAAATCTCAAGAGGTATTCTTAAAAGGACTCTGGGGTGTGTCATTGTAGAAATCGCAGCTGAAATCCTAGGAAAAATAGCTGGAGGAAACTATATAGGGATCTATAGAGAAACCCTATCAGGAATGGCTAGGGGAATCCAAAGAAAAAATCTTTAGAATACCTAGAGAAGTCCCTGCAAGAACCTCTAGAGGTATTCTGGAAGAATCTATAGAGAAGGCCTTGAAGGAATTGCAGGAGGAATATCTGAAGGAATGTCAGGAAGATTTCCCGGAAGAATTCCAGCTATAATGCTAGGATAAATTCGTAAAGAATTTCTGAATGTATCATAGTAAGAACTTCTGAAGGATTTGCTGGAAGAACCGCAGAAGGAGTTGTTTGAGGTATTCTTGGAGGAAGGCCAAAGGGAGTTTCTTCAGGAATTCCATGAAAAATTTCTAGTGGAATCTTCGATAAAATCTCTGGAGGAATTCCCGAATGAGTGCTTAGAGAATTCTCTGGTAGGACAACCAAAGAAAATTCTGTAAGAATCCCAGGAAGATTATCTGGAAAGATACCAGCAAAAAAAGCCAGGAGAAAGCTCTAGAAGATTTCGTAGCATAATTTCTGAACTACCGTCAAGGCACCATTCACCGTGGGGGCTCCATTCACCGTCTGCCTTCGAATATTTTTTCATTATTTCCAAATTACGATTGAATGATATGACAATTTCCCTTCAATTTCACCAATACAACACTAATGTATTGTTACCATGGCAAAACGCTCATTAGAAACATTTAATCATTTTGACACTAAAGTGTGTTTACATGAAGCGGGTTTCTGCTCGTTCACTGCATTCATAGTGAAAAAACTAAAACTGCGCTAAGGTGCTTTAAGCGATAAACTAAATGTAGTAACGTTTTTATTCCACCAAGAAGCAATTAAATTCACATATCAGGTATGTATTTTGCATTACCGAAGTAAGTTTAACAAGAAAGTACGATTACTCGTACTTTTTAATTGAAACAAAAAGGCACGGTAAATGGGTACCCTATAAATCAATGGTCTCCATTCACCGTGCCCTATACTGTCCCATATATCTAGAAAAAAATGAAAATTTGAACATTCGTTTTTCTAATAAAATCTTGCAAGTTATTACTTGAAATGAATTTAATCGAAGAAAATTCCCTTGGCTGGGTTGTTTTGATCATTTTTAAACAAAGTAGAATAAAATTTCTCATACACGGTGAATGGGTCCCTACTACCACGGTGAATGGTGACCTACCACGGAATTAGGCTACCCTACTACCCTCTACTAATTGTACTATATCACCAAATTTTGTGAAAAATTTTCTACTTCTGTGGATATTGCTTTAATTTTAACCTATAGTGAAGGCAATTAAAAGCGGCACCAACAGTGTTTATAAGACTGGTGTCAAATGACAGCCCTTATTTGCCCCGAATCCTCTTAGATCCACGGTGAATGGTGCCTTGACGGTACCACAGTTAGAATTTATTAAGGAAGAATAGCAGGAATTGCTAAAGGAATCCCTGCTGGAATATCTGGAGCAGCGCTTCCCAAAATCAGATTTCGTGGCGCCCCCACGTGACGCAGGCTCGCTTTTTCTACTCCTTTTAGCGAGCCTGCAAGAGGCTGGTGCGTCGCGAAAACGGAGTTTGGTAAGCGCGGATCTGGAGGAATTCATAGAGTTCCGGGAGGTATCATAGAAGTTATTTCCAGAGAAATCGTAAAATCAGAAATGCCGGAGATATCCTGATAGAAGTTCCTCTAACAAATGCCTGGAGTTCTCCTTGAAAGAATCGGTAAAAATATACTGGAGGAATCCCTGGTGGAATCGCAGGAGGAATTTCTGGAGGAATCTCAGGAAGATTTCCCGAAAGTATTGCAGCAAGTAAGTATGCCAGGTGAAATCGCTGGAAGTATTTCTGAAGGAGTCCTAATGGGAATTGCTTGAACAATTCCAGCTGGAATTCATGGAGGAAGGCCAACAGAAGTTCTTGGAGAAATCCCTTGTGGAATTTCCGGAAGAACCTCTGAAGAAAGTCCTGGTTATATCTTGAAGAATCACCGAACGGATTTTTAGAAAAATCCCAGGGTGATTTTTTGGAAGAATTTTCGAAAGAACTAGAACCCTAGTAGTATTCCTGAAGGTATCACAGTGAGAATTTTTGGAGGAGCTCTAAAAGAAATTGCTGGAATCCTAGCCACAGTTCCTGGAGGAAGACCGATATAAGCTCCTGAAGGAATTTTATGAAAAATCTCTGGAAGAATCTCTGAACAAAATCTCTGAAGGAATTCCTGGAAGAATCACCGGAGGAACTTCTGAAAGGATCCAATAATCCCACCAGGAAATCCTGGAAAAAATCTAAGAGAAATTTTTAAAAGAATCCCTAGAAGAATTCCAAGAAGCACCATAGTAAGAATTCCGAATGAAAGCCTACAATAATTGCTGGATCAATCTCTACAGAAATTTCTAGAATGTGCAACCCTATAAGAACTGCCTGGAGAATTCTGAGAAAAGTTTATTAAAGAAATATCGGAAGGAATCCATAAAGAAAGCCTAGAGAAATCACTGTATAAATAAATAAAGGCATTTCTGGAGGAATCCATGGAGAAGTATGTTGATTGTTCTTACCCATATCCAAAACGCCAAAACGTACAACAGGTATATATATAATTCTGGGTGTGTTTAAGTTTTATGCTAGGTGAGTACGACTGGAATATATTGATTCCGGAATGCTGGCTTTCTCAGTCTTTTCTAAATTTGTCCTATCCTTGTAGTTACCCCTTGAAAAAGGCTTAATAAAAAGCCGAAACGTCGGGAAAAGCAAAACTTGCCGTTTTGATTTACCCAAGACTGAGAAAGCCAGCATTTCGGAATTTAAGTTTTATTCGAATGTGCCATTGATAAATATTGGAATTTATTGTGCGAAATTTTAAATTTTGGTGACTGTCATGGAAAAATTCTAGGGGGTGCCAAATTTGTTCTAGGGGGTGCCAGGCACCCCTGGAACCCCCCCTAGCTACGCCAATGCTTACCAGCTGTACGGCTAACCCCGTACGTACGTCCTTTCTCCTTTGTCGGGTTGGACTATTTCGGGCCAATTACAGTGAGGATTGGCCGAAGCAATGCAAAACGATGGGTAGCACTCTTCACATGCTTGACGGTTCGTGCGATACATTTGGAGTTAACTATGAGTCTTTCCACTGAGGCTTGTAAACTGGCCATCCGGCGCTTCATTGCGCGTAGAGGAGCACCGACCGAAATTTATTCCGACCAAGGCACGAACTTCCAAGGAGCCAGTCGGGAACTTCAAGAAGAGATCGCCGTCATCAATGACTCTCTTGCGGGAACTTTTACGAACGCAACGACGCAGTGGAAATTCAATCCTCCTTATGCACCGCATATGGGAGGTGCCTGGGAAAGGCTTGTTCGGTCCGTCAAAGCGGCTCTAAATTCCACAGGGGTGAGCAGAAATCCGGACGACGAAACATTGATGACGGTATTAGCAGAGGTAGAGGGTATGGTGAACACTCGCCCACTAACATATATGGCGTTGGAGAATCCGGAGCAGGAAGCCCTAACTCCGAACCATTTCTTGCTCTTGAGTTCTTCCGGTGTACATCAACCAGCAGTGTCAGCAGCGGACCCTTGCATGGCGTTACGATCAAACTGGAATCTGGCACGCTCGATGTTGGATCGGTTTTGGGCCCGGTGGATCCAAGAATACTTACCGGTTATCTCGAGGCAAACCAAATGGTTCGGCAATGTCAGAACCTTGGAAGTCGGTGATCTGGTGATCATAATACAAGATAACATCCGGAACAGTTGGACAAGAGGGAAGGTGGTCCGCGTTTATCCTGGAAAGGATGGCCGCGTTCGCAAAGCAGACATACAAACTTCTGCGGGTATAGTTCAACGGCCGAATGAGGCTTTTGAAAAATCCCTGGAAGAATCAAAGGCATTTCTGGAAGTATCTCAGGAAAACTGCCTAAAAGAATCCCAGCAAGAATGCCAGGAGAAATTCCTAGAGGGATGTTCCTCCAGAATTTCTGGAGAAGACCTAGGAGGCATTCATGAAACATTAGAAGCAGCAGGAATCGCATATGGAATCCCAGGAGGAGTTGCTGGATAAAAGTCAAGAAGAGTTCATGGAGGAATACAATGATAAATATTTGGAGAAAACCCAGGAAAGAATTCCTTCAAGAATTCCGGGAGGTATGACAGTAAGAATTTCTGGAGGAGTCGTAGGAGGAATTTCTGGAAGAACCACAGCAGGAATAGCTTGGGAAATCCAGCTGAAATTCCTGGAGGAAGGCCAAGAGGAGTTCCTGGAGAAATCTTATTAGAAATTTATGAGAGAATCCTTGGATAAAAATTCCTGAAGAATCACCGGAGAGCTTCTGAAGAAATCACAGAAAAATCTCAGGAGGTATTCTTAGAAGGATCCTAAGATGTATCATTGTAAAAATCTCAGATGAAATCCTAGGAGAAATTGCTGGATGAAACTATACAGGAATTTCTAGAGAAACCATATCAGGAATGCCTGGGGGAATCCAAAGAAAAAAAACTGGGAATACCTAGAGAAGTCCCTACAAGAACCAGTAAAGATATTCTGGAAGAATCTAATCAGAATGCCCTGAAGTAATCCCAGGAGGAATTTCTGAAGGAATCTCAGGAAAATTTCCCGTGAAAATTCCAGCCACAATGCTAGGATAAATTCGTAAAGGAATCACTAGAAGAATTTCTGGAGGTATTGGAGTTGTTTGAGGTATGAGGTATTCTTGGAGGAAGGCCAAATTGAGTTTCTGCAGGAATTCCATGAGGAATTTCCGAAGGAATCTTTGGACAAAATCTCTGGAGGAATTCCTGGATGAGTCCTTGGAGAAATCCGTAGTAGAACATCCAAAGGAATTTCTGCAATAATTCCAGGAAGACTGCCTATGGAAAGATCCCTGCAAAAAAAGAGGAAAAAGCTCTAGAAGAATCCGTAGCATGTAACAAAATAATAGAAAATTAATTATTTCAGAAGGATTAACATATCACGATACACTGAACCTTACAAATGCACAAACGAGAAACATCACAAATTTACACAGCACAACACAGAACATGAATGTGCCCTGTTATCCAGATGGATAGCTTCTTCCGATAACAGGATGACGAGGTTCCATGTATTGGTTTTGGTCCATCAGTCATTCTGGAATTGTATTTTAGTTGACAGTTTACCTTTTAGTTCACAGCATTTGTTGCTGTATTCATAGCTTGGTTTTGTCTAGGAAAACTTATCCTAATCGGGCATCCCGTTTCGGGGTTCGATACTTGAGTTGAAAGGTTTATATCTCTAGTACTTTACCGCTGCCCGAAATGGCCTGAAAGTTGGCAATCAAAGTGGGGTTGCATTTCATGGGCCTCTATTTTTCCAGAACCCTATAAATGTGCATCAAGTTATGGGAATATATACAAGTTGAAATAAAACATACAACACAAAGAACGCACGAATAATAAACTTATACCGCATTAAACAATTATTCTGTCTTACACCACATTAAACAAATATTTATACCAGTAACAAGCATAGTTTCTCAAGTACCAAGGTTAGAATTTATGCAGGAAGAATAGCTGGAAAACCCGCAGGAATTGCTTAAGGAATCCCAGCTGGAATATCTGTAGGAATTCCTAAAATCCCGGGAGGTATCATAGAAGTTATTTCTAGAGAAATCATAGAATCAGGAATGCCGGGGTTATCCTAAGGGAAGTTCCTCCAACAAATGCCTGAAGGAATACCTACAGTTCTCCTTGAAAGAATCGGTAGAAATATACTGAAGGAATCCTTGATGGATTCGCAGGAGGAGTTTTTGGAGGAATCTCAGGAAGATTTCTCGTAAGTATTGCAGCAAGTAAGTTTGCCAGGAGAAATTCATAGAAGTATTTCTGAAGAAGTCCTAATGGGAATTGCTTGAAGAATTCCATCTGGAATTCATGGAGGAAAGCCAATAGAAGTTCTTGGAGAAATCCCCTGTGGAATTTCTGGAAGAACCTCTGCGGGGAAGTCCTGGATATACCCTTGAAGAAATTTCTGGAAGATTCACCGAAGGAATCTTTTTTTTTAATCCCAGGGAAATTTTCCGGAAGAACTGCCCTAGTAGAATTCCTGAAGATACCACAGTGAGAACTTTTGGAAGAGTTCTAAGAGAAATTGCTGGAAGAATCGCAGCAGGAGTTGCTTGAGTTGCCAGCCGTTCCTGCCGAAAAATTTGGTTTCTAGAGCAATTGGTAAATTTTTGATAAATCAACGAAAAAAGCTTCAAAATAAGGCCATTTTTAAGGCTCTATGAAACATCACACTTTTAGGTGGATTGATACTTTTAAGAATCTCAAACTCATATTCATCATATAATATAGTATTGGTAGTAGTATCAACCTTGACCAGAATTTTATTAACTTGCTTTGTTGTCGATACGGAACAAGTACGATTCCCTTTACCCGTTCTCACCCTTCCGAGTGAGAATGGGTCATTTTTCATACACTTGCAGTTTTAAAGAAAATTGACAAACTTCAAATATTTTTTCATCATTTGTGCATGCATTACCAAAGATCACATTTCAGTAACCGAAGGACTTTTTCACTCAAAGAAACAAAGGTTATTAAACAATGAATGTGGAAGTATCCATTTTTCACCCATTCGCACCCCCAACGACGGTGAGTTTTTTTACTTACAGGTATTCTACTAACAAGCTCAAGTTCATCATCAGGAATATTCTTTTTTATTCCTACTGAAAAAAATCCTGAAGTTCTTGGAAGAATTCCAAGATTTGTTCAGGACACCTAAAACTACATGATTTTTCTAGCTGTGTTGAATAATTGGAATCAACGTAAACGACAACCTTAAAGATCGGTGAAAGCCATTCAAAACGGCAAACCACAGCTGCATGTGAATTAAAAACAACCCAAGAATAGGTTTTATAAAGAGTAGAGTACCAAGGGATAACGGGTAAGAAGAATGATATCAGAATCCGAAACTAGAATTATTGAAATCGGCCTAAATGTTGTTAAAAGTAGAAGTAATTTTTGTAGCACAAAACAGTATGAAACAGAATGACATGCGGACATTTCATGGAAGTGTCTAAAACATTCAGATTAAAAAAAAACACTGTTTTCTACTACCAGGAAAGTAACTGGCTGACATATAAAGCAATGATAACTACTAGACAGAAATAGTACTTCCAGACCTACGAATAGAATGCACATCAGCGACGACATGAAAATGTGGAGCCTCAAGACGAGTGGAGATTATGAAAATAGCGGCAGATAGAATTGTAAGGATGCTGGACAGGACGAGCTCCCAGTTGAACTTCCAAAAGAGAGCATTGAGCACCTGCACGAAATACTACACTTTATTCTGTTGGAGAAATGATAGTGAGGACATAATCCTGCTTTACGGACGTTTCTGTTTCTTTGCAAAAATTCCAGTCATACCACTGCTGCGAATATCATAGTTTTCTAAGGAAGTTGGCTAGGAATAAAGTTAGCTCTTACTCACTTGATTTTTTTTACCTAGCCATGAATCTAATTTTGCCCGCTCTTTCTTCAATTATATCTACGGTATGCTAAAATTTTCAGAAAATATGAAAAAGTATCTCATTGTCACCATACCTTATAGAATATATATTGCAACATAAATCCCAAGAACATTTTAAGACTACTCACCATATTCAATGCGTCGTCGTCCGTTACACCCATACTCCTGGTCAGGTCCAAATAGGTGGAAGTAATCGGTCTCGAATCATTCCCATCAATATCACTATCACTGTCACTATCTTCGGAATCATCGTCATGAGTACTGTTTAGTTTGATTTTTTCACTCACATCACCAGCCTCACACACTATCAATTCTTTCGACGATTGGTCTCCTTCATTGAACGAACGTTCCCTATCTTCGATACCAACCGAAACCATCTCCCCATCAGGCAGTTTTCCATTTTCAGCAAAGACACAGTTTTCATTCGAGGCACTTTTACTCACATATCGGGAATTGGCCACAGACGTCTTATCAGACTCTGGCGTTCCGGTCAAATCCACCACCGGTTCTTCCTGTTTCTCTACTTCCTTGGCCACCCTTTCACCCACCGCACCACCTCCGTTCTTCTTCGTTGCATTATCGTAGAATGTTTTCAGCAACTGATAGTACATCGCACCGTCCCGTTCACCGTTTTGCACTTTGTAATAGTCTATCAACTTTGAATAAACTTCTTCGCTATTTAATCTATCGAAACTTGAACTACCATCACTAAAACTATTCGGTAACAAAGATTGCGGACTGGAAACTCTTTTGGGTAGGGAACATTCCTTGGTTTCCCTATCATCGAAAGATTCATCAGTCTTCGTCGTTAGCGGGCTTTCGGTCCGCTCCGTTTTGGCTGGCGAATGGGGTCTCAACGCTTTGGAACATTGGCTGCACAGGGACAGGAACTTTGTTACCGCTTCCCGCGGTAGAAATGCATACGTTTCTGTAATCTGAAGATTGTGGACGACGTTAATTGAAATCGAAACGACATGGGAAGCTAATTGGAATGTTATAGTTACCGTTCTGTACGTTCGTTTTTGTCCAGCGTGTCGACTTGAACGACTGCCCAACGAAACGTGCACGCCGTAAATGATGTTGAAAAAGTTTTCAACAACAGCCACCTTTTTGAATGGCTGAGAATCGGTTTCCTGAAATGAATCGGGATTTTTAGTTATCTACATTGTCCAACTTAACAATTAACCACAAACCGCCGTATTCGGAGCAAATAGTAGACAGCCATCATTTTCTTCCTGATTATGGAAAGCGAAAATATCTTGAAATCCTTCCGGCTTTGATGTAGTGAAACCTGTCAGAATGAGATAGTATGAATACAATTTTAGAAATGTTCGGTAGTGCATATTATTTAGTTCATAAAATCCTCGAATTTCTGTGGATATCGGTTTCTGATGGCATCGTCTATGGAGCTCAATATTCGAAATCCAGTATCAGGTACCAGGCCTAAATATAAACCAAAAGCAGTGGTTGTTGGAGAAAACTCCGAAGAAATTACAGGAGAAATTCATGCAGATATCCCAGAAGGAACCACCCAGAAAATTCCGGGAGGAATCTCCGAAGTAATTCCGAGCGGAATCCTCAAAGGTTTCTCAAGAGAAAACCCCGAAGGAGCTCCGAGAGGAATCCCCATAGGAATTCACGAAGAAATTCAAGAAGGAATCCCCGAAGGAACTCTAGAAAAAATCACCGAATCAAGAAGGAAACCTCAAAGGAATTTAAAGAGGAATCCTGGAGGAATTCCATGAAGAATTCAAGGAATTCCAGGAAGAATTTACAAAAAAATCAAAGAGTATTCCTCCATAGGAATCCCAAGAGGAAATTCCAAAGTAATTCCAGGAGAAGTAATATCAGGAGGAATACCCGAAGAAATTTCAGGAGGGGATCTTGGAGGAAGTCTAGCAGGAATCCCCGAAGGAACTCTAAGAGGATATCCCGGAGGAATTCCCAGAGGAATCTACGACGGAATATATTATATATATATCAAGTGATATATATCAAGAGGAATCCCCGAAAGAATTTCAGGAGGAATCTATGAAGGAAGTCAGGAGGAATCCCCAAAGAAATTCCAGAAACAACTTGCATAGGAATGCGAGAAGGATTCCTCGAAAGATTTCTGGGAGGAACTATCGAAAAAAAATCCTAGAGGAATCCTCGAAGAAATTCCATGAGGAACCCCTGGATGAATTTGAAGAGGATCTTCGAAGGAATTTTAGGAGGAATCCCCGCCGCAAGAGTTTCAAGAGGAAATTCCGAAAGAACTCCAGCACGAATCCCACAGCAATTCCAGCAATAATGAACCAAGAAATTCCAGCAGGACTCCTCAGTCCAGTGGAAAATTCCAAGGGAATTCTAGCAAGGATCCCCAAAGGATTTCTAGGAGAATTCAACGAAAAATATCCAAAGGGTATCTCTTAATGAGTTCCAGGAGAAATTCCTGAGAGATTTCTAGGAGGAATCACCGAAGGAATTCCAAGAGGAATCCTCGAAAGAATTCCAGATGAAAATCTTCAAGGAGTTCCAGTAGGAAACTCCGAAGGAATTCTAGGTGGCATTCCCAGAGGAATTCCATGAGGGATCCCCGAAGGAATTCTAGAAGGAATCTCTTTAAAAATTCGAAGAGGAATCACAACAGGAATTCCAAGAGGAAACTACGAAGTATTTCCAGGAGGAGCTCACGTAGAAATTTCAGGAGGAATCCCCGACGGAATACCAGGAGGAATCCCCGAAAGAATTACAGGATAAATCCCCAAAAGAAGTCTAGGAGGAATCTTCGAAGGAATTCCGAAAGAATTCAAGAAAAAATCTCCGAAAGAATTTCAGGAGGAATCCCTGAAGAAATTCTAGGAGGAATTCTACGAGGAATCTTCGTATTAATTCCAGGAGGAATCCCCGAATCCAGGAGGAATCGCTGAAGAAAGTACAGAAAGAATACCCGACGGAAGTCCAGGAGGATTTCCTGAAGGAATTCCCGGAGAAATCCCCGAAGAAATAACAGGAGAAATCTCTGCAGGAATCCCAGGGCGAACCCCTGAAGGAATTCTTGGAGGAATCCTTAAAGGATTTCTAAGCGGAATAATCGACGAATTTCCAAAAGGAATTCATAGAGGAAACCCCATAGAAAGTTCAGATGAAATCTCCGAAGAAATCTCAGGAGGAATTCCCGAAGGAACTGTAGGAGGAATCTCCGTAGGAATTGTAAAAGAAATCATTTTAAAAAATCCAGGAGGAAACCCCGAAGGAATATCAGGAGAAATCCACGACAAAATATCAGGATAAATCCCCGAAAGAATTTAAGGAAGAGAACTCAAAGGAAGTATAGGAGGAAACTCCGAAAGAATATCTTGGAAGAATCACCGAAGTAATTCCATGAGGAACCCCCGAAAGAAATCCAGGTGAATTTTTCAATAGAATTTAAGGAGGAATCTCCAAAGATATTCCAGGAGGAATTCTTGGAGCAAGGAAGTTTAGGAGGAATCCGCGAAGAAATTACAAGAGAATCCCAGGAGGAACTCCCCAAAGAACTACCGAAGTTCTTTCGGGAGTTCCCCCTGGAATTCCTGGAATACCAAGTGGAATCCTCGAAGCATTTTCAGCGGAATCTCTCAAAGAGAATCTTTCCGGGTAGGGGAAAGGATTTGTAAGAGCAATCTTCTAAAGAATTCCTGGAGGAATTCCAGAAGATAATCCTGGAGGAATTCTTGTAGAAACTTCAAGAATATCCTGGAGATATACCTGATTATAATCCTTAGGAAATTATTGAAGGAACTCCTACAAGATTCCCTGAAGGAACTCCTGTAGGAATTACTGAATGAGCTTTGGCAAAAATCTCTGATGTAACTCCTGGAGGCATCCATGAGTTCTCCTGGAAAAATCTCAATCTCAATCTACAATCTGAAAGAACCCCAGGAGCGATAAATGGAAAAACTCCTGGAGGAATCCCTATTAGAACTTTACGAGGAATCCCCTAAGGATATCCTGAAGGAACCTTAGAAAGAACTCCTCTATACGAATCCTTGAATAAACTTCTGGGGGGAATCCCTGAATTCTTCTGGAGGTATCCTCGGATCCTTACATAAGATTCTCTAATGGAACTCATGGACTAATTTCTGTAAGAACTCCTACAGGAATGTATAAAGGAACTTCAGAATGAATCCCTGTAAAGCTCCTAGACTAATTTCTGAAGAACTCCTGCAGGAATTTCTGAAGAAGCTTCTTACGGAATTCTCTATATGTTTTTTTTTTTTGCAGAAATCACTGAAAGAACCCTCCGTGAAGAAATTTATAGAAGAAGCCGTGAAAGATTTTTCGAGGCAACCGATGGAGAAATTCCTGAAAAAAACCCTGGGATTACTATGTAAATATAATTCCTGGAGTTAATTCTGAAGGGGGAACGTCCACAAGTTACGCCACGCTTTGAGGTGGGAAGAGTTCCGAAAAGTGTGATTATTTCACGTCCTTTAAAATTCCTTATAAATAAATCATTTTAGGAGGTTCTCCATAGAAATTCTTTGGAAAATTTATGAAGGAACTTAGAGCAAACTATTTCTGAAGCAACATTCGGTTTTTTTTTAAGAATCCGTGGAGCAATTCCTGATATAATTCGAAACTCTTCATTTTCTAAAAATGAAACGCTGTTAGAAAGTGTGGAATCCATGGATGTAAGTGATCTGAAAGATTCACCAGATAAATTTCTGAAATAATCTATGGAGGAGTTTCTTAAGCATGGAAATTTTTCTAGAAGAATTCATGGTAAAATATTCTTGGTAAAAATATGATCAGCGGCGCGCCGGGTCAATATAACTAGCGGCGGCGGCGTGGAAAAATCGACGGTGACGGCGGCACGGCGGCGCACACGTCTAGTTAACTCTCTACATCTCGATATTGAAGGGACCATAGAGAAAGGGGAGATCAAATTCAAGAATCAATTTGTAATGCACACTAGATTGAAAAATCGCCCGTAACTAGGAAAAACCGTCAACAAAGAGATATCACTTCGCCTTCCCAGCAGAGCTGCCAGATATACAGATTTATATGTATTTTACAGATTTTGAATCATTCATACAGATTGCGTTTTGTATGAAATACAGATTTTTTAACTACCGAATAACGTATGGGATACAGATTTTTTTAAATAATTTTGTATAGGATACAGTTTTTCTAAAATACTCATACAGATTTTTCAATAAAACATCTGACAGTCCTGCTTCCCAGAATGTTATGCACCTAAGAAACAGATCTAGCAACCTGTAAAAAGTGGCATATCGACATATGGAAAGATAATCTGGATCATAAACATGCAAGATCGCATCGAGCTAGAGAGATATCGAGATAAGGAGATATTGACATGTACAGGGGATAGACAAAATGATCGGGACAGGCAAAATTTTCACTTTTCAAAAAATGTTCAACTAGCTGTAACTTTTCAAAAAGTGCATCAAATATTCTCAAATTTTTACTGTGAGTTCATCAACTAGTTGTGTGTCAGTGGTCAAGATCGGGCTATTCTCCACGAAGTTATAAAGATTCTTGGAAAAGGTAAAATTATCCGATAGGCAACTTTGAGCTGTTATATCTCCGGATTCAATGAACCGAATGCAATGAAATTTTGACCATTTATGACTTATATAATGAGCTATGAAAAACCGTTAACTTAACTTAAAATTCTTAACACGGAAGAAAATTATTGCGATTAGATTATTTTTCTAATAAAACACAAAATTATCCAAAACTTCAACATCGTATCAAAATTTAAGATGCAAATCATAGTTCATTTAATTCTCCTCTAATTGACTTATATATAAATGTGTTTTGAAGGAAAGTAACAACATAGCCGCCAACAAATTGAAAAAGTAATGGAAGACATATTAAAAATAGACCAATTTGCTAAAAAATCGTGAAGAAAATAAAATCGCTATAACTTTTTCTCTTGTTAAAAATTTCTAGTTAAGTCAAATGTTTTTTAGAGTTCATTATATAAGTCATAAATGGTCAAAATTTCATTGCAATCGGTTCAAATCTGGAGATATAACAGCTCAAAGTTGGCTGTCGGATAATTTTACCTTTTTCAAGAATATTTATAACTTCGTGGAAAATGGCTCGATCTTTCCCAAATTTTGACCACTGATACACAACTAGTTAATGAACTTAAATTTGAGAATATTCGATGCACTTTTTAAAAAGTTACAGCTAGTTGAACATTTTTTGAAAAGTGAAAATTTTTCCTGTCCCGATCATTTTGTCTATCCCCTGTAGAAAGGTAAAATGTATGCAGATTGCAGGGACCGACCAAACTATCGAGACAGGGAGAGATATCGAGATGCAGAACATCGACATACATGTAGAGAGTCGACTATACGTTCAAAAGACACCAAAACCATTGTGAGATATACAGAAAAGTCCAGCCAAAAACATAAAAGTTTTGATTGCCAAGGCAAGAAAAACACAAGAATGCTCGAACTACACCCCGTCTAAAGGCGGAATTGGGTATTAGAAGGTTAAGTATAGAAATAAAGCATGAAAAGTTTACAACTCAAATACAAAGTAATCAGTTAAACGGTACACGGTGTGTTGCGTAGAACAACTTTATAATAAAAAAATAAGTAAGTCTGAAATTTTGCCCTATGATACTTTGGGCCATTCCCTTCAATTTGCTGGGTCGGTGGAAATCATCCATCGGGGGGTCTAGAGCAAAAATTTTTTTTGAAGGTTTTTCATGCAAAAACTGTTAAAAGCGCATATTGTAAATTATTGCATCTCCTACAAATAGTCACAACTTTTTTGTCTATGAACCATAAAATTTTCAGACGTTTCGAAGTAGTATGCTTAGATGACTGTGTGAAAATTTCATTGAAATGTGTTGAATGGTTTTCAAATAATACCAAAACTATCAAACGCATTCTAAAATACTAAGCTTAGTAGCAAAAGTCCAACAAAATATCTATATATATTTTTTTTATAAAATAATACATGAAAAATATTTAATTCTAAGCCTTGAGCGGTACTGTGAAAAATTGTTTTTCAAATGATGAACAGATACATAGTCAAATGCATGAAAAGAAAACAAACACACACTGCCATTATGTAGCTTTTCAATAAAGTATTAATTATTTATTTCAAGAACGTGGTTTTGCGTATACATGTTCACAAGTACAAGTATGCCTCTATTACGTATCCTATAATAAACACAATTATCATGATTGCTGAGCACGTCGGACTTTCCCAAAAAAATATTGAAATGTTAATTAGTAAGCCAAGAAAAGCACTCGAGGATTGGGAAACATCTCTGTTTTGAGGAAACTAAATAATTTTGAAACTAATGTTTACAAGCTCAAAATTAAATAGTATTTCACCTTAGTCAAACAATAAAAACAAGTAAACTCTGTTAAAGACCTCATTATAACATTGAAGTTGTGGGTATGAGTCTACATTAAAACACTGTCTTGATTGAAGAACACAATAACGAGAACTGAATTCAAAACAGAATTCAGTTGGGCAATATTCGATCAAAGGCAACTTTACGGTACTAAACATAGTTTCTGGATTATTCCACGATATTTGACATAGCAGCTAGACCTAAACTTAAGTTTGTCTTTGAATTCAATAGTAATATGATGCTTATTGCTTATGCCACCATTTATTAACAAATAACTGATAATAAGTACTGAAAGAATAGTTGAAAGAACGGAGTATTTATTGAAAATGTTTCTACATTAATCATGAAAATAGGCTGTTCAGCATAAAGCCTAGGATAAACAATTCGATAACAATGACTTAAATAGTCTTATCGATTTGTATATCATATTTAAAAAATATTTTCTGTGTAATTTAAGACCTCCAAGCATGAGGAAGAGTGATTGATCATTGTTATGGCGTTGTTTACTAGTAGAATATTTTCAATATAAAACTATATCTTTCGAAAAAATAACAAACCGTTTTTTTTGTAATCCAAATTATTAGGTCACGCTCCCCCGAAGCCTTTCGCTTGCAATTTGATATTTAGATAAGACCTTAAGCATTAAAAAATGGAAAAAATAAACATGTATACGTAAAACCACGTTCTTGAAATGAATAATTAATACTTTATTGAAAAGCTACATAATGGCAGTGTGTGTTTGTTTTCCTTTCATGTATTTGACTATGTATCTGTTCATCATTTGAAAAACAAGTTTTCACAGTACCGCCATCATAATGACTCAAGGTGCTTAGAATTAAATATTTTTCATGTATTATTATATAAAAAATATATAGATATTTTGTTGGACTTTTGCTACTAAGCTTAGTATTTTAGAATGCGTTTGATAGTTTTGGTATTATTTGAAAACCATTCAACATATTTCAATGAAATTTTCACACAATCATCTACGCATACTACTTCGAAACGCCTGAAATTTTTATGGTTCTATCTTCAAAGACAAAAAAGTTGTGACTATTTGTAGGAGATGCAATAATTTACAATATGCGCTTTTAACAGTTTTTGCATGAAAAACCTTCAAAATTTTTTTTTGTTCTAGACCCCCCGATGGATGTTTTCCACCGACCCAGCAAATTGAAGGGAATGGCCCAAAGTATCATTAGGCAAAATTTCAGACTTACTTATTTTTTTGTTTTAAAGTTGCTCTATAAACACACCGTGGGTAGAATGTAGATTTGCAAGATTTTTTTTCTAAACGCATTCAATATTTCGCGGTAGCTCGTTTTATAAGGTCAGATGCTTTTCAAGTTTGGCGTAATCATTCGACATATCGCATGCTATTATTAATCTTGCTTTTATAGTGAGTACAGGTAATAACAAAGGCTACAAAACTCAATACTTGGCATTGCATAACAATGTGTTACCTTTTGTTTTCACCCAGAATCGAAACTTGGAACTATCTGGGTTGTTCATCTCCTGTCCCTTCAGAGCTTTAATAATCCGGGCTTGCTTCTTCAAGGTGATGGTTTTCGTTTTCGCTCGATCGCCGTACGTTCGAATCACCCACGGTTGAAAAATCTGCGACGACGCATTACGAAAGAATATACGTAAACAAATAAGTGCAACACGTCACAACACAATATCGATGCCTTTCCATATAGAAAGCCAACAGCAGTCCCAGACAAGCGGTAAATACTGCAAAAACTCCTACGGCGTGCAATAATAGTAATAAAAAACAGAAGCAAAAGCAAAACACCGAAAGCACTTGAACTGAATAATAAAAGTCTATTTACTTCGAACATCTGATCACGTGTGTAGTCGTATTTCGGTCGTTTCCGCCGTGGCGAATCATGTTCGTCATCGCCACCGCCTCCGCCTTCCTCCTGCACTTCCGGCTGTCTCATCGACCTGTTGTTGCCACTGCTATCCCGTGTCCCTCGGCTGGCATACGGCGAACATTCATTCAAATCAGCTGATCTGAACGACGACGAGCTCAACGACTTTTCACTTTTCTGCTGTGCACACTGTTCTTTTCGTGCGCCCTCACGACCACCCACAACGAAAGGATTTTCCCCGTCATCGCCACCCACCGCCGCCACGCCCGACACCGCACTCGTTTGTCTTCGTTCCGAGCTCGACACCAAGGACAACAACGACGATGACGACGAACAGGACGAAAGCGATGATTCTTTGCGCTTTCGTTTGTTACGATGATGTTGCTCTTGGAGGGCCTGCTGCCGCCGGAGAAAGTTGGGTTGTAAACTGAAATTTTCCAATATATTTTCCCCGAACAATGCCGAAGACGATGACGTCGGCGAGTGGTGGGTTTTATCCGTGTTGGTAAACGGTTCTGACGACAACATTTTCCGCAGAGTCGATTCAGTTCGATTTGCGCCAAAAATATTCAAATGACCGTGTGACTCCATTCGATTTTCGCGAATTTCTTCTCCCGTTGAGAACGGACGACCGAACAATTCGAAACTACTCATCTGACCGGTTTTCTATTCCGGGCAGTAACAATCAGCTAACAATCCACCCACAACATTAAAAACTAAAATTTGGGAAAACCAGCAAACGTAACTACAAAACACAACGAACGAACAAAACTTAAAAACGACCGTTCTAGCCTCTAAAGACCCGCATTGCAAACTGAGATGACCATCGTCCAGAAAAGACCCATTCTCCTGAAGAAACTGACCCCGCATCCGAAAACTCCGAAAAAGAAACCGGAAAACCTGATTATGTCTCAAATCAGGAAAGGAATCATGCCGAAAAAAAAAACAACTGTCAAGGAACGTGAATTTGAAAGTCTCAAAATATTCCCCCAATTGGTGTCCGACCATTTACTTGTAAGTAGGGGAATTTCCCCTCCAATGCAACAACAGCGATGTGCGGTAGTGTTGGTTGAAAAAGTAAAAGGACCGCGCTAGCTGCCGTTCGTCCTATGGGTGTGAGGAGCTGTTTGAGTTTTTCCGTGCAGACACCGACCGGTGTGTTTTTGTGTATGGTTTGGTGATGGGTGGTGGAATAGTGCATGAAATAATTAACCGCATCAACAATACACAATGGTCCTGGAGCCGAGTGTTCAAAAATATTATTGGACAACACGTAAGCCTGGCTTACTGGTTAAGCCGAGGTGAAGAAATCGACCCTAAGGTATTTTTTTACACTGGAGATACGTACCGTGTAAAAAAAACGTGTAAAAAACCGTGTTAATTCTCGAATCCGTGTAAAAAAATACCGTGCTAATTCGGGAACCCGTGTAAAAAAAAAACTAAGGGAAATCTGATAATATTTGAAATGTCCTCACCTTCAGATATCCGAGGATTGTTTTAGAGTTAATAAGGAAAGGGAGGGGGGTAGTAGTAAGGGTTGAATCTAGGGGTTAGTGGGGAAGAGGACAAGGAAGATCGCAGAGGATATTTTGAGGTGTTAAGGACTGTTTAGACGGACGAAGTGAAGGATCAAGTTTTACAGTCTCTTACAGGTCCGTGGAGCAAGGTGGTGTAGAGAAAGATGTTCCAGAACACCCAAGAACTTTTGCGAGTAAAGGCTTTAATATCTATGAGCGTAATCGATTGATTGTTGTTACATTACTGATACTGTGCAACATCCTACAGGTCTACGGAGCGGAGCATTGGTCTGTAAATAAATAATTTTCAAACACGACCTCCAATTTTGATCTCGAATAACTTCCGCTAGTAAAGGCCTGAAGATCTACAAACATAGCTAATGGTTTCTTGCTACATTACCGATGCGTTGTAACATCCCAGAGGTCCATTGAGCATTGTAGTCCAGAGTGTTCATTTCTAAAGATATGCTAACCCAAGTAACACCACTTGTTATATAATAGTAAAAATTCAACGTTTAATACATACTCTGCTGTATTTTTCTTGCATTATTAACTTGATTTTAGACACTTATAACATCAAAACAGCGCAAAAAATGGCGGCTTATAAAACATCTTACAAGTTATATAAGTTGTATTGTGATACACTTATAATACTATTTATGTCGTTCACACCTGACGCATCATCAATCATCAGTTACAATCAAGTTATTTGTCTGTCGTCAAAACTGACAAAATACTCAGATAATACAATCACATTCTTTAGTTAAAAATAAGCTAATTTTAGATAAATCAACTAGCAGAAAATACTTATATTACATAACATACTCATATGTTACAATTAAGGCAATTAAAAGCGATATAGCTTGTAGAATATCTTTTTGTAACAAATCGATATCTTATTTAAGAACCTCAATATTTGAAGCGAAGAAATTTTCCGAAAAAAAATCTAATAATAATATAATCTACACTTGCCAAGTGCACCAAAAAAAAAATGATTCATAAGTGATACTGATGACGTTAATGGCCATTTACTTTTCGGAAAATAAATTCTGAAATGCTTAGGCACAGAGGTGGTTATCATGTTTCACCATGCTGTTGAAGATTTATTGTGAAACCAATGATTTTACTTTTGTATAATTTGAGCGCCATTGAAAGGATTAAAAAATATATCAAAAATCAACGAAATAATCCTGGTTTGAAGATTTTTTTTAATCCGCGTGAAGGAAAAAAATATGGCGGACACTTCGTGAAGCTCACAGTGCCGATCAAAGATGTTGATAATAATTTAAATTTTGATTATACGCGTATGAATTGAAGATATGACGTAAAACTCTTGGAATTACTAATTATCGCTCATTTAAGATTTTCATATTTACATTAAAAAAAACAATTATTCATAGTTCTCACCAAGCAAGAAAATGAATGTCAACTTGCTTGACTTGAATTTTGCATCTACATATTTTTAGCCAGCACTGTAATCAACATTATTTATCATAGAAACAAAAACATTTCCACTAATCTTGTTCTTGGATTGTAAAAACGTAGTTAAAATAGCGTTAAGATTACATTCAGAGAGAATCCCAGAAATTAAATGCTATAGATCTTTAATCAACGTTAATAATACGTCTTGATAGCTTCTTTCCAACATAAACACAAATATGTTATTATTTGGATTTGCAGTAATCAACGCAACAGCTAAAAAACTGTATTACAACATATTTGTGTAGCGACTCTCAAATCTATCAAAACGTCAAAATGTGTTTTGTCAACAACCGCGCTGCTGCCTCGTCAGATTTTTTTTTTTAGTTTCTGTGAAATTTCTAGTGAGTAACCGCAAATAATTAGTCAATTAATCATTGGTATTATCCGTCCAATCACGAAAGTCCACCCGAATAAAATACTAAAATACTGAGGGAAGTTGGTAGTGCTCATTAAAAGAGCTCTTCGTGTGTAGAATCTGGGATCAATGAATGACGGCTCCGCTCATATTGATCCCAGTGCAGTTCAAATTTGAAGGGTTACTTCTATAGCTTGAAAGCTGCCGGGACAATTTGCGTTTACCGTTTCAATATAAGCAATACTTCACTGGAGTCGGAAGGTCATCAAAACACTGCCGGCAGAACACCGCATATGCAGTGGTATCCGATATAGTAGGCACATTTGGGATAAAAGTACGGAGCTGGCTTGCAGTGTTCCTGGTCACCTGGTCTTTTGGGAGGTACAGAATGTCGCTGGACCAGCTCAATGGACTACGTTGGCTGACTTGATCTTACGGAGATCAAAAGGCTGGGTGCATTGGCAGATTACTAAGTCAAAGTGTGTTTTTTTTTCAAAGTGATCAAAAGTGATGATTGATAATGAAACCGCTAAATGTGAAAACGTACATATTTTTAGAACTTGTATGCCTGTTGCTTAAGTTGTGTTGCATAATTGTATAACGAACATATTCCATACGTTTATAGATCCCATGAGCAAGACTGCGGTTGGGTTTTGTGTTTGTTATCGAATAACACAATTAGAGCTTGTTTATAACATTGATTGTTTGAGAATCCACTTATAGTACATTTATAAAACATCTTTGAGAATTTTTATTTCCAAAGATGTTTTCTGTGTTACTTGGGAAGTCTTCCATGAGCTTCCGCGAGTTAAGGCCTTAAGATCTACAAGCGTACTCAATGGATTATTCTTACATGACGATACGATGTAACATCCTACAGATCCATGGAGCATGGTTCTGTAGAGAACTACTTTACAAAGATAATCTAGGTCCTCCAAGAACTCCCACGAGTAAAGGCCTTAAGATCTATATACGTAATCAATGGTTTGTTGTTATATTAACGATACGTTGTAACATCCTACAGGTCCATGAACTATTTTTCTGTAAGGAACTAATTTCCAAAGATGTTCTAGATCCTCCAATAACTTCCACGAGTAAAGACCTGAAGATCTACAAGCGTTATCAATGTTTTGTTGTCACATTACTGATACAATGTAGCGTCCTGCAGGTCCAGGGAGCATAGTTCTGTAGAGACATAATTTCCAATGATAATCTAGGACCTCCAAGAATTTCCACGAGTAAAGGCCTTAAGATCTACAAGCGTAATCAATGCATTGTTGTTACATTACTAATACAGTATAGCATCCTACAGGTCCAGGGAGCATAGTTCTGTAGAGAAATAATTTTTCAAAGATGATCGAGGTTTTCCAAGAACTTCCACGAATGAAGACCTGAAAATCTACAAGCGTTATCAATGGTTTGTTGTCACACTACTAATACAGTGTAGCGTCATACAGGTCCAGGGAGCATAATATAAAATAACTTCTCTTCAGAGCTATGCTCCATGGACCTGCAGGATGTTACACCGAATCAGTAATGTAACTACGATCCATCGATTACGCTTATAGATCTTAATTTAATTTTTTTTAATTTATTTAATTGTATTGTATTTCTTCATCTGACCTCTGGAGTCTTAATGAAGTGTGGTTGGGAAAAGCCTTTTTAGGCATAAAAACCCACATCTTAACATATAACACATTAAAAATACAAATCTTAAGGCCTGTACTCGCGGAAGCTTTTGGATGCCTTAGAATATCCTTGAAATAACTTCTCATTCAGAACTATGCTCCATGGACCTGTAGGATCTTACACCGTATCAGTAACGTAACAAAAATCCATTTATTATGCTTGTAGATCTTTAATTATTTATTCGCGAAAATTCTTAGATGATCTAGAGCATATTTGGGAAGTAGTTTTCCACAGAACCATGCTCCATGGATCTGTAGGATGTTACACCATATCAGTAATATAGCAGCAATTAATTGATTACGCTCGTAGATTTTCAGGCCTGCACTCGCGGAAGCTCTTGGAGGTCCTAGAATATCTTTGAAAACTACGTTATTACAGAACTATGCTCTAATGACCTGTAGGATGTTGCACCATACTAGTAATGTAACTACAATCCATCGATTACGTTTGTAGATCTTAAGGCCTTTACTCGCGGAAGTTCTTAGATGCCCTATAATATTCTTAATAACTTCTCTTCAGAGCTACACTCCATGGGCCTGCAGGATGATACACCGTATCAGTAATGTAACGTCAATCAATCGATTACGCTTATAGATCTTAAGGTCTTTACTCGCGGAAGTTCTTGGATGCTCTAGAATAACATCTCTTCAGAACTATGCTCCTTGGACCTGTAGGATCTTACACTGTATCACTAATGTAACAAAGAATCCATTTATTATGCTTGTAGATCTAAGATTATTTATTCGCGGAAATTCTTGGATGACCTAGAGCATATTTGGAAAGTAGTTTTCTACAGAACTATGCTCCATGGTAGGCTACGGAAGGGGCCGGCAGGGACACAGGAAGGAAGGGAGCTTTGGTTCAGCTTAAAAAAGTTCGTTTAAGTAGGGTGGATCAAGGTAGGCTGGTGCGTGTTGTTGTCGTTCAAACTCGTGTTTGAACAAGAAAACTGAAAAAAAAAATCGAGGGTGGAAGCTCAGGTAAAATATTATCTCCTGGGCGCCCATTAAAAACACCACCCCCGGCGAAGATTGGCGCTCGAGCCTAGCTATTTAGCACTGTAGTTGGAGGAAATGCCAATGCAGAACCCGTAGCTTCCGGGAAGGTAAGCCCAGCTCCCTGGGTTAGTGGGTTGGTGTCAGGCCCTGCGAGCCAGCCGTAAAAAAGACTAGCACCGGAAAATCAACAAGAGAAGAATGCGAACCGATACCAATGGCGACGACCACAGCGACGAAAAGGGACTTGCGATTGGAAGCTCGGTACGTGGAACTGCAGATCTCTCAACTTCATCGGGAGCACCCGCATACTCGCCGATATACTGAAGGACCGCGGGTTCGGAATCGTAGCGCTGCAGGAGGTGTGTTGGACAGGATCTATGGTGCGAACGTTTAGAGGTAATCATACCATCTACCAGAGTTGCGGCAACACACGTGAGCTGGGAACAGCTTTTATAGTGATGGGCGACATGCAGAGGCACGTGATCGGTTGGTGGCCGATCGACGAAAGAATGTGCAGGTTGAGGATCAAGGGCCGATTCTTCAACATTAGCATAATAAACGTGCACAGCCCTCACTCCGGAAGCACTGATGATGACAAAGACGCATTTTACGCGCAGCTCGAACGCGAGTACGACCGCTGCCCAAACCACGACGTCAAGATCATCATAGGGGATGATCTAAACGCTCAGGTAGGCCAGAAGGAGGAATTCAGACCGACGATTGGAAAGTTCAGCGCCCACCAGCTGAAGAACGAAAATGGCCTACGCCTCATCGATTTCGCCGCCTCCAAGAACATGGCCATTCGTAGCACCTTTTTCCAACACAGCCTCCCGTATCGTTACACCTGGAGATCACCACAACAAACGGAATCGCAAATCGACCACGTTCTGATAGATGGACAGCACTTCTCCGACATTATCGACGTCAGGACCTATCGTGGCGCTAATATCGACTCTGATCACTACCTGGTGATGGTTAAACTGCGCCCAAAACTCTCCGTTATTAACAACGTACATTACCGGCGGCCGCCCCGGTACGATCTAGAGCGACTGAAGCAACCGGATGTCGCCACCGCATACGCGCAGAATCTCGAGGCAGCGTTGCCGGACGAGGGTGTGCTCGATGTGGCCCCTCTAGAGGACTGCTGGAGTACAGTCAAAGCAGCCATCAACAACGCAGCCGAGAGCACTATCGGGTACGTAGAACGGAGTCGACGAAATGATTGGTTCGACGAGGAGTGCAGAGCGGTTCTGGAGGAGAAGGATGCAGCGCGGGCGGTAATGCTGCAGCATGGAACCCGACAGAATGTGGAGCGATACAGACAGAAGCGGAAGCAGCAGACCCGTCTCTTCCGGGAGAAAAAGCGCCGCCTGGAAGAAGCGGAGTGCGAGGAAATGGAACTGCTGTGCCGTTCACAGGAAACACGCAAGTTCTACCAGAAGCTCAACGCATCCCGCAAAGGCTACGTGCCGCAAGCCGAAATCTGCAGGGATAAGGACGGGAGCCTCCTGACGGACAAACGTGAGGTGATCGAAAGGTGGAAGCAGCACTTCGACGAGCACCTGAATGGCGAAGAGAATGTAGGCACGGAGGACCAAGGCAGCGGAGGAAATGACTATGTTGGTGCAGCAGAGGGCGGGAACGAACCAACTCCCACGCTGAGGGAAGTTAAGGATACCATCCACCAGCTCAAAAACAACAAAGCGGCTGGTAAGGACGGTATCGCAGCAGAACTCATCAAGATGGGCCCGGAAAAGTTGGCCACCTGTCTGCACCAGTTAGTAGTCAAGATCTGGGAAACCGAACAGCTACCGGAGGAGTGGAAGGAAGGGATAATCTGTCCCGTCCATAAGAAAGGCGACAAGTTAATGTGTGAGAACTTTCGAGCGATCACCATTTTGAATGCCGCCTACAAAGTACTATCCCAGATCATCTTCCGTCGTCTTTCACCTAAAGTAAGTTACCAAGCCGGTTTCATCGAGAGTTCACGTATATCGGAACGGATTTTTTTGCGTGTGGACCGTGGAATGGGGAAGACGTTTCACGAACCAGCGGGATCAGATCCTGCTAGAGACACTGGCCATATTAGATGTCGACCTGGCTAATGTCGGTACCAAGATTATAGATAGTTGGATAGGCGCCATGGGGAAGTAACATTCCACCTGACTCTGGTCCTTTCAGACCGTGGTTGCTTCCGACAGTATCAACAACGTTTCGGTCATGCGGTTTCTCCTGCATGTCCGGTTTGTGCTGGTTTAGAGGCAATTTCGGAACACGTTCTGTTCGTGTGCCCACGTTTTCGCACAATGCATGACCACATGCTTGCCACTTTCGAGGAGGACACAACTCTGGACAATCTTGTCCAGAAATGTGTAGGGATGAGTTTGGCTAGAATGCCGTTTCATCGGCTATCATCCACATAGTCTTTGAGCTACAAAGGAGATGGCGCGTAGACTCGGAGAATGGCTAGTGTATACAAGATACAAGAGGTGGTCCAAGGGTTCGGAGTCGGCTACGTAGGTCATACCGGTGCCCTACAGTCGAAATCAACCCTTGCAGCGATTAAGCGGCCGCGGGGAGAACATCCTGGTAGCATTGCTGCAATGGCGTCGTTCTACTGGCTTTGATCCAAGCCCGCGGTTGGAAAGGGATCCTCGGCAAGGTCGGGGTTGTTGAAGGCCCCATGTCGGCACGTCCTTCTGTGTGCTGGCTGGTAGAGCCTTACTTACGGAAATATCAAATCGCTGTGCACGCGGTATCACTTCTTGATACTTGCTGTGCAATTGGAAACAGGCGTGGTGTCGACCCTGCCTGCCTTCCAAGGACAAAGGGAGTGGTAAGGGCCACTCGAGAAATTGGCTAAGCGTTAGCATGCTAACTACCTTGGTGGACTCCCCAAAGCGAGTCATCGATGTTCATTGCTACAGGTTACGCAGCTAACCTTGAGGGTGTGATATGCACTAGCCCCTCTCTGAAGCAATGCCTAATTTGTGATTCCGGTGAGACGAAAGTTTTGACGACCATTAGAATGTTGTTTAGTGGGTCGAGAAAACAGTAGTCCTGACTTTCACTTTTTTGTATAAGACGGTCCTTAACCCCACACTAGCTGAATCTTCTGTTCGGGTGTCTGTTGAACAGATAAACCTTTCTTGTACATGTACCCGAGTATCCCCAGACGCAGGAATACATACGGCACGTTTGAACGTGTTCCTTACATTTAGAGTCACTACTGCAGCGTAGCAATCTTACGCTGGAGTGAGATAGGCGGTCTTTGTAGCCAACAAGAAGCGACCTCCCTTTCCGGAGGTCGAACTGGTTAAACCCTCGATGTGCCTCAACAGTCTGTTGAGCACCTTCCCCGTCCTGTCGATCAAACATATTGGTCTATATGCCGACGGGACAGCGGGTGGTTTCACCGACTGTGGTAATATCACCAGGATTTCCGCTTCCAAACCTCTCTCTGGGAAGACTCCCTTGTCCAAACTTTTTTGCATAGCGTGATGATCCCCTCATAAGACCCTTTATTGGGCACAGGTACCTCTCAGCTCAGTTTCTGAGGGAAACCAGCCCAAAACTCCAGTCTGCTGGTCTAAGCCGACGGCAGCCTCCAGGGTGGGCACTCACGGCCTCGTTTGGAACCGGGTTTCAGGGCGACCGGATGGAGGGGAAGCTTTCGTAGGCGGGAACCTAACTTTTAACAAGATAACTTATGGTCAACCCGACTAGAAAATTGTAACAAAAATATAACATAATCCTAACAAACTATGATATTTATAACTCATTGTGATTTAATCATGTTCAACATTCTTGGTGGTTTCAAAACTATAACTCAATTATATCACATTATGTTATAAATATTGTTTGATAATTTATTGTATTATCATTTAGTTTGAAGTCTAGGACATTTGGAAAAAAATGTTACAAAATTGTACCAAATTTTGATAGAAACTAGTAATCCTGAGGCTAAATGTCATATCACATTTTGTTATAATTTTGATATGATTGTAACAAAATAGGTTATAATCTTGTTCAGGCTAATGTACTTTTTGTTACAATTTCAGTTATTTTAACATCATCCTGCATCTAGTTTATAATTAAATAAGTTATGAAAAAAATATTATAACATCATAACACAATATGATATAAACTTGATATAATTTTCTAGTCGGGAAACTTTGTTTGGCGCAAAATACGTCCTACGGTACTCTTCCTCTTAAACCATGCTTCTGAATTTAAAAAATGTTATAACTCTTAACATTTCAGCTGTCAAACTTCACACCCGCCAGTACAGACAAGACCATAACAGCGGATAACATAACATACGTAATACGATCTCAACGTCGAGTAAGCTGAGCACGTGGACAATGTTTACGAAGAAGGGAAATCCAAAAACACAATTTGTTCGCCGTTTCACTATAGAGTGTATTGTCGGATCTCGGGAAAGGATAACGAATTGCGTGGCCGACTACAGTCTAGGTAGAGGTAGGGGAACCTAATTTGCATTTTTCGTCGGTTTGTTTTTCCTGACAGGGAAGTGATATTGTATGATTTTCACATTCCTTTATAATACAAAGATGATGTTTGCTATGCGTTCTATAAACGGATTGTACCCGTGTCCAGGATAGGAACAATTTGCTGCCCGTTCGGACACAGGAAAACATTCGAGGGTTCCCATTTGTCGAAGTCGAAAAAGTGGGACGTCCCAAAGCGGCACGGCGTAATTTTTTCTCCGTCGTCGAGATTCTTATAGGAATCATAGCAAAAACTATTTAAAATATTCACGAAACTTTAAAACAAGTCTTTCGCGGGACAGAATCAGCTGTCCTGTCTAGAAATTTTGGCGGCCAAAACCAGTCACGCTAATTTGGTTCCGAAAAAATCCCTCATTCCCGCCGCCGACCAAACGATGATGACCAACAGCCAAGAAACTGGTCCAACTGGTTATCTAAGCATGCGAACGGCAGTCAGCAGCATCCTTCCCATTTTTCATCTTGGTCTGGCGTGTCCTGTGGCACACGATGCATTCGAATCCTGGCACGGATGGTTATGAACATTATCGTTACATACAGACGACGGCCGGATGAATTTAAATCTCCTCGATGCGCATGGGAACCGGTCCTATGAAAGTAAATTTGGAATTCAATTTGCCGGACGAAAGGATGTTCGATGATGATCGATGTTTAAAATCTGAGTGGAAATTAACGCTGAGCGACGTTCGGGATTTTTAATATGAAATGAATAAGCGCCAGGTAAAAGCACATTTGCCTTATATTACATGCGACGTATTCCCGAAAACAATCGTTTCATTAATTGTTTTTTTGTTTCTATTGTAATCGTGTTTTTGCGCCAACTCATATATTAAAAGTGTTCACAATTGGGTATGCTTCTATTTCTTCTCTTCTCCTGCTTCTCAGCTTAGTGTTCTATGAGCACTTTCACAGTTATTAACTGTGAGCTTCCTCGGCAGATGATCATTTTGCATGTGTATATCGTGTGCAAACAAAAAGATACTCTTAGTCCAAGGAAATGAGGGCAATTTCCATAACGAAGTTCCTAGACCGACTGGTAACATTTCTCTGGTATCAAAGACTTTGATAGTTTATTATATCATAGTTTTTGTAGGATATACAGTAGTATGGTACACGCTTGTATGGAAAAAAAATAAATCCTCGCTCCAGTCGACTTTTTAGATCCCACTTCCCGATCAGAAAGGCATAACAAAAATGTAACAAAATTATATCAACGGTTGATATATATATCAACGTTTGTTATATTTAGATATATTTGACAGAATTGATCTGAAAACCTGATATAATTATATCAGAATTATAACAAGATCAGTTATAATCAAAATAAATTCATGTTGATCATCTTTATATCAACATTATAACAAACTCAGTTATAGTTTTGAAAATGAAGTGTATGTCAAATGAATATGTTACAGGTGGTGTTTGGTGCGCAATTTCGCCGCTCTGTGGTGTACAGCCATACTCTTCACTCCCATACTAATTCTTCGTCTTGACGTAACGTCCCCACTGGGTCAAATCCAGCTTCTCAGCTTAAGTTATTAACTGAGAGCTGCCGCTGCCAATGACCATTTTGCATGTGTGCATCGTGCAGCAGGCACGAAGATACTCTATGCCCAAGGAAGGCAAGAAAATTTCCTTTATGCAAAGTTCCTGGACCCACCGGAAATCGAACTCTTCACACCCAGCGTGGTCTTGCTGGATACCCTACCCACGCCCTTACAGCTGTGGCTATATGGGCCAGCCACTACTCCTCACGGAGAACCAAAGTTTACACTTTTGCATGGCATTCATTGAACGATTAACATTTACACAAATTTCAAAATTACTCGTACGCTCCCATTTGACGACAAACATGCCTATAGGGGTTATCTGGAGATGAGAGACTCTCTTTAAGTCTCCTCTATTTTGATTACAACGTACTTGTATTTATGAATTTGGATTTTTCTCATGTCAGATGGTAGATAAAGCAACCCTTTTTTGATCTACACATAACAAATTGTAAAAATGTGACATCGTGATAATTTAATGAGAATCAGAACAAAGAGAGCCTCTCTTTTGCAGATTGGACCTTTAGGCATGTTTGTCGTAAATTTTTGTCAAATACCAACATGTTTTGGTATTCCAAGGTGATTTGTAAACCAAACGTGGTTCCCATGCCGAAATTATTGCAAAATATTCGCGTAAGTGGTTGCACGAGCTGATTTTCGATCTATGTAAGTCTTAGTCACTCGTTGAGCGCCACGGATTTGGTCTATTAGGGTTACACATATATTAGTGCTAAAAAAATTAAGCGTGCTCCACTGATATTGGCTACCTTTATTCAGGACACGAGTGCTACTAGTAGTACTAGAGTATCTAGACACATCTCAAACAATTATATGCAGCTACAGAAGCGTTTAATATTGATTCTAATCTATATGATAAGTGAGGCATCAAAAGGGATTTGAAAAGGATGATTGTCAACATTCCTGTAATAAGTTTTAAGTGTCACAATCCTCCACTGATCATGTTTGAATGATTTCGTTTAACATCCACTTACAATTTGAGAGCGGTATTCAAATAGGATTAAAGCAATGATACAAAATCTCTACTGAAATCAAACTGATGTAATAATTTTTGCAATCGTTTACCATTAGAAACTTTGATAGAGTAGTGTGCGGTGGTTCGGCAGCAGCAAAGCCATATTCGCATAAATGGGTGAGCTGGTTTCATGCTATTATTTTATCGTGAATGTTCGTTGTAAAATAACATGACTTAAATATATGCCATACAATTAACGTTCATAATAATTCAGTAGAAATACAGCTGCTGATCATCTGCAAACATGTAGATTAGCGTGGTTCAAAAAATCGATTTTGCTCCACACCGCTTATTCGATTTGTAACCAGAATCTATGTCTCCTCCCAAAATTTGAGCTAATTTGGTTGAAAATTGAGACTGCACAAGCCCTTCAAAGTTTATATGGGAATTACTACGGGAAAACGACGTTTTTCATTCAATCGACCGTAACATTTTCTCAACTGTCTAAGATGATTAATTGAACCCTGATACTCATAGGCAACTTTATTAGCTACAACTTTGCCGAAGACCGCTTTGAAATCGGACGGCTAATTAATTAGTTATCGATTTTCATCGAACTGGAGAAACTTTAACAGTGATCCTCCAGCTTCCCAGCAGGCAACATTGCTGCTGTATATGGGTCCAAAGATAGAACACAGAAATCATGGCTACTATGTTTCACTGCTAATTGCAGTGATGCCCATCAAATAGTTCAATCAGGGCGTCGCAACTGGTGATTTTTACGTGACTCCAATTTCATCATATTTCAACGACCCTGTTCCCCCAGTAAGCGGTGTGGAGCAAAAACGATTTTTTGAGCTAATATAGATATTACATACTTTCAAAGATGATGGAAGGCCGTTGGCACATATGGCTAACAGCAATGGTTCTGAAACCGATCCTTGTAGCACTCCCGATGGAATACCGATCGGGCTAGAATGATTTGCTTTAACTTCCTCTATTTGAAAGCGGTTATTCAAATAGGATTTACTCAGTGACACAGAATCTCAACGGAAATCAAATAGATGTGATAATCTCTGCAGCAGTTCAAAATGAGAAACCCTGTTAAAAGCTTTTGAAAAACCAATCAATAGCAGAATATTATCGATATGTTGATGGACATCGTCATGCATATTGAGCAAATGCCAAGGCAAATACCGAAGTTCGAAGTTGGAATACTTAGTATTTAGTGAAGTACCTAGTAGCTTGGAATACTTGAGGAAATTGCTAGTTGTGAGTATTTTTGCTGAAAATAAAAACATTATATGAGATCACGAGGCAAAGCAAAACTCACAAAGTTGCTTTAGTATGTCAATTCTTGTACCATATAATGTTTAAATTGGGCTTTAAACACTTATTTTTTTATTTCACAAGCCACCTAAATCTGACAATCTCCAGGAATGCATACTAACGCCACGAAGTGATGTAATTTCCAATCACAAGACTACTGCATAACTTTGCTAGGCAGGAACTTCCTTTATGGTGAGAAACATTAGATAATTATCTCGCTAGCGCCAAGAAAAGGTGAAATTGTATACAGTTATGTTCCGACTTTATCACCACCTCCACGCGTCAGACCTTCATTTTTTATTAATGCCCTGTTACATTTTAGGGAAAATCTCCTCCCTCTTCTTCAGGATGAAGTTTGTATGCATGCTTTCCAACGTTCAAAATATTGAAAACGCATATAGATTTTTACAGTGTTTGAAAACATTTATGGAAAGGGGGTGATAAAATCGGAACATTACTGTACCACTCTTTTCAATGTCTGAGAGCGATTGACTATCTTTACCACTTTAAAGAAGATACGACATTGATTTCTGGTCTGAATCACGAGACAAAACATGCTAAAATGCAGAGCACATTCTTGAGTTACAATTGTAACTAAATTATATCCACTTTTGTTATTATATCCTAAGATGACGTAATTGCGATCAATTGTATCAAGAATACTTTTATGTGACGTCATAGTTTCCCTCGCCTGTGCGTTGGACAAACGAGTCTATTTATAGACCAGCCACCAAAACGAAGAACCACTTGATCTTAAACCTTCCCTCACTTCAAGTGCTGCAATGGCCTCATGGATAAAGGCGCCGGATTGTAGTTGAAGGCTGGCGTCCTAGGTTCGATTCCCGTCTGGGTGTGGGTTTTTTACATACTAAGTGGGGCAAGTTTTTTATACAAAAAAAAACTTTTCGCTAAAAATAAATAACACTCTTAATAAAAATTAACCAAAAAATGAGTTAAAATTTACCCAACTCAATTTTTACCCAATATATTTATATCTAATTTATAACAACATGTGTTATAATTTTTCGATCATTCCAAGATTTATTATATCTCACGTTGTTATAAATTTGTTAAAATTGTATCAAGACCTGTTATAATTATGTTATGGCTAGAGCAATTTTTGTTATAATTTTTGTTATTTTAACACCTAACCGGCGAATTTTATAACTCATTCTGTTATGAAAATTTTTTGAAATAAATAACTCAATCGGTTATAATTTTGTTATGCCTTTCTGATCGGGTTAGGTCCCATATGAACTGTACAAAATTTCAGCGCAATCGGTGAAACTATAATTTAGCGCAAGCGGTTCAAAGTTTTCATAGGATTTAC